>NC_048279.1:28340321-29066988 GCF_009762535.1 Notolabrus celidotus
TAGAGAATGGAAACTGGTCTTTAGCCATGCTTGAAAGCAGACTTTTGTTAGAGTTGAAGGGATCAGAGTAGTTTCCTACTGTTTCCAGTCTTAATGCTTCAGGCTAAGTAGCTGCTGGCTGTAACTTCATATTTACTGTATATATGATAGACGAGTACACTTCAGGTGTCAGACAGGTACTTCACCACTTCTTGGAATCTTTGCATTCAATGTTTTACAACATAAGCATGTCCATGAGTAGTCATTTCCTTTGCTGCCATCAGAACTCAATGCAAGCCAAACATTTAATGGTCAATGTGACAAATGGAGATTGGACAAAGTCATAATTATGCGCTTTTGTGACCTACCATTTCACTCGATCAATTTTCACTTCAACTATTCCCCTGACCTGAGTAAAATGAGCAGGTAGCAATTATTGGACTTGATTAATATGTTTCATTACTTCACAGCTCTGCACATTATGTTTAATCTCACCTTGCTGCACACTGAGGTACCTCCTATGCCCTCAACACGGAGCTGTTCCTTGATGACAAAAGAAACGGGAATCCTTCCAGAGCTGCTTGAACATTCTCTGTCGCTGTATCACTGTACTGTACAGAGTCATGGTACATTTTTCTCTCCTCTGCCCTCTGTGAGCAGATTGAAGCCTTGCTGAGCACATTAATCCTCTGGGATGGGGCCCTTTAGAATCATTTATTCACAGTTGGGGGTAAAGCTCGTAGGAGTCAAAGGTCAACACTTGGCCATTCACATAGCCATAACCCTGGGGCTTTCCCATCAATGTACGTTCTCCATCTGGGTGAGAGACTATAAAGGTCAAGGCACAGGTTGTTGGGAGCAGCAGTTTTTTGGTCACTGGTATTTCAAGCAAGGCTGTCACAGTTGGTTTAGTGTGTGCCATATGGTGCAAGTTTTCATCCAAATTTGCTTAACAGCAATATGAGTCATACTCTAGCATCAGTTGGGGAGTTATATAAAACCGTCACCCAATATTCATAGACATGATCATTTAAAGACAGAAACCAGGGATATTTGTCTTTCATTATACACCCACCATAACTGAGATGACTGAAAAGAGATTATATGAAACATTAAAGGAGGTTGAGTTGAAAAAAACCCACAAGTATTTACATTGAAAGCGGTCTCATATGCGTGACTCGTTACAGTAAACAGCAGTATAGCCTTAGGCCATGGCCATATTCCATAGGCATGCAGTATTACTCTTTTACAGGTCAAGCGCTGTAGTACACAATAACTCTGAGGCTAAATACTCATCGGGTATTCATTGCCAGGAAGCTGCCAATTCACAAACAGGGAAACAATAACGACATGACACAGCAGCTGAATATTTAAATACAGGGTTCCCACTCTTTTCCAGAGATCATTTTCCAGGACATTTCAAGGACATTTTCAGTGATGATCAAGCTGGTATGACAGTCTAAATTGAGTTCCTAATTTAGTTCCTAAATAGTCTAATATGTTCCTCTCAGTGGAAGTCTACATTGAAAGGCGTGCAGTCTATGGCTATCCATGAAATCATCTCTTACATGCTTAAAAATGATGGCAAATTGATAATAGAATAATGCAACCGCAGATGTACAGCACTTCACTTTATTAGTGCAACCAAGTAACAATGATGGGCAACTCTCATCTCAGCTTATCTTTTCTGAAAAAATATAAAATTAGCTAAGTAAAAAACAAAAGAGCCAGCAAAGGACTCTGGAAGCTGCCTTAGTGATATAAATAAATAATAATAATAATCAGAGGATCAGTGCATAAATTGACTCAAATAGATCTGAATGACAGAAATGGCCACAAATGTTGAATGGGGATGTGTTTTTTTTAACCTTGTCAGGTCGCACACAGTCATGTTGGAATAATTTTCCAGGACAATCCGTGATTTTCCAGGACATTTTACTTTTTCTCCCATTTTCCAGGTGTTCTCCAGTACTGGAAAACTGGTCAACCGTTTTCCAGGTTTTCCAGTTTTTCCAGGATGTGTGGGAACCCTGTAAATAGCCTGAAGAACAACTCACATGATTTGTTTACATTACATTTGATGTAATTACCACCCATGGATGTATATTGAACACAAGAGCAAAATTACTACTCTTGGCAGAACATGAGGGGGAATTTAAACTTGAGTTTTTCCCTTTTAGAAAACGATATTTTGGGCAATGGAGGCAATTATTTTAAATAGTGCATGTTCTTCCTATTTTGGGTGCAAGTTTGAAAAGTTAGTTATTTTGTGAATTTTTCATAGATACCAATAACGAAGGTAGGCCATGCCGTTAATTCCTACCAACTGCTGCATACTCATCCAAAGTGGCTTCTCTGTAAAACTCCTGAAGGGTCCTGATGGAGAGATTGATAGTGAAGGGAAGAGACTGGCTCAGTGCTTTTGAGGAACTAGTTAGGCTCCCTGCCATTTTGTGGTCTCACATGTGAAGTACTTCCATTGCGAGTTGAGATTCACTCCACAGCACTCCTGTCAAAAGCAACAACATCAGCGGTGCTGCTTTTGGGAATTTGGTCCTCTTTTTCAGCCGCTGCTGTGGTGCATTTTCACATTGGCACTGATGTCTCCTCCCATATTTCATCTTTGGCACTGATTGTGCTTTCATTAGAACAACTCCTCAACATGTGCTCTCAGTAATTTGCCATTGGTAGATGCCTATGGGGCCATAAAACAGAAAAAATGATGGAGAAATGATTGAAACAGACTTTGATAAGTGTGGTGAGGATTCTCCCTTGGTCCAGAACATTGGGCACTCAGGCATATGAAAGAATATTTTTCATCCATGAAGCAATTCTGACTGCAACTGTCCTGTTAAATGAGTGGGAACTGGTTGAACACCTTTCAAATAGAACTCATATAAGCACTTTTAGTGACATTTTCTTTTGAGTTTTTCTTTTTTTTTAAAGCAGGAATGATTTTGACTTAAAGTGACTCCCTTCACCCTTCATGACACCCAAGCCTTTATGTTTCTGCTCAATATAGGTTATGAAATCTGTAGAAGTAGTCAGCTTAAGCAGCTAAGTGTGGAGTTAGGTCAGTCTATATGTCACATAGCCACAGGTACTTCACCCACATACATTACCGAGCTAGTGTCTGGTGGAAACTGAGCTGCAAGTAACTCTTGCTCTGAAGCTCAGTGCCTCAGCAGTAAGCAATTTCTAAAGACATCAGAGCCAGAGAAACATGAACTGTACAAACTATTTTTACCACCTGATTCAACTGAGACTTTGCTATAAAGATGGAAGAAACTAAAGGGCAGTTGAAAGGTCTTCAAGTCAACACAGCCAATATGATGTTATATAAAATGAAACAACAGTAAGTCAGTTGTATAAAAAATGGTGCACTTATAGCACTTAAACGTGACTGCACAGTTTAAGTGGTTGAGGTTCTTAAGTGCCATGATGAGGCCTGTATTCCCAACACCTGACCCTGAGATGCAACATAAAAAGGTCTTTCTGGAGGTGTGAAGCACTTGAATTGTGCCCTTAAGTTTAGAATAAAAAACTTTATAGAATGCTCCATCACATCCTCATAGAGGTATAAGGTCTCTGGTGGGTGCAGTCTTTCTCAGAAAAGTTTTTTTTTTCTCCTGGTGTAAATGCAGCCACATCCCTGTCATTGCATTACACCTCAGGCAACAACCTCGCTCTCAATCTCCATGCGAGTGCAGCAGAAAACTCAAATGCCAGGGGAGTATTTGGAAAGCTTAAAAGCACCAATGCCTGCCTTTGTCTCTGTGCCACTTGATTTCCACCTCTTATACAACCACAGACGCTCCTTTGCACGACTGAAAGGAAAAAAAAAAACACAGAAATAGTTTAATAACTCCAGAATGTCACTACAGACATTTGTTCTCTACAATAAAGAAGAAAAGGTTGGGATTTGTGCATTATTTATTACCACAGTGCAACACAGAGGTGAGTGTGTGTGTAAGCGGAGACAAATATGCTCATTCAGCTCACCACCTCACTATTCAATTCGGTGGAAGTGTCCTCGGATGTGTAGCCACTCTTGAAGGGTATGCTTGTCTGAGTTCTGAGGCTACGCGCTGGAGGAACAGGCAGTCAGTAGACAATCACGGAGGAGCTCAGTGCGTCCATTAAGGCTGTCAGTTAGCAAGGGCCTTGATTAATTGCACACTGCATAGTGGCAAATTAAGGCTGGTCTCAAGCCCCCCCTCCCTCAATAATTAGTTAAGAATAGATTGCCAGGGAGAGGAGGGTGAGTTGAGGGTGCCTGGCATTACTCAGGCGGTCGTTCATGTAATAAAAGGTCTCACACTCTGTGAGCATGGGCAAATAACAGTGTGTGAGGGGGAGTTGGAGAGTGTATTTGCATGCATAACTGTGGCTTGTGTGAATGACTGAGGAAGTAATGATGGTGCTGATGGTGCATACATTTATATCTGCCCTCTGTGACTCTTGCTTGTAAGCTGCAGAGTGTAAGGTATGTGCATGGAATGAATACAACCCACTGCTGTAGACTTTGATTGCTCCTGCACATGTATATTTTGTTGTTACGACAGTATGGAAGGAGCAATGTAAATACCGCAGTAAATCACAGGTGACAGTTTCCCCGTGTACTCCTGCAGTCACAACGGCGCTGTGCTAGGTCTTAACCTGCTGCCTTCCTGTGTGTTACATCACTGCAGCTGTGGTAACACCTTTTTCTTTGGCGTGAATGTTATCATCAGATCATGCCTGGATGCCTTATATGGAAGGTCTAAGGATGATTTTGAAAACCACAGGGCCAAACTACAACCTGGATTTTGTCAACGCAGGACTCTGGGGAGAAGTGAACACAATTTAAGCACAATCCACACATACCTGTGGCGTCAGCAAAGCCATAACCCTTTGGTCAGTCTGAACACAGTGCAACAAATCCCCAAGGGTGGCCTGTTACCACTAGCTAAAGACCTGATCTTAGACCTACACTTCCCTCTATTGCATCAGTGTTACTAAAAAAAACCCAGTTGTTCCTATAAGCGATCGACTGGTGGAGTTCTCAGTACTAATGAATAACTAGACCTTTACGATTCCTCCCCCAAACACTCCACATATCACACCTCTCTCACACTCTGAGTCCTCTGTTTCCTGTATCAAACAATGCAATAGCTGTCTAGAGTGGGCCCATAACTACTCACATTATACTTGTGTTTATAAGATTCCAACTGAAATCATGTAGGCTTCGAGTCAACACTCCACTGATTCATAAGCTTTAAGCAGGGATGAAGAAATCTGCAGGAGTAAGCTGGAAGCTAGAAAGTAGAAAGTATAAGATCTTTTCATTTTTATGTCAGAGCATTTGATTTATTGAACGCTGTCTGGATGTAATGAGAATTTCACAGTATAACAAATGCTTTCCTACCCAGCCTGGCATAAAGAATATTGTGTATTCTGCTGTAAGCATTCTTAAAACGATTCTGAAAGGACAAAAGTACTGTGGAGGTACTGAAAGATTGTCCAGCTCAGAATATTTCCTCTTATTTAGTTGGCTGTTTTCTATGTGGGGTAAACCACACAAAACTCTTCATTATGTCCACATAGCTGGGTACAAGTATCTATTGTGATGGAAATGAAGCACAGATGCACACAAGCTCCAACTGGCTTTTTAGAAATGCTTTGATTGGATACTGTATACAAATGGAGGACACGCAGCCTCTCCAAAAGTGAAGCCAAAATATTCAGAGTTCCCCTTTATTCTTTATTTTTTATTAAGATCCCCATTTGCTTTCACAGTGGGGCTGCTAGTCTTCCTGGGGTCCCCACAAATGGATTTGGTGACTGGTCACAGTATAGGTCATAAAACCTGCCTCCTCCATTGAAACAGATGGGACATGGATCAAACTAGCATATTAAAGTAAACATAGAATACATTTTTCTCAAACATGATTTTGGTTATAGCTCTTAGGTCTTACTGATTCCTGGTGCAAGTGATCCGTTTTGGAAGAAAGTTTAGTTTTTATTCATTATTTGTTGTGAAAAGATGTTTGTGACATCATGATTAGCAGCTCTGTTTATGAATTTGACTCCAGCAGCCTTTTTTTTTTACTAGATTAGCAGAGAAGATGAGGTATGCTAAGAGAAAAAGTAGCAAACACGAACACAAGAGTTATTGAACTTTCCATAGCCATGATAATGTCTGATGTCAGCTGTACTGACCCAAGACACTTGGATACTTTGGCAGGAAGCTAAACTGTGTTTAGGATAGCAGACGACGTGATACTGTGCATACCTTGGCTCGAAAATTCATCATAGGCATGACATGTCAGCATCTATCACAAACAGACATCACTGCTGAAGGTCTACAAATTGTCCAGAGGAATGAATTAGTTTATGTGATGGTTTTGCAGGGAATGATACCCTGAAATCCTGCATCCTTTTACCCTTAAACGTTACCCAATGTAACCACATATTGGTTTTAGCTGTGCATTAGAGCAATACAAAGAGAAAAAAAAGTATCAAATGTGTTCATATAACAGAATGAGTGTACATTGTTCTGGAAAACTGAGGGATAGGAGGGCCGAGGTGCTCTGTAACCTCACTCATATTGTTTCCGAGCAGTGTTAGAATCTCCGAAGAGCAGCGGTAATCACAATGATCAAATAAACACCCTCAAATTCTCATTTACTCTTCCTTGCTTCCTTCATCATTTTCTACCTGCCCACACGTCTGTGGTGACTTGTAATCTCAAACAATAAAGAAAAAGTGGTTACACATTCCAGCTCTAGTTCTATGAAAATTGATGCACCTCTGGTTGATTCAACCTTTGCGGTTGTCTAACTCCATGGTGAACCCATTTAACATAACAAATGCTTCCAGTCGAGCATACGGAGGCTTTCTTGTGACCAGAACCTTTTATCTGAGTTTCAAAAGGTAATGGTTCCTCAGCGGAGGGACAGGGCCTGGTGAGTTCTCACTGGCAACATGGAGGCTAGTGACTATTCCAAATCAAAGACAAGGGTTGAAATCTTATTATCATTCCCATGCAGCTGGTCATATTTAAGTGGTTTTCAGATACTGGGATAAAGATGCAAGGGGCCAGAGCCTGGACCAACCATTGCCACAGCACCAACTGTCCTCTGCTGTTAGACACTTCATAGGGGGAAATCTTTGAAAATACTCTGCCCTGACATGGCTCAGTGGTGTTTAGATTGGGTCAGAGTCTGACAGAGACCAGGGACAAGGCACTCCTAGCTTTAACAGTTGTCTGTTTGGATGAAGAGCTCAGGATGAGTGGATCGGGTCAGTGCTGGTCTTTTATAAGAGTAAGGGGCATTGAGGAGCTAAGTGTAGTTTTCTAATTGTCCGAAGACAACTTTGGAGTGTGAGAAGATGCAGAAGAGGACAGGTGAAGCACTGCTTCATTAAATGAGAGAGGCAGTTGGTTGAAGACACAGAGGGAAAGGTCCAGTTTTTAATTTGGAGGAATAAAATGAGTGCATAATTGCCTGAAAATATAAAATGTGCTAGAACCGAAAACGTCTGCCATTATGGGCCACCATGTTTGTTAAGTGACCAAGAATGGACACATCCAGCATACATAATATTTGAACAGCACATACAATGTGCAGAAAATTAGCTTGCAAGTGAGCCATCTTACCTCACAACTTTCTTTGACAAAAGTTACACATGCACTGTGCCAACATGAATGGAGGCTCAGGGAAGTAGTCATGTTCAAATAATGTACCCTAGCTTCTAAAACTGTTGTCCACACTAAAGCAGAGAATAGTGAAAAGCAACAGTTTAACCCTGCCTGGACTCCAAAGTATTTATTTCTTTTACTCCTAACAAAAAAATGAATGTGCCTGATTTACAATGAGTGCATTTCAGTAATTAGAGAATATGAAGTCCGAGGGCACCACTTTGAAAACTTACTTTAAATAGCCCTCGGGTACACGTTTCCTCTAAATTGGATGGACTTTGATTGTTAGGCTTTTTTTTTTTTTTTTTTTTAAACTCCTGAGTTATTGAGTCAAGCCATCTGCATGCTTTTCCTCATGGTTTGCAAAGCCCAGTATGATTATTTTAGCTACACAGTAAATCAGTAAATTAACATTTCTTGTCCTCTTTCAGACATCTGACCACTGACTCTTCTCCCTTTTTTCTCTGTCTTACTTATCTTGCCTCATGGAATTGGGGCTTGGGGGAGGTAAAGCATACACCCTAACTTGATGGGCAGAAACTCTATTTATCTATCTTCTCTGTCTTTTTCACAATAGCTCTCTCATCTCTGTATTTCTCTTTTATTCTACCTCTTTGCAAGTGGGTATGATGGGCAGTGGGAGCTAGCATGGCGTGTAGAGTGTTCCAGGACACTAGAACCAGCCTCATGTGGTGTCGTGGACCCAACCTGATGAAACACCAATGAATTGAGTTGCCCACTTTATAGTCCTGTTGCTATGTTGCCTCTCATCTGGTTCCACAGTCAGGGTATGGAGGCCGTTAATTGGCAAGTTGTAGAGTCGGCAGTATCAGCATCATCAATACCTGGAGCTTGCATAAAAGGAGTCTGGATCTTTTGAAGGTGGTGATGCTATTTGGTTTGCAGTGGCTATTTGGTTGGTTATCTTATTAGGAAAGCAAAACTAACTGAACACTCATTGTTTCACGGCAGAAGTCTCTTGTACTTTGTGCAAAAATATTAATTGTTGCAAATAAAAATAGACCACTGTGAATGAATCCCATGTAGAGTAATATGACCCAAAATGTGGTATGCATATGAGATAGAACACAACCCTAAAATAGCAGGTATGTAAAATATAGAGGGCACAACAAGAGAAATAGAGACACTGGACTGTACTCCTAAACTGTGGAGATTATTTTACTGTAGACAGGTCTGGCTTTGTTTCAAGTGTTCAGTACTGTGACAACCTTAAAACCCTCCTGATAAGAGTGAGACCTGCGGCGTGGTATGGGTTATTGAATTGGGGCTGTTTGTGTCACTCTCCCATGTCTTTTTCACTTTCTCATAAAACAACAAGCTATTTGCTACGCAGCCGGAGTGTAAATATCATTGTCAACACATCTCTGCATGTGTCTTTCAAACACTGATCAAATGGGTTCGGAGATGTGGATTCCCCAGGAAGTGTTCATTGTTTTTTGTTATCCAATTTTAACAGCGGGGGTTACACACCTCAGTATAAAATTTGAATTATCAATGTGGGGGAAAAAAAGGGGACCTCATATTGTGCTATATGGTGTTTGGAGGAGAGAAGGCTGAAACTGATGCAGTGTGACAAAACAAATACAGAAGATATGCCACAAGGGAGCACTGTATTAAAGGAGCTGTGGAGGAGAGGGGGAGAATGTGGTTAGGTTGTGTACTACAGTACGGGGGATGTGTGTATGTGTGAACATGTTGT
This sequence comes from Notolabrus celidotus, assembly GCF_009762535.1. Classification (NCBI taxonomy): domain Eukaryota; kingdom Metazoa; phylum Chordata; class Actinopteri; order Labriformes; family Labridae; genus Notolabrus; species Notolabrus celidotus. The sequence goes on from NC_048279.1 coordinate 28,349,705, forward strand.
TTGTGCTCTGCATGGGTGAGCCGTGTGTGTGTGCAGTTGCGTGTGCAGCTTACAGAGCCTGAGCCAGTGAAGATGCAGCATGAATTCTTGTTGCTCGATCAAAGTCCCTGGAGTAATCTTTCATAAGAACAGAGTGCGGACAGGCTGCAGGATGCCCATTTCATTCTCGAGTGTATTAAATCCCTGCACTCACAAACCAGTCTACACCCTGGTGTGACAGTGTAATTTTTAGAGGGGATGTGGGTACAGCACAAGGAAAAATAAAGGGAAAAAAAAAAGAGGTATTCATAAGGCAAGAGTTGACGTTAAACCAAGATTGGAATGAAGAATAAAGGATCGCAACACGCTTCAGTGATTGGCCAGTCGAGGAACTCCCCTGTGTCCAAGCAGATATGTCTCTCCTTCTCATCATGGCGGGGCAATTTTGTCCCGGTTATGGCTCCTCCATCTTCTCCCAAGCTACTCCTTATTTCAGCATTTCAATTTCCTCCCTTGTGCAAGTGCTGAGTGCTAACCTACTTCAGACTTTCTCTCAGACGAGGGAGAGAAGCAGAAGAAATGTGTGAAAGAGAGAGTGAGAGAGACGAGAAACTGCTGGGCTGCTCACAAGCAGTCCTGCTTCTGATCATCCCTTGGTGGAGTATGAAGGTTCAAAGGGTAAAATAGCCCGGAGTTGATGCTCTGGGTTGGACCCCTGCTACTCAAACTACATGTAATCATGTTGTTTAAAGACCACACGCTGAGAAGACTTCCTCTGCTGTGACTAAGTATTTTAAGGCACCGACAGCTAAATCCAAATGAATGAAGCAGTTAAAGAATAGTTGGACATCTCCTGATTAAGATATGTATTTCAACTTGTGTGAAAGGGCCAAATTCCACCTGAACTGTGTCCGGTGTCCGTCTCCGATCGATCACGGCACTGGATCTGATAGGTTTAAATTCTAGTTAGTGTGTTAACTTCCACTGGATCCGTTGCAATCTGGCTGCGTCTCTGATCCTGCAGGTCAGAGCCCTCCTAATCATGCTGGGGCACGAAGCATCAATCTTAACATGGATGAAAGAAGAGAGGAGTTGGATAATCGTTGATTTGGTAATTATCGCAGTAAAACCGTGGTCACATGACTCCAGCTGTCTGGGTATCCGGCACCGTGCGTTAACATCCACCGGCTGCGGACTGGACACGGATCTGGTGGAAGTCTGATGTTAAGGTACATTTCCATCCGCTGCTGTGACATCAGTTTACGTTTACGCAGTAAGGATCTGCACTCCTACTTAGCATGATCGTCACGACTGCACATCACTTTTAATATTCCCAAAAGATAAAGGACTCCAAAATCCCTTTGCACGTCATTAACTCAATTAAAACCTATCAGCTGTCACTAGAACCAAGCTTGTTGACATCTGCAATATTTCATTGCTGTCGTCTGTAACTGTGCCGTCTTGACATCAGATAATAGCAGCCACAGAGGAAATATTCCTGACGTAGATACAGTGCAGCACAAGGAAACTTTGCTTTTTCCCTGTCTTTATACCCCCTAAGTATTAGTGCACACATTAGTCATTCTCCTTTTCATTCATCTTCTTTTCCACAATATGCTTGTCATTGTCGCTCTAATCCCTGCCTTTCCACCTCTCTAGGTTTCATCTTTCATAGTTCCCTTTTCTGCAACCCCCTCCACACAGTATCTCTGCGTCACTCTCTATTTCCATTTCTCTCTGACTGTTTGCAATGCATCATATCTTCTCTCACTTCATCTCCTTCCCCCGCCCAGTGCCTTCTCTTCCACTTCGACACCCAGGAAAATCTCTTTTTCCCTGTCGAGCGATGGCAATGAAACATTTATCCACTTCTGAGACGTCTTCCCCCCTGAGGTACCCCTGAAATTGTTCTTCAAAGGAGTTCTGCACAAGCACTCTGTGTGGCCTTACGGGTCCCCTAAATGACAACAAGTTACTTAAGAGAGCGAACGGAGAGGAAGATACAAACTAAAGCTGATTTTGAGTGAGTCATAGTGACAGTGAGCTGTCAGTAGCTGTTTGTACTATTACCCACCTATTAAGGTGTTTAGGCTTCTGCTAAAGGTGCAAATGCAAACAAATACTGCTTAACTCTAAGAGGGAGGGATAACCGAGAGTCTTTAAACATCAATACATGCCTTAAATGTATATCTACTTGTCTTTTTAAACACTGAAGACACTTGGTCTGAATTTCTGTGTCAACAGAAATTATTACTCAACTGCAGGTGTTGGACTGCTGCAGGTGAAATCTCTTTATATGACAAATTTAGACAGATTGTGAACCGACCAACAGTCAAATTTAGAACAATATTCATTACAGAAAAATCAAGCCCCCCGCAGTTTAATTCAAAAGATATGCAAATCATAATCTAGCAACAAACACTCATCCATTAAACATAAGCACCACATGGTTATGCTTGCACTCTACCGTGTTGTGGAGCATTACTGCTGCAATAGTAACACAATGCAGAGTGTCTTTCTGCAACTTGCATAGTCGACCGAGCTCCCCCTGGATCCAACCCCTGGCCTCTATCACTTCATAAGTGTGATGCATGAGACAGGAGGAAGTAAGATGGAGGCCACTTCTCCGCATTCACAAAACCATTTGGGACCATGAATGTCCTCGTACCTGCTGTCACAGCCTGAGAGTGGTGCCCGAAAGGATGTGAAGGTACTCTCCCCCCTTTTCTGAAAGTGGGACATTGCTTTTCCCCAGAGAGTGTAAGCTCCCAGCAAGTGGCTGCTTCTTTTCCTGAGCTGTAGTGTCTCTCAAAGTCGGCCCGACATTTAAAGGATTTGGGCCTTCCACAATCAAAGGGTGGCATAGCTGGGACTGTGGGAGAGCCGTAGCTTTGGCCCTAAGTTTGATCTAGCCTGGGGCAGTGCGGGTCAGCCTCCCAGATTAGGTCTGCTTTGGGGAGACATTGCTTCAGATAAACCCGGAGAAACTCAGGTATAGCAAATAAGTCCTTCTAGCAGTTTCCTGGCCTAGATAGACAGCAAGGGGGCAAGGGTCTGAATTCATTACTGACTAACAGATGCTTTCTGCTTGTGCTGTGGGCGGAAGCACTGATTCCAAAACTGTAAACTTGATCTCCTTCCTTCATGTTTGTCTTAAGCCGATTTCCAATTTTTTTTTTAAATAAATGCACTGCATGTAAAATACAAAAAGAGATTATTTTATTTTCTCGAGCAAGTGCAGTGCATGCAGTCTATTGCTAGAACATATTTATGCTGACACTGCCAAAAATATTTCCTGTGTTGCCTCTTAATTAAATCTCAAGTACTGTATACAAGAGAAAACTGCAAGCTAAAAAAACATGAACTGGATGAGAGGAAAGACATTCTCGACTATCCTTGAAAAGCCTGGTCTCAACATTGGCTTACTGAACAACATGAGAACAACTCCAACATCTACCTTTCTCCCAAGAACAGAGTGGAACACGCTCCCCGAGCAAACTGCTCAGAATCCTAATGACCTCTCTGAGCTGTACTCCTCTGAATCCCTCTGAAACTACACTACAGCACTCATCCAAGATACAAGTGAGTAAACCTGCTCCTCAAGCTCTGAGCTCCTCACTAGCCTCCTCTTCCGGGAGTACAGTGTCCTTCCACAACATCAGACTCATTCATGTAACTTTAAAGTGAGGGAGGGCATGTGTGAGCTGGATTCTGCCTCCAAACTGACACCAATGAAGCTTTCTTCAAAGGGTTAAAGCCCCCCGAAGTCATACTATCACTATTCTTTCCCACAATTATTACCATCAAATCAAGCTAACCCTCTTCCCTTTAGCTCATCCTATCCTTTGAATAATTCAGTTATTAATTAACCCGCTCATACAAGAAAACACGGCTCTGCATCAGAGTTGTCAGAGATGTGAACGCAGAGTATGGCAGCACTTGGAACAAATACAACAGTCTCCATGGCAACAGCAGAGCAAGTTGTTTCTTCCTTTCTTGCCAAACAGCAGAGAGCTGGAGAAGAAGCACGGAGGATGAAGTTCTTTCATTAAGGTTTAACTAAGTTGACATTGACATCTAACACACAGTCCATAGTCATTACCACATACTGCTGTTGAGGGGAGACGGCAGCAGAGAGAAACATATGTAGGAATATAAGAATAAAGAGAACATCAATGAGAGGGAAACAGGAAACAACATTGATTTATAAATGTCTGCATTATTTATACACATGTATACCAAGAGTTCACTATAGTGGACAGATCTTCACTTGTTTTGAACAAGTTGCATGACCATGCCTCAACAAAAAAAGCAAATGATTGTAATAATAGATGTCTCAGATCTGTTTTAATTATTAAAAATATTACATAAAACTTGTTTAATATGCAAATGACTGAAATCAGTAATTGGCCTGGATTCATCCCTTGTTTAAAAGTGGGGAAAAACTACTTTTTAAATTCATGTATAAGTGTTCAAATATATAATCAAATCCTTCTGTAATTGGACTTGTATATTTTCCTTTGGTCTTTGAGAGAATTAGGACCCTGACTTAAAGCTATTTCTCTTAAAAGTTTTCCACAGAATGTTATCTCAAACTGTCTCAAAGTATTTCTCTCACATTTCCAAGGTGTGCGGAACCGCTTCCTCTTCTTCGCCCAAAGCAATTTGGATGAAATGGAGTGGATGAATTCAAAGGTACGTACAGAAGTATAAATAATAGGAAAACAAATTCACTTACCTACAACAAGGGGAGCATAAGGAGAGAGGGGAAAAAGAGAGAGAATGATATTAGTACCCAGTGGGGGAATATCAAAAACACAACAAATGTTTATTTACTTTTAGTCAACGCTGTTTTCATTAGCTTATTGATGCTAAAGCACCGCAGGGGAAATAGACTGGAATTTGGCAGGACTGAATGGACACTGAATGGCCACAGATGCACAAGGTTCCCATTATCTCTTTGTGCTAACACCTTACAGAGCTGTAGAAAAAATAGAGTTTATGCAGAATTAGATTATTGCTCCTCATCTCTATAGTTCAAAGTTTGGCACACATACACCTTTTTACAACTCTTTACACACAGTGACAACATATACAATGATTTTTAAATATATTTCAATCAGACTTTATCAATCAGACTTTATTTATAAAGCGCTATTCATACAAGGGCATTGTAACACAAAGTGCTGTACATAAAAACAACTTAAAATAGAATAAATTAAGAAAAAGATCCCACCCTGAGCCCGACCCTAGACCCACCCCACAATCCTAAGGTTAAGAACACAATATATGCAACAATAGTAATAAAAAATAAAAAGAAAGAAAGAAAGAAAGAAAAAATAAAAAACAAGTTGCTGAACGAACTGAGGAAATGCTGGAGGTAAAATAAGATGTTAAAACTCAACACAGGAAATTAAAATCACCAAAATAAAATACATTTCTAAGATAATAAAACACTAAAATATTAAACCATTAAAAGAAAATAAGATGCCACACATGAAATAAAAAAATAAGTACATAAATAAATAAAGTAGAATAAAAGTGACTAAAATTTGGGGTAGATAATAAATTCAACATTTTTCACAAGTTTCTTGTCAGTACTGCTGTTCTTATTTTAATCTATATTTTAGACTCATCAAAATGCTCCAATAACACGCTGATAAATGCTTTCTCTGTGTTCACCTACACGGCAATAAAGCTGATTCTGAACCCGAAAAGGTACAATGCATGACGGTTGTAAAGCCATTTTCAGCACAATTTCTTTTAATCATTCTTTCAAAAGCTTTTTCCACACAGTATCTAGATTATCAAAGATTACACCTGTTTGAAGACAGCTGCATCAAAGACAGCTAAAGGGATATAATCCAGAACATATTTTCAGTCAAACACCACGATTAAACACTGTTCCTTAAGGTTAAAGCCGTCACATTGGTAATATGTAGACTTAAAGGCCTCCTTCTGTGTGACTGTGGTGGATCAGTGGAGTGCTCTTCTCAAAGCGCTCCAACCAGCAGGGAGTGTATACATCATGTGGATTTACTCCCACCCATTAAAAATATAGATGCCGGGGATCGCATTTTACAGCTTGATAGGATTCCCTGGTCAGCCCAGCCCCAGCCAAGCGGTGAGAAACCGACGTGAAGAGAGGAAGGAAAAGGAGAAGATAGGGTGAAAAATGACATCCGCATACCTTTTCTCTCCCATACATCATTCAGAGGGCAGTTTTTCGATGGAGTGTGAAAAGAGGGAATGGAGACATTGGATGAGGGGGCGTGAGGGTGTGTTTGTGTGAGTTGGTGGATCGGTGAGGTCCTGCGCTTGACCACTTTGCAGATATTCGTGCTTCCTGGCTGGGACTTGATTACCATTCATAATTGGAAGTATTGAATTTCCTCAGCTACTTTCAGCACGTAACATAACATTCAAAGGTCATTAAGATAAGCTCGGGGAATTATATTGTGGGTTTAAGAGTGATAAGCACTTTGCAAGTGACTCAAGAAGCAAATTCAAAGTGATCATAGACAATAATGCAGCATTTTATGAATAGTTTGTATGAGTATGATGTGGCAGCAATCCCTCCTTGTGTGTGGGCCTTGCATCTTAATTAGGACCAGCAGTACTGGGGCTAATTGAATAAACATCAACATAAGAAAAGGAATGATAGGCACAGTTTAGTGGAAAAAAATCAACAGCCCTTTGGTGCTACCACTTATCATCGCTTTAATCTTCCTGTTTCACCTACAACACCCTAGGATAGTTGCACACTTTTTTCCATCTGAATGAAAATAGTTTTTTCAATCAAGATCACACACATTAGATTTCAGTCTATGATCATTCCTAAAAGTATACTGCCACTCTGAAAGACTTTTATTCGAAGATGAAATCAAACCATTCCCCCGTGATGAGGTCGACTTTACAGGTCTACTCCATTAAAAGGCAATAAAACACAGCATGATACTCCGAGAGGGAATACACAATTCATTATTGCACTTTGAGGAAAACAATACTAAGATACATAAAACTGTTTTGGCTTCTTTCTCCACTTTGAAAAAAAAAAGCTTTGCCAACACTAAAATAGTGCATGTTGAAATGTTGAGAGTTGTACTGACGGTGTAATTGGAGAAGAAGAGCGGGATGAAGTGTTTTCCAGCTGTACAACGCCATCTCAACCGAGGAATCGACTTCCATGAAAAGCCTCCAGTGGTCTGGGAGGGAGTGCGACAGAGCGTTAATTACTCAGGCAACACTGGAGAACAAGGTAAAAGGCGTGTTAATGAAATACTAATAAGGCTCCAATCTAAGTCTGTCGGCTTTGCCATCCTCTGACGTGATCTCAAGGACTTCAGTTTCCCTCCAAAGCTGGTCTCTGTTATTCCTAATTACCATCACTCACATGACAGGAGGCGAGTGAGAAACTATTATTTCTGGGGAATGAATCCTTTGTGTGTTGTCCTTTGATGGAGGACACCCAGGCTGGTTTACTGGATGTCTGAATTGAGGGGCAGGGGAAAATGCTAAACCCTCTAAAACTCCTGAAGAAAGAATGAGTTCATTGTCTGCCAGACTTTTTGCCACCTCCATTCTGTCACTCTACAGTTGGGAAACAACCTAGTTTGGTCTCTCAAGGGGGATTATGTATACGGTCGTCTTAGGAGCGTTCTAATTTAGCTCCTTTTGATGGCTGCATGGTTCAGCAGGAGAGTTCGCTCAAGCAACCATGTCCATTTTTCGAACAACCAAAGAAAACAGCCGAGTTGAGTAAGTGTTGTTAAATCTTCAGAGTTGTCTGGTAACAGTAAATCTAAGGTTAGGATCTACAAGAAAGGTAATGGAATTTCCACTTTGGGCATCCTGCAGGACTGAACAGCCATTTCACAAGGCTGTGCACCGCACTGAAGCACAAACTGATAACATAAGTCGAAAGGAAAACTCTTCCAAGTGTTGGCGAGAAGCAAGTCGAGGAAAAGCAGACAGGGGTGGGAGATATTCTCAAAGACATTTGAAGATACAGCAATTTCTCTGAGGCAATCATTTGATGCTCTCATTGCTTGATGGCTGAGTGTCACCACTTTTGCGCTCCCATCACTCAAGTGCATCCAGCACTCCAAGAAATTGATTGTTGGAGGATAGGGCTGGAACAGTGCACACATACAAAAGTACACATCCAGTCTGGAATAAAACTGTTTCTTTCAGTCCTCAAAGGAGCCCATGGAACTGAAAATTGATTTCTCATTGATGGTTTTCGAATTAGCTCGGCATTGAAAATACACTCAGTATATGTCGTCAACACTCGATGAAGTTGGGATCAATTACCAGTAACTCACTGTTGAATTTGACAGAAAAAATAGGGGGAAAAACTGAGGATAAAGCTTTTAAGACACATGTGGGGAAGAAAAATCAAAGATAAACCACCATATTGAATTTGAAGAGTATGTGGTCATGTTTCCTTGTGATGATATGTTTATATTGATTTGTACTGCTACATAAAAGCTAAAAACAGACACAATCAGAGATTAAAATATTGATTCTTATGTTTACACTCTGAAGCTTGGCGTCATAGTATCTGCTCATATTACACAGAAGCTCTGTGGACCAGTCTGCTCCCTCCTATCAGGTATAGAAACAGATTAGTTCTGAAGATTATCCTCCTCCTCTGAGCAGAGCAAGCTCCCTAGACTTATTGCTAGCACCATGGTAGGTTTTATTTTTCCTCATCTCCCATAAGACATTGGAAGCATCACTCCATATTGAAAGGATTGAAGGTCATTGGAGGGTTAGTTTTAATGAACATCTTTCAATTATTATCGCAGTCCTGTCGTAAAATAGCTTGAAATAGATTAATTCCTCCCAAGGATTACATGAAAGGGCTTTAGAATTAAGACTCGTACAGTAAATCCAGAACTGGAACAAGAACTTACAATTGCTGAATGTCACCATCATTTCAAGTGTGTCACAATGCGAGAATATTCGACTGATTTTCTGTCAAAAACAAGGACTAAACCCTGAGCTTTGGTAACAGAACAGAAACACACACTGCTGTATTATGGCATGTTGGTGTTTTGAGGGCCTGTCTTGTTAGCTAGCATTGCTTGTGTTTCTATTTGCAATCTTTGAAAATAGCAAGATCCATGTCAGAGTATGATTGCATACAAAGTGGTAGCCAGGTGTTTCATTTTCTCTTCATACTACTTTCAGGAATAATGCAAAATCTTTTCATTGAACTCTTTTGTCTTGGCGTTATGATGAGATATCTGCAGATTTAGAAGACTCTAAGAGGCTTTCAGTAACAACCGTGGTGAACTTGCTCTCCTCTTCATCTCCTTTTTTCTTCCCCTCTCTACATCTGACTCAAAGTACAACTCTTAGGCAGTCACTAAGACTGTGTTTGCACTGCTTGCACAGCAGTGGTCGATAATAACTGTGATAATAATGGGATTCTGGCCAGTATCACATTACCCACAGCCAATAGCATAAAATATGATTATCATTTGCCTTTTTTTTTTTGTATGGCAAATGCTAACACTGCCTGTACAGCTGTCTGTGTTATCATTAGTAATGTAGAGTATTAAGCGTCGTGTTGGATGGCTTTATCATCCTTCTGTGTTTCTGAAAGTTACAAAAAATCTGGCACACTTAGTTTGTCAGACTGGTGGTATTTGGGGAGAAATGTTTAATCCAAGACAGTTTGTGCTAGATAGAAAATAACACCTTCCAACTGGCTTTACAGAGCCAAGAGCAGTTCAGCACACTTGGTATTAGCTGTTCAAACATTTTACTGCATTTCACCTAGAAATCATCCAGATAATTGATGACTACTCCTAGGTCTTCCCAGCTTCATTAGCCTGACTAAATCTCTGAGTCCTAATTGGTGTGATAAACAGACATTAACATCCAAGCTATTTGGCACTCAAAATTACAATGGTTAATGAGTGGGGGGTACAAACTAAAGCATAATTTTGACATATTTATTATTAAGCAGAATGAAATAGTTCTATAAATCATGTATAAAACATGTACACCATGTTGAATTTGGGTCTAGTAGGGGTGTGCAACTTGACCTAAGATTTATATCATGATGAAATCTTGATCAAAACAAGTAAAGCCACACTCACACCAGAGATCATATGACCCCAAAAACCCACAGACAACCGATGACCTGAACGGCTCTCAGGAACTAGGCAAACGACGGTCAGGAACTAAGCTAATGACTCTACTAATGACCCCATGTGACTACCTTAGCACACCAATGACTGTAAGAGGCTATTTTCTAGCTCTGGCCCCAGTCTGTTCAGAACTGAAGAAGCCAGTCCAGCTGCATTTTCGGGTCAAGCTTTGAATTACCACAACCTGACTGGAAACCTTCACAGATATATTACGATACGTTTTGCTGTAATGTGATTTTACATGATGAAAAGGGATCGCATGTTCACTTGCTATGACCCTGTAACAGTATTGAATCTAATACACCATCCACCCTTAGGGTCCAGACTTTTGAATGTCAATATCTGTTCACAAAATAAGACTAACTTAACTGTTAAGCGCCTGTACTTCAAATGGCTGAGGCCTACTCACTCGCAACCTACAGGGGATGAAAGATGGAGAGACACAGTGATCGCCTGGTGGTGCAACAGAAGGCCAAGCAGCTCATCAACAGAGGTGGAGTTATGATGCTGGTTATGTAATAATGGTTATCAATGCAGTAGGGACATTAAAAAAATGTATGGTGTCAAAGAGTGTAATGTCCAAAGATGGCGTGAAAAAAAAAGACAGTCTGAAAATACTAACATTCAGAGAGAGTTACTGTGGTCCTCAAGGCAGCTGCTTCCAGGAGATTGACAGGAGAGTGTGCGAGTATGTTACTGAAAGATGGATCAAAGGTATGCCTATTATCAGAGCTGTCATCCAGCTGACAGCCTTGGAGATAGCCACAGAGGCTACATATGGCTGTTTTCAGCTGAGGTGAGGGCCTAATAACTAGGAAACTGAAGTTTATCTTTGTGCTTTCTTTAAGTGAATTTCACTTAATCACTTGGTTTAATCCAATGTGTTTGTTTTCTTTATAAATAACAGAATTTGTCTTGAAATTGGGGTGTTGTTTTATTATCAGACCAACACGGTAAAAACAGAGACCTACAGTCCTGTGAGACAAAAACTACCAACACTGTCTTTCTCTGCTGCATCGAGGAGTCGATGAGAGGAAACAGAAGCCAGCTCCTTTTTCTTCAGACAATATGAAAGCAATGATAGATTTCAAATCCATCCTATGAACTTGCTTTAACTTTCAAAGTCCACTGGGGAAGTAGCTTAAGAACATCTTCTAAAGTGATAGTAGATTATCAAGTCCCTGCTGTTCATCTGTGAGTTAAGCCAACAGTTGTATAACCACCTAAAGTGGTATTTAATGATTAAGGATGTGTGAATATTAAGACAGGCAGATGTACGATAGATAAAGTAGATGTTAAGGATGTCATATTTGAAACATTTCAAGAGAAAGAGACTTTTTTTCATTGCTTACATCTGTTCCTATTTCACAGAATGTGCAATGGAAAATGTTAATTGCGAAAGAAGTTTCAGTCAGTTCTGAAATTATTCTTGTGATGTCTAAAACTACTTCAGTAATTGCGATTCTATTTCAACATTTTTTTTTCTAGGTGTACAAACCCTGACCAGACCAGGCATTATAAAACTCTCCAGACAAAGTCCCATAAAGCACCTCTCCATCCTGAACGGCTAACACAAGGCCTTTTAGTTTACTGACACGCCATCTTTATCGTGCTGACTTTCTCTTCGTAAATCATTGCTGAGCCATTGGACATTTAAGACATGCCTCTGTTTTTGTTTTGAGGAATGGCAATGAACAGGGACAGCATTCTGGATTATTGAAGCTGCCTAAATTGTTTGTCAAGCCAGAGGGTGTTTTGTTGCTTTGCTCTCTAAAGCATTTCTCTTGTGCCCTCCCAGCAGGATATCTCCACAACACTGAGCTGCATAGCATTGGACATAGTGGATTTAAACATCTGCAAAATGCCTCCTGGCAGGAGTGGCGGAACGACCGTCGCTATATTTAGGCTGTCCATCTCTGAACATGTATAAACACAAGAGTTTTAAACACAATATAAGTAGACCATTAAAGATGATCTCTTAAATATCTGTTTTGTTTTCTCACAGCTGACCTTTTTTTGTTTGGTTTTATTCAACACATTTCAGAGAAGAAAAAGTACAACTGGAAAAACCTTTTAAAGAAAAATGGCAATGTTGCTGTCAGCTATTGCTTTAAAAGTCTACACTATATTTGTGCCATTGGCTACATCTTCATCATTTTTTCCCCCTTTCCAGAGAGTTGGGAAGGAGGAGGAGGAGGAGGTGGGAATGTGCCTCGTTTGCATTCTGCACATGCTGGACGATTCAGGGCCTGTCAGGCAACAGCGCTCTTCATCTGAGGTGCCTTTGAGAGCTTGGGAGAAAAGAGATGCATGTGGGGAGTTCTGAGCGAGGGTGAACTTCACACTCGCCTAATCTCTACTCTGGATCTGTCTGTCGTTGAGCGGAAGCAGCAGCTAGCGGACCTGGCACTAATTCAATCACTGATTCTTGATTGGCAGGGGAGTGGGCTGTCGCCCTGGGGAAGCGAGAAAAGTCCCTTTTGTCCCTTAAGAAAGATAGAGGGGAAAAAGGCTGTCTCCCTTTAGACCAAATCAGACCAGGGAGTGCCATCTGTAGGAACCAGAACTCCACAGATCAAATAGAGCAAAGGAAAGAGCAAGACTGCAATACTTGCCAAAAAACTAAGAGTGGAAAACTATTTCTACAAAACTATACAAAATGTTTCCCCTTCAACTCTGGATGCTGTTTGTACAATTCTGTTTTTTTTTTTTACCTCAAGTAAATTCTTAACAGCTAAACTCTTGTCAGTTTTCTATTTGTTCATACATTTACTGTATTCCCCAAAGAACACAGAGTTTAAGCATTGGTATTTTTACAAATCTACAACCTGACTTCTAAAATCATCTACTTAAAGCTTTATGTAACGGGCTCTGAGGGGGTTTTATTGTTGCCTGGGTACTAGTTGGCAGTTTATTTTAGCCATGGAAGTGCCATGTTGTTGTACCACACAAGGTTTTAGGAAGATAGCTGGGTGGATGGTAGGCGTGCATAGACTCCAGAGGCTGGTGTTCAGGCGCTTTGAGCAGACATTGTACATAACAAATATAAAATGTTAGATTTTCAGATAGCTCTAGAGAGGAAATGTGTAATTTGTGGAAATGCTTGTTAAAGTTTTTCCATATTGGGTGACAGTAAGTATGTTTTCTAGCTTTTCAAGGGAAAAGGTTAATAATAAGAATGCTTGGTGTACACGATCGTACCTTGTGACTGGATGAAAAAGACATTCCACAGGTCACATAAGACTGTGATGTTAGATAATGCATTACAAGTTCATGCAGTAGAAGATGACAACATTATAACTGCTTTTTGCATCGAATCCTAATTCATTTCGATCCTCCTTTACATCATGTCACTGCAGAACAATTGTAAACAATGATAATTACATTGGTTTAACTCATACCTTTTATCCTTTTTTAAACATATTCAATACTTCTGCACGATTATTATGACTGCAATCACGATTTGAGAATGTACCATTATACTTAAACTGCACACAGGGCTGCAATTTGCAATTACAAGTTAAAACCTCTCTGAAAATTTGGAATTTTGGTTACATCCATCAGTTGCTTTAATAGACAAAGTGTTCAGAGTGAGCAACACGTTCGACGAGAAGGAGCATAAGGCGCAAGCTGATGCTGGTGACCAAAAATGTGCTGTTGCACTTTGGAAGACTGTTAATTTTACAGACTTGTACTGTCTCTGTTTGCACCTTAAATGCCTGTATTGTTTAACACTACTGCACAAACTTTTTATTTTTAAAGTTTAGTTTACTGAAGTGCCACCCTGCTACTGTCTATGTACTTGGAAGGAATGGGCTTATTTTCAAGGGGAAAATAACAATTTTATCAACATTTTAAACAGTTTCAACAGCTTTACTTTTTGTGTTTGTATGAAAGCCAAAAAGTATTTACTTAAAATAAATACATATTTCAAAACTATCAATAATCCCAGCATGTTACTTGATAACCAAGCAAATAGACTCATAATACATCAATTAAATCGCTATTGAAAATCGCAGTCTTTTGCACTATAATCGCAATTTCACCACAATTGCACTAATATTTAACACTTGGCTGTTTAAATACTTCATGACCATAAAAGTTATCAATTCTTAACAGCAAATGCATCACTAGAGGCAATCTGATCACACATGTCATATCAAATCAACTGGATTTGAGATACAGCATATTGCATCTTTGCTTGTTGACACTGTGGCAAGAATGTTAGTCCAGACTCCAGGCAACAGCAGCAGAGGCTGTGAGAGCATCTCTGAGTTGCAGTGGTACAGCAATGTTAAAAGTGATGTCAATTCGCCTCGTTTATGTTTGAAGGTGTGTCAACTGCAGAGCTCAGAGAAGAATGAGAGCTGAACAAGGTCAGACGCCATCTTTTCTAACTTTACCTTCAATGGCCAGTTTCAATAATGTGAGAGATAAAATGATAAAAGCAGCACAAACCCTCTGCTTAGTGTCAGGGTCTGGTTCACATAACTATCTGCCCACTATAGATTGTTCCTCACACAGTGCACTCTCACCCATTCTGTCATTCCAGTATGACGGCTCAAACTGACTGCTGCAGCATATAATCATTTCTTCTTTCAATTGGGGTATTCTGTTGATACAGGACAAAAACAAACACGAAATAACAAAGAACATTTCAGAAGCTGCCCCTCATGTCTGAGCAGTGGGGACCAACACAGCATTAGGCTATAAAGAGAACCTGATCCTCAGAATATACTCACAGACACTGCATTAAGCCAAATGATTATCTCTTGCTCTGCAATTAAATTTGAATGACTCCTCTCCAGAGAGTGACAATATTATGAGAGGAATAATTCCATCAGTATAAATAATTAAAAGATTAAAATTATCAAACTTTTTTCCCCTTTCTTTAATCTCACAAAATCTGAATTATAAATCCGAGAGGCTGTCAGACTGCTCATGTGCATATTTTGCCGTTTTAATCATTTGTGTGCAGAACGTCATTAGACTGATTGTTTGGAAGTTGTGTGCTTATTCATACACTAACACTTAATGTGTGAATGTTAACACTGTGACAGAGATGATAAGCTGTGACTATAGACACAGGGGCGGATTTATCAGATGTAAATATTGTTCAACTTTGCATTTAATAAACACACCTTTCTGTAAAAGAGAAAAAAATCCCAAACAGTGATGTTCTTCTCTCAGCTTTTCAAGCATTGTAAATTACCTTTTTTTTTATAAAACATTCATTTTCTCAAAGAAGCTGTGAGGAGCTCTCATCTTGTGTAGATTTTGTAAACCTCTCATCTCACTACTGTGAGTGTTTGTTGTGGAAGTGAGTGAGAAACACCCCCACCTACATTTAATACCTTTTTTAACACAACTAGAGAGAGATGCATAAAGACGTAGTGTCTTTTTGGCAGTGTGAAACTATAATATGAATAAATGTAAACTTTATCAACTTGGTTTTAATACACCTCGTTTAGCCTCAAATTCAATTGCTTAATAATGATAATAATAATAATAATAATAATAATAATAATAATTATTATTGATAATGATTAATAATAAATATGATTATTATGATACTACTTTTACTACTACTTATAATAATAATAATAAAATATAAAATACATAGTTAATTAAATGATAAAGAACAGTAATATAAATAATACTGATAACAGCAATAATATCAATATTAGTATTAACAGTAATACTATTTATAATAATAATAATAATAATAATAATAAAATTATATATTTAAAAATAAATAAATACTAAAAATATATCATTACAATACTAATAATAATTCTAATGATAACAAGAATAATCTTATTAATAATAATGATGATGATGATGATGATGATGATAATAATAATAATAATAATAATAATAATAATAATAATAATAATAATAATAATAATAATAATAATAATAATAATAATTTAGTTGATGATTGTCCCGGTATTTACATTGCCATAAATAAACTATTTCATTTATTGTGTTTTATTTTTTATTTTTTATGTTTTGTCGGTCTTTTCTTCTTTTATGTGATATTAAGTTTTAGGCCTGTACCGTACTTTGGTTGCCTGCGGTTGTTTTAAATGAGCCATATTAATGACCTTGCCTTAACTTGACCTTACCAGGCGAATAAAGCTACAGTATATCGAAAAACACATAAACAGTAAAATCCCAAATAGAAGTCCATTATTGTGGGGCTCCCAGAGCCAGAAAAGGTTTAAACTGCTCCTGCGTGAAGACCTCCATTGCGTTCACCAGTGTGCAATTTCTATGCAGATGTGTAGCTCTTTCTTTTACCATTTGTTATCACCTCCCTTCCAGTACCTGACCTTTGCAGTCTGTACAGCCCCTTGACTGGAAATGTCACAAACAGGATGGACATATTACACGCCAGTCTAGGAGGAAGAGAGTGAATCTGAAATCATCTGCCAGTCAAGGGTGACTGGTGTTTTCCATTATGCCTCTCACTGTCTATTTCTTATCTCTTTGGGGGTCCTGCCAGTACATGCTTGTGCTGAATTCTTTGCAGAAATGTCTTCTCTTGCTTGCTTGTGCTGGCTGACTTACTAATACCAAAATTGACAGGAGAACAGTCATCAAAGACTTAACCTCTTGTGTGCTAAAATGTCCTCTTTGAAATTATGAACAACAAAAGGTAACACAGGAGTAAGTATTCAGAAATTGCTATGCCTCCCATGGTTTGTTTTGGTAGGTCATGTAGAGGCATCAGCACTAAATCAAGATTTTTTAAAGCCACTTAAAAACCCCTCTCTGTAAATACACATCAGAACCTGTCAACCACCAGAGGAATATTAAGCAGACATGCAGAATGAGGATATTATGGTGAAAATTTGAACTCGTGTAACAGATGAATGCACATATTTGAAAATATGAAGAAGGTAGATGTGTCTGAGGTCAGATGACATTGTATATTTCTGCAGCATGCTGCATGTCTCATCATGACCTAAATAAAGCTTACATATGGAATATATCGTTAGGTTACGCAGTGCATATCACACAAGAGACATTGACAAGATTGTATTTTATAGGTTATTCTGCTTAACATATTTTCTATACTCCCTCCCAAAAAGCACTGCTCTGTATGCCATTTCTGTGACTACCACTCACACAGACGCTAGCCAAACAGTGTTACATAAAAATAACCCTGATGCTTATTTTTAAATACTTGCAGTACCAGATGCTGTTGCTGAGTGCTGTGTGACACGTTTCAGTATCACTGTCATGTCTTATCCCACACTGCAGATCCACTTCCATCAGAAATGTGTTTTAAATACAGATATGCCTGATACATTTGACATCTTCAGAAGATATAACCTATTTTACACAAGTCAAACTAGTTATGCAACTTTTTATTTCACTAGTTCCATCGTGAGCTGATGGAAATTTTATGAGGATCTTCTTTTCTGGGGTCTTGTATATTATTGCTCCCAACACAACTATATTTGGGTACAGCACATTCTGTGGCGGCACCTTCAAATACATAATCCGAGCTCTTGATACAGAGGCAGCTGCAATAAACTCAACATGCCGGGTTCAGCAATGAGGAAATGAAACTGTTTAAAGTGAAATCACCAAATTACATTCTATACAAAGCCTACTCTGCTCCATCAAGTACATGAGGACAAGTAAGCACAGAAAGAGTGCATGCTTTCTGTAAAGAGTCGATGGTTGACTGAATGGGAGTAAGAGAGACGCAGCCATCTTGTGTAGGAGCTGGTAAGGAACAAAGATAGGAAGTGAATGAGTGTGAGCAGAGCTGATTGGGACAATAACCGTCCTGTGCTTCAGGGAGGAGTGAGCGGTCAGTCGAAACAGTTCAAAAGTTGCCCTATTAGTGATGCAGAGTGTCACCTCGATCAGGGGACGTGGAGAAGCAGCCTCCTGGCCCATAATGGGCTCCAGGAGTGGTGATAAAACAGTCATCAATACCCTGGGACTCTTTAATGACCGAGGCCTTTGGTCGCAGGAGAGGAAGACTGATGAGGGTTCATGTCGATGGAAGCTAGCCATCTCAGGGTTTTTGTCATTAACACTACTGGCAATTAAATCATTTTTATGGGTGCTCTGATAGAGTGACACACCGGGTGATTTACTGCTCGGATCTTTCTTGTGTTTTCATTCTGAAGTCGTTTTTATTGTGCTGCAATTAATCGGGTTTCTTAAAGTACTTAACCTATGGCCGTGATTTACAGAGCAGCATCGACTTTTGAGTGCTACATGTACTTTTATGAGACAGCAGCTTGTGGAGCATAAATAAGAATAAAACACAGGACATAAACATTCAGTTCAAGGGATACTGCTCTTTTCCAGAAAATGACCAAATTTCTTCCAATCCTGTTAAACTGCAGAGTGTTCTTGTATCCAACTAATGCTGTGAACACTAATCTCTAAGCGCTATGTCCAATCCTAATCCAGCAGTCACCTGCTATTACAGCCCACATCACCCCACGTCTTGTTCCCAAACCACAATGGGGATAATGTTAACACTGTGGCAGCTACATTTAACAGTGATGGCACCTCGGGTTACTGCTGAAAAAAAGCCTGTCCTCTGAGCACTTTCACTTCTGTGACGAGGGAGGTACTACTCACTGCTTGTCTGACTCACAGGCACCGACACAAGAGTACGACCAATGAGATCTCTTTGCAGAAAACAGCATGCTGTCTTCCACTTCAATGAGTTGGGAAAGCTAAGCTGGAGACACCAGGTGAACACTCAACCCAAAGCCCACTTCTTAGGTCTGGTTCCATCTCACAGAATAAGCCACAGCTCAGTGCAAAACACAGAAATGGATATAAAAAATCCCCCTGTGCTGCATGCAGAGATTAAAAGTTGTCTGAAAATATTTACTGCTGTAGTTTTAGCACACGTTCAGTTTGAATCTATAGCAGGAGCAGCTTGTTATTTCGGTTAGGAGGCAGATACCCAAGAAAAAAAAAAAAGGAATCCATGAAATGTTAGATTCTGAAATCTGAACTGGATTTATGCAGAATGTGCTGCCAGTGTTGCATAATGCATTGCGCTTGTCTAGTATAAGACATGCAAATCACCCCAAGTTGAGGAAATCCACTCAAGTTGATGGAAACCTTCCACAGTCAAAGCTATGAAATATTTGTGATTCTCCAAATGTCATTGATGCAGTCAAAGGAAAAGATGAAGAGAGATGGATAAATGTCGTGGGAGAGAGAGAGAGAGAGAGTAAAGGAGGGAGCAGAAAGGGAGGGAAAATTAAAGAGTGAAACAACTATAGGGTTTGCTTTGTGAAGTATAACACCAGCTGTTACTGCCTTTCTCTCCCACTGTTATTTAACAAGGGATGAAAGCTGTTGTGTACTGCCATGTGTACACTTTGGAGCTCAAAGAAGCTGTTTTTCAGGCATTTTACAGGTAATATTCCCATTCATGCATGGTACCATCCTGATGTCTTTTTGAAGCATGCAACAAATGCCCGACACAGAAATAAAAAATAATCCTCTCTGTGCAGTGGTTGGCTTTTAAGCCTACAAACTGAGTGTGCAGTTTTCAATACTTGTTGGGAAAATGTTATCCCTATTGAGGAATACAACACTGAGAGCAATTTGAGTGCTATTCAATAGAGTTGAAGTGATGGTATTAGAGAGTGATTACCTATCATACATGGGGTGCAAGGCTTTTTAGGCAACAGAATGAATAGCCAGTATTTTTAACCTCCAGAATTTGGCAAAATAATCGTATCTTTGTCAGCAGACTAAGTCATATTACATATGTTTACATTTTCTTTATGCCAAAAACAGTTCCCCTGCTGTTCAGCTCTTTTTGTGACAAGCACATCAAAGCGCCACTACCCTCCACAGTTTCTTCTTCTTGTGTTAGAAACTCTGGCATCTTTATTGATCAGAGGCCATAATCCATCATAGCCTATTTGGTAGTGTCCGCTTTCTGCAGGGAGTGCGATGGCTCACTTGTTACCTCAGTCAATAACTTTTAACAGGTAGTGAGCTTCAAGTTGTATTTGTATCAATATTTGTGGAGAAACATTACACAGTACATTGTTTAGGAATCAATAGCTTTAAACTTTTATCCCAAGCCAGATAACTCACATTGGATCCAGCTGACCTGTATTGTTGTCAGTAAAGTGAGCTCGTAATGGGATGGGATTTTCTTAAAAAAGAAAACGTATTATATTTAAAAATTGTGATGTGTAAGGGTGGGAGTATGATGGAGAATATTAGGAGGTAGAAAATAAACAGGATTTTCTTCAGCAGACCCTAAAAAGAGTGCTCGATATGATGGGTTGACAGCAGCTTGACAGTTTAGTGAGAATCCCCTCGATGTTTCACTTTTCAATTTCCCACTAAATGGACAATTGAAGAAGGATGACAGGGTGCGACAGACATCACTTTGAATAAAGACCGGGTGACAGTTCCTTCCTTTGAACCTCAGCCCCGGCTCCTCTTAGACTCTTAACCTCCTGGAGGAAAAAAAAGGTTCAAACAACTGAATCGATAGCAATTTAGGCCAACACTCCTTGTCACTTCCTTCTCCTCCTACTTCTTCATCTTCATCTCCCACCACCCGGACTGCACCCTGGGAGACAATTTGCTGTGCGACATCGCTCTGATAGGACAACAAAGAAAGCCTGGGACAAATGGCTCTTTGGGAAGAATTGATGGGACTCGGATGAGACGGATTCGGTGATAAACATGTTTCATGCCTGCCATGTCTTCGATCTCTATTCACACGCAATGCTTCCCGAAGGTGACCGTGACGGATACACAGGAGCTTCATATACCTGCAGAGTGGAGATATGTTCACGATGTAAACAGATATGCTAAAATCCAAACTGTATGAATTTATAAAGAGAACCAGAGCTGCACAGGCACTGGAAGCAAGACTTAGAGTAAATGCTGAAGGTTATATACTATATTATTGGTGAATAACTCACTCTGCCTTTTTCCTCACCATTAAATAATTCTTTGATTTACTCTGCTATTACAGTATCATGATCACGCCTATTGCTGGAAATATAACTTCCATCATGTGAAGCATTAGAGAAATGACAAACTGCCGCAAATGGAGGGATTTTTCCCATTTTGGAACCAAAGTAAAGAAACTTTCAAATGACCGCCAATGGAGCCGACAGTCTAGAAATACCTCATGTGGCTAGACTTCATCACACTTAAAATCAAGCAGAAATGATGTATTTTTTACTACAGTAAAGGAGTATGAAATGTTTATTCCTTCTGTGTTTATATGCAGGCGTTTTGAGTTTCCATGTCTTCTTGTTGACACCCTCTGCCATAATTTCCACCACTTCTTTTAACCGTCCAATAGTGTCAGAGTGTCAAAGACAGATCTGTCAGTCTTACATTTCAAATGTCACTGCATTGAACTAGTATGTCAAACAAATCCAACTGTCTTCCCGCTGTTGGATGGTGGATGCTTAATAAATCACCACTATTATCTTCAAAGTGACCCGTAAAGATTAGCTGGGAATGATGTGACATAAATCAACTGATATCTTGTCCAACATCACTGCAATCTACCTTCCAGAGGGGAAACCTCTACTAACTTATCTCACTTTATAAAGATGTTTCATTCTATAGGGAATCAATAATTATGTTTCCATAAAATTTGGTGTATAAAACACACTTTCAATACCTTTTTTGTCATCTAAACAACAACCCTCCATGGTATTGTCGTATCTTGACTGCCCGTGATGTGTAGATGCAGAAGGAATCTTCATGACACTGGCTTGCTTGCATAGTAATACGTTTATTACAAGAAAACGATACCAGTATCGAACAAGCACCCGGAATGCTTGGGAGAACAGGTCTGCAAATTTGCTGACTACCAGAATGCTGTTGACCAAGACCTTTTATAGCTCTGTGAGCCAGTGACATAGCCTACTAGAGAGCCCAAACTTATCTTAACATCTAGTTATTTATTGTACTCTCCTTGGCTCTGCTGGCCTAAGGGTCACAAAACGTGTCCATGCAAGTCACTAAACAGGAAGGGGGTCTCAATCTAATTTCCTTGCGAGTCTGGGACAACACAGGTTTCTCCTTGACTTGTTTTATGTCAGTTACTTATTTCCTATCAGATACTTCAGTATATACTCCAGTTTCAAGAGCTGCGAACACACCTAACAACTATGCCATGATTGATAAATGGATAAGATGGTTGCTGCATGGACAAGTCATACCTCGGTGTCCAGAAAATTACATTAGTTGTAAGAAACATCCTGCACAGTGTGCGTGTCACGCAACTGTATGACTTCTTGACAGAGGCAGCACAGGTAGCTTTAAAGGACCATCTCGTATCATAACCCTTTGATAGATGATCTCCCTTGACACTGATGCCTCTTGAGATGGCACACCATGTAACACCTCTTGGCAGGTGGGCCTCGGAACATATTACCATTAACCCATACATTTTCATCAAAGCACTGCTAAATAAATCATCACACATTCATAGATTAATGCATTTTAGTTCAATGTAATTCATTTTTAGGTTTCACAACAGAATAATTAAGATCATGCCCTTTCATGCATACCATGCTAACAATTTTGAAAGCTGTTACCATTAGAATTCCAGAGCTAAGATATTGGTGTGTTTTCTGGTCACTGAACCAGGCTCTCAGCAGGCTGCTGTAAAT
The DNA here is from genome assembly GCF_009762535.1 of Notolabrus celidotus. Classification (NCBI taxonomy): domain Eukaryota; kingdom Metazoa; phylum Chordata; class Actinopteri; order Labriformes; family Labridae; genus Notolabrus; species Notolabrus celidotus. Next base: position 28,372,509 of record NC_048279.1, read on the forward strand.
TTTTGGCTCCAGTTTTCTGTGTTTGCCTTTTAGGGGCTAGTTGAAGCAGCCAATTCTTTTGAAACAGAGTGTTATTTGTGTCTACTTTGGGGGCTTTTTAGTCTGAGCGGCCTTAAAGGTCAGCCAAATGATCTGAACTGCCACTTAATGTTGTTACTACTCCAAATGATCAGTGGTTTTAACACTGTATGTAATATGGCAGAGTCAGCCCTGCATGCCGTTGTTTGAGGGTTGGGGAGCATGACTTTAATCTCTTTGAATTATGGTGGATGCAAAGTGAATGACACTTGTCTTAACATAAGTTAATAAGCTTCACAGTTTTACCGTCACAATTTCATTTGCCCTTAGCGAGATGTCATTTAATAATCCAGGTGTTTATTACCTTTGATCACAATATGAGTCTTAACAGGGAAGTGAAATCCATTTAATTGACCTTGCTGATTCGCAACATGAAATTCCATCTCTAGGTGAGTTCACAGTCCCATCTACAGCGTATAACACATTCAAAGGTTAAAAATCTAATTGTACAGTCTAACTAGTACTTTTGGTACAACTTATATCAGAGCAATAGACTCTAAAGGTGGTTTATCAGCAGGGGATCTTCTATGATGATATCACCCGAGAGCTGAATACTGAACTTTCTACATCTGTTATTCTTTTTGCGTCAAACATTTCTGCAACACCCTCAGAAAATGATGATAATAGAGTTATACATTATATATATGCTCATACATTTTGTAGCATGTTTTTTCTTCTTAGGGTTATACACATCAAGATTATATGCCAGTTTTTAGAGATTGCACTAACATCTGTAAAGACAGAGGACAACATAAATGCAGTGCCTCTGTGCTTTAGACCTGAAAAACACACATACGCACAGACAAGAGTGAACATGGGATATCTATGGGCTTATTTTTGAACTACAAATATGGGAATCCGTCCTACAGGGCACTAAAAGAAGAGGAAACTGAAGAAGAAAAAAAGGCAATCAAATATTTAAGACTCTCTTGGGCTCTGGCATGCAACAGCCCTGTTAACCTGACCCAACTCTTTGGCTGTCGTCAAATGCAGCTCCACTGCACTGAAATATTAACTGCCTGCAATCTGTGACACACACGGGGCACTGAGGAGCCATGGAGGGACCTCACAACTGATCCACATGTGAAGGAAATGTATACATTCCAACATATGGCATTGCTTTATACAGTTATAGTCGTATAATATTATACATTTAAAATGTGGTATGCATGACTTACAGTATATTAATAATGTGTAATGTGTTCACAACATGAAATATTGAATATGCTGTTTTTCATACATGAATACAGGTCAAATGACATTACATAACTCATATACTGTCTTATCTGATTGTGCTGTTCACTATATATAAGTCACTTAACATCAGATGGGGCATGTGACACATTTAGCATGCAAAATAAATCTAACTTGAAGACTTTCAATAGTGTCGCCATTTTCTTAATACAAAAAGAGCTTTTAAATGAATCAGAATCATCAAATGTGTTTAAGGAGCATTTGAATTAATACCACATGCTGCATATTTGCACAAAGGTATAAACCTTGTTCTTAAGATCTTATAGACCCATCTGTAGTTGGTAAACAAGGATGATGTATGAAGTGTGCACAGCTTGGCAACAGAAGTACAGCAGAGTACAATAGTTTGTTAAGATGCCTGGATTAAGCACCAAAAATTGCAACTGCTACCTCAACAAACTGACTTTGACAAATTATGGAATTCCAGATTGAAGTGGTTTTACTGAGCAGATAGAAGACATCAAAGAGTGGCTAGAGGTTTTTGATCAGAAATCCACTTGAGCCAAAGACAAGAACACCAGACCACTATTCACAAGACCTGAATCACAGTAAATTAGCTAGAACACAATGTCCCAACAGCACCTGCATATCAGGGCACTAATCATTTTGTGATTTTGTCTTGTGAGCTGGCATAGAAGTTTGTTTGGTTTGGCTCGATAACAATTTTTCAGCATGCAAAAATTTAAAAAGCATTTAAGGGTACATTTTCTTTTATTCATAGTCAAATCCTAATTTTACTGAGGTTGGATACAGCTGATAAGAGTGATGCTGTTCAGTGGGTTTAGTTTCTCATTAAAGACATATATGATGGGTTTATTTTGACATAATAAAACAAACTAGGATGCGTTCACAAAGACTCCAACAACCCCTGTTACACTCGGTTGACAGTCATCAGTTAACAGGGTCACTTTTTATACCGGAACACCAGTTACTCTGAAACAGTCAGGATCTAATTGGATTTCTTTAGAACTCGAGTCCATGGTTAGAATATAACTTTTGAACACTGACCATGCAACAACCAGACATCTTGAAGCTGGATACTTTCCTTATTCAGTGTTTTAGCTTGATTACTCATCTAGATGCTAGTCAAATAAAGCAAAGAGGCTGCCTCTGTTGCCAAATTGTGGATGCTAAAACAACAGAGATGCAAAAATTACAATTCCAATTACTCTTAAACATGCTGTAAACTTGATATACGTCAATATGATGGTATCTTCTGTATCCTGCAGCCCTGGTACAAACACAGCTAACCCTTAGATGGTCACTGAATTAAACCCACCTGGTTAAAACTTAAGTCTTATGTACTTTCATGTTTTAATATTTGACTGTCAAATATTGAGTGTGTTTGTTCTTTCATTACTCTTAGAATAGGGCGATGATTTTGTCATGGGTGTTTTTTTTTAAAAGCTATCAAAGGTAGACAGAGAATGACTAAAAACCTGGGTTGATCTGGAAGGAGCTTTCAATGACATCAAATGGATTAATAAATGGCATTAAAAATGATATCTACAATGAAGAATGGAGGCCTGTGGCGCTCCATTATTGACAGCGAAGAGATAGATTTAACACCTGTGGGGTAAGCATGGACCTAATTTAATGACACATCCTTTAAGCCTGTAGACTGACATTTCTGGAAGAAGATGCATGATTCATGGTAATAGGTGTTTCAAGAGGTTAATAAGGAACCCTGTCCCTTTCTTTGTGGTGAAATTTAGTTTCCCCATCAACGCTCACAAAGAGTGAACTTCTTTGTATAAAGGTAAGCGTTTTTGTGAAGTTCCTCTTGCAGTAAATTTCATTGTGTGTATTGAAAAAAGGAAATAAAGATTAGCTTCACATCACTGTTCAGCTAGAAGTGGAGGTTAAGGCCTCCTGCCTTACAATCATTAAGGCAAACTTCAGCAAATTATTTTAAATTTCAAACTGAGCAGGAAACCCTCCACCTGAGAGCATCAGTTAAGTATCATAATGTGATCCTATCTTTTGATTCACTGACTTAAAGAACTTTGAAGTTTTGCAGAAAGTCTGGGTGTTTAAACTGCAGCATGCCGGACAAAGAGCAGCATGCTTTGGTGGGAGTGTTTCAGCACTGTGGTGATGTAATCCAGGCTTGATGAAGCAGTGCCTCTGCGTCCCTCACTCTGTTCATGCTTGAATAACAGCGAGGGCTCTGGGCTAAAAAAGAGCATGAAGTTGTGTTGTTGTGGTCTCATCATTGCTTGCTAAAACAGGGAATGCAAAACAAAATTACCTCATGTTTAGACATTTTCACTTGGGATCCTTCGCACCAGCTGCAACGCAACTGTACCTTTATGTGTGTGTTTTAAGCACTGCTGTGTATCTCCTCAAATACTACATCCGACTTAATGAATTACAACAAATCTAATTTGTCTTTGGGGTGATAGTTCGGTTAACAATTATGGTCTGTCTTTGTCTTGGGACTTGAAATTACCACAGAGCCTCCAGGTGATTTAATGGAGAGGAAAATGTCAAGATGGGGACATGGAGAAGACTTCCTGTGAATTTTTTTTTTTCTTGCTTTACTTGCCCTGAGTGAGGCTGACAAGATGAAACCAGACTGGACTCGGAACAACAAGGGCTCCTGTAAGGGGACTGCTCTCTGACTCATCCTCTGCAGCTTTAACAAGCTGTCTGCAAAGGGGCCGTGTCTTTGTTCAAAGCAAGGCCGCATCAGCGGTCTTTATCTCTGCTATTCTCTCTATGTCTCTCAGCCATGTTCACTCACATGTTTAACTCGCACATACACTCAGAGAAACACTGGGAAAAACACAGCAGTGTTTGTGGAGTGGTCATGTGTCCTGTCTCTTGCGCTCCTTGTTAAAAATATGTACAGTGTGTATCTGTTTTCAACCTCTGCAGCCTCTGCCTTGCATTCAAATATTTGCTGAAAAAAGAGAAATTATACCTTAAAATGTATAATTTCTGACTATTTATTTTGTCTTTTGTTGGCACAAAAGAAAAGACTAATGCTCGCTGTGATATGTGTTTCATAGACTATTTTCAGGCGTACTAATTATAACAATTTTCAGATACAACACTGGCTTTAAAGTAAAACACATTTAATGGTTGGAAAGCTTTATTTGCTTGATCGCTAGCTTGGTGTCATTTGGCGTTTAACTGCGGTATGGCCTGCACCCCTGTCAGTCACAGTCACTAGTAATCTGTCAGGGTTTTACACTTCCATTTGGCTGGACGTGACCATTATCCCAGTTTGCATTCATAACTGGTCCATGTGGGTGCCCGGTAATCCTGCAAACAATGCACTCAATCCTGCCGAATACACCAAGACAAACAACAAGCGGTCGCAATGACACAGCAAGAGGTCAAGTCAGGCATCTTTCCTCATTTTCTTCTCTCCTCTCCATTAAATACAGTTAGAGACACTCAGATGGGCCGCTAAAGGCTTTATTTTCACCCCACAGTGCCAGAAAGCCTCTCCCCCAGTACTCATTATCTTGTCCTCTTTGTCACGAAGAGCAAAAAGGCCACATTTGTGAGCTTTGTTTAATCTCCAGCTCGAGGTCATGTTGTACTAACAGGTCAGTCATACAAGAGGGAACAAGAGTGCTTTGCATCAATGCAAATAGAAAGGAGTAATTATGGGATATGCGAGTTGCTGAGTGACAGGGAGAGAGATTGTAAAGGAACTGGCAAGCATTGATTATTTTTGAATAAGTCACTGTTTAATGACAGAGCGATGAGGGTCACAATTTAATCAACTGCGCCGCATACGAAACAAACAGCAGCCAGGGTGAATGGATGTATCCTTCAAAACAACTGAGCGTGCTAATTTATCTCAAGCTGTTTGGTATCTGCTTTTAAAAAATGTCCTCATTTCATCAACGGCGTACTCACACTGAACCTGACATTGAAAAACAGACCTGAATCGCTCATTACTGCTCACATTTCAGCTCCAATAAGAATCTTTCACTCCTCTCCACACAAAAAATGACTTACACTATATGGAAAGCATAGTCCTGACTAGGGATTGCGTGTAGGAAATGCTCACTCACCTACGATGTAACCCTAGGAATCCACTTTGATTTGCATCACTCAGACTTTGCTGAATCACTTCATGCATTTGAATTCTAATGTTTCAGGCTACAGGCTCGCCAAGACAATAAGAATGTGCTTTAGAACATGTAATCATTCCTGAATCAATACGGCAGGACATGAAACATGTTGGTCTTTTTATTCCTCTTCCTCCCTAACCTCCACTGTGATGGGATTTGTCTTTAAAATGAATGGAAATGTCTGGCTCGGGACATTCCTGTACGCTTTACAACCCGTTTCCCTGCATATCAATGTACGCCATGGCTCGGCCTGTCACAGGGGTAATGAATAGCAGCAATGAATAGCAGCAGAAGTAAGATAAATAAAATAAAATATTGCACTGGCACCGGCTCTGCTCAAACTACTTTAACTGGCACGCACGTCTTCCTGCTGTCAGCACAATATCTGAGCGTGGAGAGCAGGTAGGCCGCATTATCAAGATATTCATCATGAGGTTGGACATCGGAGCAATTTCTATCCAGCACTGCTGGTCTTTTAAGAATTCCTCTGACACTTCTCTGCTTATCTTAAAAATACATTTTCTATTTGTTTTATTATTACTTTTCACCCACTGTAATTGCTTGTCACCTCCTCCTGTATTCAATTAAATCTAACTGCAGCATAAGCACACTGCCATATCATCAACATTATCTTTATTATGTCCAAGTCGCATAAAAACACGCTTCAGCAGCTTAAATGTGTCATGGAGTGCTTATGTGAAATTAAGGCGTCGCAGTCACAGATTTTAAACAGCATCATTGCATTTCTTAACGAGTTTTATTAGAAAAAAAATAGAAGACCTAATGTTATCAAAATACTGTCTGCTATGTGTCAAATATTGTTATTCTGTTGGGACTGGAACTTGAAATACCATGCTGCTGGAAACAGGTTTGCCAAGTGGGATGGGATCTGGAGTCACCGGGGATGACACATCTTCACTAAGGTTTAACTGAGGCCAAAATCCCTCCAGGGGCTTTTCTCATAAACCTAAGTTACAGATAGATTTGCTAAGTAAGCCTTCTTAAATCTGAGACACAGACTGAAGTAGAGGAGCTATCCTGAGTTCATGTCTGCACAGTTCCCAGCTAACACAGCATGATTTCCTTTGCAGTTGTACACCTGAAGAGCTGCTCAGAGGTGCTTTGTTCCTCGTATAGAAGTCTAGTTGATCTGCATTATAATGAATCAGTTTCACATCAACCGCTTACAGTTGTAAAGACATCATGTGGCAATGTGTCTTTGTTGGAAGCAGAGTTGTCATACAGAAGGGTGTCCTGGGTTTGAACCACAGCAGTGCCTGGTGGAATTAGAAGTTAAACTAAATGTTCTAGTTCTGCTGGGTTAGGTTAGAAAAACAGACTCACAGAAGAAACATCTTTGATTCTAAATGGAGACAAAAATGGCGCACATTAAAACTTTGCTCTAATATTGCCGAATAGCTGTATTAAAAAACTCCAACACTGTTAGCAGTGCATGCAGCATGTATTTTACCTTGAAAAGAAGCTGGAGTTTTGGCACAATTAATGAGCGCTAAAGGAAAAGTATCCTGTGAAAATGTGTTTTCTAAATGAAGAGCCTAACTCCATCAATGACAAATATGACAAGCAGCCCAACACAAACTGCAGAACCTGATAAAACTTGAACCAACTTTCTTTGGGGTTAAAAAATAACTCAGTTTAATCTTGTGCATGCACAGTGCTGTGTCAACAATGGATGTCCCTAGTGTTTGCCTGGCGCAACAGAGTCTGCTCTCTTCTGCTGGAGAGATATGGTAAACAAAATCTTGGCAATTCTTTCCTTCTCCCCACACTTCATTCCAAAACACTCAAATGTCAAACTGATAACGGGTGGTGTTGGTCAGCAGATTACACTTTCATTACATCATTTTCATACAGATGACTGTTAGATGCTGGTAAATGAATACAGCTCTACAAATAAATAACTTCAGAATCTGCATTCTCTCACTTACCTTTTCCCTTTCTGTTTTGTTAGTGAGACAATGACCCTCATCAGGACAAGTTAGCTCTACTGCCAGTTTTGTTTCATGGACAGCTCAGTCAGCATAGGACATGAGTCAGTGGTTTGGAACACGATGCACTGAAGTATGAGCCAAAATAAAGTAACCCCCTTGTTTTGTTGAATCACATCTGAATCAAGTCATGACACCGAGAATCAGAATCAAAGACCGATAGAATTGTGAGAATATCTAAGATGTGTGCCTCTATTTATAGCATTTCTCTAAGAAGTTCTTGTAGTAGATGTACCAGAGTAAACCTGCAGCAGTTCTCTTTAAAACACAGGTATGACAGAGGAATCTGTTAAGTGGGCTACATGATACAATATCCGGCCCAGTTCCTAAAGCAGAATCTGATGGATCCAAAGATTATCTAACCAGATCCTTCCGAGGTGTGGGGTTCGTCAAAAGTAATTTTACTTCCCCTTATCTACCCGGAGGAGCATCATGGGCACACCAACGTGACAAACATTGTAGCTTTCTGCCTGTCGTCCGCCATGTTTGGTTCCTCTAAAGTCAGGTTTGACATGGAGAGGTTTTGTGAGTCCGACAAACTGCATGTTGCTGATCTTTCTCAGAGACAGTGTTTCCTCCAACACTGCCAACATATTCTGTTACATTTGACTGTGAGAAGAAATCAGAGTTAATCCAAGAGGTGGCTTCTTCCGTTCAATTAAAAAAAAAACTTTGCAGGATGCCAGCTTGGCTCGGTTGGCAAAGCAAGCACCCCATGTACAAGGGCCACAGTCCTGATCCAATTGGTTGCTGGTTTGATTCTTAGTCCCAACATGTTTATGTACATGTAATTCACCCTCTCCTTTCCTGTTTCTCTCCTGTTTCTCTCAATCCCTCCTTTAAGATATAATGCTGCATTAATCTAGTATTCTATATCAGTGTATCAAATAGTAAAGGTCTGTCCATGGAAATACGGTGAAACTACATGCAGATTCACAAAACTGAAACACATCAGAGGTCTCATCAGCACTAGCTTGATGTCTCTGTATGTACTGCTCCGTAGGTGCAGCTTGAAGATGCAGAGCGTACATCTGGCACCTGAACAGCAGCCGACCAACAAAAAGTCTACTCTTGACATGATCTGTTGTGACAGGCACTTCAATGCTCACAGTTATGTGTCATGTTTGCTTTCTTGAAGTTAAAATAACCCAAGCGTGCTAATTATGGACAGCTCTTACAGCTCATCTCATCACTTATAACCTCAACTATTCAAAATGTAAATCTTGAAAAGACAGTCCAGTGCAAGGACAAAGCTAACAAGTCAATGATTTCCTCTTGCTAAAAATTTGGCCAAAAAAGACAGTCTGATTTTTTAAAGTCAAACAAGGGTAAACCTGCTGCTTCATAAACATATTTTAGCTCCTGAGTCACCTAAAAACATTGCCAATGCCAACCAGTTTGCATGATGTTTGACCGGAGCACAGTTTGAGCCAGCTAAGCACCCCAGCAGAGAACCAGGGAAGACTTGGCAGCCTTTGAGTAAAAAAAAATAAAAGAAAGTTCTGCAGACAATAGCTGATGCACCAGCCTGGGCCTGCAGCTCCTCCCAGGGGTGCAGAAAACTTTTAATCTAATTAAAACAAGAACAGGAAAGACAAGTTGAAAGATAAGGGTGCCACAGAGAGCCGGCTGCCCGGCAACACTCATCCTTCTTAGTAGTGGCATAAGCCAGTTTCTGAGACCTTGAGGGCAACAAGGGTGCAGTCAAGAAGGGTCCAAGAAGTGACAGTATCAAATAGACGCTTGCTTTGACAGCTGTGGTCTTGACAAGACTGACAACACAATCACAAGAGTGAGACTGACAAAAACAGGCAGGAACAATTCATCTTTTTAAGTTTGACCTTTTCATGATAGAGCGGGGCGGATGACAAATGGGATGGACAATGCAGATGGCACCTGTCCTCTTGTGATATTCTTGCATGTTAGAAATACAACAACAGGAAAACATTTCGATTGGATGAAATTGAATTGCAGTAAACAGACTTCTATTATAACCTGCATATCTTTGTCTGGTGTAAATTGTTTGGGATTCACAAACGCAGCATTGCACCGACGAAAATGACTCTTTACATGATATTCTGTGCTCATTATGCATTGTAGTGTGAGTTCTGCCTTGTTTTTCTGGGGTAATCTGAGTTCACTTGAATATGTGTCTGGTAGTGGGAAATAGGGCGGTATATAAGTATATAAGAGGAGTTTTTAACTATATGGTCTTCCATTCCCTCCTGAAGTCATATCTGTATAAAAAAATACTGTCGTCATCACCTTCCCTTGTGGTTCCCAGTTCTGTTTTTCATTGGAGTTATTTATACCTTATGAGTCAACCAGGTCCAACATAAATCCCAAAAGTTTGTGATGGACTCCTTTTTATATGCAGAATATAAAAAATGTTTTTCCGCTTGTTGGAGGATATATGTGCATGGATGACATTGTTAAAAAAATCCCCATGATTACATCCCTTATGGTGCCTACATGACTGAACAAGGAACAAAGAGTGCTGCACAAAGCAATATGTGAAGTAGGTGTCAAGTTTTTATTAAAACGTGGGCGAGGACACTAAGAGTTAATCACCGTATGTGGACTTAAAATTAATATAAGAAGGTAAAGCAATCAGTTACAGCCTGTCGAGCCCGTTGTGTCTGGCCTACACCGCAGCTGAAAGGTCAGGTTGCATCTCTCTGATATGTGGCACATAACGCACGACTGTGGCTAACTTAATCAAGTCAGTACTGCTCTGAGAATGCACCTAATACGGATGCAATTTTAAGAAGGAATGGTTTAATAATGCGTTTCATGTTCAGTCAGTGTTTTCTTAAGACTTCCCTTGTGTCATGTTGCATGTTCAGCGCAAGACATCACAGCAAACTGATGATTGCAATTAAGAAATTAATTAATGCTCCATGAATCTTGTGTAAGAAAAAAAATCACTACTTCACTTTTCAAATGATTACATACTGAAAGATAATTAATGTTAAAACATACTGTCAAAAAATGACAATTTGGATATTTTCCTAATGTATGGTTCAAAGACAGCACTTCACATGTGTAACAACTGCTGGCAGTACTAATTCAAACAAAGCCTCATCACTCCTTTCATTCCTCCAGACTCTGAGACAGTTGCAAGCTGTGAAAGTGGCTTTCATGTTTTGCTTGCCGGGAGGGTCATGCACAGCAGGTAATAATTCCTTTACAGTATGTGGTAATAATTAGTAATCTTCATTGTGCAGCTGTGGGGATGTTTGCTGTCCCTCAAAAAAAAAATCCCTCCTGCTTCCTGACACATCTCATTATGGGACTCCTACATGTTTGTGGAAACAGTGTTGACAAGAGCTCATACACTGCAGCATGCACACGCAGCATGCATGAATATAAATGAGCTCAATGGTCACTCTGGAATTTCTTTAATGGTAATGTGACATGCATTGCTAATCTAATAAAATCCTTTTTTTTATTACAGCCAATCACTCTATGTGTATCTCTTAACATGAAAGGAATTTTGCACTATAAAAGCAATTATAGGTTCTATCTAAAAAGCGTCAATTCACCCAAGCATTGCAAACCTGATTAAGAAGGCTACACTTGGCTGTGTGTATACGCCACATGCCAGTAAGATGTTAACCTTTTAGCTGTGGCTTGATCCTCAAACACAGCAGCCATCATCCCATAAAGAGTGTTATTGTATTATCCTCTCTTGTCCAGATTTAAAACCATGCACAGTGATTAACTCTTAATCTCCTTCACACCAAAATTTAACAGCATGTACACAAAGCAGTCCTCAAAGCTCTGACTTGGGGACTTAATGTGCCCTTTGACCCGTCTCCCGCTGTTTGTAGACCTCAGTGTCTTAATTATGATGATGGCACTCGTTATGATACTCGTTTATTTGGAAACGAGATAATAAGCATGGGGCATCATTAAAAGTTCCAGGGCTTTTCGTCTGAGCCACCATTAGCTATAAACATCCCAACTGCAGTCAATTACTGTGTTGTTTGCAAGTTACATAGTGACCTTATCCAAGCTGACAAATGGCCAATTTCTTCACACCCCTCTGCATCCCAGCATGCTTTGCCTTCTCTTATTTATTGCCTAGTTTCTAAATGCCACATTTGTTCCTGTTTATTCCCAAAGAGGCTGCTTTTGTTTCATTTTTCTTTTTCATCAAGGCTAACAGCTTAACAGGATTGTTGATATGGATTTTATTACCTTTCACTGCCAGAAAACCAACATAAATGCTGGTCTGTCTATTAAATAAAACAGGACTCTCTGACTATGCACGCCTTTCAGAGGAACAGAGAAGAGATGTTTTTGTAATTTGGGTGAATATAAATTGAAGGTGACTCGTAAATATAAACATAATATCTGCAAATACAGCGAACAAACTAAATATAGTTTGGGTTGAGTGCACTGTAGGATTTTTATGGTAGAGTAAACCATAATCACCTGTACCAACAAACTGATAATGGCCTCTTCCTGGCACTGTTCCTAGCTCATCTCCTTGGGGTAATGACCCCTCAGAGCCGCTGAACTTGCTGTGTATGCTTATGCTACACTGCTCAGAGTTTTACTGTCCTTCTGGCTCACAAGAAAGGTCAGGTTCACCTTCAGTCAGGCGTAAAAATGAAGTCCACTCCCTCACTGAGCCCATCACTCAAGACTATTTCAACTCCCAATTGAACACATAAAATGTCGTCTTATGAGCTACCTGCGTCGTATATTTCCCTGTAAATTGCTGAGGACGAAGTGCATCTAAAAAGGAGGAGGATTCATGATGTAAAACAGGGAGGAGGAAGAAAGAGGTGTTTTAACCTCCTGTGTTAAAGTTACAATGTGCCAGTATATTGCAATTTACCCAGGCCAGAAGGGTACAGTATTTGTTAGCAGTTGAGTAAAGCGTTGTTTGCTCAGTTGAAGCCAGTGCAGACTTGTTTCTCCACAATGTATTCATTAATTCAGTCTTTGATGTAGTTCAGGGATCAATCTATTTGCATAACCTTCCCTGGTTAACTATACAAATGGATGTGCATTTCATCAGAGGGGTCACATCACAGTCAAAGTGCAGAACCCCTACAGTAGTTGCGAGGGTTCAGTCGCTCGCTCATGGGCAAGTGGTTTTGTACGATGGTATCATAGATACAATCCCCCTCCAGATGCAAGCAGACAAATGCAGCCTTCTGTCACTAATAGGAATCAAACCAGCCACCCTTAGGTAACTCGGTGGCCTGTGTTTTTCTGGGCCTTGCTGCCTGGAGAAACTAGTTATCCATTTGTGAGTTTGGGAACTCTTCAAGCACATAATGCTGGTGGGTTGCATCTCTGATTTGAACTCATGCTCCAAATAGTTCCATCAACAACAGCAGCCTGTTGTCTTTAGAAATAAAAACTTGTCTGTGGTATCACTGAAAACATAGCCTCATAGTAACGAGTGAAGCTGAAACCATTTTCATGATTCAGTAATCATAATTAATAGTTGAGTCAGTCTCTGGAGTATTTCTTGGCCTCATATCATGTAAGAATCAAGGCCAAATTAATAAACATTAATGATTCCAATTTCTTAAATGCAATAATTTACTGCTTTGCCTTCTTTTTACCTCTTGTATAAATAAACATAGTTGCTGCCCTGATTTCAGTGTGGGTTTTCTGCTCATTTCACTTTTTAAGCGAGGAGTCTTAAAACTGAAAGAAGGAATAAAGAAGAAGTAGGATAAACAAGCTACTATCAAAGCTATGCGTAACTGGGTGAGGCAACTATCAATTAAGCAAACACGGTTCAAATCAAAATAGCCTTTCACAGCGACATATTGATTCAAATGATGTTGTGGTTGAGCAGGAGGAATTACTTCTTGTTGACTTCCTCTGAACGTCTCGTGAAAAGCATGAAAGGAGTCAACTTGTGATGATATGGTGGTGGCGTTATGGTGAGAAGTAAAAACAACATTGCTCTATTTCCAAAGGCGCTTTTTAGGAATGCTCCAGTTGGAAAAAGTCAGTAGCATACAAAATCATGGAGGCTGTTTGGTATGCATCTCAGGTTGGATACTGAGCAGCTCCGGTGAAGCAGAGGCCCTTAAGTGCCTTCTCTCACCTTGTTTTGTGTGTACGTGTGTGTGTGGGTGTGTATTTCTTGGACAGGGGCCATTGGATATGTGAGCCTGAAGGTTGATGGTCCAGTGCTCTGGCCCAGGAAACTGCCTCCCTCTCAATCACCTTATTCAAAGTGCTGTAAGCTTGTTAGCTGCAGTATTGCTGCTCAAAGTCTAATTTCCTGCATGACATAGGCTTGTTTGTTTCATTGCACTTGATCCATTGGCCATTTACCTATCAGCATGGCCGGCCACTAGTGGTGAATTCACCTGCATAAGGTGTCTTTTCATACACAGTGGGAACCGCTTCTAGCTGGTGAATGTCTATCTTGAAGTTGAAGTCAAGACCATGTCTGTATGTAAATCACTCACTGTGTTGTCAGCAAACACTAACGCTGACCAAGCATGCCCACCTCTTTCTAGATTATTGCTTCACTCACACGTTTAGTGCTGATGCATGCCTTTGGCTGGAGGGGTTGTGGGTCCAACAACACCACAACCTGGATTCATTGCTGAGATGTGCGTGTGATCTTCTTTGTCTTATTCTTACAATACAACCGAAAGATAACAGGCCATGGGCAGCAATGTGATGCAAGGACCAACTACTTTCATTATGAACAAGGTCCTGGGTGGCCAATACAAACCCTTCACAGACTATGGTAATTGACACACATGTTCTATGAAACGCTACAACATGAAAACCTTTCAATTAACACATGCAGAAAACAGCTATTGGGATTATTTATCACAGAGTTTGTGCAACAACACTGTCAACACTTTTGGCTGATGATTTTTAATAACATAACATGGAGTAAATAATCTGAGTGTACATAAGCCATCATCTACCAGTCAAGGTCTGGGAGGCAGACACCCTCTCCACTTTTAAGATTAGGCTTAAAACTTTCCTTTTTGATAAAGCTTATAGTTAGAGCTGGATCAGGCTTGGACCAGCTCTTAGTTATACTGTTATAGGCTTAGACTGCCAAGGGAACTGGCGCACTGACACACTGGGATCCTATCTCACTCCCTACTTTAACTCTACCTGTTTCAATTAAAGTTACTAACCATAGACCTTTCTGGAGTCCCTGAGCTCCCTTGTCTCGTAGGTTCCTCTGAACTGCCGTAGACGTCCTCCTGCTGAGTACATTTACATTGTAACTGTTGTGCAAAATCAAGACACACTGTACTTTTATATCAAAATTTAAAAGCTTAACAACTCTACGTGACTGCCAGGTCAGTAATTGTTAATATTTCCCATATTAAAGTGGTACTAGTATACAGGACACAAATTTGTGACCGTTTTTGTTGCATACACTCCAAAATTGAATCTGTGCAAACTGAAAATATATCTGTGAGCATTTGTGGGAGTGCAAATAATTGTTGTGGTGGTTCCTCTGTAAAAGGTTCACAAATTCCTCGACCAGTGGCTGATTGGTAATGCCTGCTAAGTGGTGCAGTGTTACAACATCACTCAAGAGCAACATGTACATCCTAGCAGCCGTTACTAATCAGTCACCTTTCTGTTCAGTCCAACTCTTATGTAACGAATCAAACGTCACCATAACATTCTTCATTTTCAATGATGTTCCTCTGATTGGATAATATGAGCCTTCAATCACTCTCTTGCACGGGGCTTCATTGTCACGTGACAGAGAGCTAACTAGTGCAAATTCAGAAGAGCTGACAAAAGAAAAGGAGATGGCTCCACTATAAAAATTGAACATGTTGCAGTAGTTTTTTCTGCTGCTACTAACTTTTGCGGTTCAGAAGCCCCAGTGCTTCCAAGTAAAAAAAAGTTAATTTCAAGCCCTGGTATAGTCTGAATCTCAAGTCCATACCTTTGGGCTGTAGTTTATGAAATATTTAGTTTTTCAACTTATGTTTTAGTTTTAGAGTGAACCTGTATTAAGGACATGATTATACGTAGACTGTATCTTTTGAAATGTGCTAACAGAAAGTGGCAGCTCTACAAGTAGTTTCTATTTAAAGCATCAAAAACACAGAAATCAAGATTATCTATCACTTAAAGCAGCCCCTCATGCATGGTTTTAAAACTAACCCCATGTATGTAGCCAACAGCCTTGCTATTTGAAGATGTATTACCCTCTCTCAGTAACTGTATCTGTGCATAGCCAGATCCCTTACTACTATTGATCTCTATCCCCTCTCCTTTTCAACTGTGTTGCGAGCGAATGTTCCATGAAATATTTATTTTCCCTGCATTTCGCCTCCTTCAAATCTGGGCTATCCTTCCTAGTCACACCTGCTGATCCAAGACATTTTTTAAGGCATGGATTTAGGACCCAGTTGGCTCTGCCTAGTGCATAATATTCAGTGGGTTAGAGCTGCATCGCTGCACATTAAAGGCTAAAGTGGAGGGAACATAAACACGGGACTTTTGGCCTTTGCAGGCAGCGGTGTCATAGGTGTTGTTACCCCATCCACCTCCTCAGACCTGATCATCATCATCTGCTGCTGCTGATATAGTTTGTAAAATGGGGTCTTAGAGGGCGTATGTAAGAGAAAAAGAAGGTAGAGGCAGAGAGAGTATATGTGTATAAGGTGTACACAACACTTTTTGAAGACATTTGTTTGTATTCATGAAGCTGATTTGGGATGGCTTCTCGAAATGGGTTTAAAATCGGTTTCCTCATTTAGCATTCACTGTTTGCATCCCAAAGAAAAACATTGTTTCTGTGTTAAATTGGGTTACGTATGTGGAGGTTGCATTTCAATTTTGAATAATCCCCCTGAGGGTAAACATATCTACAAATACCTTTCTGCTGTAGGTTAAGTGTGTGCATGTGTTTGTGTACTATCTATGTACATGTGAGTGCGTTGCTGTAATGTGCAGTGAATGTATAATTCAGCAAGGGGAAGAAGGGAGCAGGAGACAGTGGGGACATATAACAGTGAGACCACATTTATATTGACCTTACCACTCTATCCTTCCATGCACTCACAACTCTGCCTCACATTCCACATTTCTTCTTCCCTTCTTTGTTATGAACTCCAAACATCACACAGACCAAAGTTTGCATAAAGCCCATATACACACAGATCACGGCATCCATAAATAATAGAGCACACATAAATTAAACATGGAAGTTGAGTTTGTGATAGCCGCTCACAGTTGGCCGCCTAAGATTCCTCATTCTCCCCTTTCAAGACTTAATTAGAAGCCTTGCATTTCCTGTATGGAAAACAACAGGAAAAAAAACAAACAAACACAGGGGGAAGAAAGCCACAGGGAGCGTAGCCTCTGATTTGCCGCTATGCACTCTGTTATTACAGTTTGCAGTAATTGTGGGCTGTGTGTGAGGACAAAGCCTTGAATAAGAACATCTAATAAACACCTGGTTTCTGCCCTCTTTTATTCACCTCTGCTATCTTCAAAGGTTACTTCTTTAGTCTTCTTACACGCCCCTTGTACCATCATGCAGATCAGTTTGCATTTAAAGAGGCGGTGTAGATACAGCACAAATTGCCCGGTAACCTTGCTCTGTGCCAACATGGAGGCCAAACAGTTGCGTGCAAACAATGACTGAATGATAAACAAGCAGGTATAGTGAGGAAATAAAGATGGAAATGAAAGCTGTGATTATGATCTCAGTCTGTTTGTTGATAGAATGCAGGCTTCTTGAAATGGTTGTGTTACTAATAAATCAGGTGATTATAAAGGTGTTAAAGAATAGCAATGATATTAAATGAATGACAACAGACCTCCAGCATTTGGCTGCAGTTGATCTTTGTTTGTATAACCCTATCATAAATAAAGGCTATTGTTAAGTCTTCATTATTTCAGCAGGAAGCCTCAGCTTCTGCTCCATGTTTGATAATTATCAATGAGTCATGAGGCTGTGGAACTCGTGGGACATGACTGGGCTGTGCGAGGTGCTTGAGTGCATTGTCCTGTATAAATTGATCTGAAACAAAGACAGTTTTTATTTGCGAGACAATAACTTCCAGAATCTTGTTGAGATTTTAGAAATATGAAGCATGTGAATATTACTACTTATAACAGATTGAAATGAGATCAAATACCTACCTTTTCACTAAATGTAAAACCATTAAAAGCTTCTCTGTAGACAAAAAATGATTCTGTCTCAAACATTAAAAATTGCACCAGATAAATAAGTTCTGCAATGTTCAAAAAGAATGGCATGCCTCTAAATCCATAATAGTTTGGGATCAACATATTTTGGGTGTCCAGTTATTTATGTATTTTTGAATAGTTCTGTCAGTGTTACTGTGTTAATAGAAATTCATGTCCAAAATTAACCAGTTAATTCTTTTGAAATCACATGCTATTTTCTTTTTTTTTAAGTTATATTTTTGGCCTTTTGCCTTTATTTTATAGGACAGCTGAAGAGAGACAGGAAATGTGGGGAGTAGAGAGTGGGAGAAGACATGCAGGCAATGGTCGACCAGCCGGGAATCGGACCGGTGACCCCGGCGACGAGGACTGTAGCCTCTGACCACACATACACACCGATCACATGCTATTTTCACACTGTTTTAGCCACTCCTGCTGTGATGGAAAAAAACAAGACCATTGCCCCTCTGAATGGCTCTCTTTAAATTTCACTTTAAACAATTCCCAGATGCTAATTTGATAAGTAATATGCACTCTATCAAATGGAGATTCAGTTTGACCTTAGACTGCGTGCTAAGCATACAGGTGCAGCTAATCAGACTGATGTCAGCGGGCAACCACATCACAAAAGCTGGCATTATAAAAAGCATTATTTTGGAGTGTTTGAATCACCACAGACCTGTGGGTGAAACTGAATAGAAGAAGGTAACTACTGCTTGCTAAATGGGTGGCTACTGGCAGCAGACCAGTCAAAAAATAATAACATAACAGCCCTCATTTAACAATATCAACCCATTCATTTATTATTTTATTGACTTAAGTAACCAGATGAGGTCATATGGATTCAGGTGTTGAAAAAAATCACAAGGCATGGTATAACAACAAGGAAATAAATGTTTTCCTTATGCAGAGTTTTAGACAAAGTGTGTCAGATCTGCTCTTCTGCAAAGTTTCTTCAGATAACTGTATGCATGATTTAGTGCTACACAATAAAATGTATTGATTGAGTTCCGAGGGCTTCGAAAGTTAGAAAAAGGATGAACCTTACCGGAAAATAATAACTGGAAATACATATTTAATGATTCAAGTTGTTGTTGTGCACTTGATCCTTTCAGGGTTATGGTTTGATTTGTTGTGTATACTGTTTTAAGTTTCAATGTTTTTATGACTAGAGTCAGTGAGGACACAATAATGATGCCCAACTATAAATACAAATCTGTCTTTTGGCATGGCTCCATTAGAGGTTTGGTAATTCAACTTGCGATCCTCCTGGTATGAGACAATCTATCCAAGCAGGACACAAAAGCACACGTCCTTCTGCTCCCTCATTCTTAATTATGACTGGTGACATCCAGAATGACATTTAAGATCCCTTCACGCCTGTGTTTTTGTCAAAGACCTGAATGAGGCCCATCTGGTGTAAGTAGGGCACTGGAGATGACAGCGTGGCAGCATGTTAATATGTTCTCTCAGAGAGGAGGAGGAGGAGGAGGAGGAGGGGGAGGAGGCATGTGTTACAGAGATGATGATGGTGGCGCTCCCAGTCACGTTCAGTCACTTTGCAAACCTTGTCTCCTCTTGATCATTCTTGACAGGGACAAAAAGGGTGAATATTTTCTAATCAAGGCCAAAAATTCCGATCACTGCCGGCATTTCCCTAATCAGCCCATAATAGTATTTTGAGGACAGTGTCAAAGGATAATGGAAGGTTAGCCACACTAAACAATAAGAGATGACGAGTTTCTTTCATGAGGTGGCGAATCAACCCTCGGAGAAGTGTGACACATGCTCTAACAGCACTACTGGCTCATAATCAGCTGACATTAGGGTACTCGAGGGGAAAAACTGAGGCTGCCGTGTGAGAATGATGAAATAGTGTCATTTTGACTTGACATGTAGGATCGAATAAGTACTTATTGTACATTCTTTATCAATATTAGCTCCACAATGTATGTGATTTAACTCAACATCCTGTTATTATTTATCCACTTTACTTTTGTTACTTTGTTCTTTTTATTCTGCTTTTGCAAACATCATAACTTGTGTTTCGAAAAGAGCTACACGCATACATAAATATTAACTGCTCTCTCTTGTCTGTTCATGAATTGCAAAGTTTAAAAGCTTGTCTCCACTGTATGCAGCACAGAGAGATTTAAGTGATGCATCTTCTAATGCCAACAAAACAAACCATTTGACCTAACAAGTTTGAAGCTTACATGTTGTTATAGTCTTCTAATTGCTTTGTTTAAAAGCAGCATATGGTTACAGCATACTGAACTGATACATTATTTAAAAGGGATATAGGTTGTAACGTAAAAAGCATTACAGAACTACGAGGTTCAGGAGAAGTTCAGCCTTTTAGTCAAGAGTTAACAGAACTGCTGGCGTATAAATCTGTTCTGTGGTTTGTGTTTGAGGCAGCATTCATGTCATTTTGTGCTAAGAAATTACAATCCCAAAATACTCGGTCGAACCCACGATAATGCAAAACTGCACAGCAACAGCTCAGCCTCATTTGGCATCATTTGCATTGCAACTGCCAGACTTCAAATGATATGTTTGGAAGGAAGGGCTGAGAAATTAATGATGAATCAATGGACTTGGTGGAGATGAGACTCTATTACCAAGAATAATGAGGCATGTGGGCAGCACAGGAATTATAATAGACAAGATGAATGCTGTGTGTTTTCCATTTCTCATAAATGTGTCTTACTAAAATTGGAAAAAAAATGGAATGCATGTTTAATATCTATTCAAGAGACAATGATTGAAACTTCTTCTTTTTATGGATATTTCTGTGAAATATAATAACAGCAATCAAAGACAGCACACATATAGCTCTTCTATATTTTCTATATATGATCTGCCATGAATCATTAAATTAATTGCAGTGGTCCTAGAATCAAGAGGGAGCTTCTCCTGGAGCTACAAGACAGGGGCGGGAAGGGAAGCAACTCAAATCCATAATGAATCAGAACTAAGGTGCAGTGAGTTGAGAAACCTGTCTGGTTTTATCCCTGTAGTTTTTCTTCAGTAAGCAGCCTCCCCTCTCCAAAACCAGTCCTCTTACTGTGTTCTCCCTTTGAAACAACAGCCAGGCTTTCTATTACACCTCAGTGTGCTGACAGAGCCTCCTTCTTTCACAGAGATTATTTTTCCCATTCATACCTGAAAGTGTGCAGCCACTTCTAATAATACAGTATCCAACCAATGTAGATCTTCATTAGGGGGAAAAAAACAACAACAAATAACATTGAAAAGAGAAAAAATAAAACTGATGTCCCCCATGTGCAAATGTCAGCAGCAACATCTCTAATCCCTCTGGATAAACTCTTCTATTTTGTATTTTACCATAATTAGAAGCTCCGTCACAGTTCTCTGTGCCGCTTTGCAGTGAATGAAGTGTGTCAGGTGAGAATTTGCGGGTTACCCCTCGAGGCATCTTGAAATGCTGCGTGCCCTGACTGCTGCTCACTGCTTCTCCCTACTGAGAAGATGGGAAGGTGGTGCACAAGTATGGGCCATTTCCTGCTGATAGAGGATGTGGAGGAAGCACAGCTCATTGAGATAAGGGCCAGGTGGTGTTTTTACTTCTGGACACTGCTATTTCTTAGACACAGAGTATTTGCCAGAAAAAAGAGAAAGTAGTGAAGTAAGAAGGAACTCAGAGGGTACATGAATATGTACAAAATACATCTAAAAGAGAGATGGATGTGTTTCATTCAATCTTTCTGTGATGGCCAGTGCAGTCTTATCACTAGGACATTATAGTCATTCTTTATTTTTTCAATTACTGAGTGAAGTGCCCTGCATTCAGTCTGAATATTAAGAACCCAGATAGTGTCGATTTTGTCTTTGGGTAGTTTAAAGTCAGTGCCCTTAGCTATTAAAGTTCTCTGATTGCAAAGCTGGATTTTGTACAGGTCCTGTCGATATTGGATCTTCATCCGCATGAAATCTGTAGAGGGGTTTTTAGGTAGCCTGATAATTTGCCCTCTGCTTCTAGTCATCTGAATGTTTGGCTGTAAGCGGCTATATTATAGACTACATTATAAGAAGAACCAATACTAATTTAACAGAGCCCCTTAGAATATATGTTTGCAAATATTATAAGCAAACACAGGCTGATCACAGATTTAGTATTGAGGTGCATGTTTTCCATCTGTCAGTGGATCACCAACTTCCTGACTGACAGGAGACAGCAGGTGAGGCTGGGGAGCACCAAATCCAGCACCCGGACCATCAGCACTGGCGCCCCACAGGGATGTGTTCTCTCCCCACTGCTCTTCTCCCTCTCCAATGACTGCACCTCAGGGGACCCCTCGGTGAAACTCCTGAAGTTTGCAGACGACACCACCGTCATCGGTCTTATCCAGGACGGAGACGAGTCTGCTTACAGACAGGAGGTGGAACAGCTGGCACTCTGGTGTAGTCAGAACCATCTGGAGCTGAACCCGCTCAAGACGGTAGAGATGACAGTGGACTTCAGGAGAAGCCCCCCCCCCCACCATCCTGAACAGAACTGTGTCTACTGTGGACTCTTTCAGGTTCCTGGGATCCACTATCTCCCGGGACCTGAGGTGGACCTCCCACATAGACATAATCAGAAAAAGGGCCCAGCAGAGGATGTACAGTAATTCCTGCGTCAGCTCAGGAAGTTCAACCTGCCCCAGGAGCTGCTGATCATGTTCTACACCTCCATCATCCAGTCTGTTCTGTGCACCTCCATCACTGTCTGGTTTGGATCTGCACAGACTGCAACGGACTATAAGGACTGCAGAAAAAATCATAGGTGTCGACCTATCCCCCATCCAGGACTTGTACCGGTCCCTGGCCAGGAAACGGGCAGGTAGCATCACCACTGACCCCTCACACCCTGGACACAAATTCTTCAAACTCCTCCCCTCCAGCAGGCGCTACAGATCACTGTGCGCCAAAACAACCCGCCATAAGAACAGTTTCTTCCCACAGGCTGTCACTTTGATGAACACTAAACCATAACAGTGTCATACCTGTGAGATAAATACTCTCTGTAAATATACAATGCAACAATTCTCCAAGCAGAATTCCATATTTGTATTTTTTGTATTATTTAACTACTATTTTTATAATTTAAAAACTACCTCTGCTACTCACCACTGCACTTTATCATATTACTGCTACTCACCACTACACTTTATCATATTATTTTAGCCTGTACATATTAGTCATGCCTATTTGTTGTTATTTTGTATTTATAGCTGATGTTATTGTTATTATTTTTATTTTTATTTTATTTGTAGGTCTTATTCTTATGCCTTGTACAAAGAGAGCACAGTTTACCAAAGTCAAATTCCTTGTGTGTTCAAGCATACCTGGCCAATAAAGCTGATTCTGATTCTGATCCTGATTCAATATATGCTGGTATGTATCCCTTCTATGGAAAATGTAATTAAGAAAGCAATGCTAGGGCTAATTTGGAAGTGGTGCAAGTACAGCAGAGCATACTTAGGCAAAATAGTTCTGAATACTTCAGCAATGTCTGCAGAATCATATCAGAGTCTGACAGCCAAGCAGCCTGCAGCTCTACTAGAATTAGTTGATGTAATACTTTTGTTATTATTTTGTCTTTATGAAGGCATTACTGAAAATAACTGCCTCCTGAGTATACTTGCACGGTCATTGAGGTGCAAAATTTGTGCATATCCCATAAAAAAAAGTTAGTTTTCACTGTTGCCTAAAAAAAAATGCTTTGCCAGCTTCTTTAAAATATCACTCTAAAACTGGCAACCTTAACAAATAACTCATTGGGATCTACATCTTATGACACCCCATTCCAAAAGAGTCGTGTTAATGCAGGGCCAAACGATCATGGCCATCGAGTATTAGCCTTTGACATTTTCCCTTTTGTACAGATTATTCTCCAGATTCTCTGAATCTCTTAATTATATTGTGTACTGTTATTAAATACCCAAAGTTCTTTGCAGCTTTACACTAAGGAACATTATTCTGAAACGGCTGGACTATTTGCTAGGGCAGTCTCTCACAGGGTGGTGAACCTCTTCCCATCTTTACTTCTGAGAGACTCGTCCTCTCTGGATTGCCCTCTGTGTATCCAATCGTCAAATTTAACATGAGCATACATTTTTTGTAGAACAATAAAGTTCTTACATTTTAACATTTGATATGTTCTAAGGTCTAAATGGTTAGCAAACCATCAAAACCTGTATTTCAACATTTTAAACACTGTCCTATTTTAGGAGGGGATTGGGATTTTAACAAAGACGAATGTTTTGCTTCATCGTTTACACAGTGAATTGTAGACATCTATCAAAAAGTTAACTTGGTGTTACTGTCAATTAGTATGTGTTGAGGGAATAAAAGGAAACTTTATAATGTGTAACTGCAACCTCTGGTTTAAGCTGGCATATTGACTGCTGTGAAAACTCAGCCCCCATGATGCAACCAGCTGTAACTTCCACAGTGGTTGATGTCTTAACTACACTTAGTTGGGAGTTTTGTTTTTAAGCCCTTTTTTTTTTAATTGATTAGAGATGTTACAGTTTAAGAGGCAATTGAGCTTAACAAGACTTTAGAACAAACAACAGCAGCTGGATGATCAGCCGGTGCATCCAGAGACATATGTGAAGTTTAGAACAGACACATCAAACTTGGTCTCAATACAGCTCTCTCTGAGGGAACACTACAACTTGATTTGGATGCAAAACACAATCCCATGCTCGGCTGGCTCCTCCCACGAGGGGCCCGAAGATTAAGATTTAATGGTGATACTGAGGGAATGACACTTTCTGTCTGCATCCTCCTGATTCTTCACACAACATCACCTCCGTTGCTTTTCTATCTCTATCGCTCCCCAAAACACAGATGCAGACGACACACTTGCCTACACAGTCATGCGTGCACTCAAGTTTGGGTAAACAAACAGGAGTATGTGTGTGATATACTCACACAAATTTACACACTCACATGCAATCTAAAATCTGACAGAAGCTCTGCCTCTGGCATGTGAAGTCATCTGGAGTTTGATTGGGAAATTAAAACTCTTGTCAAAAGGATCTTTTTGTTGCATGAATACTGGGATAGGCTTTGGAAATGATGGATCTGCTGTCAGATTGCCCTGCAAAACAAACATGCCGAAAGGGGTTACCTTGTTCTTGGCTGTTTAACAGTGTGGTATACAGTTCTGATGACATAAAGCATGCACATAACATTATATCTGACGTATTAAAATTGCAACTAAAGCTCCTTATGCATTCACCAGAATCTGTATTTTGAGTCAGTGTACTGTCAAAATATCTTTAAAAGAACAGGACTGCTATCTATTTTTAAAGCACGGTGCAACAAGCACCAAATCCACATGCACAGTCCAATCCCAACTGTATACCCTAACAATAAGACCTCTATCTGCATATTCAGCTGCAACCCCCGATGCATAATTGATGTTTAATGATATCAGAAAAGTATCTGTAATGGCTTTTTCTTTTTAACCACTATTCCCTTTCCCTTAATATTTGAAGAGGCATTAAGAAATGAAATAAATGAGTAATCAACTTTCACTTGAATTCCCAGGGTCAGGCTGTTTTAATGAAAAGAGCAGGTGATCTCAAGTGTAATTCGCTTCTGCAAAAGTTGTATTTCATCATACTGTCTTTATACATGGGCGATGCTGTCGATTATTTGGTCTAGAATATCCATGTACCTCGAAATTATTAGAATGCATGGAAAATGGTAAATGTCACTCAGAAACTGGAACAGTACTGAAGTAGTTGTGACACAAGTTAATAAATAATCTCTGCAGAGTCCCTCATAGTGACCACCCTTTATAATGGAAGGGCAGTATATTAGGAGAAATACACCTCCTGTACTTCGCAATCCATACTCATCAATTATTTATGTCTCATAGATGCTTCTTTTCGAAGCTGTGAAGAGTTCATGGGCTCATTGGAAATTTAAAGGATACTCCAGGTGTGACAGTGAAAAACAGGGCAACAATGTGAACTCCTTACCTGAGGCTGAACACATCCTGTTGTTTTGACCTGTTTGCATTGGTTGCATTGAAGAATGATCAACTCTTTTTCCAGCCATGATTTTTGTGTTAGAGGTCAGAGATGATGCAACACTGTGACTCTCTCTCGAGTGCATAGAGTCACTGAAGCTAAAAGACGAGCTCAGGTCCGCTGTCACGCAACTGAAGGTGTTTCAAGAAAAATCATTCACCTCCTCTGGCATATGACATAATGTTCAGAGTAGGGCCCTTCATCGGAGGACCCTAGTCAATAATGCATTAAAGGGTGCCCTGCTTTGAACCCAGTGCAGCATGATGCAGTGCAATGTAGCACAATGCAATGCAACATGACACCACTTAATGCATCACACAGCCTAACGTAATGGAACGCAAAACAACGCAACGTAACACTAGTGAGTAGCACATGTATTTCTGCCTTTCTTTGTGCACATGGAAGTGAAACATATTGTTGGTGCATTTTGATCTTGAGGTAGCTGAGAGTGACTGTCTAATTGCCAAATAAAAAACACGTGAAGTGTCAATGGCACAGTGTTTCCAGGCTATTCAAAGTGTGCATTATTTAGATCAAAAGATACGTCTACACCGGTGAGTTTCCAACATACTTTAAGTACCTATGCAAGCAGGGACCAAAGTTACTTGGGCCTGAGTGACCCTGACCCTCATTTTAAAAGAAAATCTGTTATATAAAAAGAAATGCACCAGATCCAAGTGCATTTGGCTTTTCAAGGGGGCATGGGGAAAAAAACTGTTTTATAATCAAACACTCTTATTTTTTTATCTATTTGATTGGCCAAAACATACAAATGAACAGAAAGGGACAAAATACAACCTTGCTTGCACCTTACTTAGTGTCTACATTTTGCACCATTTTAATGGGCAAAGGGGTTGGAGTCTCTCTAAATGTACCTGCGTGAGGCACTTTAGACCATTGCTTTAGATCCATTAGTAGGATCTTGAGACTTTTTTTACCACCACAAATGAAGACAGCAAAAATGAGCAGAAGGAATAAAAAGAGCAAAAACAGTTGCATGAGAGCAACAAACCAAACCTCAAAATGGCTGCAGATAGTGAGTCACATAATCATCTCCCCCTGGCCAAACAGAGACCACAGAGAGGGCTTTTTTATCTTAAGCAATATGTCCATGTCTTTCCCACAAAGACACCAGGACCAAAGCAAAAGCAATATAAATTGTCCAAAATGAATACAGGGGTCTCTGGAACAAAACAGCAAGGAGACAGTAAATGTCTGCTGCTCACCACTTTGAGAAGCAATCATCCCCTCAGCCATGGCCTGTTCCTCACTCTCTTCTTTTGTTGTGGTCGTCCCTACTTTCGGAGTTTTATCTGAAAGGAGAAGAGCAGAAAGTGGTAAAAATGAAATGAAAAATAAGAGCTAAGCTTAGAAACACAAAGAGAATCAATACACAAGGATCACAGTTTCATACATCTTGAAAACACAATGCTTGGAAATAACACAGACATAGAAAAGACAAGGAATCAATAGAAAGAGTGACAGCATGTCAGAAACAGCTTTGCTGTGT
Organism: Notolabrus celidotus; assembly: GCF_009762535.1. Taxonomy (NCBI): domain Eukaryota; kingdom Metazoa; phylum Chordata; class Actinopteri; order Labriformes; family Labridae; genus Notolabrus; species Notolabrus celidotus. The sequence continues at coordinate 28,399,687 of NC_048279.1, forward strand.
GCGGAGCCTTCCAAACACATGAAACAAATGTCATAATATGCATCCTACTTAACTTACATACAGTGTCAGTATTATGCTAAGTCCATGCTAAGATTTTTTTTCAAAGATTTCTTTTTACCAGAAGTTCTGATCCTTTTGAGTTCCTAGCAAACAGTGTGACCTACGCAAAGTACACTGGTCCCTTGCTGTCTACCCTCTCTACTATAATGAGTCCCCTTATCCGGAGTGCAGCAGGAAACACAGAGGATGGTGATTATGCAAAAGGCGTGCCTGAGTTGGTAATGCCTTGATGAGAGCTCGAGCGGGAGAGAAAGAGGAGGCAGTTATCTCCTCCAAGTCCAAAGGCAACAGAGAGAGATTTAAAAAAAAGTTTGACTCAGGACACTCTTGTTAAAATCACTCTTGACACCCTGCACTATTAGTAAACCATTAATAGTTCAAGGACAATGGCTGTGCTGTTTTTTGATCATTTATCTGTTGGATCTCCTCGTTAAGCCTGAATCCACTTCCTCACAATGACCGCAGAATATTGATGGGATGTGAAAAGGAGATTTTACTGAATTTATATTACCCTTTCTGTCTGTCCTTGATATTACAGATGAGCTGGACGTCTTTGACACTCCAGATTGATAAACTGAAGTCCTTTATCCTGATGTAGTTCACACCATAATCAAAATTTGATACCACTGGACAAAAGTGTTAAATACGAAGAGGTATTTCATATGGATTGTAAACAACCCAAGAGATGGTGAATAGTTGAAGTGATGGCTATTGGAGGGAATGCCTTGACATTTTGTACAGTAATTATTCAGAGACTTCCTGACTTTTTGTTCAGCGCCAATAGACGCCATTGGTGACCAGATGGACTCGCAATGTTGTACAGTCATGGTGCTTGGAAGATGTACCCTATTTAGACATCTCCCCACAGAATGTACCACCGTGAATGCAGACTATATGTCAGGCTCTAGACTACAGGAGTTAAAAATTTATACCAATTCAGTAATCAGATTCGATCTTTACCATTGATAACTTAATCAAAACTAAAATATCAGTCCCTTATTGCTACACATAGGATTGGTTTCATTTGGGGCTCTAAAATGTTTTTTTTTATAATCACAATTAATCACATGATTGTCCATAGTTAACTTTTCACAATCCTATTTCTACAAAATTAGTGATGTTAAAATAAAATAATGTTGTGTTAATTCATTATTAATCAGTCAAGTTTGACAGTCCTAGTTTCATTGTTCTTCAGGTCTGGAGGAAAATTGAAAATCAGAATAGACAAACTATATTTCTAGCTCGGTAGAACAAACATCAAATCTACACACCAAAATCACATTCTAATTGCACTACCTAAAAAAAAAAAACTTCCAGAAAATACAGGTGCTACCACAGAATTCATGTCCTACTCATATCAGGGGTTTTAGTGTATCAGTAATGGCCTCGTTCCTTCAACCATAGTTCCATTTCCCTCCATGTTTGAAGTGAGTACAACGAATGATGTTTTAAAAAATGAGGCGCCATCTTCTACATGAAAAGTGACTTCCTAGTTTTACTTTTCTTTTCAAAAAATATGGGAACATTTCTCAGATCCAATGCTACAGTTAATTGCTAACTAGCATTATTATCAAGGCCTAGAATGTCAATGATTGCTTGGAAAAACCATCACAAGTTTTGTTTGTTAAGCCATTACCAACCCACTCCAGGGTACATGAAGCTACCATACAGATCTTAAATCTTTACCATCAATATGTACAATTATTGGCGAGGATCTGATTAGTCGACTAGAAAACCTGAGCTGGACTTTGACGCTGACCAAGGTCATAGATTTATTGTCAACTTAATTAGTACAATTAGCCCAAAAGCACTAAAATCTCAACCAGGCATAAGACTTGTTAAGATTATTTTCCCATGACTACAGTTACGTGTAAGGTCTAAAATGGACAAACATGAACAGTTTTAACACTGCCAGTAAATCCATGGCTTTAACAGTAAACGCCTGTGCATAAACTGTGCCCATATAATAAAGAGTAAGGGCTGTGATTCAGAATGAAATAGAGTATATCATTGCACATATTATGATTGAATAACCTATCATTGATAATCTCTTATTTATCCCGCTTTGGAAATATTGTCACCAATTCCCCTGCCTGCCATAAGCTTGGCCTTGATTCATAAAGACACATTAGCACACCATTCGCCACCTGGAATCAAGATGCACACCAATCAAGACAATAGCGTCTCTGCCTAATTATGTGACCATAAAGGCTCTTAATATGCAGGAGCACCTGGACGCTGTTATAGACATCAGGGCTTCATCAGCATTCATTCTTCACAGCCACGGCCCAAACCCAGATAATTGGTGCTTATTTTTAGTATGGAGAATAGTGTGAGACATACAAGGGGATGGTATAATAACTGTACAATGCAGAATAGAAAATGTAAGGTACATAAGACGCGGTCCTCTTTTTGGGGGCTGGAGGGGGACTTTAGGGGGTTCAGCGACATGCAGTTTGTATGCAGATGTATAACTCATTCTACTACCATCTGTTGGCCACCCTGCCAGCTCAGCTTGTTGAACGGTTGATAGTTGTGAGTTATGGATGGACCAACTGCCAGGGACCAATTTGAGATTTGTGGCAACCCCTCCACTGGTCACTTAATGTCATGAGTCTTTTCAATCAAACCAGCACTCAACAAAGATTATTTACTTAATGTTTTCTTTAAATGTATGAATATAACCTAATGAGGAATAAAAGCGTTAAAAAGTGGCACCACTAGACTGGTCTGCCTCGCTATTTATTCTTCTTGCTTCTTTGAGTGCTGCCTTCTGGGTAAAATACCATGACACAATAGAATACCTCTCTCTGCATTTTATACAGGCATATTGGTTGCACCAATGTGTAGGACCCAGCCCATTTTTTAAGATGGAAAAAAAAGCTATTAAAAGTCTGTTCGTTTATTATATTGACATGAGAAAGGGCAAGGAAGAACTTTGAGAAGCTACATTTCTCAGTTAAATTTCATTACATCAGACAAATAAAGTCCTTTACAATGGTTTTTGCAGCATTAATGTTTATCTGAGGAATTTCAAACATGCAAAAATAACTCATCCCCCTGATCCAAATGCCTTTCCTTTCAGCTAATGATACACAGCTAATAAAGCAAAACCAATTACTTTACACAGCTGGGTCTCTTTTATAGGTTCCTTTTAGATTGTGAGCATTTTGTTGCTTGTAAATACACGCCTGATTTATACTTCTTTACAGTGTAAAACTCAGCTGGCCTGATGACAAGAAAGCAATTAATCACATTATTACGCCATTTAAGAAGTTGGTTTGCTCCAGTGAAGGTCAAAATAAGAGAGTAGAAGACGTGAAGAGTGAGGCTCTCCTGGAAGTTCATGCCAACCATTAAATTACATCCATCACTCCCACTCCTCCACATATACAAGGTTTCACATGTTAAAACTGAAGAGCTGTTTATACATGGAAGTTTGAATCCATTGGCCTCCTGTCACATCGATTTTTCTTTGTTAAATGCATCCAGTGTTAAAGGACTTGGGTAATTATCGTTAGATAACAGAAGTGATTACAGTGATCCTTGCAGCTGAGACATATGTTTTTGCATCACAAAAGCTCTGCTAACCGGCTCACAATAAAGAAAGAAACAAAAGATGTGAGTTCTGTGGGTGTGTTGACAACATGACAGTTAGGGTGACGACAGATCAATCACACTGTTATGTTTCCAATTCCATTATGTCATTATATTACTTCTCAGAAAGGATTCAGTTTGACAGCTACTTTAGTATACTTATGCCTGGATATGGAGTCTAAGTGACTTATGTGCTCACTTGACAGAACTTTTAAGGTCAAACTGTTGCTTTTGACTGTCATGTTTCTGCATGTTTCTCAACAGACAATTGTGCAAATGGATTTCTCAACAGAGCAGCTGGAATGAACTCTCAGTCATTCCATCCAAAGTTTATAAGGTCTGCAGAAAAATATGGATTTTTATTTTTATTTTGCCATCAGCTAACAGTAAGTTTATGATCTCTGCTATTGTAAAATCAATTGGCCTCTACATTGAAAATGTGATAATGGGATCCTTGCATCCAAACATTGGTAGCCTATTTCTTGTCTTGTGAGTTCAAAAACTACCCAGCAATCTGTACTCCTCCCCCTCCACGCTTCACCTAGTCCCAGCTGACACAGAGAGTGAGGCAGAGTTCAGCCTGGACAGATGTGTGAATAATCGCTCACCTAACAGTCTTTGAAGTGGGGAGGAAGGCGAATAACACCTAGCTGGGATAAAAGACGACATGCAAACTCTGAGCAGAATCACCCCGGCCTGTTAGCAGGTTCAAGCCCAGGACATTCTTGAAGCATCATCATAGCCCAATGCTGGTAATCTCTTATTGGTGGAGGGCCACCTAACGTTACTTCTGCTTCTAGAACCACTGACATAATGTATGTTAACTGCAGTCATTACCTGGCTGTGTTAAATACTTGATTCTGTTTGGCCAGAATCCTTTAACAATGGTAATAAACTCTCAGAAGCGAAAGTGATGCCAGGGTTGTTGTCTGCCTTCCACCATGATTACACCTTATGTATTAACACATTGCATGCCATAATTATGACGTTAAATTGATGTCCAATGGCATTGTGGAACCACAAGAGGCACGTCTTGGAAACACAGAGGGAGCACCACAGACACAAACACACTCAGACAGCATTTACACACAGCATTGTTTGGCACTAACATTATGCCTCCATGCGTTACACATTGCAGACAAGGAGTAACAGAGGCATACATTTCCCGCCTTGAAATGGCGGTATGTGTGCCTTCTGTTAAAATTCTAATTTACATAACCATCTGTTGGCTATACATTATTGCTTACCTGTTTCTGTCTCCTTCTCTCTCTTCATTTAAAATAAAAATATATATTCAAAGTACAATAACTGGACCAGGAATTTAACCTTGGACTAAAATACGACTCATATTTCCCTTCTAAGCACAAAAGTTATGGTCTTATTTAATATGTATTGTTGTTGATGATGTTTTTGAGCCTTTGTTATATAATTTATTGTGCTAATGTTTTCTCTTCTCAGTTCTTTCAAATTTCTTCATTTTCTGTACATTCTACCAAACACACTCCAGAGTTAAAAGAATAAACAAAAAAATGTATGTTTTCACTAACATGGGCTGAACTGCTCAAGAACTCTGACAAAGCTTTCAAGTCCCATCAGATGTTCAGTAAAAACAAACTGCCCTCTGGGTAAACCTCTTCACATTAATCTTTGATGGATTGTTTCAAGGATATGTGGGATTTTTTCAGGTCTGTTGTCCACAACCTGCTTTTGACCACACACAGCAGTTTGCACTACACAATGAACTATTCTTACAACCACTCAGCCACTCCAGCTCTAGTGTAAAAGATTATTAAAGCTGTTCAAAAAGAAAAAAGAAAAACTTCAGCGACCTTTGGTGCTTTTTTCTTTGACTGATAACAGGCAGGTATAGAGATATACAAGGAAGTATGTGATTAATGGTAACATGGGCTTATAGAACTGTAATGTCAAGATCATTGTTCAATTGTATCACGTTGAATAAATGCGATTATGGAATGTTATCGTGCTGAGAGGTCTACTTCCATCACTTCCTGGGTCCAACCTGCTGGACCCTGAGTGTATGAAGAACAAGACCTCCTGCTGTGTAGTTTAAGTACCAGAAACCTTTCTAATGAAATGTGCAATGCAGTATAGAAGTAAAGCAGGAAACAGAGAGTCAAACTGTGAAATTCATGCTGAGTATATGTCTTTACAAAATGCTGCTGCTCGAGTCCTAACAAGGACCAAAAAAGTAGACCACATTACTCCAGTTCTTAGATCTCTACACTGGCTTCCTGTCTGTCAGAGAATAGACTTTAAAATCCTGCTGATGGTTTAAAAAGCACTGAATGGTTTAGGCCCAAAATACATTGCTGATCTGCTACTACTTTATGAACCACCTCGACCTCTGAGGTCATCAGGTACTGGTCTGCTTTCAGTTCCTAGAGTCAGAACGAAACATGGTGAAGCAGCGTTTAGTCATTATGCACCATATATCTGGAACACACTCCCTGAAAGCTGTAGGTCTGCTCCAACTCTCACCTCTTTTAAATCAAAGATTAAGACTTTTTTATTTGCCACTGCCTTCCTATCTTAGATTATTTTAACCCACTTTAAATTAAAATTTTAATGTAATTTTTAATATATTTCTAATTTTCCTTTTCTTTTCTGTTTTATCATATTTGTCATTTTAATTATGTTCTTTTATGCCTGTCTGAATGTCTCCAATGCTTTTAATGTGTTAATGTAAAGCACATTGAGTTGCCCTCGTGTATGAAATGCGCTATACAAATAAAGCTGCCTTGCCTTGCCTTGCCTTGCCTTTACATGAACCTACAGTTCATTGCAGAGTGATCCCTATGCATGCATGTATGAGTGTGCAAATACCCCGTCACTGACATTTACATTGTTCATCAGAGAATTGTAACAGATTCCCTTTTCTCAGTTTGCTGTAATCCAACACTTCATGTGAGAGCATTTGCTCTTCTTCTTGATGTCCTACACTCCATTTACAAACACATATATTGTATTGTGTGCTCTGTGTTCATTTTGACAGCATGCTCCTGGGGGCCTTTGCATCAAGTGGAACCATTTTGACGGGCCTTGGCTCCAGGGGCCTCAGCACAAAACCTGAAAGGAAAAGAAAAAGGCAGGCGGCGGTGTTTGTGGTGGGGGATACTCCACCACCACATGCTCCCTATCTGTTCCCCTTAGTCGGCTCAGTGGCCCACACCTCCCCTTAATGAGATGCGGCAACACACAGACACATGTAGCACGTCTAGTTTAATTACACTGGAAAGCTCTGCCGTCTCCTGCACCCCCTGGTGGCATCATGCATTTCTCTCCAAAGGAGTTTTTTTAAGAGTAGAAAAAAAAATACAGTCTGTCATGTACAATGGAAGTCATAGGAAAAAAGCTAGAAGACTCAGAGTGTCCTAGCATGTCGTGCATACAGTTCTTCTTCCTTCTACTTATGTTAACTCCTACAGCTCATTATATATGTATTACATACTTTGAAAGACATGCACTGTCTTTTTTTCCATGCCTTGCATTGCATTATAAGCATTACCCTAAAAGTGATACTTTAAGGGACTAGATTCTATTTCAGCATCATAAACTTCACAATTAAGGGAAGAGTTGTAATGAGTAATGCTCTAAAGATACCGTATATCGCTCTGACAATAAAGTTAACACATAATATGGTGCTCTTAGCCCCTAAGGCTTAAATTACTGCTTGGGTAACTAAAGCCTTATATGCAAAATTACAAATAACTGATTGGACAAATTTCCCCTCTTAAGATACTGGCTGCTGATTCATCCATTGCCATTAAACTTAACTATATATCACAGAATCTTACTCATTGAAATAAGAGTGTAAGTGAGTTTAGGTCTCAGGGTTCTGTATTGATTTCCTTTTAAGTTCCTTGCCTTCACTTTATTTCACTTTTTTTTCACTGAGAATGCCGCCAGGTATGCTTGGCTGGTAGCTGTATTAATCTAAATATGTAAGCGTGTGTTGTCTAAAGGTGTTGCTTTGCCAGATTTATAATTTAAGAGAAGATCACTGTTTTATTCTGTCTGATTAAATCAAGGATGCATGTAGTAATAAATACGGGGATTAAACATATTTGCAGTTAACATGCATGGTTAAACTTTTATTAAATAATTTGTGAAATGTTAATTACATCTGCAATTCATTATTCTATCTATCTTTGTTATGAATAAAGAGCAATTTCTGAAGTAGTGTTCCGAAAAATCTGAATCAGGTTATCTGTCAAGTAGGTTTCACACAAAGGAGGAATTTGTCTCTGTGTTTTGGTGTAACAACAATGAGCGCAGAAGCACAGTAGAAAATATTTATACAAGTAAAAATATATTCAAAAGCATTGAAATCCTTAAATAGAATAGGATGACATTATGAAAAACAATGCATAATTATAAAAACAGCATATGTGCAAAATAGCTTGTAAATTTGTAATGAAGAGCTGAGTGTGTGCAGGAAGGTGCAAGATGATGGTGGGTGCTAACACAGTATATAAAAAAGACAGTGTGCTACATAACAGGCATCTCTCCAGTCCAGTATGTGTTAGTGTAACACAAAATGTCTGATTAATGATCTTTACGTTACTGTAGCTCAATTTTTCTCACTGTGTCATTTGTGTTATAATTTTTCTTTTTGATTTGAGACCCCACAAAATGTTGTGTTGCTGCTCCACTAGTCTATTGCACAAGCTTGAATCATCAACTTAGTATCCTTCACTGTGAGGCCATTTCCCTATAGAAGCTGTGTGCTTTCTTATTACTTTAGGTTAAGCATGTATTAAATAACTATGATGCGAGTTTGAGAACTACTAAAACCTAAAAACCTCTGATAATTAAGCTGCTATTTACAGCTTGTGCAGTTTTGTATTCCCAACATGCAGCAAAGTGTTTCATGCTTTGTTCTATTTCTCTTGGCTAATAATGTTGCATAATGTGCATGGCTCTCATGACATTCTGTGCTGCAACATTTTGTTACATGGCTGGTTGCTCATTAGCAGGATCTTTGTAGGCTTGCTTTCTGCAGTCTCTCTGAGGGATTATTTAGAGGTGAAGCTCCATGGAAGGGTTTCTTAGGGTGTAAACATACATGCAGTGAGGTAAATTGCACACGACAGAAAGAGATACTGAAAAAAGTACATTCTTAAGTCTTAGAGAAACTGTGCCCATTATGCCATAAACTGGGTTACAAATATACAAGTATTTTCATTTAAGGTTCAGTCAAAGCAGTAACGGGCTCTGACACAAAGAAGTGATCAAATAGGCAACATTTCAAAATGCAGAAACCATCCACAAAAAAAAGAGCAGTGTTCCACAACAAAAGCATCCAGTGCCATTTTATAAGTACTTCAAAACCAAGCTATAAATAGACAGCCAGGTACATAGCAGCCGAAGCACCTCCACCCCCCTTGGGGAAGCTCTCTACATTTGTTCCACCCTCTAGCTACTGTACACGATTTCTACAATCTTCTATTGCTGAGCAATTGTCATCATGTGGGCTATATTTTTCTCTTAGGATGACTGCAGTTGTGAAATGAAGCATGTCTTTTCAATGTCTATTTCTTCCCCTTTCTTATGGATGTACATTTTGGTGATGAAATGTTGTAGGGCATGAATTAGTGTGGGATAAATATGGGCTTTTATGAAGCACAGATCATCTTCTGACACTAGCCAACTGACAAGTTGGCAGGTGCAGCCAGAGCTCTCACTGCCTCCCCTTGAGCTATCCATAGTGGTGACTATGAAATATGGACAGCAGCAAATTGAGATTCATCAGGCACGCCTGCCTTGCTCACCGAAATCTATATTCAATTTTGGAGCATCTGTCATGGCAGTGGCAGGCTGAGGCATGCTGGGATTGAGAATCACTTAAGTGTTCTGAAATTGTACATAGAGGGAAAAAGCTTTTGGTCTTTCTCTCCATGCATCAAGTCTGCTCTTTTTCTTTTTATCTCTCATGAGCAGGTAAATTCATGTGATGCATACCGTGTTTCCCTTTCAAATATGTTCACACATGCATCCCCAACTGCATTTCCCACCTCATGAAGGAACCTGAACACTTCATTATCTAGAAAAACTATTAGTGTGTGTGAATGTGTGTGTATGTGTGTGTGTGTGTGTGTGTGTGTGTGTGTGTGTGTGTGTGTGTAGGTGTGTGTGTGTGCGTGTGTGCGTGTGTGCATGTGTGTGTGTTTTTTCAGGTTCTAAACATCTGTGTTTCCATTGAGAGAATCTTAACAACATCTTGTTGCTCTTATTGCATCCCTTGATAATGCTGGAGCATTTTGTATATGCTTACACACATTAAAGACAATGCAGATTCAATGATAGCTCAGGTAGATATGATGCAGGTATAACTACACTTCCACTAAAACAGCCAGCAGAGAGCTACCACACATAAATCAGCATATTTATGTGTTTCATTAAAATAGAAGCTCTCTTCTGACACACATCTAATTACAAAACATACAACATATAATCTTTTATGGAGTCCATCTTATCTTTATTAATGATCTGTTAGTCTGCTGGCCTCTGCACTTAAAACACGCTTGGCAAGAGATTGCTATCATCAAACTTAATGATTTTAGCCATGATTATCAAGGCAGAACTTCTCAGAGGGCAAAGGTCATCCTTGAGGACCCTCACCCTCCTTCATGCAGAGTATAGGGGAGGTTCTCTTATGCTAGAAGGACCAAATCAAACAGATATCTTGCTCCATCAGCTGTTCTTTTCTTAAACAAGTTGTAATAATTTGTTACCATTGCACAAGGAGTAAGGACTGTGGGACCTTGTGCATGACGTAATCCATGAAGGCTGATTTATACTTCTGCGTCTCCCCTACGCAGCAGGGGCTGACGCGGACATGAGCACCACATACTTGTGCGTCGGTGTGTCTGTGTCGTGCAGCAATTCTCTGCCGAAACGCCTGAGGGCAGTGCGGTCTCTCTGATAGCCGGCCGCCTGCTTCCGGTCCCTCTACGATCTCTGTTTACTTTTCCACAGAGTTTCAGAGCGTGTTATGTTAATCTACAGCTGATACATGTTGCTGTTTATCATACAGACAAGATTACATGAAGAATAGAGAGGAGGAGATGAAATACACGGCCGATGTGCGGCCGATGTCCGGGATCCCGGAAGTGTTGTAAATGCGGGAAAGACAAAGCCGCCGAGCGGACCAATCACAGAGCTTGCGGTCCGCGTCGGCTCTACGGGGAGTTACATTTTGGAGGAGGTGCACGTCAGCTACGTGCGTAGGCCACGGCGTAGGTACGGGAGCTACGCGGACCCCCGGCATAGGGTACGCCGTTGATTCAACGCAGAAGTATAAATCAGCCTTGAGAGTTATGTATTTAAATTATAAACTGTGTTTGTTTATTATGTGTATTTCCTGTGTTCTGATATGATGCCTGTGGGGACTTATGCTGTCAACCAAATCGACCCTTGGGGACAACAAAGATTTTCCAATCACATTCAAAAACCCAATTTAAACATTTTTTTTGTGCGTGCGTGGAGGACAGGGAAATCAAAAAAGGTATGGAAGTACAGGATTCTAGCTTGTTAGCTAGCTCATAGGTTCTGCATCCTGAGGTAAAAACAAGTATAAATGGACATGTATTGTTGTTGGGGTAAATACTGGCATATCTGTGACAATATTAAATACATTTTTGTGGCTTTGACTCATTCATGTATTTTGAATCAATGTGAACTTTGAGTCAAAATTATTCTTAAAATAACCATCATTAAAGATGTGTTTTTTAACCTTGAGTCACATTCCTTTAATTACATTTCTTTTTAATTTTGCAGCTTAAACACTTCAAATCAAAATGGAGTATTTTCACAAGTGATAGTGAGTGTGCATGGACATGGTGCTTGAGAAGAGGAGAGCATGAAATCTTTGATTCTATGGCAATGACTGGACTCAATTTTCCCTGTTCTCATGCTCATAAAGAGTTTATGATTAAAAGAAAGCAATTGGGTAATTATCTGCAGAGGAAGGAAGCAGAAAGGTCAAGGTTTTATCTGCAGGGTTGGTTTCCGCTCTCTATAGAGCGGGTCGAAGTGAGCAAAGAATTCTCATTACAGAACATTAAAGTTGTATAGAGAATCCGTCTGTGGTGGGCGTGCAAGAAGCGCTCAGCGTCTTCTTCAAGGACAATGACACAAGGTTGGACTTGTGGCTCTTCAGCTGGAGACCTGCACTCTTAACGCTTGAGCTCCCAGAAATCCACAAACTCCTTGTTTGGATGATTCAGTAAACAGAATACAGCAGCAGAAGCTGTTTTGTGCTCCTGCTGACCTCATGTACTTGATTCAACACATCAAAACCTTCAACGCACATCCCCTATGAAAGTGCCATTTGCTATGTCATGACCCTAGTGTTTGTTGTGGATTCTAAAGGGGTTTAACAGAAGAAAGTCAGGATCGGAGGAGATATACAGTCTAAGAGTCTAAATATAACATATTTACACTGTAGACTAAAACTCACCTGTGAAAACAAGTTAGCTGTGCAACCTCATGCCTTCTGTTTTTCAGTTTGTTTCAAAGCTTTTACCAGTTTCCAAAAATGCCAATGCTCCAGCCTTAAAGGTATTATTAGCAGGCATGGCAGCCATCAGACTGATCCAATACATAACCTTATTTGCCCCCACAAAGATGCTAATGTTAAATAGACTGCACTACACAGAGTGATTTTCAGTCTTCTGACCACTCAAAGGGCTTTTACACTACACGCCACATTGACCCACAAACACACACACCCACACACACACACACACACCCACACACACACACACCCACACACACACACACACACCCACACACACACACACACACACTGATGGCAAAGGTAAAGTGCCAATCAGTTTCATATTATACCATTAATACACATACATGGTTGCTCGCTGTGCCACTCGAAAAAAATATGAGATTTAGTGTCTTGCTCAAGGACATTTGACATGTGGACTTGTTTCGTGTTATCTTAAACAGAAGCCTGATGAGAACCCCCCCCCCCCCCCCGAAAAAAGTGCAAAGTTAGAGGATCTTGCAAAATGTCTACAGTCGGTGGGTGTATCTATTTTAAAGATTAAAGCTTGGGAGAGGAGTGTTTAGCTGGCTATGAAACTGAAAATTAACAGTGAGACCTCTAAGTGACCTAAAAAAGACCATCAGCCAAAAGACTGACAACTTCCTTACTGTAATTTGTAATGCCTGTTACCACTACAAGGGGGTATGCATCACATGAGCTAGTTGCATCATAGTGGGAAACTCCTTTTCAGACTGTCACAAGAAAGGTGGTGGACATTTTGTCATCAACATGACTTTTACATGCACAGGACAAGGACAAGGACAGGATCTGTGTCTACAGGGGCACAAACATCAACACCGAAAAGTTGCTCACAGTAGCTTTAAGTTTTGATAATTAGGACTGAGATAAATGCAAAAGAAAGTACTCAAGTTCCGGTGTTGAAGAGTCAGAATAGAAAGAGAACAAATGATATGAGCATCTTTAAACAAAAAGCTCAAACTTATAGCACAATGCTCTGTCATCTCACTGTCGATAGAAATATGTATTTGCGGTTAGCCTGTTAGCTTTATAAATGACATCAAGCATACATTATGGCATCCAGGCTATTTGCAATGATAAAACATGCAGTGTTATTTCTGCCGAGGCAATTCAGCGAGCAAGGCCCTCCATCTGTTATTGTTTAAACGTGAAATGGCTTTCATCTTTAAGGCTTGTCATCGGTCTGTCACTAGCCACAGAGAATGCATAATGGCACCAGTAAAGCTCTTTATTAGTCCATGGTGAACAATGAGCCGTGTCAGCTGATAGAAGAAGACTCCCCTTCTCCTTTCCAAACAGTGGGATCTAAGGAAGTGACAATCAATAGGAGAGAAATGCATCATTTGCTTTATGTGTGCTGCTGAACACACCACAGCAGGGATGGATTGTTTTCACTTTCATGGTATGGACGCACCTCCCCCCTCAGCTGCAGTGCCTGTTTGAGCTTTTTCTATTAAGGCCAGGTCCAAACTACTTAAAAAACACATTTATGTAAATTATTCATAATGTATGCAACCATTTTCACATCCCATTCTTCAGACAATTAGAAGATTAATAGTCAGAACGAAAGTCAAAAGATAAGCATGTTTATGTGTTTCATTTTTCAGCCTGCAGGTTACACAGAACATTAACTGCAGCAAGTCACTCAAAAGACATGCATGGAGATGACAGACGTTACACTGATGTTTGTTTTTTTCTGCCAACAGCTCATTTTAACAAATGACACAACTGCAAAGTAGGGTTCTTATCAGAGCCAGGCAATGTCAAGCCCCATCCAATCTCACAAAACACCTTGCACTCTCTGTCACTCATCCCTCTGTCAGAACATGGCTGAACCGTCTGACCGGAGAAAAACAGATTCGTGATCTCGGCATAAATGTAGGTGGGAGTCAGGGAACTGTAAAAAGAGAGTGATTCCTCAGACAGACTGCAAAAAAGACATTGAAATGTGGAAAATATCACCAAAGAAACATCTGATTATACTCTTTATTTTATTATGTTTTGCTGAATTTGCTGAATTTACATGAACAGCTCCCACAAAGTTAATCTAATATATTCAAAAAGAGCATTTCAATCTATCTACCAGTCTATCAGTTTGTGTTTTGTTGACAAGCTCAAGGTGGCAGATCGTCCCCATGGGGATTTGAGAAGTCTCTGTGTGTCTTTCTATCTTTCTATATGGAGATTATTACAGCATCAATGTGTGAAAGGTAATCAAACCATCATTTATGAAGTCTGAAGAGATCAATCTCTTGACTGCTACGCCTGTTAAGGCATGGGATAGGTCAAAGAATATGTCTGAAGCAATTATCCCTGGGGGAAGGGGGAGATATTATACCGCTCGCTGCTTTTTGAGTGGTGGCTCTGCGAAGCGCCAGACTAAAAGGTGCACTCCCTCATTCTGTATGCACGCAATGTGCCGAATCAAGCTGGAGGTATTTTTGTCATAACTTATTTATTTCCTAAGTGACTTTGTGCTGCTACAATATTTACAAGGAACCATGTTGCATCACGTGTTTATCTTTCAAATTATTTGGTACAGTGCTCGAGGCATTGCTCATATTTAACTAGATCTGCGTAAACTGGAAAGTTAATAAAAAATGGTTTAAAGAAATTATAATGTAGCTTTAAAACAGAACATAAAGTGCCATTTTTCTTATGCCAAGTCGAACTACTTGATGACGAGGGGTGACCTTTATGGGAGCTGATTTGCTCTGCCTGTGCGTGTAGAAGTTTGAGGAGTATTTTCTCACTTGGAGAAAAAAAGCAAAGTAATGAAATATCATGCCATTCAGTCTGCAAAGGCTTAACTGCATCAGTCTGTTACTTTAGTGTGCTAAAAACCACTTAAAGCTTGTGTCTACAACCTCTTCCACTCCTATGCTATGACCGTAAATGAAAGCAAAACATGATGCCACTATCTCTTTACTGTTTTCGCCTTGCTCAGATGACTGCTCCGGGATCAGAGCAGTCCCTCAGCAGAAGGGAACTGAAAAAGGCCACAGCAGGGAGAGGAAGAGTATATGCCAGCCGAAGAAGCCACATTCCTCCATTCAGCGGGCTGCTTAGAGATTGAGTTACAAGAGTACATTACTGTCTCCCAGAGCTACCCTGGTCGCTGGGTTTATGTCCCCACATCTGGCTGAAAATGGCTTTTTTTGTTACAAAACAGCAAAGATATGCCTGCCTCGTCTCCAGGAACACGACACGCAGCCCCTCACATAAATATGATTTACCAGGAATGAGTATGTTTGGAAACTACACAACTGTCTGCTTTTTATGTCTACCTCTGTCTGTAATGGAGACAAAAACATAGAGGCAGCTGTAAGCAGGAAACACTCAGGCCTGCGGTGCACAGTCATCCCATTGCAGTAGACTCAACTCCCAGGCAGAAAAAAAACACCTCTGTGTTTTCATTAGCCTGCATTAAATAAACTGCTTCAATAGCAATTTCTACTGTCAACAGAGCAGCAGAGAATCACTGACTTTGTAATGTGAACTGAATACCTTGTGTAGGTCAAAAATTAAGGCTCAGAGGAACAAGCTGATGAAGCTAAATTAGATGGGGAGGTAGTCTCCAATCAACCCACAGTCTTCCCGAAAAGCTAAAGTAAGTGATCTTTAAACAGATGTGTATCCTTTCAATAAAAATGGGATTATTTGGTCCTGCATATCAACTCAGGATCAGATGATTTTCTCTCACCCCATCAAACACCTCTCATATAACAGATGAAACACTTTTAACACCCTGGTTAACACATCTGTTACTCACTTGCTTGTGTAATTTAAAGTAAAAATGGATGGATGGATAGATGAGATTCCATTGTATCTCTAAAAATAGTGATGGATGGAAAGTTTTCCAAAGGGGGGTATTTAACTTTTAGAAATCTGAACAGTCTTCTAAGCCCTCAGCTGGTGGGTCAGGACCCAAAAATGGGTCGTAAAGCCATTTTGAGTGGGTTTGAGGGTATGTACCTGAAGTGGCAATAACTCTTTGCTGCACTTATCTTAAAGGACATGTTTTCGTATGGTGCACTGCGTTTGCAGTAAAGAGGTCAATTATTTACACTCCATCACAGTAGGTGGCGGTATGGCACCTTCATGCTGGTTGTTGCCCCACATTTAACAATAAAGTTCTGGAATTTTTTGCTGAGATAATGGAAAACATGACAACACCACTGAGTGATGTCAGAACTTTGAGAGCTCCCTCTGGTGACTGGTTACGGTATAGATTTTGAAGCCTGCCTTCTATTTTACAACAAATTGAACATGGGTCAAAGTAGAAAATCAAAATACATACATAAATAATTTTTACCAGACATGCTTGAGTTAGTTCTCATCATGCTATGTGCATGAGAATTATGAGAATTTTAATGATAGCTAGTTTTTTATGTTAAAACGATGATTGACTGACAGCTCTATTGACAAATGTGGGCCCCTGCAGCTTTCTTTTCCAGATAAGCGGAGGAGAAAATAGTGAAAGAATATATTATAAACAGAAGAGTCATTGAATTTTCCATAGTGTCCACTTCAAACCAACACATGAATCTGTTCTGCTATGGACTGTACCCACCCGAAGGATCTTTGACGTTATATCAATAACTTAAATGTGTGTTTCGTTAGTGGAAGAGGTGTGATGTTATGCTCCTTGCTCCACCAGCGCCTCATGTCAACATCCATCAAGGTGGCACTTCAGCCTCACAGCTCACAGAGGAAGGAGATGAAAGTGTGGTGTCCTTGTTAATACATAGTTAATGGTCATGACTGTGATTAAAATGGTGGGAGTAATATGAAGAATATTTCCTATTAACATAAGCTGGTAGTTGTAAACTAATGTCTTGCATGTCATGTATTTAAGCCAGTTGTTCTCAAAGAGGGTTCCTGGGACCCCTGGGGGTCCGCGAACCATAGCATGGGGCTCCGTGAAATAGTTTGAATACATTTCTGATAAATTATAAAATTGTGCTGTGTCATTACAAAACAGCATATACACCATTGTTATGATACCATTTGGTGGCTTGAAGGGATATGTGAGTCTTGCTACTGTTAATTTTCTAAAAGCATTTAAGATCAATGACTTGAAAAGTATAAATGCTGTCATGTTGAGTCCACAAGGAATGAAATGACCCTCTGTTTTAAAGTATACAAGTGGTATTTACTTGATTAAATTCAAGTGTTATCTGTTTATCACTATGGTACAGGTTTGAAGTATTTATATTGATACGTTTTACAATACAAATAGTTCCAAGGGCAACTAAGAGTGCAAATGGTAGTAAGCATGTGCTTTAGTGATGGGAAGTTCGGCTCTTTTCAGAGAGCCGCCTCTTTTAACTCGGCTCCCAAAGAAGAGCCGGCTCTTTCAACTCCCGAACAACTCTTAATTTAGGATCTTTTGTAGCCGTTTGTTTTACCTTAACTTTGCAAAAAATAATGGTTTGTGTTGAAAACCCTTTTACCTACAGTGTTTTTATGAGAAGCCTTATAATGGCCCACTTTTGTGCATTTATTCTGCTACAAAACCGTCTTTACACTAACCCTAGGGTTAGGATTTAGGAAGGGTTAGGTGTAGGGTTGAAATTAGGGTTAGGGTTATGATTAGGGTTAGGGTTTAGGTTAGGGTTAGGGTTTGATTAGGGTTAGGGTTAGGATTAGAGTTAGGGTTAGGATTAGGGTTAGGGTTAGGGATAGGGATAGGATTAGGGTTTGGGTTAGGATAAGGGTTAGGGTTTGGGTTAGGGTTAGGGTTTTGATTAGGGTTAGGGTTAGGATTAGGGTTAGGGATAGGATTAGGGTTAGGGTTATGATTAGGTTTAGGGTTATGATTAGGGTTAGGGTTTTGATTAAGGTTAGGGTTAGGATTAGGGTTAGGGTTATGATTAGGGTTAGGGTTATGATTAGGGTTAGGGTTAAGATTAGGGTTAGGGTTAGGGTTAGGGATAGGATTAGGGTTAGGGTTATGATTAGGTTTAGGGTTATGATTAGGGTTAGGGTTTTGATTAAGGTTAGGGTTAGGATTAGGGTTAGGGTTATGATTAGGGTTAGGGTTTTGATTAAGGTTAGGGTTAGGATTAGGGTTAGGGTTATGATTAGGGTTAGGGTTATGATTAGGGTTAGGGTTAAGATAACGGTTACGATTAGGGTTAGGGTTTGGGTTAGGATTAGGGTTAGGGTTTTGATCAGGGTTAGGGTTAGGATTAGGGTTATGATTAGGGTTAGGGTTAGGATTAGGGTTAGGGTTATTATTAGGGTTAGGGCTAGGGTTAGGGTTAGGATTAGGGTTATGATTAGGGTTAGGGTTTGATTAGGGTTGTGATTAGGATTAGGGTTAGGGTTATGATTAGGGTTAGGGTTGTGATTAGGATTAGGGTTAGGGTTATGATTAGGGTTAGGGTTAGGGTTAGGATTAGGGTTAGGGTTAGGATTAGGATTAGGGTTAGGATTAGGGTTAGGATTAGGGTTAGGGTTATGATTAGGGTTAGGGTTATGATTAGGATTAGGGTTAGGTTTAGGATTAGGGTTATGATTAAGGTTAGGGTTAGGGTTAGAACCAGAACTAAACTTAAGCAAACAGAACCAGAACCAAACTCATGCAGACAGAACCAGAACCAAACTCCATCAAACAGAACCAGAACTAAATTTAAGCAAACAGAACCAGAACCAAACTTATTCAAACAGAACCAGAACCAAACTCAAGCAAACAGAACCAGAACCGAACCAGAACCGAACCAGAACCGAACCAGAACCGAACCAGAACCGAACTCAAGCAAACCGAACCAGAACCAAACTCAAGCAAACAGAACCAAACCGAACCAGAACCGAACCAGAACCGAACTCAAGAAAACAGAACCAGAACCAAGCTCAAGCAAACTGAAACAGAACCAGAACCACGCAAGCAAACAGAACCACACAAGCAAACAGAACCAGAACCAAGTCAAGCAAACAGAACCAGAACAAAACTCAAGCAAACAGAACCAGAACTAATCTCAAGCAAACCGAACCAGAACCAAACCAGAACCGAACCCAACTAAACAGAACCAGAACCAAATCCAAGCAAACCGAACCAGAACCGAACCAGAACCGAACTCAAACAAACAGAACCAGAACCAAGCTCAAGCAAACAGAACCAGAACCGAACTCGAGCAAACATCATTAATGTCCTCATTGCAGGTTGGCATTGAGAAAAATCAGATGCCTCAGCTTGGATTGGCTGATCCAATTTCTCCTCAGTGAGAATTTGCCGTCTTTGAGAAGAACCCTAACCCTCTCAGAAGGAACAGATGTAGCCACGATACACAGCCTTCCCTCCATTACTTATATCCTATATTCTCACATGTGATTGGACGCATGGCGGCCATGCTGACCAATCAAAACATAGTTCTGCTGTGAGCAGAGCTGGGGCTGAGCACTGTGAGAGCTAAGCAGCGAAAGGAAAAAACTGGGAGCCGGCTCTCTCTCGATGCGAACCGGCTCTTCTGATTCACTATATAGCATTGTCTCAGAGCCACAGCTTCTGATCATGCCAAATCACTAATGTGCTTAATCTGTGTTACAATTAAGAGGGGGTCCTTGGACAATTTTCTCACCTGTAAGGGGTCCCTGGCTCCAAAAAGTTTGAGAACCCCTGATTTAAGCCGTATGTTGCACCTTTTTGTGACGGTCATTCATACAAATCGGGAATTACAAAACGTGTGATAAATGCTCATAAATACCTTAAAAATTAAACTACTGAGAGAATCTTCCTCGGGTAAAATCATTTGCCTATTATCTATCAAACTTGACAAAAGTATGTCGCAATGATGATTTGAAACCTGGGAAATGACGAACAATCCGAAAAACACACAGGGACCCTAAGGACTTCATAACTGATTCACTAATGAGGAACATTATAGTTATTAATTTGAGTCTTTCATTTGGAAATCTACAAATTAACATTATCACTAACTTCTACACTGTTACAGAAATACAGCTACACCTGTTATGTAGTCTTTACACTAACACCCTCCCTCCACAAAAGAGACGAGGAAATGGCAGGACGTGAAAAAATATGCTCCCCTTTAATTTTCTGCCACAGTGCTATCATTCTGCTGCAAATGGTGTCATTAGGTTAACGTTGATTTAATCAGCAATTAATTCCAAGCTTCTGTCTTCAACAAAATAAAAGATTAAAATCATATTGCATTGCACTTAACTGAGATGAGCGCCGTGGCTCACACACACACACACACACACACACACACAAACACACACACACACACACACACACACACACACACACACAAGGTAGTGGAAAGAAGAGTTTATTTGTTCACCGCATTGCCAGAAGTCAGGCAGCTGGTTAATTGGCACAGCATTCTCCTAAGCACTAAACACACTAATGATGTCAGCCTGGATCTCTACAAAAGGTACATGTGAGCGCTGACAAATCTCAGACGCTTAACCAGTGCAATTAATGTGCATGATAGTAGTTTGTCGAAATCAAGGACAAGAGGGCCGCATGTGTGTATAGGATCAATGCGTAAGACAATACGTGCAGTATACATGTCGAGTGGAGTCTGGTGAGAGTGTAACAACTGAGCATACCTGGTCAGCTGTAACATTAAGAGGAACGGTTTGTAGGCCTGCACATTTAAATACAATATGTAATGTAGGATTGCATTGTTCAGTGTTTGCAGAAACAATTTGCAGTGCTTCAAATAAACAAATAGAACTGAGTGTATAACTCACATGTTCTGTCAAGAAATTGTCGGTCAGTGTTTGATCAAGTGACAATTAAGAACTGATTACGCATCAAATTTAGTGCTGAATATAATCAGTACTTCAATACCTAGTCCTTTTTTTGTAATTATACAAGCTGTTAAGAAAGACTTAATCTGTCCTGTATCATCCTTTCTAGAGTTGTCTTTGTCTAATAATGCATGGCTGCAGGACTCACATGTATCAATCAACGGTTTAGTTAACTCTGAAGTGAGCCACACTTTGCAATGAATCTTAGCAACACAGCATCTGACTTTAGCTGCTCTGAAATTAATGAAAGTATGAAGAAGTAAACTAATAATGGTCTTTTTTTCTTTTAAAGGTACCATGTGATGTTTCTGATAGTTGATAGTGTTGTGAGTAACACATTACTAAGGAACTAAGTAGTGTTCCTAAGGAATTTTAAAGGACTCGTTACTCAACACCACATAGCTGACAACTACAGAAGATTAATCATCTTACTTGGCAGGCGGGGTCACGCCTACGCCAGCACAGTTGCATCCTGGGAGAAAGAATGACCCAGGTGCAGGAGGAGGAGGCGGAGCCAATCCAACCAAACAGCCGAGGCTTGATTTTAAATCACTGCCAGCTCCACAGCCTGTGAGCCAGGAAGACCTAAACAGCCTGATTGCAAGTATGTTGTTGAAGACGTGCTTTCCATATCAACCTGTTGCTTTCAGAGAACTAATTAGCAAAATACCAGTACCAAAAAGTACTGGTTAAATATGAAGAATAATATTCAGTCGCTCAATTGCTGGTGGTGGAGCATCCCTCAATCAGTAGATCTCCTGCACTGTTTTATAATAAGCACAAGTACACATGAGGACACAGAGGGCTATCAGTTCACACCGTGCTATTTCAAACAAAAGTTAGTGTCAGTAATGTGCCATCAAGTATGTTGATTCTTCAACAAGGCCATGGGGTCAGTGACTGCTGATATCTTAATGATCAGATCTGTTTGACAGACATGTTTTACAAAGAAGGAAGGATATCCAACTGTTTGTTTCTGAAGATTCTCTGAGGAGTTTTTATCTTCTTATGAGCCATACTGGAATTGATATCGATACCTTTATAGGAGCTACAAAATCAAACAAGGTCATCATCGTCATAAAGATTGACTGTTCTATAGAGTTGTTTTTAATGTCTGTAAAACAAAGTGCTCATTGCAGAAACAGTCTGTTGTTTACATCTACGACAAAGACTGAGCAGAATGTTTAATGATTAAAAGAAAGATGTAGATTATTTTGCTATATAACACTATTTATGGTTAACACATTTAACAAAATGATCAAATCAATTACCAAAACTGGCACACAGTTGGTATTGTTTGCACATGAGTGGATTCATAAAAAGGTTGTGATATTTATAAAGAAGAACAAAAGTTCCTTCTCATGATAAATTATCAAAGTTGTACTGCACAAAGAACTTACAGATAAATAACGGGACAGTGCCGTATATCATTTCATGAAAAGGTTGTTCTCTTTGTGCATTAAGAGCATACTCTGTATCTGTGATGCATCTAAACTCTGCAGCTCCTGAACTCCACTAAAACTCTGAGACAGTTTCAAAGTGCAGACCTGGCTCTCCAGGTCAGTAAGTCGTGAGACTCCTGCTCAACATTAGAGAGTGGCTACTCAATTAAATACGGAGGAAAACCACAAGCTTCACAAAGCAAAAGTCTAAGGTCCCGACATTGGGCTCTCCTTTCAACGCAGGATCAAACACACACAAACACAAGGCAGATAAATCACACAAGATCAGATAACCTACCTGTCTCCCCCGTTAGTTTGACCTCACGACAAACAGCTACTCTTGTTCGACGGCTGATGACTGTGCTACTTCTCTCCCGGGGGTAGTAGCTCCCACTTTGCACCGTCTTGCTCCTTAAACACGAGCTTTCCCTAATTTGTTGAATAACCGCCTGACACAATGGGGAGTGTCACAATTCAAACTAAACAGGAATAAATTTGTACAAACCCATCACCTAATCCAACATGCCACATATCTTATTACCTGGCTCCTGAGGATTGAGGAGATTTTTTTTTCCATACAGCACATAAAGAGGGAATCGATTTGTCAGTGAGCAGCAGGGAGGGAAGGGGAGGGGAGAGGAGGGGGTGTCATGGAGCATGGCATGGGGTTGAGGGGTGGAGTATTGCACTTTGGATATCAGGTGTCACCTGCACTCTTCAAGGGAGATGGTAATGCCCGCGTGCAAATTAAATGGAGAGACAGAAAAATGCATTATTGATCAGGTTGATGCCAAAGTGTCTCGCTCACAGCATGGGATCAGGTTTAGGTACAGGGTAATTAATCCACAGGCCTGAATAAAAGTAGAGGAACTGATATGCACCCCCTCCTCTCCTTCCTCCATCTCTCTCTCCCTCTCACTGCCTCTATCTTTGTTCAAATGTCTACTTCATTCAACGCCAAGAAAAATAGGTCGCTAGCTTGTAGGGAAAACCGGTGCAAGGCACCACTGGGATAGCTAAGGCACGCAGAAATGCACTCATGCTGTCTTCAGTGCATAAACACTCGCGCTCAGACACACACAAACACACACAGATGGAGAAAGAGAAAAGGAGGTGAGAGACAGAGAGACACAGAGAGCACCTGGGCGTTTCTTTTCTGCCAAGCTGAGCAGTGCAGGTGTCTGCTTAATTCTGTCTGTATCATGTACTCACAATACAAACTATAAAGAGTGGCAGCTTCTTTTTAAAATAGTTTCGTATGATTTCACCTGAATCCCCTCCTACACTTATTTATCTTTAGCTTTCTAGTTCTAGAGTTGTTCTCAATAGACACTCTGGCTCGTTTTATAGATCATTCAATGTTTCTTTTGATAGATATAGTTTTTGCTTTTCATTTACTTCTCATTTATTATAACCTCACTGAACCAAACGTGAAGTTAAAAACATTGTAGACTAGAGTAGTCACTTTATGTGCAGAAGAGGAATCTTTCCTTGATGTAATGTTGGTTGACTGGTCATTATGTGATAAGACCTTGATTGGGTGAACACGTGCGCTCGCCACAAAGACAGAACTCCAGAATCAGTTTTGTATGAATCTGCTGGTAGCGTGAATATGCAATGACTTTCTGGCATGTACACATTATCCATTCAAATATTAATTATTCACGTTATCCACATAAATATATATTTAAATATTTAATCAATAATAAAAAGTAAAACAATTAATGTGACTACTTTGTCATCCTAACATGTATTTTTACATTGTTTTAACTTGCCCCTGGTTGTCGTGCAGTACAGCCACCAGACGGTGGCTGAAAGCTGTTTGATAACTGCCATTTTAAAAAGGAATATAGCAGAAGTTGCTCTTAAAATTCTGTGTTCTGTGTTGAACTTATTTGACAATTTGTACAGAAATGAGGTCAAGTGCAAACTTCCCAAAGTAAAACTGAGTAGCAACCTCTGGCCCTGAAACATGTGTAGGACAGTGGAGAGGTGCAAACATTTACATTTCCCTGAGCACCCATTTGAGGCCGGCTGAAAAAGCCAAGGAGAACCCATTAACACTCGTATAAAAAATGTCCAATTTAACAGCCCAAATAAAAAATATTTCCTACATGCAGTGATTTTCTTTTTCTTTTTACAACACATGCAACACAAACTTGCAAACTGGTGGGAATGGAAGAGGTGAGGGAAAGGTAAAGACACTGAAGATGTTTTCCAGGAGGGTTCAGTTCTGCCTCTTTGCTGTAGCTAGACTGATGGAGTGAGGCAGCGACCACCATCTTTTGGCTTCACAACGCTTCTTCACAAACCAATGGGTGACATCACTGAGACTATGTCCATGTTGTAGGAATAAAGAGTCTAGGGGTAAGACTAGCACTTAAATCCTGCACAGTCCTGCATGTGTCTCTCTCTCCCCTTATGTTTTCATGTGTGCGCTATTCAAATTATTGTCAACTAGTTCCCAGTATTTTTGCTTGAAATGCCCATTCTTAGTCAATATGCCAATGAAATGCTGATGGAGATATATTTTGAGACACTTACGTTTCTCATAGTTTTACTTACTAGCTGTCTTGTGCTACTTCCACATCAAGAACCAAGTAACAGCATGCATGGGCAGAAAAGACTAGCATAGGTCATGTTCGAGTTACCTGCAGACTGAGTGTAACATTTTTTTTTAGTTTTGTGTAAGGTTGTGTAGTGTTCTCCTGTTCCATGTATTCTCCAAAAGGCTCAACATACAGGCAGAAAATGTATAAGCCACATCCCTCCTACCACTCACACAAAAAGGTCTATTCAACAGATTTCCATCCAGCAAGACAGAAATAAAGTGACATTAAGTAAAAATAACAATGTGCTGCTGGTTTAACCACAGCAGGGGAAACTCCGCACGCACACACACATTGTGGGTAACCTCTATAGAGTGAGCTTTAGCTGTGGCATGAGTACACATAGTCTCACACAACAGTTCTGTGTGCAGCATGTGCAATGAGTCTTGTTTCAAGAGTCATAAAAGCCAGCAGAGTGTGTAATTTCTTTACACTCTGAAGCAAATTTGTCCTGGGAAAAAAAATGTGATGTGCAAAGTAGATTCCTCTGGAGCCAAAGGTCCGTTCGACTTGGAAGAAAATGTTTCCTTTTCAGGTCTAAATGGAGAAAAAACAACCCAATTTTTAAGCAATTAATTGCTGTATTTAAATATATTGTGTGACTGGATACTTGAAAAAGGTCAATTTTAAAGTGAAAAAGGTGCATTTAACTTTAGACATAGTTCATAGGTTTTTTCTTCAAAAACATAAGAATTACAACGTATTGTTTATGTTATTTGGTTTGTAACCTTAACTTGTATACGAGATGATAAAAAGGTCAGTTTAATGGGGATTGTTTCATCATCTACATACTTGAGGGGATATTATACTATTTTTTAGGCTTTATACTGCCCCTCTGGTACCTATGTTGTTACGTTACATGATTTACAGCTTTAAAAAAATCCCATTTTTCTTACACTGGTGTAGAGAAAACCCCTATTTCGGCCTCTATCTGTAATGCTTCCTTGTGGCTGCTGTCTCCTTAAGGCCCCATTTTCCCATATTACCATTTTCCTCTGATTAGCTAGTCCTCTGAAGGCCTGTGGGGGGCAGAGCACTGGTCAGACAGTTTCCTTCAGTGTTGCGGGTGGCGTGCTGTTGATGACATCATTTCATCAAGTCTTGTGAAGATCTCGTGGTATTTCAGAACCGACCCTTTTGAGGGTTTACACACAAATTCAGGGATTACTAAAACATATGCGTAATTGCATTACAATAAATTGCAGATTTGTATGACTTTTGTTTGAACTTCCAACATTGCTGCATTATATTTATGTTTGAAATATGAGAAAGCCTGAAACCCCCTCTTAAAACTTCAAATATGTTTATATAAAAAAAACTTGGACTGCAAATTGAATACATTTTTTTTCTTTCTTTGATTCAGGTACTTGTGAAATTGTAGCACACTAGCTCCCAAAGTTAGTCATTCGAATGCAGTAACTGATTTTAATGTGAAAGGATAAAAATGGATCAAACAGTGTCACTGGGGGAAGACGTAGAATCATTAAAGCAATAGGTGGCGCGTGAAAAGAGGGTCTAACATCTGCTGGGATAATGGCCTCTCTTATGAAAATAGAAAAAACATAATTATTCCTTCTTTATCTCCAAAATAATTGACTGGAGAATAGTCCTGAATACGTATTGTCACAGTAATTGGCAATTTCAATTATTATGAACTAAAATGAGCCCAAACAAATAAACACAAAACGTTTGTTGTCTGTATTTCCTGTCAAATATGAGCACCTGTATTTCCACAGGAGCAAAATGATGTCTGTCATTTGCGAGTTCAATTACTGGAATATGAAACACTGTTATCGACTTCCTCCATAAAGCACTGTTTCATGACTTAACACAAAGGTGGTACTTTGAGGTAGAATGAATGTGCAAGTTATTATTATTATTATAGATGCAGATATGGAGAAATGATGGAAGATTGGTGTACTGACACATGTAAGGGTTCTAATGTGCAAGAATTTCCATCATCCAGTTTGCTCTTTTTCCACCCATTTTGACCCACCACTATACAAGTGAGCTGCTGCTCTTTGTCTTTGACTCCCTGAATACTGCACACATATCAAGAGCCAACAATGTTATGCTTTAAGTCTCCAGTATACCTTCACAAAGATAAATTCCTTCTTAAGTTACAGCCAGTGTCATGAAACAAAAACATATTTGTGTTGATTTAATATGCCTAATAAACATAACCTCTCTAAAGCCTCTGCTCTCTGTATCACTGACAGAGATACACACAGAACTCAAACTCAACCATCCAGCACATTTACGTCTGATGTTTAGTTGCACAACAACCGATCCATCCATCTTTCCGTGTGTCACCCAATTAAAGCTTTTTGGCTATGATGAAATGAACCAATTAAGCAGTGCACTTCTGCTTGGGCAGAGCTGCATCTCGTAACGGGTGAGATACGCTCACAAGAATGTCACGTCCTCTCCACCTAATTATCATGCTGCTAGTAGCCATCACTCTTATCAACTAGGGCTCACACTTACACTCAGCAAACAGGCATTCATGATGGTTCATAATGTGCATCCCCTTGAACACAATGAGAACACATGCCATTGATCTCTGCACGTTGTTCCTCTCTACAATCAGATTGTGATGATTACACTTAGATGGCGTGAGGTCAAGAGGACAAGAGACCCTTTAAATCCCTGAGTAGGAACATTTGAATACATGGTTGTGGTCAGATACATAACTATAAAGGCTCAATCTTCATGTGATTATGGTCAGATACATAACTATAAAGGCTCAATCTTCATGTGATTATGGAACAGATTTTTCCTTTAATCAAGAGCTATTTTGTCCCTTTCAGCACACCAAGCCACCGCAGCATCTTCCTCCCTCCTGCTGCCGCCATGAAAATTACATCACAGTGCTTTTGGACAGCACATTTCACTTTGAAATACTCCCAGACAGCTCAAATTACTAGTCAAAAGTCAATAGAATGAAAATATCACTGAAGTACTTGAGTTTGAGCTTCCTCCTATGAGCTAAGCATACAGGTGTAGCTAGCAGGCTGATGTCAGCAGACATCGCTAAAGCTTGCTGGGCACTATTTTGGAACATGCATATCACCATAGACCTTGTGGTGATACTACATCAAAGAAGCTGAGAGGTGCTAAATGGGTGCTAACTGGCTGCTTTATGTATAAATATTATCCTGATGTTCCACAACTTCAAAACCAGCATTCGGTGGAAGACTTTAAAATAAAGTTAGCATCAAAGATACCTGATAACATTGAATAATATCAGGACTGGGGTAAAACAGGGACACATAACTGAACAGAAGATTTACAATGCAAAGTTATTACTGTGCGTTCACCATAACATAATGACAGAGGATGAAAATGAATGGCTAAGGAAACTATCGCAGCACATCAGATGGCTAATAATTTGGCCCAGAGATAATGTCAGTTCCGTCTCAGCTCTATCAGCTTTGTAGGAGTCAGCTGATATGCATGAATAGAAAATGTCTTCCGGTGTAAGCTGAAACTCATCTCCTCCTCTTTTTTTTTTTTATTAGGGGGGTGACACTTCATATTCTTATCCTCCAATTTCCTACTGATTTGCCCTGCCGTCTCTGATTTCCACCTCTGCTACTGATCACTTTGAACATATATCCTCTCTTGCAGAAATAATGAAAGAAAGAAAAAAGCCTCTCCTCACCTCCTTATCAGTTCTTAAGCTGTCCTTCATCATTATTCTTGTGATACGAGAAAGTGTCTTTACATCTATTGTTCGACACAACACATTGGTTTTCACTCACACTTCTTTCACAGACCAGTTTTTGATAAAGGGGTTCGAGGAACTGCGGGTTGTTAGACTTGAAAGTGACAAAGTTGTTCAGCATGCTGGGTGTAAAGTGAAAAGTGCAGAACCATAGTTTCTGTTCACATGAAGCGGATCTACAGTAACATTCCTTATCTGGGTTTCACACAAATGAGCAGTTAAATTCTGACGTGTGAATACACTGTTAAACGTGTGACACCAGGGGGGCTGCTAGACACTTGTTAAATGAATAAAACCATTATTTTATTGTTACTAAATTTTCACAAGAAAAGGATCCAAACTTGTAGAATCAAGTTTTCTTTACATTTCAGTGTTGCTTGTTTAGGAGTGTGATACAAATCCAGTCCAGTATTTATTGGGTTATTCCCCACCCATGTCACACCTCTCCTCTAAGTTTCATGGAAATCAGGCCTGTTATTTTCTGCTTTCCTTTCCCCAGCTTCAAGACTTTCTTGATGTAGGTAAATATTTAAATAATGCACATTTGTTTACTCACTGCCTTGACCAGAGAAGCACTACATTATCCATAAAACGCATGCTGACTATAAATATTTTATTAGTGAGGGATGAATCATGGCCTTGAGATTCAGAATGCGCTGCAAACGTCTCTTTTTCGCAGAAGAAAAGTAAATAGTTTTTTACAAAACAGAATGTAACAGATGAAACTCTTAGAAGTGACTACAATGACGCACTTTATATCACAGTGCAGTTGAGCTGAAGAACATTAGAAAGTGAAGTACACAAAAAGCATCAGAGCATGTAGCTTACGCTTTCCAAGCATTTTGGGGAGACCACTTATTTGGAGTTACCTAAAACTAAAGACATAACATGAATATGTAATCATAAAATAATCAATCAGTTTTGCGGTAAAGCGAGAACAAAGGTGTATTGATATTGTCGTGCACCTGCATGAGACGACAGGTCTTCTGGAAAAAAAAAGTGTAGTCTTGTTTCAGCAGCAAGCGGAGTGGAAGTGGGAACTACAGAGAACATCATCGCCCATGATCCTTCGCGCTCGGCTTGCTACCTCAACGAAAAATGGCGGACAACAGGGATTTGAGTTTGTGGATTCTCCAGTGGCTTTTAAATCAGACGTGTGGCAGCATTGCCCTGTGTTTCCTCGTGTAAAGAAATGAAAAAGAAGAAGACTATGCAAACACTGTCAGACTGGGGTGACCCACACGTGGACTACAAGGAACATAAGAAGCCACTTGTTGAATCGTTACCCTGAAATGTTTCGTGAGAATGCAAGGAAAAACATCCAGCCAGGTCATAAGACTCTAAAGGAAGCATTTCCAGCCTCACTTCCCCATAACAGAGTGAGAGCTCATGAGATCACAAGATGTATCATTGGTTATACAGCCAAAGACCTACAGATATTTTCTGTGGTCGACAAAGGAGGATTCAGGCTCGTAAACATGCCGGAGTGTAAACTCCCATCACGGCCATACTTTAGTCAAAGACTGTTACAGCTCTCTACAAAGAGACAAAGGCCAGAGTTCCACAGAGCCTTGAGCAAGCTGAGTGGATCTTACTCATCACATATGAGTGGACTTCATGAGCGACTCAGAGCTATAGAAGTAGCTTACTTTTCCAAGTCTTCATTTGTCTTATTGCAATAGTATCATACCATGAGACTCTGATACTGTTACATCCCTAAACTCCAAAGTAAAAATATGACAAACACATCTTTACCTTGTTCATCTCATCTAGTAACAGGCTTTAGTGATTGACATATCTGCTTCACAACCTGTGACTGAATAAAAAACAAGAAGCTGCAAACAAATCTCTCATTTTGTTGTTTTCTTTGTGCCTGTATGGTGTGAAAATAGCCCTCTCTTTTTTCCTCCTGTGTAATCAGAGCCTGCATGGCTGAGATCAGCAGGCCCCTCCTAACTTCCTGTGTCTGACTCAATGGATGTACTGCAGCAGCAGGAGGTTGCGCCTACTACAGTCTGTGACGATATGGATGAAGGGGAAGACAAGGGGAACTGAGAGGGGATCTCAATAGAAGTGACTATGAGAAAAATCACCCTTTCAATATATCTCCACATTTATATAATATTCTGTAAATAAAATAATAAACACCCTTTCTCCACTTACACGAATCCCCCCTCTCACTGATTAAAATGTATGGTGTCATTTGCTAGAAGGAAGACATTTGTTCCATCAAAAAGAAAACACCCTCACATCTTCCTCTCTTTTCCCTTCCCCTCTGTCTCCTCCCTTTTTCTGCATAGGCCACATGCCACTCTGAGGACTCTTCTGTAAATGCTTTTTTTCCCCTCCTCCTCCTCCTCTCAAAATAAATGGTCACATGCTTTGTAGCTCTCGTTTCATTTTCCCGCCAGATGGCAGGTTGGAGACAGACACTTTGCGCGGCATGCAGGGCGACGTGCTCATCAATCCATCAGGCTGGTTTCAATGTTAATGGGCAAAGTATCAGTTAATTTGTCTCTGATGAGGGCGTACTTAAAACGCTGACATTGTCTTCTCATTATATCATCTAAGAGCCGTCGCCTCGGGTCAGAGAATAATGCATCTTGAAAATGATATAGGAGATGTATCATTTTTTGGCACTCATTATGAGGGCTAAGGTATAATTTTCAAATTAAGGGAGTAAAGTTAAACAGAGATTAGACCTTGTTTATATTTTAATTGAGAAGTGGATGGCTGTGGGAAATATTAAGATGGTTTCATAAAGTAAACACATGCTCTTAATTTTTTATTCCATTCTTCTTTGAGGGTTTTTCCAATCTGAACAAAGGCATAGTGCAGAGTTTGTGTGTTGTAGATCTTGTAAAACTCTGCATACTTGTCTCAAGACTGACTGTGCATCAAAAGACTGTGGAGACATTAAGTCATTTCCCCCCAACAAACCAGACAATTGATTTTCAGTCCTTGTTAATGTCAGAGGATCTGAGACAGTAGCCTGACCTTTCTGTGCTCATGCTGACTAAGATGTCTGAGGGGAAGGATTTCTAATAAGAAAACTGAAGCGTTAAAGTAGTTGAAAAAATGTAAGCAAAGGAAACAGAGTTTTGTTGTTTTGGAGGCTTAAACTATAGGCACTGTGAGGAAGGCCTCTGTGTGATAGAGAGGGTTAAAGGTCACAACAACTTTAAATGCATTCATCTTTGGCATGGGTGATGACTTTAAACTTTAATGAGATAATAGTAGAAAACTAATGATATTGATGCCTGTGTCAATGAAGCAGCAAAAATGAACTCCTAGACAATGACAGGTATAGAGAAAGGCACTGAACACAGACCAACATTTGACCTACTGTAAATATGAAATAAGGTACAGTAAATATTATTGTCCTGAAAAAGTAATATACAGACCCAAAATAGAATAGGCCAATTCCTTCTCTCTGAAGTATAATTCATAATCCTGGGGAAGTGTGTGTTAGTGTGTGTATCTGCAGAGATTCTGCTGTCTCTAAGTATTTGTAAGGTTTCTTATATTGGACATTTCATAGCATCGGTCATCGTGCAGTAGCGTGAAGCACCCAGCCAACAGTCGACAGGTTGGGACTCAGAGTAAATATAGAGGGACCAGGTGGCAGAAAAAAACTTAACATGTGCAAATCATATTCTATATCAGCATAATGTGCTGCAACGCCCATGGTTTAATTCTGAGTTAATATGTAACACTTTTCGCAGCATTTCATGCCATAAACTTCGTGCGACGCCAAATAGACTTCACAACACGTCAATATTTGTCAACCTTTGAATTGGAACAGGCGCATTGTTGTGTCTGTGCTTTGTGAGAGCTTCAGGTGTGACTAAGAGTAGAGCAGAGACACATGCAGCGTGCAGGATATGAGGGATTTGAGCGTTTCTGCAGAGTGGATGGTTTTTAATCGAATCATTAGAGCATTACCAGGGTGACACAGTTAGAAATGTATGTCTTATTTTCCAGTTTCATGGCTTTATTTCCCCAACACAATCACTCTCCTCACTTCCTCTTTAACTTTATCGAACACTGCTGATCTCTCTTTTGCTCCCGGCAGCTTCGGGTTAAAAATATGACTACAGAGCTGTTTTTCTATAAGCTTTGGGGCTTTTCGATACAATCAAACGTGAACAGATATTGTAATTTGAAAGGATGAAAGTGTAACCTTAATGGGTGATATTTAATTTGTGAGCAGAAAGACAAACAACCAAACAGCATGAGGGGGTACAGTACTGTCTTATGTCCTCCAGGACAGACGTTTGCCTAAGATGCCTTTAAGGAACCTCTGACCTCCACAATGAGCAGTGAGACGGGGGCATATTGCTTCATGCCATTTCCACATTCACGACACATGCATACATACTGCTTTGAATGAAGAGAACACATTGACTATTCATACACTGAAACGAGCGTATGACCTCGAACCTACCCCTGCTTTGGTTTCATATTTTCAAATCAATGTCTTCCCTTTCACCTTTCCATTGACTTTACACACGAATACTGTATGTAGTTATATAATGGCCTCCAATACTATGCATATAATTACATGTATGGGAAACACATAATATTCATGCAATGTGTCCTATAGGGACAATCTATATGTTTTTCTTTGTTGACTATGATCATATATATAGCATGTCATGCATTTAAAATGTATGATTGTTTTTTCTGCAGCACTTCAGAACACAATAACCATATCAACAGAACAGGGCAATTAAAATGTTCTCCCTCCCTCCCAGACATAAATGTATGTATTTTGTCGGGTGATTCAGAGCGTGCTGTATCTGAGAGGAGGCACATCTGAAGCAGGTTGTGATTCAGTCGTTTTGCTCAAGGGCATTTCATATGAAATGGCTATATTCTGGATCAAACCTGTGACATTCCAATCAGGAGACGGTTCTGCTTAGCACCTAGCCATACGTACCTGCTGCCTCTGTGTGATTAATCAAACATGTTTGACACATACAGGTTATTCAATTATCTCCCCTGCCAGCAAGCGGGGGAAGTTTCTAGGACCCCTAGAGCAGAGGAGTTCTCACTTTGAGGATTGAAAAGCAACCAGAAGTGAATAAAATAGAGCACAACAGCTGGCTTTACTCGCCAGAGATTTGAATAAATATTTGATGAAGGTATAGTATCTAGGATAGCACATGCACACATATTTTGACCGTATTGTATGGTTTGCCCTTCTCAATAGCTATTGTGTGAGGCAAAGATGCACACACGCTAGAACGTATCACAGTAGAGCTGGGGTGGTTTTTAAAGGCCTTTCAATGAAGTGCAGGATGTAGGGTGCTACAGCAAACATCAGCTTATCTGGACTCGCACATCTGGGTGTGATTCTGTTCAAATTGGGTGAAAAACGTTGAGTGTTTTTACCTGGATTAACATAAAGTGGTGCATTTAGTGGTTGGCAAAGCATAAGGTGGAAAACATGTATGGTTGGTTGGAAGGAAAATGTCTCCAGAGCTCAGAGACCTGTGACAAACAAAAGCAGCATATGGTCTGTGATGGATTTCCATTTCAAGTCTGTTTCGACCGGTAAAAGCAAACATCTGTAAAACAGTTGACCTCTGCATGAAATGAGCAGTTAATTACACCAACCGAGGTTCAGGTGGCCAGGATCACAGATGATACCTCATTTCCTGCATCAGTGAGTTACAGGACTTTTACATTTCATGTACTGGGCTCTGCTGCTTTCTTTCAGGCTGTCTGTTTTCTGATAGGTGATGTGCAAAATTATTGGCGATTATCAGCAGCTTTATGTTAATAATAACACGTGTGTGCAATTACAACATTTTGTATTTCAAGTTTTCTTATTCTCAAGCTGTGTCCCTTTTTATGCTTGAAGTGCAGGAAAAATATATGTTGCCACAATCTTTAAAGTATTTCATTTCAGTCGTTGTTTAAACAGCCTTGAAAAGTTGCAAATTATATTATAAATTAGCATAATTTGATACAATACACAAGGATTTATTCTGTGTTAATTATGTAACACTTTTCCGTGTGTGTCATTAATCATGATTGCTGAATTGTTAGTTAATCTCCATCGTTAATTTGTTTGGAAAATTAAAATGTGTTTGGTTCTCAGCCAAATAAATGAGGAAAAAGTAATCTGGCAGCACATTGATTATGACGGACCTCTTTTGTTTGGTGCTGCGTTACAATTGAAGCTACAGTTAAATTCATTTTAATGGTGTCATTTATATACACTGGCTGAGTCAGTGCCTGTTTCACAGAAATGTTGTCAAACAAATAAGTATGGATGGATTATTGAGGTTGCAAAAGATTGACTCATAGGCTTCTGGATGCCAAGCAACATTTTGACAATGATTTACGTATCCAATGGTGGCTGGGGGTCATATTGGGTGGGTATAGGCTTACAAATGCACCTGAGACACTGAGATACAGCGAAACACAACAGTGTTGCCAGAAACTGTCTCAACCTGTCTTTCTCTCTCCCCCTCAACAATGAATCCTGTTTTTCATTACCAGCTCATTGTGTGTCTATAGCGATGCCGTGGCCCTCAGTTGACAGGCGATGTTAACTTTGCCCAGCACGGATAGCTTTGTACTTTTTCCAATGTGAGTTGTGTTGCATTCATGCTTTCTAATTTTGTCAGATGAATGTTTTATGTCCTCAATTCCTTGTTGGGTTCGAGCTGTGCCTCCTCAAAAAAGGAAGCATGGGAAACAGAAAAGTGAATTCTTAGCTACCTTTGCTGTTAGCCCGTCCTTTTGTTGAAACCAAAAACCACAAAACTCACCACTTTGTCATTTGTCCTTCTGAGCTATTTGAACATGGTTTGTATGATAAGTCCCCAGACTCTTAACTTCCAATTTTCTGTCCAAGGACATGGAAGAAAATGAATGAGAAAGTAAATAAACTACCTCATTCATAATAATGTCTAAACCTGCTCTCACATAGCAGCACGTCTACAGTCTGTAGCACTGCAATCACGTCATTGGTCAAAAGTGGATGGCTTCTGGGAGGAAAGAATTTAACCTAAATTATCAGCAAATAAAGGGGCCGTGCCCTGACATGTAACTCATTTACACTGGAAATGAATGGAAGAGAACACTATGGTAGCCCGTTTAGAGATATGACAAGTTTTTACTGCTTAATTATGTTGCTACTCAATGTTTCACCAAAACACAACAATCTGTGTTAAATCATTTGAGGATTTTTTTTTCATCTTTATTGTATAAAGAAAGGAGGACCAGCAGTCTCTGAACATATCGTACCAAAACAATCACCTGCTGTGCTCATCTGAAAGATGGTCCTAAAGTGTATAATTATCAGTCCATTGCAGCATAAAGACGATAAAGGTGTGCTCAAAACAAGAGCAGGGAATCTTTTTATGCCTGTGTTTAGTTGGGCAGGGTAAACATAACTTGAGTTTTGTATGCAGTAACTTTAGTGCTGTTTCTTATTCGTTGAACAAATTCCCATGTTAATTGCCAGTTAGAGTCTGCTTGGTGTATTGATAACTCTGACACAAACCAGCTACCTGAACTCAGTTGTGGTCTGGTGCTGTATGGTTTGAGTTGGAGTTACCTTAACCTTATCGAGTAAGCTTCACGTGTAGTGCAATATGGCTCACTACAGCAATACGGACTATATAGATTAATCAAATGCCACAGTGATTTCAATGTGTGGCAATATTTAGTCGTGGGAACCAAAAGACAACGCTTGATCGACTCTGCATGAAAACAAACTAACTTTTAAATTGTGTTTTTTTTAATGGAGTTAGTTGGAGTGAAATCTTAGGATGTCTGCAGAATCTTTATTTTGACAGGCATGGGGAAGAAGCTTCATGTAAATTTCTTGCATAAAATGGGAACATTTAATTAACAATGACACATAAAAGATTCAATTCTCTGCCATTTGAGTCGCTTGGCAGTTTTTTCCCTAATTTTTATGTCTGGGGAAGTTGTCTGGGTTTGGATAAAACTGACGATTAAATTGCTCTTTTTGAGC
The DNA here is from genome assembly GCF_009762535.1 of Notolabrus celidotus. Taxonomy (NCBI): domain Eukaryota; kingdom Metazoa; phylum Chordata; class Actinopteri; order Labriformes; family Labridae; genus Notolabrus; species Notolabrus celidotus. The sequence goes on from NC_048279.1 coordinate 28,436,465, forward strand.
TTTCAGAAACATGTTTTAAGCAAACTTCAGTGGAACAAATGTTCAAGCTGCATCTACTGATTCAACTCTTTAAATTATTGGTCCTTTTATCTGAAACTCAAAACTCATTTGAATCCAAACAACATCCTGATTGTGTACAAAGAGAACAGTTTGTTGAGACTCACATAATGAATATGTAATAGTTTTGATGTAACTGTAGTTCTCCCTCCCCTGTTGCACCAACCCCTGCTCTCCTGTAATGATGGATGTGACTGACTGTGAACTCCCTCAATTGCCATTTAATGGTTTGTAATCAGAGATGTCGAGCCGCAACTTTATCATCTGCAACAGTAAGGGAGCACCTCACCTGTTGTATTTCTCCCTCATTACTCATGCAAATATACATAATGACTACAAATGAATAGTGACACACTGCCTCCCAGTTAATTGGATGTAGAAGTAGAAACCATTATGGCTCTCTCTTTTTCTCTCAGGTTCTTTTTCAAAGAAGGTTAACTAAAGGGAAGGGGCCTTCAAGCATGATGGACGCTGGCATTGTCATACACTATACACATCCTGATTATTAGTAACAGAGAAAGATGAGTGAAGGTGCTTTAATGCCAGTGTTTCACACACTAGGAGACCAAAAGAGTTGTTATGGATGTGCTCACTGCTTGTTTTTCTTTGAAGTGAGGTCACAAGCCCAGATTGTTTCAGACCTCCTGCATGGCACCACATGAGGTCTCGCTTGCTGAGTGTTAAAAGGGGAAAAAAAAAGAGTGTGCTATAACCGGCCTTCCCTCACAAAACGCTGGGAAGAGGTTTTAGTTCAATTACAGGTTTTTCAACCCAGATGAACAATAGCACTAAGTTCTGTGAGTGCTCCGATCTATATCCACCTGTAATAAATGATATAATGATGTGAAATTAGCCTCTATGTTTAGAGTAAAAGGGTTGAATTCTAATGGACCATATCAATTGAGTCAAATCACTGATAGAGGGAAAAATAGGCACCAAAATGTGATGGTGATTAGAAGAACCTTTACATTTAGAACAGTGCAAATAACCATAAATCCAGGTGTAACTGGAAGGGGGGCAACTTAATTGGTTGTGCAGTTGTACAGTTGATCCTTTCATTTGCAAAGTGGTATGCAAATTACAAAAGGATGATGATTTCAAATGTCATATGAGCAGCAGTTCCAAAAATGATAGTCAATCTCTTTGAATATTTCTTTGGGATTTGTTGAAGGGTACAGAGGTTTCATGACCAAAGTGTTATGTCTTCATACACAACTATGTCAGCTTCTTGTGACTGTTTCATATGATCTAAAAAGAGAATTCAAATCAAACGATTAATCATACAAAAAATGCTTATTTTAACAACAAAAGCCTTTTTTTTTCCCACGTCCATCATGTTTATGCTGCACTACTTTGACCAAATTTGGATTTCAAATCAGTCTCCAGTTCTATGGACACACAGCTGCTGGAAGAAAAAAAAAATCAAAGGGATCCATCACTGACCCCAATTTTCCAGGGCTACTTCATAATTCAGTTTGATCTGAATACATTTTTCTTGCCTTTCACGGCAAACCCAACTGAATTGCTGCAGAATCACAGTCGGCACTAATGAGAAGTGGAAGACAGAAACTCCTTCAAAGTCCTCGACGCACAATATAAGGGACCGTCCTTGCAGGCTATTTCCTTATGCTAATTTGCCTCTAAATGTGTGATATGCACCAAGAAGAAAGTTGTTTGACTTGAATTTGATGACACGTTTAAACAACTTTTGCACGTGCAGCTTAATGAAGGTCTGTTGCAATTCTTCATAAATTCTTGATGAGTAAATACCCCAAGCAAGGGTTAGTGACAGGGGTTGAGCTTTATTTGGCTAAGCTCCCGATCTATAGATGGGCTGGTTCACCTATTGTTATTTACTGTATAAATTAACTCGTGAATCATTCACAATGCATCTATGAAGGAGCAGGGCCAACACATAAATAAATAATCCCACTATGCCGGGCCTTTGAGGTATGAGAACCAAGCAAATTTTTATTTGATTTTTTTTGTCCTTCCTGTCACAAAATCCTGGAACTGCCGGGCTTGGCTCCTTTCAATCCTCGAGACAGACAGACACACAAATTGGTGCATGCTTTTCCTCCCTCTCTGTCTGTCTCTGTGCATTTTGCCAAGAGTGAGTCGGATGTTAAAGGTGTGCAGAAATGATCATTACTATCTTGTGGGTTCTGCCTGCACTGCCATGGCAACTGAAGGCAAATGTGACCACGAGATGTGTTCCAGTAGCTGGCAGACGCAGAAGCAGAGCCCTTCAAGGACTTGGAGTAAACAGACACATTTGCGCAATGGAGTGGAGCTGATAGGTGTTCTATGTTCAGGGTTTATAACTCTTTTCAAAGCACTCTCATGTTTTTTCACCTCTTTTTTGGCAACTCAATGCCATTTCACAATTCCTGATTTAGGTGACAGATTCTTTTGGAGAGAAATGTGAGCTGAATTTCCCATCTGACTTGATTAAGGGACAACTTTTCAAAATATGAAGATACTGCAGGACTGATGAAGGGTATTTATAGCCAATTAGACGATTATACTGAAAAAAGAATTTATACAAAGGTGAGTGAATATTTTTCCTGACTGAGTAAAAAAAGTTATAGAAAGGCTCCAATGAAACCGTTCCCAGAAGTTTTTCAACTCAATTCCACTTAGAAAAAAGAGCTGTGTAACAAACAGCACAACTTTCTTGAAAGGTGCAGATTGATGCTTACAGACATGCAGCCAAAAAGAAGCAGAGAGCAGCAGGAGACCAGATACTTTTGAATCAGCTAGAAAAGAGGAACTAGCATAAAGGGTTCGGATGTAAAGTGGAAAAAAGATGACTGGAAAATAAAGGTTTCCTGAGGCATGTACTGTTTCCACAGAGAAGACACATAAAAACAAAATATAGTCATCAAATTACCCAGTGAAAGCTCAACATGACGTTTGCAACATTTTCAACATTATTTGTATTTGTATTTTAGTACCTAAGTTAATAAGAGGTATAAAAGTACATGTATTTGTACTGAACCATTACAGTACGCCCCTTTCCCTTTGGTGCAGACCTGAAGGTAATACAAAACCAAGGTCCCCACACTGACTGAAAACACGGACGCACCGCACACAGCATGCCTTGCTCATCAGGTAGGCTACTGAAACTGTGGTTTCAGTGCTGTGACTTCCTAACAACAAACAAATCACCTAAAAAAATACTGAGTTTCTTATAACCTGTGATCAGTTTTGTGCTGTGAACTTATGCTGTGGTTACCCGTGATCATCAGTGTGTGTATTAGTAGGGAGGAGATTGCATCATCTTGCAGAACATGTTTTGCATATCAAGCTTATTTTGGGTTAATAAATAACAGAACTAAAATGATCCTTCACATACTAGATCCATCATCAACTCAAAAACCCAGTTTCAGCAGAGTAGTTCACAGATATGGTGAAAAGACCTCTGAAATTTCTGCATGTTTCTATTAATGAATCTATTTTTTAAAATAATTTTAAGAATATTATTTATTCAAAATGTAAAGGTCTGAGGTCATAATTAAGGAAAATAAATTACATGTATTGCTTTTTTCCCCTCTTACTCAACTGAAAAAGTACCAAACCGAACCTTTAAACTTGTGTACCCACCCAAACTAAAACTTTGGGTAGCGTTACACCACTAAAGTTAATAGTAAACACTAACAAAGAGCTCATGCATGCTTTTGAAGACATTTGTATCACCCTGTTGTGCAGTATGTTTTAAAATGACAATCACATTTTGGAATAATTGCAAAGCTTTCTGTTCACAGATACAGCAAAAAGCTGCATCATCTGTTTGTTATATTCATACATATATTACATTCATATATGTGAAGCCATCCTTTACTCACCTCAGCACAATGCACACTACATTGTATTGGTGACCTTGAACACCCAAAATATGTATTTCAGTGCTTCTAGGAGACTGTATTTCTCATCAATCAGGATTTAATGGGATATTGCCCAAACCATGTAGCCTGTCATCTGTGTATGAATTGTGTGATACGTTATTTTGACATGTTGCGGCATACTGCATGACAGAAATGTCAAGTCAGGACCTCAATGGGGACATGATGACATGGCTGTCAGGAAGAACTGACACAAGATTCTGCATATCAGAAATGATGACTTCAATAAATACAGTGAAAGAAACGATTTTACCATCAGCTAATAATAATTAGAATTTGTAATATTCTTGTTGAGTTACAAATGTAATGCACTATAAGTATTTTCCTTAATATGAATTAAAATAATGAATAACATTATATTTCTTAACTCCTGGTCTGTATCTTCAAATGTGATTTATTCCACTTGATGACTTTTCAAAGAGGTGAAGTGAACTTGGACGTCCTCCCGAAGGTGGAGGTCTCAGCTAACTCCCTCTTGCCTCCTAAATCTTCTTTTGCTGAAGGGCAGCAAGGTTAAGCAGGTTCACCGGAGCAAATAAATAATGAATTCAATAAGGGTAATTAAGAAATCACATCAGAAGAGCAGCGGGCGACCTCACGGCCCCACGCACGGCCCCAGACTTTAAACCCCTCAGCAAGCTCTTTTCTTCTCTTAACTACAGCTTCAACGCTAATTTTAGGTCGTTTTCAGAGGTTATGAAATCTACAAATCCCTAATAATCCCAATTAATTAACAATGCTGTGAGACAAACTGTGACGATCTATCACTATTATGCTCTCTTGTCAAATGAGTGGTGCAATTTGTTGGTTCTGTGTCAGAGAGGGGAACACCTGTCACTGCTGTATGTCAAGGAAAGGCTTAACAGTTGTCCCGTGGGTCTCAGGGTATTGATTCAGTGGATGAAGCAGGCTATGAGCAACATATCAGAGTGTACAGGAAAGAGGAGATAATCCCTAAATAACAATGCCAAAAGCACAATGACTGATGCAAATGACTGAATCAATTTCAACAAGGCCAGAGCCGCTTTGGTTTGCTTAATTGATCCCAGAGCATCTACACACCTTATACTCTTGTTTTCTACATTTAAATACAGTAATATAATTCAGCTGCAATGGAATCAAATGTGCAGAAGATTTTCACATGATAAATTGTGTGCAACATATAGTGTCGGCTCTAGAACTGCAGGTGATTCATTGGATTCCAGCAATGATTTGGGTTTTTGCAGTAGAGTGTGTGCTCTGCCCCTCCACTTAAACAGTTTCACTTCATCTTGTATTGATAGCAAGGATGGAGAGGAGTCACGGCCAAGGGTGGACTGGCAATCAGGCATACTAGAGGAGTGATGCACTGAGGGGCCTGCAGGTTAAAATATGTAGTCACCATCAGAAACTCCAGGTTGATTCGCAACAAAGTTTGGGAGTGTGAAGAAGTATATCTATAAGTTTAATATCTTCAGCAGATACAAACTATCATACAGCCACATATGGAGAGTGGAGAACTGTGTGGCACTGCCAGGGAGGGGATCAGGGGTGAAGATGTGTGTTAGTGAAGAAGAGGGACAGAGTGAGCAGGAGGAGAGATGCTGTAGTGATAATGGGCGCCAGCAAGCACTAACAAGCATTAATGAAGTGATGATTGTCAGGCTCAACACGGAGTAACATCAAGGTTCAAGGTTTCTTTATTATCCCCGGGGGGCAATTTGTCTTTCAGTCAGCAGTGACACAAACAAACAGTACAACACCAACATCGAAACATTCAAAACGGTAACAACAACAACAACAGTAACAACTGGAAACAACAGTTATGCAGCATTGTTAAGCAGACTAGCTGCTGTCGATACAAAAGAGTTCCTCTTCCTATTCGTCCTGCTATTCGGCATCGCAAATCTTCGGCCGGAGGGAAGCCGGCGAAATTCAAGAAAAAGAGGATGGTACGGGTCAGCCACGATGGACCAGGCCTTGCTGAGGGTCCTCGCTCGGTGGAGGCTTGACATGTCAGGCAGGGGTGTGCCCGCAACCCAGCTGCATATCTTAACTATGGCCTGCAGTCTATTTTTGTTTTTTAGATTTGTTGACCCGTACCAAGACACCATTGAAAAGGTTCAATAAAACAGGAATAAAACATCTTCATAAAAGTCGTGTCGACATTAAAACCCCTGAGCTTCCGATAAAAGTACATTCTTTGGTGGGCTTTTTTACAGACAGCGTCGACCTGATGCTCAAATGTCAGTTTGTCGTCAATAAAAGTGCCAAGATATTTGTGCTTGTTCACAATGTCCACTTCCACATCATCAATAAAAACAGGGGGAAAGGCAGTGGGAGTCTTCTTAAAATCAATGACGAGCTCCTTTGTCTTCCCAGAATTTATCCTAAGAAAAGAATTATTGCACCAGTTTGTAAATTCTGTCACCACAGGGCCATGGTCCGGGTTGCTATTGTTGAGCAGGGATAACATCAGTCCCTATCAATTAAATATAATCCTAAATCTTGACGCTCAAGGATATCGGCTTGAAAAGGCTGAAGGATAGCGATGGAGAATCCGACTGCCTGCAAGTGGAGAGACGAGGTCCACAAGATCTGGCCACTAACTTCAATAACGGGACTAAATGAAACAACTTTTGACTGGGGCTTTTTTTTCAATGGAGGAAATTAACACGTCCAGCTTAAACCAATGTATAAGCTTTATTTTGATGTATGTCGCAGAGGTTTGACCGAATTGAAGCCTCTCTTTCTTTAATTTCCATATAATTACGAGCATATTCAGATTTGAAAACAATATACATCTCAATATTTGAGCCTTCCCAAATTCATTTGGAGAGCCGGGTTCATCCCTACTAGGAAAGCACTGTATAACCAAGTCCATTTACCGTGCGTGTGTGGAAAATTGCCATACTTCCAACCCTTCCTCCCCCAATGAGTCATGTTGAAAACTGCCTATTTAAGAAAAAGACAGTGGGTTTTAGAAGGCTCTACAGAGCAGTAAAAGCTAGCACCAGTGTGAACATACAAAGCACCGTAATCACTGTGAGGGACCGACTATTTCCCATTTCAACAGCAGAAAGCTTTCCCTTTGGCAGATATAAGTCCTGAAGTGCATTAACAAACCTGTTCCCACTGTGCCTCAATGTTAAACATCACCCTATACATTGAGTCTCTGTTCAGTTTGTTACGCCTTAAGCCAGCTGACTCTTGGCTCACTTGATGTTTCAGCAGTTTAATTCCTCTGTTGCTGATTCTCTTTGTAATTATCTAAATGACAATTAGATCTGGTTAACTGCACTGGTTGTCATTAATCTCCAAAAGGCAGCAAATTAAATCAGTCTGTTTACAAGTGCTATGTATATCCTGACCTGGATGCATCAAAGAGCTCGGAGTCATTACACACAGCATGTTTGATGGTATATGTACATGGGTGAGTATGAAGGATAAAGACCGTGAGACAGATCTGAGGGACAGACTTTGAGAACTATATTCAAGAGTACTATCATCAAGTGTTTCAGCAATAGACAGCCATGATTGATCTAATAGACAGATCAAATAAACAGGCAGTTAGATTAATTCATTAAAGGTAGGTTTTAAGTTGGTATCATCCATTTTCCTGAGTGACTTCATGTGACAGACAACATATTTCATGTCTAACAGACACATCACTCATGACAGCAACCCCTCAGCTCTCTCCAGTGCAGAGGAAGTTGTCAGAAAAATACAGTTAAAAAGAGCTCCACAGCAGTTAATGTTGCAGCTTCAGTTTGTCTGAACTTGTGCTAAGACTTAGATTGGCAGCTCAAACTAACGCTGAGAAGCAACTTTCTTTTCCCCAAAATTATTTTTAAAAAGTACCTTAAGACAAAGTAAAAAAGTCAATAAAAATGTACTTTACTGAAGAAAGTTGAAGATTCGTGGCTGGTCTCCATACCAAAAACCAGAACCTTAAGTAATTTATAAAGACATTTTTATGAAGAGAGCTTTTTAAAAACCCACAAGCATGTTTTTTACAGACACTAATCCTTGAGTCCTTTGGCTATTGTCTGCCAATTACAGAGTCTCTAGGACTGACAGCCAACTTTTTGGTGATCGGGGTGTAGTCAGTGGTTAGTGAAAAAGGACTTCTGGCAAAGACGGCCTTGCTTTTGGAATCTTTTACAGTTCCTAACAATTTGAGAGGTGAAAATAAAGTCAGAGTTCAGAGATTGCATCTGAGAGAGGTTTGAAACTGCACTTACATACAAAGATCTGATCATGGAGATTAGAATACACTTAATGATCGTATATAAGATGAATGGTTCCAGGATTGCATTACAGCAATATGTCAACAATCCTAAGCAAGGAAATATGCTATTGGATGGTGCAACTTGATCAAATATTGGGAACCAACAAGCTTATGTCATCAAAAATCATGATACCATAATTTTTTTTTGAAGATGAAATGGACATTAACAAAATAATTATTGCTAAAAATATTGCCTAGTTATGATCAAGTTAAGTGACTTAAGTTACCCATAAAAAAAACAGAATATGCAAAGTAACTAAGATCAGACTTGAGGACTATGCTATAGATGTACTATCGCATCCTCTACTGTCAGTATATGAATGTGGTGATACGTGTAAAAGGGCTTTGATTGGTCGAAAATACCAGAGGAGCGCTATACAAGTACAGTTCATTCACCAGTTGGGTCTGTACTGTACTGTATGTGCTTTAAACAGTGGTTTTGGTCTCCTTCATGCTGCATTTTAATGGAATAATTTAAAATGGCTATGGTTATGGTTGCTTGTTTTCAACATGGAACAGCATGTACACAATTTGTCTCAGCATGAAGCGTTCATCTTGAGTGTGCATAAGGTGTGTGCTAGATATTGGGGGGTCTACTGTCTGTAACATGTCTCCCTCAGGGGGAAGTCATGCAAACATGAATGAAGATGCTTCCTGTGAATGCGAGTTCTGTCTGGTGTAAGACTTGTTGCCTCTCGGGGGTTTTCACAGTGGAATAGACAAAGTAAGAAACGGCCAAGTCAAAAATTGCAGGAAATATAAAAAAGCTGAAAAATGTGGCAAAGCCACAGTGCTTTTGTGTAGATGATGTACAGAATGTTTATTCCTGACTTTGCTAAGAGGATTGTGGGACTTGTGTGAAAAGCCACAGCTAAGGTGTAAAGACAGAGTTAAAAATTCACAATAATGTCTCTTTTTTCCTGTTAAATTATTGAAACGCACCAAAATAAATATAAATCCTTTTCTGAAAGGTGCTATTCTCAACTGCTAAGAAATCCTCAGGAGAGGGAGAGCTAAGTCTCACTGACCTTAAAATGACTCTGGATTTTCAGCACATATGATATATAGTTTTGACACCTTTGTATGAAGGTAGTTTTTATGCACCTATCCAAAGTAATATATCTCTAATGATCCATCACTGTCAGAAATTACACAAACAAGTACAATTACCTCTGCATTTTAATGACATTGAATCAATACATTAATGCAACAAAGTGCTTTTTCAAAGCTTTGTACACGCTATCATACATGTACTTCATTGTATTCCAATCACCCCTTTCATGTGTTGATGTCTGTATTTGCATAGGCCTGATAAAGACATCACAAGCAGACTCAGCTTGCACACAGATCTCTCCCACTCCTTGCAATACATTTCCACACTTGTGTGTTGATGCCGCTTGGCAGCAGTGATCAAATCCTTTTTCAGTGGAGAGGGGAGTGTGTGGGCGATCCCACTTTGGTGAGGGATATCCAGATGAAAGTGCACAAACAGGCTTTTGTTGCTGGAAGCACACCCCTTGCAAGAAGAGAAACACGACTAATTTTGAGGGTGAATCACTGCAATCACAATTCATTGTGACAGCATGCTTCATGGGAAAACACACCATTAGCTGCAGCTTCAACATTATAATGAACTGTTGTATAACCTGGACACTTCAGTCAGGATTGAGCTGTGGATGCATGGGCTTAAAGGCAAAGCACTCCACTGTGGTCTGACCCTAAGCACCACAACATAACACATTGAATATCAAAAGAATTCCTCTCACTGTTCAATGAAGAAAACACATATACTGCTACCAAAGAGAAAAATCATGTTTATTCCAGTTTTACATATTTGTTTCAATGCAGGAAGTGTGTTATAATTGCAACCCAACCAGTGCTGATCCACATACATACAGGTATTTTGGAGCCGCTCAGTACTGTTTCCTAGTGCTGCACTGGATCTTGGCTCGCCGCGTCAGGGACTTTGCTGGTGCATTCAAACTGGATTTAGAAAGCTCTCAGAGTTGGCAGTGATCAGGCTCTTTGATGAGTTATCACATTTCAGAGAGTGAAATGCTGAATAATTCTACCTCAGTAATGATGGAGAGGTTTGTTTGGAAACAAGAGCATTACCAGTAAGATTACTCAAAAATTATAGAACACTGGATTCTATACATATCATATGGGACAAACTAAAGTACCCCAGCTCGATAGTGTATTAACTACTTTTGACGGTCTTATCCTGTAAATGTAATTCAGCGCCAAGAAAGGCTGTGAAAAGAATATGTAACTTTAGTTGTTTCTGGGCTCATGAAACAGTAATATGGGCTCATGAAACAGTAACATTAAGCCAGTGACAAACCTATGCAGCTTTAAAACACTATTTGGACCCATTTTGGGGTCTTAAGACAGGTTGAAGGGAAAGTTAGTGTGTTTGAAGTGGAGTTGTATGAGGTACTTGTCAAAAGTAAGTGCGCTGCCCACAGGAGATCCCGTCCAGCTCAGCCCCTTTATTGACATGCTGTCGCTGCAGGCAGAGGAACACCTGTACGTAGCATCCACGAAGAAAAGTTAAGTGCTGACAAATTTGTGAATGTATCCTACACTCACTGTGACACTAATATTCAGGTCTGAGTTTCTTGCAATTGCCTAAATTACTGCAGCGGTTGATAACCCGGCTTCAGTGCAGCTGGTGTCTCAACAAAGGGGCCAAGCTGTGTTGGATACTCTGAAGGTATCACACTTACTACAGACTAGTAAACTAACTTTCCTTTTAAACAACTCCATTATAATCTACTTAATTGGAAGTTAATACAGTTGTGAGATGAGATTTTAGAATCAGAGATATAGCTCCTGGTCACAATGTCTTTCTATGAGATCATCCAAGTCCGCTCAGGAAGTGTTTATTAAAATAATTTTCTTTGCAAAAGCTACATCAGCTTTGTTGTATTTCAATAAGCACACACTTATAGGAGCATGCTTACTTAGATTGCCATATTCGCATCATTTTACATTACTTTCATTGTTTGAAATGGCATCATGCTACTATATGAAATGATAAAGGAACAGGGGCAGTAATAGGTTGTACTTGGAGGTACTTGACTCAGCAAAACGCTGACAATTTAATGGATGAGGGTTTTTATAATTTCCTCTGTGAGCGTGAAAGTGCAGCATAAAGATACCAGTGGAGATTAGATGATTAATTTATAAAAATCTCCATATCATCAATCCAAACCCAGGATGATTTCTGTGCAGAAAAGGGAAATATTTCTTCCAGAAGTTTTCATTTATTTGCAATCATATTGGTGCAGATGCAATGTTTTGATAGCAGTATTATGACTCATCTCCTTTATATGACCTCCAAGGGAATGTTTTGAGTCATCTCCTTAACCTGACCTGCGTGAGAATGCTTGGTCTTTGCATTCATGTGCATACGCAAATAAGATAAAAGGAATACGAGTTCTTGCTTTGATTTATGTTCATGAAAAAGGGCTTCAATAAAAAGGTTAGACGATGCAACTGAAGTACAGGTTTTGGAATATCTTAAAAGAAAAGAGCCAAATTTGTCTTAAACCAACACAAATCCAAACCTCATCATTGGAGTCCTGCTCATCAGCTGCATGTATCTAAAATGAGCATATTGCAGAGGCACTCACTTAACAAGCCACTCATAGAGTAATTAACAGATGGGAGAGCAGCCTGTGGAGTATTTTCAACAAGAACTTCTGATGTACATTTTAATTACTGACAATTTTCCTCCTATTAGTTGAGTTTCAGTTAGAATAGATTTCGACTGGTGTATGTAGGTCTACTGTGTCCTCCAGAGATGACAGTTATGTTGGCTCAAGCCTTGTTCTCAGACATGTTACTCTCTACTCTACAGCTCGAGGGGTTTTCAGAACTTCCATTTTGAAGCCTGAACTGCATTTTAGCTTTTTTGCCACAACCACTAAAGAAAAAACAATTTTATCCTTCTGCAACACAGAAATGGAGCTCATGCTTCTCTAGTCATTACCAGAGTCTACTGCCTTCAAATTTCGTGTCTTCTTCCCATCTCCAACCCAAACAGGGAACCCTGACTGACAGTAGTTATCATGCTGTGGAGCTGGAAAGCAGCTGAACTGTGCCGTGTTTCTCTTTCATCTATTATAAATGAGTTGTTGTTGTATCATATAAATTGTCTGTTAGCTGAAAAGGTTCTGCATGTATCTGTGTGCAAGTGCATGCTGACAAGAAAACAAATATTTGATTTAAACATTTTTAACTTGGCTTTTTGGCTGTGCTTTTTAAGAAGTTCTATTGTCTTGGCAGCTGAAATGAACCTCTGGCTGTGCTGAGAACATCCCGTCAAGAGTCCTAAACACACATCCACCCGTAGTACCTATCAGCATTATCCTGAGCAGATGATAGCAGACATGTTGGATTACAGACAAAATATCAACGGCCATGGGCGAATAGGCAACTGAGACGTAGCAGAATCCTCAACAATGAAAGGACAAAAACAACTTATTGGACTGTTTTCACAGTGATTTTGTTGACCCTGGGGTTCACCTTAAACACCCCTGGTCTGCCAGCACAATGGACAGCATATGTTGCAATTCATGATATGTTAGCATAATGCTTTTGCTACTGAAATGGAGGCATCCACCAAGGCTTCAATAAACAATGACCTCTGCAGTAGAAAACACTGAACTTACACTGTGTGGAGCTGCAAGGGCTAAAAAGAAATTGAAAAAATGACCCTTGCCAACACAACGTAGGCATTATCACCTGGCATAAAGTGAGGTTTGCATCTTATGCAACCTTTGTTTGCTTAATACACAAATGTGAAGAAGCAACAATCACTTGGTGATACATTTTCGTTATCAAGCAATGCATTTTTTTCATAATTAATACTTTACTTTTGCCTGAAAAAATGTAGGAAAATGAGAAATTTCAATCACATTTTCTAAATACTCAAGCTGACATGCATTATGAAAATATATATGAATGAGTGTTATGCAACAAAATATTTTTTAACTATCAATGGTGTGATTTTCCTTTCCAATCAAAATGCCTGGACAACTTTGGTGAGGAGAATGGATCTCTGCATCACTTGCCAGCAAGGCTCGATGTAAGCCAGATCACATCTACAGTAAATGCAAACAACGTTGGTCTTGTGGAGAAAACAATCTGGCAGGGCTTTGAAGCTGAACTTGCCATTCATAGGACCCTTTCTTTATTCCATTTCGGCTCAAGGAGAGCTGTTCCAGCTTTCCATACACAGCTTCTACCACACTGCTTCAAGGTTTCCCATGAGACGTGCCGAGGGTCATATTCACAGAAATCACAGAACATGTGTGTTAAACGTGTGAAAAGAAAAAGTAGTGGCAGAATTTACATTCACGCATTTGAAAAATGCAATAGGCAAAAGCAATTCAGAAGTGATGTTGAATCTCATTTCCTCTCCTGCCATGTTATGGAACAATACAAAGCCAAAGTGACATTTAATTAACAGGAAAACCTTTGGTGAGTATGTGCTTGCCCTTTCCCAGTATAGCCTTGCTTCACAGTAATATAGTTAAACTGATTCACACATTGCAGTTTTATAGAGCGGCATAATGTAGCTCACCATGAGCAGGTTCAGTAACTGATTGCTTTATTTGAGGAAAAGGAGGTGTCTTATTCTTAATTTCAACCATTGATTTTTCTGCAGTAACTGAACCTGTATCTGTCCACTTCAAAACTTGGCTCAGTATGGATATGGTTTTTTAGCACCGCTCCTCCTTTGCATGTTTTTTTTCCTACTTGGCCCACTACCTTCCATCCCCTTCTCGCTCTTAAGTGACTGGAGGGGGTGAGAGGCGATGGCAGGGATCATTACATCACAAAACACCCAGAGGCCATTGTCCTCAGCAACTGCCACACAACATTACCACAACGCTTTCTACAAGCAAGTGGACAGGTCTTGTGTGCCACAGCGCAGGCACAGGAAGGAGAACAGGAAATAAGGGGGGAAGCAGAGGTAGACAGCAGGGCCCAAGAGAGGAAAATATGAGGAAGATTAAAAGGAAAAGGATGCAATGAAAGATCAAGGAAAGATGGGAGAAAAAAGGAAACGAAGGGCCCCTGTTTATCCCCAGGGACCAAATCACAACCATTCTCATGGGAATATTTGACATTTGTAGTTCTGTGACCTAGATAATGTTTGTTCGGACATGGACAGATTGCATAAAGTCAAAGGTCGGTAAAGTATTGAAGATATCAGACTGGTCATTGCCACCTCAGAGCCTCTCTTATTACTAGACAGAGATGGCATTTCTGTCCCCCTGTCATGGCAATAAGCCCCCTGCCCAAACACGGGGGCCTTTCATACCAACATGACCCTCTGTTGGTTCAGAGGAGGACAAGATCTGCCAGACTTTATTGCTTAGACAACAATGTTCTGTTTTGTTTGCTCTCAACCTTTGTGGCTCCACAGGAGGCTGAGAAATCATAAACAACTCACCACGCTGTCTAAACACTCATCATAATGTTCCCTCATGCAGTTGGTAATTTGATGTTACATCTCTGTGTGGAGGATATTCATGGTAAGGATAAACACTGATGTAGTCTTGTTTTGGGCACGTGTATTGATTATTTATTGGCCTTATGCATTGATATTAATGGATAGGCTGTGTAAGAGCTTGCAAGTTCTGAAGGAGTAGTCAAAGTCTCAAAAGAACCACATTTTTTAAACAAAAATGGACAGATTGCATAAAGACCACTGAATTGTATTGGAGTATATTCATCTGAACGATAGGACACTTATCCCCAAGATGCAATTTAAGACAACTGCTGCTGAAATGTTTATGCCAACATTGAATAAGTGAATAAGATCAAAATCAGTTTTTCTATAAATCATCACTCAAGGAAAAATGCAAAAATCTACAAAATTAAAATCAGCACTATGTCACGTTTTACCTTTACGTGACCAAGGGCAGAGCCAGACTGTTTGACTTGGGTTGCCAAACTGGAGCACTATCTTTTACAAAGGTGGCATTGATAAAGTTTGCACACATGCATGTTTACCCCACTCATATATTAACTTCTAACACGAAAACATAAAAATATATATATATATTCCTGTTAATGAATCAAAAAAGTAACAACATAGTGGCAAATTTCAATCTCCTTAGCTTGCATGCTGAAGGACTAAACTAAAGATGCTGGGTTTGTTAAAACTTGGTTATAAAACAGTGGGACGGAAAGTGGAGTAAGCATTACTCCTGTGCTTAGTCGATCCTTGTTCTGGTGACACAGACACAGCTATTGGTTAATCATCAAAAATCAAGGATCTGTTGGTCAGCAAGATAAATCTGGCTATTGGATATCTGGTCAGAATGATAAATGAGTGGTTCGTATGTCAGAAGCTGAGAAAGAATGCTGATTGGTGTTGAACAAAGCAAGTTCTGAAAAAAAAGGAGGGGGCAGCTTGAGAGGCCAAAGAGGTGATAAGGGTTGGGATATTGGGGTGGAGGTCAGGACTGGACTCTGCAGACATCGGTGCTATTTATTGTGTTCAAAAAGAATCTTGCACCAAAGAGACCAACTTATCTTTTTTCTTTAAGAACATGCAATCTTTAACATTACTTTAATGTTAAATTAATATTGTATGATTACAAATTGTTGAAACTTATCAATTAAATGTAAGTTATTGTTTTTTGTTTAACATGAAGGATGTGAAAATCTTGTGAAGATGTGGTGGAACAAGATGACAGAAACAATACCACTGCAGCACACATCACTTTCTTGATGCTTGGCCATAGATCTGCTCCTCTGCTCTGTGTAACTGATCAAACCTGCATTAGGATGTAGTTCATCACAGATCCACAATTGCAGGCAGCCTATAAAGATGGATAAACACTGTCACCAAACTGAAATATAGAAGCTTATCACTGGACCTGCTAATTTGTCCACCTTTGATGGAAGAGCTGAGGGTTCATATATTTCCTCAGGAAACGTGCCTCTCAGTGGAGCTCCACATAAAATATGAGCACGGTGAACATGCTGCAGGGACTCACAGCTCCTCTATCTCTGCTTTTGTTGACTACAAGTGCAGCAGCAAATCCTCCTCACTAAACAGCAGAAGCAAACAAGAGAGAACAAATACATCCTTGCTCTCTGTAAACATTACGACAAACACAAAAGCAGACAAACACAGAGTTGAACAAACCGGGTATGACAACAAACAAGTTGGCCAAATAATGTCAAATGCCGAGCAAAAGAAATAAAGGGCAGGGAACAAACAAGGGTGAACCACACCAGCCAGAGAATGGAGTTCAATTCTTATTCCGCACAGTCACTAATGCAAATAATGTCTCATACAAATTCTAGACATATAAATGCAGGGAAATTGGGGAAATAAATAAATAAATGTGGGAATAAATTGAGAGCTGGGCGAGGCACGGAAAAACTTCAAATGAAGGAGAAACGGAGGGAAAAAATCGGAGCACAAATATATGGAGTCAGGATGGTTTAGTGTAAACATGTTTTTTTATTTATTTTCTTCTCCAAGAATATCTAATCAAATCATTTTGTCCTGTTGCTGATGGTGCTTTGTTTGCAAGAGAAGAGGTGAATTTCAGACTTCTTTGTTTCTGCTTTTTACACAGAGACGGGTGGAATGAAAAAATCAATACTCTAAAACCTGCAAACAAACAAGACAGTGCATAATGAAGTGCGCTCAGGTTGGTTTCCATGTAAACATTAGGGGAGGAAGGAGCTCTGAATGATATCACAAAATAATCAGTGGTACATTAAGACATGGCTTCGCTTTAAAGGTACAGTGTGCAGAAATGGGAATATTGAGCGATATCTATCTGTTGAAACACTCCCCTGTTCACCCATCTCATCAGTTAAGGGACGGTGGCCTTTGAGGATAATAAGCTCTTCTGGTGCATAATAAGTATGACCCTCCATGTGTCAAGTTTTTACCAACAAAATATATCAATACAAGTCATTTTGTGCAATACAACCTCTCTCTTCTTCCTCCAAATTTGGATTTTGTGCTGTGCTACAGTAGAAACATGTCAGTGCAAGATGGTGACCTCCATGGAAGGGGAGTCGCTCTGTCACTCTAAGTTAACAAAAACCAAAAGGATTTTTATATTTGACTGATTATTCATTGGTTGAAACATGCCTACAAATGTTATAATCTATTTCTACCAAGTCTGATCTCATAAATGCTGCTGAATTCTACTAACTGCACCTTCAAGGGATTTTAAGAAATGTGGTTTTAACAGCTTAGTTCATAGCAAAACCAATGCGCAATAAAATGTTCAATATATGAAAAACCATGGTGAATATAAACATTCACTCCGCTTGTTAAATACACTGCTGAGGGATTTATGGTCTGGACTGTGCAGACTTCACACAGCCTGCATGGCCACCCATAAGGGAAAAGGAATGTAACATATACATCTAGCGTTGCATAAGCTAAGACGTCAGCCCACCTAAGACTGCTTCAAAGTCAGAGATGCCTTGAAAAAAATATGTACACTGAACACCTAAAAAGCACCTCCCACTCCTCCTCCCTGCAGCTTCCCCAAGCAGTGGTTAACATGGAGTCTCACATTCTGCTTTAGTAGTCTCACTGCGCACATGAGATTTCATGTTATACCTGAAACACAAGCCTAGCAGAGGAGTCAGGTGCTAATGTTACCTGACATATCAAGTGACTTTTGAAAGACTGGTGTTAAATATTTGTAATTTAATACTATTCCATGTACATCCTGAAATCCAGACCTATAGTAGTCTTATAAATAAACAGTTCAGGGTCTTTTTTTTTTTCTTTACATAACATGGAGCGTACATCTATTACTAAAATGTACATTTCACTCTCTACTCCAAAATGTTTTTTTTATTTGGTTGTAAACTTCAATCAGGATGCTCATTACAAAGTATATGGAATTAGTTCTGCAGACGAATAATACCAGCAGTCAAACTGCAGCTATTTGGCTATTTGCACCCCATACCATCGATGTCCCAGAGTAACTATTGATGTCTAGGGTTATTTAGTGCTGACCACATGAGTTTATTTTCACTGGGGGATTTCCAGAGTTGCTATGGGGAAGGGAGCAAAGAAGCATTGTTTCTATATGGAGAGCAGAACATTTGGTATCTAACCATTCTGTGACAAATTAAAAATGAGGTTTACTCAGATGACAGGGCTCCTAAATGTAAACTGTCATATAGCTCACATACACAGGGCTGGACTAGACGCTGATTGTCTGACCACATGTTTCACCAGATCTATAGCTGCGGTCATATTTTAATCAACAGACTGCAAAATAAAATTACATTCAGATTTTTTAAAGGAGAGTACATTACAGCAATATGCACTATTGTGTCCACTTTCTTTTCATCACTGTGCAGACTTTTATTTACAGCAAAATAATGCATTTTATAAACCCTCCATGTTGTTCTATCTGTGGACCAATCTGCTACCACCACCTTGTGTTGCAAATGTCTGTCTATCTCCCATCAATAAACCATGGCCTGTCGCCTGCTGTGCTATGTTATTAACACCCATCTTCATGGTGATCTCTCAAAGACATCGTTGATGGGGGTCGTCAGTATTTCTTTACAGTCTGGCCTGCAGGAGACATCCTACAGTGAATGAGTGAAAGCTCCCCTACCTCACTCTAAATCTTGCCCAGGCCTGAGATAAGAGCTGCGCTGAGTTATTGGGCAGACAGTTTAAGATATAAGCTCTCGCTTAAGGGAAGCTCAAAAGAGTCACAATAAAAGAGAGATTGAATGTTTTTTCTTTACAAAGAGGGCCTTCTCATCTGTGCCGTTTGCCTGGTGCAAGATGCCTTGATTAACCTGCAGAGGAAAGGCCACAGGAGGAGAGAGAAGCACATGGCTGTCTGGAATAGCATAAATGTGACTCTTATGAGGTCAAGTCTTGAGTTTATCTCCTAAATACAATACGACCAACGATCAGCCCTTCTTTCTTCCTGCATTTGCCTGGTACCTGGTGTATTATGCCGTTAGCAACAGAGCAGTGATGCAGGGACTTCATAAAGTTATGTAAAATGCCATGGAATAGGGCGTTAAATAACACTTGTCACAGTTACAAACAGTGCTCGAAAGGTGGGTCATGTTTGTCAGCTGGTGTGCTGTGCAGTGAGATTCCTAAGCAACAGCAGAAACATCCAAAGATGCCAAATGATCTTTGCTGAGGCTACATGTGTGTTGGCTTTATAATGAAATATTTCAAGAAGAAATTATAACCTGCAAGCTCTTTTTTTTAACGACATAATAAAGTAGAGTGTTGGGATCCATAGAATCCAGTCTTTTTGCACATCTACCATAAAATCAGGTGTATGAGATGCACTTGTATACCTTTTTCTGTCATCCAAAAAGTCAGCTGCAATATACGAACGATGCACCAGTATAGAATGCAGAGAGGTATTTTATTGTGTTACACTGTTTTACACATAGGACAGGGCTCAAAGAAGCAGGTGAGCACAGCATGCTGGATACATAGAGGCGGTTCCACCACTTTTTAACAGAGTTTCTTGCTAATTAGATTCTAATGATGCATTGAAAAAAAACTGTGGTATAAACCAAGTGCAGCTGTGTTATTTTCTGAGCTTGAAATATCCATTTGAGTTTAAGGTTCAGGCATCTCTCCATTATATACCCTGTCTCTCTGCTCCAAATATTACATCCTTTTGTCCTTGTACTGTTTCAATGAGCAGTGGCGGCCTATTTCCAAAGTCCCAATGAAAAATATCTCCAGATGTCTCCAGATAATCTGATTTACGGTTCAATCAACCTTTATTTACCTCAAGATGCTTTACAAACAATGCAGGTCTAAACGGTACTCTATGTTATATCATTAACAAAGACCAAACATCAAGACAGGATACGATCCAGTCACATCTTAACAGACAGGAATCAGTCTGATTTCATCTTAATCCACCATGAACAGAGCAACTTTGCAGCATTTAGCTGAAGGACAATCTTCCTTTAACAGGCAGAAACCTCCAGCAGGACCAGACTCATGTCAGACACATCTGCCTCGACCAAGCTGAGGTTGAAAAGAAGGGTAGAGGAAGATGATGAGAGTGAGAAATGATAGTGGTGAGACAGATAGTGGTAGTTTTAGCAGCTGGAGTCTGGCACGTCCACAGCAGCAGGCCGTCTACGACAGCGACTCAGATTTTGAAAATATTCTAATAATGTTGTGATGTTTGAACACAACTATCTCATGAAGTAACCAGACCTAGTTTAAAAAAAAAACATAATCTCCACTTGTTCAAGGAGAATTAAAACAGTTAAAATGTACTTGTAATCAAGCGTTAAGTAACAAAAGGTCTCTTTGGTGGACGAGTTAATTGCGGGCACAAAGTAATAGCAGCCTAAAGCACTGACTTCTCAATAAGAGGTAGTTTAACAGCATCTGATATCACAGATAAATCCAACAAAGGGAAGAGATTATAAAAAATGGACATTAATCACATTTACAAAAAAGAGGAAGAGGAAGGAAGAGAGACACACAGAGAGAGACAGAGAGAGAGAGAGAGAGAGAGAGAGAGAGAGAGAGAGAGAGAGAGAGAGAGAGAGAGAGAGAGAGAGAGAGAGAGAGAGAGAGAGAGAGAGAGAGAGAGAGAGAGAGACTCTGGCAGGTGTGAATGCAGCCTTCTGTAGTGGAGATGAAGAGGAGAGAACGAGGTGATGCTGGCTCTGGTAGCTGGGTTGTGCCTTGAAGTGTTACAGTCAAAGTGTGATGGAAACTCACAGCCTCCACTTTCATAATCCATAAACATGAGTGTGCAGGGCGGAATGCAGATCACAGTTTGCTTTTAGAAATAATGAGCTGTGTTAAATACAGACAGGAAAGAGGCCGTATTATATTTACTGAAGGCTTCGTGAGCTGAAAGTTCATGTTTTAAACAACATGCATGTTAAGATATGAAAACATAGATCACAAATCAAGGCTGGTCTCATTTGGTTTAGTGCCAGTAGACTCTGAACCGGACCTCCCTCTTTGATAAGCGATGACGTCCTCTGCATTGAAAATGGCACAATGCACTGCGTTCACTGTAAAGCCTGGGGGACGGAGGTTGCAGGTAACGCTGTGTTTGCAGTTTATTGTAGTTGCGGTGCCTCTTTATTTATGGTGGGTGCTTCTAACTTTTTGAAGTTGGCAGCACTGGTGCTACCAAGTACAATTTTCAATCTAGACCCCGGCTATACGACAAGAATGACACTGTGTCTGGAAAGAAAGGCTGTTGTAAAAAACTTTTGAGCACCAAAGGCAGAAATCCATTAACTCCATGGTACTGCAGAGTGGAGGACAAAAGGGGTGGAGGAAGGAGAAATCAATGTATTCTTCAGCAAGTGCTTGAATTCTATCTTTCATGTGATTTTCAAACCAAACAAAATGCCTTGAATAATCATTATTGTACACATTGGCACTTAAACAAATAACAACCACAATTATGATGCTGTAAATAGAAGTTGTGACAAAAGCAGATCCGTTCTGAAGTACTATTTTTCTCACACAAAGAAAGGCATGATGCCCGGAAATGAGAGAAATGGAAAAATAATCAATCTAACAAGGGGAATTAGCTGCACCATTATTTAATGGCTGACTTCAAAACAATGCATCCTGTTTGTAAAAATAGCAGATCAGTTTTCCACCAGATAATAATAAAGTATACCTGAAGGTAGGAAAAGCATCATTAACTGTAACTTTGGACAGGAAATAATGCAGGAAAATCTCCAGATTAAGTGTGTAAGTCTCAAAGTGCACACAATCTCTTATTAAACCACAACATCACAAAAAAGGCAGGAGAGAAGGATCCTCCTGCTTAAGACAGCTAATACTCCTGAGTTAAAAACAGAAGAAGCTTTTGTGCTGCATTATGACTCTTAGGAAGAGCTCAGGGAAAGATTTTACACTTTATCTTTTAATGTTATATTTTTTTTGCCTTTATTTGATAGGATAGTGAAGAGAGACAGGAAATGTGGGGAGCAGAGAGCGGGGGAAGACATGCAGGAAATGGTCGACCAGCCGGGAATCGAACCGGCAACCCCTGCGACGAGGACTATAGCCTCTATATGTGGGGCGCTTAGACCGCTAGGCCACCAGCACCCCTTTACACTTTATCTTTGACTAAACAATTAATTTTCATCCAGGAAGTATAATTCAAACACATCATGCTTCTCAAATTTTTGTCCAAGCGCAACTCTTCTGAGAAAAATGTTGTTGTACTGCAAGGAATCCCCATTTCCACCTGCCATATAGTACACAGCATGAGGCCACGCTGGGAGTCTAACGGTGAGAAAAAGGATTACAGCGCTGATTTGCAGAAGAAGGGGAGCAAAACCCAGCGTGCAAGTTTGTGAGTGAAAAATTACTCTGACCTGATTCTTAATTCTGGTGGACTTCTTTTATTCTCTCAATATTATGTTCCTAAATATTGAGACCTGTGTTTTTCTTTGTGAACAGAAGAACAATAGAAACATCAACACACAGAAAACCTGTCAGACAAGCCCCGGCCACCTTCATTAGACTTAACACATGTTATCCTCCATGACCGGGCCCACAGCGCTTGTTAGCCGCTCTTTCAACTCCATGAATGCTCCAATCAAGGTGTGACTGCATTCACATTGTAAGGATGTTAATTTGTAATGAATAGGCAGTAATGTACAACATCGGCAATCACAAAGAGGCATTTCAGGTCAGGATGAAACATTGTGAAGTCATTCTGAGTGAAAGAGAGATTCTGAATACCCTCTGCAGGAAGTTTGTAACTTTATCCATCTTCAGAATGATGAACCAGCCATGATGTTTTTGGTGTGAGCTCTGTTTCAGACTGTGCATGAAGAAACCACACACATTCTATAATAAAATGTTCACTTTGGCTGGGAGGGTTGATACTTCTAACCTTGTAGCCTCTTATTGTTTCCTTCCAAATGTCTCACATATCCTATTTATTAGACATGCATAAGATTGAATTCATTGTTCAATCTATACATAGCTGGTAAAGTCCCATTGAGGCATTTTTTGCAGCTGTTTAATGTGGAAGATGTGTCCTTGGCATATATTCCTCATCTTTAAGGTATGCTGCTTTTGTGTATAGAGAAATGTGTTTATCTCTATGACATGATTGAAGAAATTAAAAAGCAAAATTGAAAATGTGCATGACAAGCAAAACATCCTCATAGTCTTGTAGTGTTTGTCTAATGTGACATAAGGTTGTAGTGATTATAAACTCAGGTCATACTCAGGTGTGATAAGGATTAGAAACATGACTTAATGTAGTCTGCGGGATTAAGTCATCCAAAGACAGCTCCCTTCTTAAAAAATGTGATGACAGAACGAAGCTCTGGAATAGTTAAGCAATAGGTCACCAAGGTTTCACAAGTTAAGCAGAAAGCTAGCTCACTCATCCTTTACTCTTGACTTTTACTGAGGCCTCAGATTCCTTAGAATTCCAGTGATCAAGTCAAAATAATCAATTAAAAACTAAAGTACAGTGAACA
This sequence comes from Notolabrus celidotus, assembly GCF_009762535.1. Classification (NCBI taxonomy): domain Eukaryota; kingdom Metazoa; phylum Chordata; class Actinopteri; order Labriformes; family Labridae; genus Notolabrus; species Notolabrus celidotus. The sequence continues at coordinate 28,460,204 of NC_048279.1, forward strand.
CGTCAAGTGAAGACAAGTAAGAGAGAAGAAATGCTCAGGTGTTTGTCCAGTACATACATTAGTCCCTGAGTGTTGTCAGATCCCTGGGGAGCCGTCCAAGGTCCTGAAGTGAACACAACACAGAGCTGAGCTGTCCATGGTGCTGACTGCTTCTCCCTGCTCTGGCTTTGCAACATTAGTCAGAACAGACAACTGCACAGACATCACCGCTTTCAGACAGTCATCATCCTCTTTTGTTTGTCTGCCACATCCCACTCGCTGTACCAGTCAAACTGTGCTTTGACAAGGATATGCGCAGAATGCTTTTCAAAAATCCTAAAATCCCCTGGTCTATTATGACCGCAGCTAGCAATGCCGGGTGCTTCTGCTGAACTGCACTCTGATATTTTCATCATTCCAGCACGCACACATTTTATAAAACCAACCCATGAGATCATGTTGGATGCCACATAAAAATGTGTCCCCCCACAATGGCATTATAGCTGGGTAATGTTCCAATTTAAGTCACAGCTAAGGTGGTGCTAAGCATAAAAGCTGTGAGGTGTTAAGTGAAGCAGTTGTTTACCACTTACATATTTATGAAACATCAGGAAAAAAATCTCATCTAATTAACTTCAAATTGTAAATATAAAACTCTGGGCTTGATACTTTTGTAAAATCTAAGAGTTCTTCAGCTTCAGTGTCTATTTCAGACATGTACATAGACTGTAAACGCTGCAGAAGTGAAAGGATTTATGGATAAATGTGTTGCGAGAATCCATTTCCTTATACAGTCACAGCCGGTACGGATATGCTGTATGTACAGGAAAGCAGTCATCCTCCTCTACCTCACATTATTGAACAGCTTCACAGCAGACACAAGATGCCGAGGGGAGAGTGGAAAATAATTCACTCTTCACTTTCATATACCAGCAGCACTCCTGGAAACTTAAACCAGCAGACACCCATTTATTTATATCTTATTCTTATTAGGCAATAACCTACAGGAGCACCGGGTGCTGCATTTGGTGACTAAGCAACATTTCTGGTTGCCAATTTTAAAACAGTATTAGTAAAAATGTATTGGAAAATGTATTAAAATTAAAAAAAGATAATTTCCTATATTCATATGTCTATGTATTTATTAAACTGCTCCAGCATTGTGCTTCTGAAGGTCATGGTTACAGCAGATTATTATCAGTGTTTCTCACAGAGGGTACCTGGGCACGACGCCAGAGTCCAAAGCCAAGGATCTTAACATATCTATTTATTTATAAAATTACCATCTGCGATCTTTGTCTCGTCGATCTCCATCCCTCACATCTGATAACCAGCAGCGCCTGACACATGCTCTGTGACACATGCTCCGCAGGTGATCAGAGAAGAGTCCCGCAGTGCGTCCCTCCAGTTAATTCATTGGTTGCGAGGAGACATCACATGATCAATATGAACTCTCTAATGCCGCTGCCATAAAGTTATGTGCAGCTGGTTGCTGTTGGAGCCATCCTGCACAACCTTATTTCTTGGATTGTTAAGAAAATGCTATGCCATTTACAAGATCAGCTGTTGAGATAACAGAATATTGAGAGAAAGATTTGTATTATTTGGGTGTCTTTATAAAATGTACTGCTGATGAATTCTGTCAGAGGATCAGAGACATACAGAGAGAAACAGCAGGAGGCGGGACATTATACTGCTGTGTGTTTAAAGAGAGAGAAGCTGTCAGTGTCACTGTGTGTGTGTGTGTGTGTGTGTGTGTGTGTGTGCGTGTGCGTGTGCGTGTGTGTGTGTGTGTGTGTGATGGAGGAAGATAAACAGAACTGCAGGAAAGTAAGGTGAGCCAATTAAAGTAGTTTGTGAATGAACACTAAAATAGGTTAAATAAGAATTATTCATACATAGATGGTATTATGTAATAAAAATGGAGCAATGTGTTTCAATGTTTTCAAAAGAGGCTAATCATAATTTGGTGCCTTTAGATAATATCTCAAAACAACAATAGAAAAATGTTTACAAGATTTAGTTTCATTTGATTCCTGTGACCTGCTTTGACGTCATCAGGTCAAAGTGTTAGAGCTAATACAAGCAGCAACAGAACATGGTGTACATGCTGCACAGGTGTGTCTGTCTGAACCTGCCCAGGCTCTCAGCTGCTGGAGCTGTTCATAGGCTGTTACTAAGGCAGAGGAATAAGGATATTTGTGGCTTGCAGTAGGTCATAATGTTTGGTGACCATGAGTTATCCTTTTTGTGGTTACAAGCGGTCTATTATCTACAATACCATGGAACCTCCTATGAAGACTGATATACTCTTTGACTGAGAGTTGAGTAACGCTAATGTTTGTGACAATTTTGGTTATTTAACTGTATTGAGCATTGTATCATCAATTCTTTAAAATACCAGTCAGACAGATCTATTGTCTTTGTATACTCTCAGGATCATAAACACAGATATTCAACAAAATATATTCAAATAGCCTTCGTCGGTCAATTTACAAAATAAAACCAAAGGCCAGTCTGAAATAATAAATCTAAATGTTGCCCCAGATTTGTCTTTGATTTAGTTTTTCTCTTATCAGTCCCACAAGTAGCATTTATGTAAATACAGATGTGCTTTATTTGTGCATCAAATACGGACTTCTCCCTGCAAACCAGATATCTTATAGTTCGGCATGTTTACAGTATTTACCACAATCATTCATGGCTTCTGTTGGCGTTTCAGTGTTTCAAGTTGGCATTCTGTGTTAAATTAATCTGAGAGTTCTATTTCTAGTCCCAGTGTTTATGCCAAAGGCAGTATTAAAAAAAGAAAGTCTCAAGAGGGATTTACCACGAGAAAAAAGCTTTAAAATAGATGTAAATACACTGATGTAATAAGCTCAGCTGTAAAACCAAAGTCTTCCATAAAATAATACGAGGCTTGCTGGTATAAAATCAGTCTGTTTGCTTGCACACAGAGAAATTGATTGTGGTTGTCTCTTCCTTTCTCGGCACTCGCAGTGTGTGACACAGATTGCTGTAATGATAGTAGGGAGGTCAGTGTGATTTCAGGGGTGTGTTGGCTTGGCAGTGCTAGCCACTGTGGACCCCTGGTTACTACTCTCCACAGTGATGTGAGCAGTAACCCTCTGCAACCCTGCGGTAATCATTTTTACAGCCCTTGCTTAATCAAAATGTCACATCCACTGTAGCTATATACAGCAGAGTTCTCAGCAAATTAAAAAGAAATTAGGCTGGCAGATGTGGCCTTAATGGCTTAATCATGCCTTTACGTTCGTTCTGGTAAAGCACGGCTGCAGATGAATATTGTTTCAGCCTTCACATCCATGAGTAATACCTTAAAAAACAATCTGAAATGCAAATCTGAAGACAGCTGCTCTGGTTATGTTGAAAGCCGCCCATGAAAACATTCGGAGCATTTGACAGCAAGTCAGAAAATGGAGCACATCCTAATGTAGGAGTCAGGCGGTGGGTAAACATAGCCATTAAAATTCAGTCAAATTATCAGCCTCACTGGCTTGGTAGTCTACTGGACTCCCCTCACAGCTGCAGCGACACTGTATGTCATTTGACTTCGATGATTATAATGAATGCATTATGAACCTTCAGTAAAGCTCCATGGTGACATTTCAAACTGGCTCTTTGAATATTGAACATGTGAGGCACTGAAGGCACTTTCTAAGGTGCTTCTTATTAATGTATGTTTTCTAACCGTATAAATCAATCATATTAGATAGATGGATAATTAATTGGTGAAAAATGTTTTGAATCCTGCAAGGAAGAAGGCACAGATTTGAAAACAGACCTTTGGCGTAGGGAAAATCAAAATTTGTGTATCTTCAAGGTGCAAGTTAAGATTTTCCTCAGCTCCTCTTTTTGTCTGCCAGTACTGAAATCTATCATCTTTGTCAACACTGAATCAGTGGTACCTGACACTATAAAAAAACAGTGTGACACATGTAGCCCTGGTGGGTTGCCCAAGTATATTTTCAGCCATGCAATTTTTCTTATTTTTCCCGTAAAAGATCACCTTCCACAATCAATGGTTTAGATAAACTCTCATCACTCTCTGCCCCACACGTCTTTTAACCTGCAGCCCCTCATACATGCTCTGCAGGTGATCAGATAGAGACAGAGAGGTCCGTCAGTACTTCTGAAAACCTCATGTTAAACATGAACCTTCTCACACTGCTGTTAAGAAGGTTATCTGCAGCTGGTTGCTCCTGGTGTCATTCTGTCTTGGATCATTGAGGATCGACACAGCATTAATAAGTCTTGTTTACACAAAATACCAACTGAAAGATTCTTTAAAGGTGACATATCACGCTTTTTTCATCAATATATATTGGTCTAAGAGGTCCCCAAAACATGTCTTTAAAGTTTATGCTCAAAAAAATAATTTGAAATCAGATTTTGGCATGCCTGAAAAGCACTCTTCTTAAGTCCTCCTCAGAACACTCTGTTTTCCCTCTGACCACGCCCCCTCAGAGAGTGGATGTGCCCTCGGCTCTCCGGCACGTTGATCTAATGTTTACATGTTGGCTGAATATACACGGCTGCTCACAGATCGCTTTACTTCAACCCTCTGAATCTGATCCAGAATCTGATCCTGACGGAGAGCGCCTGTAGCAGGACCTTTCTGAAGGATTGGTCATAGATTTAGTGTTTCTTGTTGTTTTATTTATCAGTATGTCGACATGTGTCTTGGTACACAGCTACGAACATGTAGCTATGTGGCTATGCTAACTAGCGCTGGCACTTATCCATGATAAATAAAAATCATCCACTAGATCTTCAAATCTGCAGGCCTGGGGAGTAAAACCGACCTCTACCAGAAAGGCAGCCGGACCTTTCTGAACGATTGGTCACAGATTTAGTGTTTCTTGTTTTATTTGTCAGTATGTTGACGTGTGTCTTGGTACACAGCTACAGCTATGAACATGTAGCTATGTGGCTATGCTAACTAGCGCTAGCACTTATCCATGACAAATAAAAATCATCCACTTGATCTTCGAATCTGCAGACGTGGGGAGTAAAACCGACCTCTGCCAGAAAGGCAGCGGGACCTTTCTGAAGGATTGGTCACAGATTTTGTGTTTCTTGTTGTTTTATTTGTCAGTATGTAGACATGTGTCTTTGTACACAGCTACAGCTACGACATGTAGCTATGTGCCTATGCTAACTAGCGCTAGCACTTTTCCATGACAAATAAAAATCATCCACTAGATCTTCAAATCTGCAGACTCGGGGAGTAAAACCCACCCTTGTGTTTATTAAGACAGCCTACAACTAGCATGCCTCCCTCCTAAGCTCCTTGTTAGCACACATGTGTGCAGGGAATGAAAAACGGAGGAGGGGTTGAGTTGTATTTTATACAGTGTATGGGCTGAACAAGCTCCGAGCTCTGACTCCGTGACAGACCGGATATTGTTGTTACGTAACAAAAACACGGAAGTCTGAAACGGCTCGTTTCACACACATTTACAGAAAGGTGTAGAAATCAGAACAGGGGCAGAATGGATTTTTTTCATTCTCGGGGGGTTCGTAGACATGCCAGGGAAACATATTTCAGGTAGAAAACCATTAAAAAGTCGATTCGGCATGATATGTCACCTTTAATGCCAGTTGTGTTATCTGAGTGTCTTTATGCTGCTGTTAAAAGATCAGATACTGAGAAGGGAAATGGTGGGGGATAAGGCAAGACATGTCACTTTGTGCATAAGGAGAGAAAGCTGCATCAGCTGTAGCTGTTGTAGCTGTTGTTGCTGATGTAGCTGTGGTGTGAATTTGAAGAAGAGTGAAGTGAGCAAATTGAAGTTGTTTGTGAACACTTATAAGAAGTTGGAGGAAAAAAAAAAATCACATGCAATTGAACAACTAACCTAATAGACAATATAAGAGGTCTTCAACCTGCAAGTAGCACTTTCAAACATCTTTTGTCTGTTTGTGTTCTAGAGTAGTGTGCGGAAACATTAACAAGGTCTGTATACACAATTCCCAGAAAGATTTCACTTGACCTCCTTCTCGCTATAGAAAAACTTGCATGGAAACGCTTCTTGAACGTTTCCTCTTAAATTTTTCTGACAGCACTGGAAAGAGAGGAGTTCAATCAGAGTTCACCATTTGTATCCGTTTTTTTGTAAGCAGGCCATATCCAAGTACTTTTTACTGGAGTTTATGAAAATCAACCATTTCTTTCACCTCCTAAAGAGCATGGTGATATTTATGCTTTTGAGTCTGCGATCCATTGTGAGGTGATGCATGTAAACCTCATTACTTCTATCTACTGTATTTTGCAGCTGCACTGTGTTCGTTGAGAATCAAACACTGTGGTCATTAACTTCAACAAAGCGCTGAAATATTTCAGGGATGAGTTGAATTTTTCCTGCAGTTTAACTTGACCCGATGTCAACCTGCCCTCCACTTATCTCTCAAACACTTCTGAGGATTATTCAGAGCAGCCGTTTCTAAATGCAAAAAGTAGCTCCAACATTCAGAACTTTACAGACACTTTTCTTTCTTCATTTAGTCCAAAAAATCTGCATTTCCATGCACTGCACTCTAGATTGCTCTACCTAAAGTATGTTTATCTTTCCTTTCCACCACCACAGCCTTTTCCCCCTGAAAGTGTAATCCTGAGAATGAATGTAGAGAGACTAAATTAAGGCACCCAATTTGAAGCGGCACCACTTCACTGATAAGCTGTACCAGTGATCTGTGAGAGCACTCAGGGTCTGCTACATTATGACAATACAGAGGAATAAAGCAGATGAAAGAGAATAGCCTGGCGAGAGCAGAAATCAGATGGGCAGACGGAGAAGAAAAAACAATCTAAAGTCTAATTGTGTTATGCCTCACGGCAGCAGGGGAGTTCAGAGAGACACATTCTCCTTCCACACGTCGTTCAGCACAGTCCTTTTCCCGACGTGATCACATTAATTTCCACCCAGTCCCAGTCTTGCCTCATCTTGCCCGGGTGCTTTTATTGAAAAAGTGACATGAAAGGAAAATAGAGGGACACACAGCCATGCCCATTAGTTTTGACCATAAACATGCAGCAGTGGCATTTGAGGCCGGGCATTTAGGCATGTTGGTTAGATGTGTCTGACACCCTGAAAGTCATTCTTTGTCATCTCTGCCCTTTGGGAGGAAAATATCACTTTGATGCTGTTAAGCATTGGGGAGCGACGCTGAGGCTGGTTATTCAGTTAAGTTAACTACGTTTTTCTTTCTTTTGATTTTTTCCATGTTGACAAAATTCAACTTAGATAACCCTGCACTCAGAGAAGGGAGGCAATATCTCAACATTCTGGATGTGCTTCTTATGCCCAAGTTTTGGTAGTTTATTCTCCAGTATATCTGTACCTAGAGTTACGTAACTGCTTCCAAACAGGAGGGGCTTGTTCACTAAACTGATTTAGCATCACTCTTTGTAGTTGTTGTAAAGGAATGCTTAATTCCTCTTGTTTCATTAGGTCAAGTTAATACTCAGATCTTATTAAACAAGTTGTCCTAATGACACCACCCTCATACGACTTGCATCCACTAATGTGTGTTGTTTTAAACCTCCTTGACAGCAGCAGAAGTCTAAATCAGCAAACTATCATGAGGAAACTTTGTTATTGTGGTCGTTCTTCATGAAATTACAGCAGTAGATTTTAATATTATTGTTTTTAAGGCAACATTTCAAACACGTCTGGGAAGACAAGTGGCTCTTTTGTGTTTTATGGTTACAATAAGTGAAAATAATGCAATTTCTGTGAGCAGCACAATTCAAACCATTTCTTTCTCTGTCCCCACTAGCTGCAGAGCTTTATAAAAATGAGGACATGGGAGGACAATTCCAACATGTATTATCTAATACCCCACAGTGCTCCCAGAACTCATTGCAGTTACTAATATCTCAATTTAACCATTTACTACGCGAGCGCTGTGATAATACCAGACAGAGCTGTGCTGAAAATCAAATTCAAGTCCAAGTTGTGGATAACAAACGTGTTAATTATCTGTGATATACTATAAACTAGGGGTAATTGGGCTTTCACTGCCAGGGGACCTAAACACTGAACAGATGGCACAGTCACATCAGGCTTGAAGTCGAGAATATCTTTTTGTTGTTGTTATTACCAAAACTGGTTGCAGTTCTGAGAATAGTGTTGAACATTGCTTCATCACACATTTCATGTGTTTTTCTGCTGTTGCAGGGCCAAACTGAGCTTAAGAAGATATAGAGGAAGTTACACTATAGCTGAACACACAATCACATTTGACCTTCCACATGATTTCTAATGGGCTGAACTGCAGATAGCCATGGCCTCCTTGCTAAGCAGGTGGATTTTTGTAACTGGTGGGAGAAGGTTTTCGCAGTGTTACTAATCATCTTCTCATAGATTATTTTATGTAGTTGCGTGTGCGTGTGTGTGTGTGCATGCTTGAGTCGACATGCCATGTTTGGTTTGTATTTTTAAAGTAATGTTGTTTTCTGTATTTATGTAGCTTTGTGTTAAGCTGACCTTTTATGAGAGTTCGACCGAAATGAAAAGGCAAAAATCTAGAATTACAACAAGACAGGAATTCATTTTGACATACCTGCTGGGCTTCCCAATGTCAGATGTCCATACACTGTTACAGAGGCAAGGAAGTCCTATCCCCGGTGTGACTCTATTCACAGGTCACTAACCCAAGGGTCTGAAAGTAAACAAAAGAAACACAAATCAGAGCAGACGTGGAGAGTGAGCTCACGACTTTTACCGACTCAGCCACCACAAATGCTCAGCGATCCAGGATAAACATCCTGGAAGAAATGTCAGTCCAAGGAAGAGCATTAGCTGAGCCACACCAGGGAAGCAGGCGGGGAAAAGACCAGCATGACATATGCACAGCATCTCTCTCCTTGCCTGGTCAAATTGATAATTTTTCTGCCTAAATAGCTGCCAGAGAATGGCTCATTACACCATCATTTGAGTTGCGGGAAGACAAGTGAGAAGCATTTGCCGGGCTCACGCCATCCTACTCTGTGGTACAGGCTTTAAAATTGAATGCACTCCGTCTCTCTGTCTGTAAAAATGCACATCAGCTATTGCTCAAATGCAACTCAAAGGAGCATCCTTAAAACCAACCAACCTTTCAGATGTGTTTAGCCTATTTAGCTTTACTTTACAAAAGGGCAAAGTGACAAATGAAGCTACTTATTGAGCTACCTTGTCTTAGAAATCACTTGTGCTACTTGATTAATCTGCAGCTGCTGTGGTGTGGTTGTGGCTGCGGTTTTGTGGGTAGACAGCTATGGTTCATTGGATATCAGAGAGCAGCACATTCAGCTTACTGTACAGTATCATGAATTAATCAAGTGACTGCATGCATATGTAAGACAGTGGTATACTTCCTCACGTCACTCAATGTGTCTACGGCCAACAGGGTGCACTTACAGTCCACACTAGTACTCTTGCAGAGGCTCGTCTCCAGGGAAACCAACACTTCTTACAAACTATTATATAAGAGCTCAAGGTCATTAATCAGTGCAGTTATTGTGAACATTATTGCATGTGCCATTCATCTACTGGATAGAAAGAAGTGCAGATTTGTCTGTTCTTAATGAGCATAATTATTGTCAGGTTTGTATTTTGTAACTTCCCTGGACATTAAAACGGTGAGTTCTCCAGGTGTTTCTAAAAGTTAACTTTAGACTTACCTTTTTAATCTAGCTTTTAATTTGAAGTAATTTATTTTTAGCCCTGGACTGCATTATTAATTTTATTATTTGAATCATTATTATTTTAATCATTACTTTAACATTTATTTATCTTATTTAATTATTTATTTATCTATTTATGTCTTGTATTCATCTGATCTTGTTAACGCTACCTTATTTTTAACTTTTCTTTCCACCATTACTTATTTTATTAATTTTACTGTATTGATTTTATTTTTAAGTATTTTATTTATAATCCTGCCTTTTATAATTTTACCGTTGCTGTTGTTTTCTGTCTCTCTGTTATTCTGTGAAGCCCTTTGGGCTGCATGTTTATATGTATGAAAAGTGCTACATGAATAAAGTTGAGTTGAGTTGAGTGTTGTTGATCAATTAAATGTTAGAAATCTACATTAATGCTATGACTGCATGTCAGTATTGCAGTGAAAATGTTATCCTTCCACAGTGGTCAAACATACAGCACAAAGTCAATGAGATGCTAAGACATCTTATCCAGACACTCTCACCCAGACTGCAACTGGATTTAAAATGGATTATGAAACTTTGAAGGATAAGAAAAATTTAGGCCAGCCAAATTTCTTCACTATATCAAAGTTCAGCAGCACTGGCTCGCTCAGTGACTCCACTTGCTAAGCCACGTTTGAGCCACTTAACTGGGCCATTTCTACTGTAACTACAAATTTAGTTAAATTTCACATCCGATATACTTTCCCTGAACTCAGATTGTACAACAGGACGTGTGAGCAGCAACTGCTTCTGCTGACACCTCAGAAACGCTCACCTCTTTCACCGTCTTCCCAACGCTGCTATTTCTATCCCACCCACTGATCAGCCTAATCCACTGTTGGAGGATTTGCACGCTGTGGTACAGAGCAATTGTGCTGCGGCAAAATGTGTGTGGCTTAATTGGAGCAGAGACTTAATGAGGGCCCCTCGAGGATTATCATCTGTGGCTTAGAAATGGCCCAGGTAGCGGAAGACACGGTCAAAAGGATCAACTCACTGCCGTCTAATTTGGAGTGACAGCGCTTAGCTGCAAATGTGCCGATAGATTCTTTAAGTTTTGTTTTTTCTCCTCTAGGGTCCTTGGCTGGAGGTGAACTAGTGTAAAAATATCAGGGAAATATGGCTTCAGGGAAAAGTGCAATGCTTTCATAGCTGGAGGAAAAGCAGCAGAGCATGTTTATTCATCCCAATTTGACCATTTAGAGTAACGTCATATTTGTGCATCATCTGATTATAAATTTAGACTTTTATTTCAAGAAAATAAATATTGTTTTGTTACATAAGCAATAAAAGATAATTGATATTATTTCAGAGAAACAATTTCCTTCAGTTTATTATGAAACAAAAACAAATGGGGCCTATTTCAACTACATTAATGATTCTTTTGATACAAGATTTACAACTATGGAAGATGATTAACTTTAACTTTTATTCACAAATTTAATGAGGAATTGTTTGGTCTATAAAATGTAAAAAAAAAAAATCAGAAATAATAAAAGGTGATTTATCATCAACCTTGCTTTGTTTCAGCCAGTCACCATAACGCCTTTATGTAGTTTACCATCAATTAGAGAAGAGACAGCAAATTCCAACAGCTAAGGATAAATATCATCAATACATTGATTGTCTTAATTGTTTCAGCTTGAAATATTGAACTTTGGGCACAACAGCAAGGAATCAAATATGTATATGTAGAAAAGAAATACTGTGGTCGAGGTATAGAGGTAAATAAGACCCTTCACTGTCTCTCCAAGCGGTTTATTTCTCAGAGGAGCCTGTCTCCACTTGACAGCCACAGATCAGATATGACTGACCAAGATAAATGGTTAGGCTCTAAAGTCAGATCAATTCAATCTAACAGCTGTCCTCGCCAGGAACAAAAGGCCACACTGTCAACATGGCTCAACTCACTTCACCGCTTATTCACTGTCTTTTTGTCCTTGTTACGTAAATACCGGAAACTGTGAATACTCAGCTTTTTTAGAGGTTGAACAGGTAACGCGCTTAAGTTCCACTGTAACACTACCATGAGGTTTTTCGTTGCCATTTGTTGTATTTTTCCCCCTCTCAGCTCAGCCCTGCAGGCTTACAGAGAATCCTGTGTGCAATAAAACCCTTTCAATCACCGGCTTGTTTCTGTAAGCCTGTGTGGTACATCATCATTCCCTCCTGTTGGCTTAAAGACCAGACTTTACATCCTCCATCATGAATTACTTCACGTTTCAATTCAGCAACTTTCAAGGTTTGAGCGCTGCCAGAAGTCAAGTCAGGGCCGCAGTCATCATCCTCTGCTACAGTGTTACTCAGACCACCGCCCAGGCAATGGTTTTATTATGTAGCAAGACGCAAGGGCTGAGTCCAACTTTCTGCAATTCAACTCAATTGATGACACAAACATGCCAGAGGAGGCTTTAGGCCCAGCTGCATTGATCCAAAGCTCAATTCAATTACATGCACAATAAGGAGAACTAACAGCAATCATTTCTTGTGGTGTCACTGCATTGTGTCCAAGAATGTTCTTTCATTGACTGAGCTCAAGAGCACATTAGCACTGGTCATAAATTTCTGTGTGGATGCATGCTTGGTGAATTAATCCTGTTTGCAATATTACCACATTTCAATAATCAGATTTAATGGCTAACTCAGAACACATTTCATTTTACAAACAAAGGAAGCGCCAACACTCAGAGTGTTGTAAATGTATAAATGAGATGTATGGTGACAACACAATAAATGCATTCATAGACTTAATACATTTAAGGCTATAGTCTTCCTTTACAGTGAATTAATTATAGGACCCATAATTCACCACATTCACATCCTTTGTCCTCTAAATTCATTCTCAGGATGAAGAACTTAAAGGCTTTAATATAACCAATTATGCTGGATACTATGTTTGTAAAGTGTAATATACAAGGAATCTGTTTAGTTTAGTTCATAAGGATCCCAATTAGCTGTCACATTGCAACAGCTATTCTTCCTGTGGTCCACAACAGCTTTAAAGTGACTCAAAAAGAATAAGAATAAAAAGAATAAGAATATAAACAATAATAATATTAATACAATATAATCATATTATCATTATTGTTATTATCATAATTATTATCAGTAGTATATTATTATAACAATAAAAAAATTAATCTCAAGTCAACTGTTGAACAATTACCGAAATGTACAATAATTGAATTTGGGTTCAAATTCATATTTTTGTATACTCTTTGTATTTTGATAGAAGTAGCTGCTTCCGTAGCATTTTTAAATCTAGCTGCCTCTTAATGTACCTGCCTCTTGATTTTTTTCAATAGCTAAAAATACATTAAATAGTGAAATATGGAGATAGATGTACATATCTAGACCACAACAACTAATGCTAGTATTCATCACACAGTCGCTAACATCACAGTCAGCTAGCTTACAATATTGTTAGCTCAGAACTTATAACTTGATACGATAAGGAAGGAAATGATGCATGGCCCACATTAACAGTGATATGAAAGTTGTGTCATATCGCATTGTAATGTAATGTTACGTATCGTACCGTATCATACTTTACTGTACCATGGTGTCTTGAGTGACCAGGTGATTCCCAACCCTACTGCCATGTGTACTTTGTGAGTGAGTGTGTTTGGATCTCTCAATAGCTCTGGTTCAATGACATGTCTTTTTGCATATTTTGTTTGTGGCTGAAAGATGTGGATGACATCACCTGCTAACATAATGCCTCTTAAAATGGGAAGGAACCAGTGATAGAGTGCATGAATGTGACACAAACTGTTCCCATCTATTTAAATTTTAAATTAAATTGAAATGCTTACTTTGATTAACATTACCCAAAGACTAAACACAAGCATTCCATTAGACATCTAAAGTCAGCAACACGTGCATGAAGAGACACTGCCAGCCTCCAAAACAGATTGCCTTGAGTAGCTTTAAAAAAAAAAAAAAAAAAAGTATTAACAACCTCCACCATCCTCCTTTTCATCTGTCTCGCTTCAAAGAGAATAAAGCACAATAGATGAAAAAGCAAATTCAGCTTTCCCACTTTTTTTTAAACACTCAAAGGGAAAAGAGAGAGAGAAGAAATACTGTATCAAAACCTGGATACTGTTCAGTTGAAAGGTCACTTAAATGTCACAAAGGAATCAGGCAAACGTTCGGGTCAGAGATATACCTCTGCAAGCCGTTCTTTATGCACACAGCTTGGATGAAACAAAGAAGGAGTCAGGAATGTGTCAGTACTTTAAACATGAACAGATGGAGCAGAGAAGATGAAAGGTAAATCCATCTGCTAGACAGGAGAGAAAAGACATGTATATATGACGGAATATATTGACATTTATAAGTCAAAGAAAAGGGGTCAGTACATTTAGTCAGAGACCTGCAGAAGTGGAGTAAAATTTAACAAAGTATCCATTTTGGGGATTAAAATGGCTGGAATAGGAAACACTTTGGCCCCACGCTGAGAGCTCAGTGTCCACCGTCTCGTGACGCTGTGCGACTACATCCCTAAACAAAGGTTTATTGCATCAGTTCTTGCGGCACAGTGCCTGAGTCAGACTCTTACAGTGTCTGAACCATGGGACCTTGTTTCATTTGGCCAGTCTCGAACAATTTGCAGAGAAGACTTAAGATCACTGCATGCCTTACACGAGGGTGAAGGAGCACAGAGTCAAAAGCTGCAGTGAATAAAGTACTGAAGAGCAAAAGAGTATCCTGACTTCAAGGACTCCAGTTGCAGATGTTTTGATGTGCCGCTGTTCGGGATTTTACGAGAGGCTTCTGAATATTTACCAGTTCTCTGCAGTAACAGGTGAGACAGCACTGTGGTCCCGCAGTTCTTCAAATCCAGGAGAGACTTGTTTGTCTCTTTCAATTTCACAGTCTGCTACCTAGAAAAATTAACACTCATATTTAAAGTTCTGAGTTCTTGTTGGCTTAGATGAAGATTTTCTCAGCATGTAAGGAACCAAAATGTATTTAAATTCGGTCATATCTGTTATTGTAATGAACTTTTCTGTAATGTTGCAATCATTCTTCATACAAAACATGAAGTCTGTATGTAAGACACTTCGGCCTCTCTCTGTCTCTCCCTTTTTTATCTCCTGCAGACATGCCATGCTTTTATGCCCTACATTTAGCTGAGGGAAGTTATTTAAAACTGCTGGCCTAAAGCCCTCACACCCTGCCACACAAGCGCACAAACGACGCGAGACTCTGGGAGCCCTGATGTGATAGCACATGCCACCAAATCCACAGTTAATTGGACACTTCTCACACAACAGGCCTGTGGTAAACAGCAGCGAGCAAATAACGAGGCTAAGACAAGCTCCCAGAATGAACAAGCAGAAATAGCTCAGATAATGAAAGCAGCAGCAGATGTGTTGTCCTCTGCAGTATATTGTGTCTGAAACAACAACTCTTCTTTGACTGCATAATCCTCAGCATTCTGCTAAACTGATTAGCCTTCCCATGCTTAACAGCTGGTATCGTAGCCCAATTTGTCCGGCTTGGAAATGTTAAGCAGAATCATGTCTGCTGCATTCTTCGTGCCAAACGGACATTTGTGTGTCGAAAAATGGTCAGCAGCCAGGTGCTGAGGAGGGATTGCACATAATCAAAAAGGATTTCATGGAAGCAGATTGAGAGAAAGGAGACTTATGGAAATATAGCGCAGCATTGTGCTGGATGTCTCAATTTTCACAAGCTATCCAGCTCACCAGAAACAGTTGATTCCTGCTAAGTAAACAAAGGCATCAGGGAAAAATGTCGGACATCCAGCAAGCCAAAGAGACACAAAGAGTTTCAGCCAATGTGGTGGGATGAAAGGTAAAATCAATATTTGACATATTGGACTACAAAGCCCATCTTGCACCTCTGCTTCAAACAGTCCAAACTGAATTTCTGGCTCATGTTACGGCCAAGAACAACAAGCTTTAGATATGTATCCAAGTTTAAAAATGCCTCCACGGTGAGTTCAAGTTGACAGTGGAGCTTTTTTGTTATCATGATAAAAGAGTTTGGAAATAAACCATAAATATGGAATTTCTGGGACCTGATGGCAAGAACACTGTCGCATGAGGCTCCAGCTATAATGAATGAAGGTCTCCCAGATGAAGCAGCCTTAAGATTAATTCACTGTTATGATCAAACATTCATTATTATCTTTTTTTACTTCTCTCCTTCTAAAGGATAAATGTTTGGCAGACCAGTTTTCTCAAATTTGCTTTGAAGTTAAGTCTAGGAGAAGTCCTTTGATTGGTTGGCCCAGACCTCCATTATTCCACCCATCAAAGGCTCCAGACATTCTCAGGTTTGGGTGATTTACACATGATTTGTTCTAGGTAATGAAACGTCTCTGATATGAAACTCATATGCAGGGATTTCCTTTGCTTCATACATTGCTGGTGCCAACATGAATAATAGTTATGTAGTTAAACATTTCAAATTTTAAGCTCATAACTGCTTGAACACTTGCACAGTGGGTAACATACTATGTATTTCACACTCAGAGTCAGCAGCTATGACTCTGGGTTAGCATGATAAATGGTGAATGGAAATGCTAAATGGACTGTACTGTTGGCGTCCCAACTCTCAAAAGGGCTTTTATGCTGCACTTACATTCACTTGTTCACACACACATTTATACGCTGATGGCTACACCTCATGGAGCGATTCACGGTTCAGTGTCTTGCCCAAACAAGCTAGGGATAGACGAGGCTGTGAGAGAGAAATCCACCCAACAACGAGGTGTCAAACATTTGACAAACATGCTCATCGATGAGACATTTGACCTCCTTGCTACTCCAAGTCAACCCCCATCTCAGTTTGTTGGTAGGTCCACCAGCTAACATTACTTAACGACTTTGAGCCAACTTCCCAAAACGTGTAGTGTGACACATGGCATCAGTTTCCCTACCCAGTGGTAAAAGGAAGCTGTGTCTTAAGTCTTGACATCTTATTAGCCTGTATTCCATGCAGCCCCACAAGCTTCAGCTGCAGTCCTTATTTCATTTCAGATAGAGAGCTATTGCAGTACTCCGTGCTTGTGAAAAAGCATGTTTAATGATGTGACTTTATTTTAATTCAGTGTCAGGTACTAGACTGATATGTTGGATAAACACTGATGAATGAGTTAACATGTTATAATCCCACTCATACTGATAGCAGCGCTGATTTTGTATCTAATTAAAGGTTAGAAGAGGTGACAGAAACCTTGGTTTGTCCCTCATCACAGTGCCTGTAAAATGTTCCACACCTGACTCACAGTGCAGCAGAGAGGCATGCTGTCTCTCTACCTGTAAACTAATCGTGCACAAATCACTTCAGTTGTTAAACCTGCACATTGCAAAGGCATGAAACACACTGTTCTGAGACTGGAATGATTACAAGCAGGCAGCAATTTGTACATAATGAGATAATGAGACCTCCAAACTTGCAACAAAGTCAGCCTGCGATGGGAACATAAAGTTTAGTAATGCGGGACTCTCAGTCAATAAGTATTTAGCAATTTAAAAAAAAGAAAAATACATATAAAAGACCAAGTTTGTCCTATACAAAGCAGCTTGTCCTCTCCAGTATGAGCTGAAGCTTAAACAGCTTTGTTTATGTGGCTAAAAGCTTTGTTACCTGATCAGCTTAAACCCGTGGATGCACCTTGTCATCAAACAGAGGCGAGCCACATACTGTCATCAGTGTAAACACCATGAGTCAATAGTATCCGATACATAGGTCTTGTTCAGGGTGTATGAACATTCAAAAAAGCGTGGAATTTTGGACAATTATTGAGACAAATACATAAAGTTTCAGGAAGAGATAAAGGAGAAAAGATGTTTACTCAACAGTCTGGATGGCTAAACTTGTGTTACCCCTGACTCAGCATAAAATACTCAATTTAAAAAACAAAGACATTAAAATACATTTACTAAATATTCATAATGTTATTTATATAAGACGGTATACTTTCCAAAAAAGTTTGAACTGACCCCTTCAGAAAGGAACCAAGTCAGAGCCTTCCTTCCTTTTTGCACCTGAAGCATTTTCTATCAAGTCAGAGCTAGTCTTGTGAAAATTTAATTTCATGGCTGACGATGATGCAGATGGAAAACTGGTTTCCGGACAATTAGAATTATGTTATTTCTCAAATAAATCTGTCTCTAAGTGACACCCCGATTTGTCCCTCAGCGCTGTTTGTGAGTGTTTTACTAAAAGCAAGCGTGCTCCTAACAAATGTTAAGTTTTCCCAAATAATAATCAACAAATTCAGCCTGACATTTTGCATGTGTGCCTGTGTCACTGTGTGCTCAGCACTGCGATGACTTATTCTTCATGAGAAGTGCCTGAGCAAATGTCTGCTTCCACTCTGTCTGTCTGCGTAACCCATGAACAATTATACATATCTGCTATTATCATATTTCATCTGTTCCATGGAAATCCTTGCCATATGTGCAGCACTGTGCTCTCGGGAATTTGATATTATTTTGTTTTATTCAAGTTTACAAAATGTTTCCTTGGTTTGATAAAATCTGACAAAATGACTCAGGCCTATGAATTAAGTATTTTTCTTTTTGCCTCAACAACAGATGAGAGAAACAGTTTGAGTCACGCAATAAAATACAGCTGAATCATGCAACAGTCATCCAAGTTTCATGCTTCATTCCTCCTAATTTGCATATTTTACATAGATATATTTGGTCCTGACCTAAAACTGGGGAAAAATTAAATCCTAACATGCATAGACACACATTAAAAACATGTTTCTGTATGACCTTAAGGAGCACCTGTACAGACGACTGCGTGAGTCAAGTATGATGTAAAAGTATATACAGTATTCAATGATCACAATGTAACAGAAAAGTATGTGTTCTGTCTTTCATAACTGTGCCTGTTGGTGCTGGAATTGTATGTCTTGAGGTTATCAAATATTCAGTACTTCGATATGTTTTAATACTGCATACTTTAAAGGATGCTATCTCCATTATTTTAACGTTCAATACTATAGAGACCCATCATATTTTCAATCCAAAGCAGCCTCAAGTAAGGAGAGCGAGCAGTGGTGATCGATCAACATAGAGAGAGAGAGAGAGAGAGAGAGAGAGAGAGAGAGAGAGAGAGAGAGAGAGAGAGAGAGAGAGAGAGAGAGAGAGAGAGACAGAGAGAGAGAGAGAGAGAGAGAGAGATAAAGACCACAAAGCAGTGAAAAAGACAAAGAAGACTATTTCTGATTGTGTGTCTCTCTGCTCTGCTTTCTGTCACAGTCACAACTCTTTTAAATAACATAATTTACATGTCGGCAAATACTGACAATTTTGTAAGACTCTTTGAGGTCTTTTATTTAAGATGCACTCAATGTGTTGATATCTGTAGCAGACAAACTGAGAGATGAGGAGAGATACAGTGAGATCACCTGGTCCCTATAAATGTTTATCAGTACTGACCTGCGGACTGTTGGCTGTGAGCTGAAACTCAGCACACAAAAGCAGACACCCATTAAATGTCCAAAATGAGACAATTGGAAAATGTGGACAGAGAGCAGACTCTGTGCAGATACAGACTCCACCACACTCTTCTTCTGGAGTATTACTGATAAATCATGGGTGACATTTTGTTTTGGGTCTACATATTGTGACCATCTGTCCTCAGTCCCCATAACTGCATAAGTATAATGTGCGGCTTGGAAATCAATAGTACAAATGTAACCAGTTCTGGGTGCTCAGGAGTTCTTTTCTTTTTTGGTGTGGTACTGAATCAGGTTTTAATGGTATTATACCCAAATTCAAAATGGTGGTGTTGTGACAACTATAGTAGGCAGGGGACAATAATCTCATATGATTTGTCAGAAATAAAACTTGTGAAAGTATAATTTAAGATTCTTGCACACTATATTGAGGTTATATATTTTACAATTGATGTAACTCTTGTGGAATCTGCTTAAAATAAGCTAAATCAGCATCAAGAATACATCATAATAGCAGAGACAATTTAAGACGCTGTTGTAAGAATGCTGTATGACCTGACCTCTCCTCAGCCCCAGCTGTTGAAGAGGACAGACAAATCAAACAGTCCCTCCTCGAGTAGTCATCTCATAGATGAAAATCTCTCTGGCGTTAGCAGAAATGTCAGATGTTATCTGCCTCCTTTTTAATTAATTTCCCTCCGCCTTCCATCAAGGCAGGTATTTCTTGTGACACTCGGTCCAGGCTTCCTGTTAACGTTGATGGAACCTGTCAGCGGGACTCAAAGATGCAAATCTTAAAGTCAGCAAGGTACAGAATTAGTCTATTGATTTATGTCTTTTAAATGCATTTAATGACGACATTGGACCAACAAGCGTACAATTTTTCAATTTTCTTTGGTCTGCCTGGAAAATAAAACGGCTTATCATCACAGGTCCTGTAGATTGCTTTGGGCTTTTCTGATAAAGGAAGTACTTGACTGTGGATTTGTGAGTCACAGGTAAACCATTGCTTTCTCTGAATCCTTTTAACATCACACCTCTGAAGGAAGTTTTTGGTATACTCTAACATAATAACAAAATAGTCCACAACTGTACATATAATATAATGTTTCTCTACCTGATTATTGCTGTTAATTTCTTTAAAAAAACTAACTGTGGTTTCAAAGCTATGCATACTTCAATATAGGTTGTTCTGATATACTAAAGATCATTTCTGTACACCAGTACTGTTCCTTGTTGTTCCTGACTATGCATAAATGACATTATGAGAAGGTATGATGGTCTCTCCTGCAAAAAAAGTGTGAAAGCTCAGCTGGAACTAAGCAAGCTGTGAAGAAGGGGATTGGCCCCTGTGACTGTTCTCACTGTACTTAAAGTGTTAGCAGTTTACAAAAGCCCCTGTGTCATTGCAATTTGTGAAAGAAGCTGAAGCCACAGAATCCAGCAAGGTGATGGGCCTGAGAGGTTTACCTGCCAATCTGAGCTGCTTAACGCTTTGAACGGAACTTGGATACAAAAGTATTTACGTTGTGGTTTTTAATTTGTCAGCAGAGGGTGAGGGCATGAACACTATATGAATTTAGTAAAGGATGTATAAGGGAGATCACAACTCTACTTAATTATAATTCAAATATATTAACATCTTTTTGGGTGTACATTTTTGGTCTTCATATATTTATCTATTATGTTGTCTTTTGCAGGGTTCTTTGAAATATTTCAAATATTTTATGAGAAGTGAGACAACATATTGATATGCTAACCTTACTCTAACCTGTGTAATACAAAGATCGATGCACCACGGCCAAATATCAATATTTTAATTGAACAAATAAGGCGCTCTAATGGATTTCCCTGTCAGTTTAACCACGTCATTACTATCAGACTCCTTGCAGTGGCACTGATGACATGAATGGGGAGAATGTGAACAGCAGTTAACTGGCTGAAGAAGAAAACTGCTGCATAATACCAGAAGAAGAAGACTGAGGGATGTGACACAGCAATGAAAACAAGCTATACAAAATATACTCTAGTCATTTTCAAAAACTAAAAAAGGGAAATAAAAGCAAAAGCTGCTCCAGCTCTTCAGGCTGAGATGAGAGGAAAGGTGGAGGATGCACTCCAGTTTGTAGAGAGTTTCACTGAACCTGCAATGGGTGACTTCAAGCTCCACAGAGTCTGTGTGATAATTACTGCTCATTGTATTGACAAAGAGAGGTAAATGTGTTTCTGCATGCTGCAAACTAGTATGATGCACAAAGCTCATCAGGCAAAACTGACCAAGGTCTATAAAGGAAGGAAAGACGGGATGCACAGGGAAAAGGACCCGGTTGTGGTTACTGACATCACGGTCAAAATGACTGTAGCCGTTTCAGTTACATTAATACAGGTTATAACATTAAATATATAAATCCTACACTAGCCTTTTAGGAGCATTTGTATTTTTTAGCTAAATGGATATCATAATGTATCATTAAATAATTGTCTTGCAATATATCCATTATCGCAGTACTGTTGGATAGTGAAATTATTGTTATCGTGGACAAATAATTGCATTATATCGTATCATATCAAATAGAATGGTACCATATGGTACGGTATAACACAGTACGGTATGATATCGTATTGCATCATACAGTATAGTATCATATCATGTTGTATTGTATCGTGAGTCACCTGGTCATTCCCATCCTTGCATTCTAAAAAGTCTCTCAAAATTGTATTTAATTTACTTTTTATAAAACTGTTTGTGCCAAGAAAATGGGTTAACATATTCACTCAAAGACAGACACCTTTATACCAATGATACAAAGAATATGATAGAGAGTGTTAGAAAAAGTACTGTTTTCTGTAAAACGTTGATGCCATATTCAGTATTAGTGATCCCAACATTTTAATACTACAAATTAAATGAATTGTAAAAATGAAGAAATAAGTAGGCTAGATGAAAAATATAATATAATCAAACTTTGATCAAGAAAGAAAAAGACTGGATGACAATAAAAACAATAAGCTGTATAAAACGGTCATTTTTATCTCATGTTGTGGCTGCTCTGAGACTACACAAAAAGAACAAAAAGCCGCCAGCAAATATTAGGGATTGAATACAAAGAGGTCTCTCAACAGATGTCAGAAAGGCCCTGTGCACATACTTTAACCATGCAGCAGAGATATGCTTGACTAGGAAGTACGATTCAAGCAAGAAAGGTTAAAGGTTAAATGACCCTTGGACAGAAGTACTTCTCTCGCCCTGTAAGTTTTAGAAACAAGTGAGATCATGACATAACCCCAGGTCACAAGTGCAGCGAGCCTTGATGCAAAAAAGAAACACACGAAAAGCAAAACCACCGCTACCAGAAGTTAGAATTTACAGCAAAGTATTAAGTATATTTTTTGCTAAAGGGGAAGTTCTCACTTCGTCTACAAGTAGAACTCAAATGAATGGGTCAGAATATGTTTTGCATATTCATAATGTCCTAGACCTTGGAGCACCACATTTTAATAAGTTCAACTTTCCATCCAAATGGACATTTTGCCAGATTTTCCAAAATCCGCCCAGCTCAGAGGATTTTCACGAGTCATTACATGAGAATAGGTAGGACATGCAGCCACTGGGAACTCCATCTTTTTCCTTTGACCACCAAGATCGAATCACTTCATTCATGACTTCATGTGAATTAGCTATATTTAAAGAAATTCCACAAGTCTTGTTTATTTGAATCAGATGGATTCAAGATATACAGGTATCACATGAGTCATTATATAGACTTAAGAGAATGACAATAAACATCACTGTTACACAAAAGTCAAGATTGTCCTTCCATACTGTTTGCTTGGTTTCCACCGTGCTCATGTTTCATTCAAGTGTATAAGGACGGTTCAAATGTAAGTTTCTCATATGTGATTACATACTTGGCTGACTTTAAAAATCAACTCTTCACAGAAAGCAGATGACATTTCTCACTTTTTCTCTGTGTGCTTGATTCCACCAGTGTGATCTCTTAATTGTGATTTTTCATACCTCTTGTTGCAGACACTGTTGAAATCGCTGCTCGTGTTCTCTGCTTGTGCTGACACACTTCAACAATTTGTGATGCCAGTTGGAAGATATCAGCAAATCCCAGCATATGCTACTTGCAGTTAGCGCTAGTAGGTTGGCATGAGTGGTTTCTGTAGCAGGCAGTTCATATTTACGGAACATCAGATAGCACAGCATCAACAGGCTACCTGCCAATAGCACATGCTGGCCTGTGTATGCAGGTGTCAAGCAATGGATGCTGAAGTAAGGCCAGTCTCACTGCACCAAAGTTTTTATATTTTGGGGAAAACACATTTTGAAATTACTGCTTGACAAAAGACAGCTTTAAAACATTTCCCACGGAGCCTCAAGAGGAAGAAAAAGCCCTGAGAGAGGTTTATTTTCCTGGTACACAACATTCTGGCTTTTTCATGCTTTTGCACTCGGGTGGGAACACCTGAGGTGAAAACCAATACATCCATGTTTTTCTTATATTTCCACAGATCTGAGCATGACCCTGGAGAGGAAGAGCTCAGCTGCCTCAGCCAGTTAATCAAGTGTTCCCATCCATAGCACAACAGAATCAGAGAGAAGGTCAAGGTGGAGAAAGGAGCCAATCCTCCCAGCACCAATAGAGTAAGGGGCCAAATAAGTGTGCTGAGCTCAAGGTGATGCAGATTGTAGAGAAAAGGATGGTTAGAACACGGACTGTATCACATGGCAGGTTATGATTTGGAAAGCCCCTCTGGGTCAAAGTAATCCGGTCTTTTTGTTGATGCTTGCTGCTCGATCTCAGTCTTGTCGATTTTGTCAGATTTTTCTTCGTCGTTTTCCTCGCCAGCAAGTAAAGAACTGTTTATTTGTCTGTGCTTTTCAGAACAAAGAAAAAAGATTAATTTGTTCCTTTTCCTATTTCTTTCTATTAAATATTTTAATTGAACCGACCCAAACTAAAGTTCTTGACATGAACCCAGTGGTTTATCAGAGGCAAGGCCCTGTTGTATTGCTGAACTAGTAATAAAGTACTTCTCAGCTGTTACATTTCCCTTTAATTCTCAACATTTGGCTCTTCTGGATAAATAATTGTGTGACAGAATGGCATGTCTTTTGTCCTTTGTCTTCACCACTTTCCTGAAGCCCACATTACCTATAGTATTATATTATGTATGAAGAATATTGTGGCCAAATGGATGAGTTTGCATCAGGATTTTCAGTCTGTCTTTGGGATAATGGGGTGTACAAACGCTGTATATGGATGTGCAGCTTGACGCTGGACAAGGACAGAGAGTGGAGACTTTCTTCTAGTTTGATCCAGCTCCGGCAGTCATATGCTGAAGTGTCCTTGAGCAAGACAACCCTACATAGCCCCCAGTGACAGCCATCAGTTTGTGAATGATTATGAAAGAGATTGGTTCATACTGTTGGTCCCCTACTATACGTAGCCATCTTATTACACAAGTGAGTTGTTTGTCTGTCGTAACCTTGGTTAGCCTTTTTAATACATTTTTAGAACATAATGTTGCCAGAGCTTGCAAGACTGATTGACATTGCTGTGCTGCATCTCCACTGGAAGCTACTTTACTGTAGCTGTGGAGTAATGTAGCAAACAATTCAAATGTTCCTTTTTCTGTGAGTTAAATCCGCCATGATCGGCCCTCGTCTGATTTTCTCTCTGTTTGCATCAGAGGTCATTTGCATAAAGTTGAGCCCTCCTCAACTTTCCCTATAGTACCTCTGGGAGCTTTGTTAATCTTTATAACTCAACTAGCGGCGTTAGATTGCAGCGCCAGGTCCAATTACAATGAATGGTAGCCTATTGCTGTCCAAGCTTTTGAGCACAAAGAGTGCACGGCCCATAAAGCTTTGCAGTGGTATGACAATTTGACACTACTTCTGCAGCCAACCACGCAATTATGCTGTTGTTTTTACTTTTGTTTGGTAAATTCGAGACATTATTTTCCCCTTCTGTTTCATCACTCACACAAATGCAGAAACGCTAAACTACATCTCTCTCCTTTCCCCTCTCGTCTCTCCCTCTCTGCTCAGACGTATTCTTTGCCCTGCCAAGGTTCTGCATCAGAAAGTGGTGAAGGCCTTCTTGACAAGAACCTGACACTTTGAAGATCAATAGGAGATTGAATCTTCCCTGCACCAAAAGTCAAGCTACCTCTCAAATCGATGGCTGGCAACGGCTAACCGAGGATGGATCCAGTTATCTGCCTTTTGTTTTTCTATTGTTTTAACTCTGCCAAACATCCTCTGTCCAGAGCAATCATTGGCAAACAAGAGGTATTTAAGCTGGCACAGCTGGTGAGGCTAAAACAGATGACTTTTACGTTTTCTAACTTGGGAATCTGCTGTTGAGCTGCATAAAGTCATAATAACCGACCATTACTGTGTATCCTTGTGTTCAAGTGTACTCTTCTGCTCTGTGTTTAGAAACTGTGTGCTTGCAGCCAATTCTTTTCTATTCCACCGAAATGCTTCCATGATAAAAAAAGATTCATTGTTTATTTTCCCATCAGGTTTCACTCCTTGTCGGCTTTAAAACAAATATTCTCATTCCACTTAGTTAGTGTTGACAAGGTGTCATCACGCGTTGTTTCGCAGAGGATTGCTGAGAGAAAATGGCATTGCTTAAGCTTGACCTTTTCCTCCAGATTTCTCAAGCGCTCCACGGGTGACCCCAATGAATGATACAAGGGGGCTAAGCCAGACTACAAGTGGACCCTAATTATTTCCTGTTGTAGAGTAGAGTATAACCTTTATCGTCCAGAGGGGCAATTCACTTTGCAGACAGTAGTCCACACAATACAAAACAAAAAAATCACCGACACAGACCGCACAAGGATCCACACATTGTCCACACATGAATCCAGTGGTTACGTCCTGTCTGCTTAGGTTATCTATTGCAATCAGGGTGGGTATGCTTTTCATAAAAACTTGTATGACTGAGGATGTAGACTGCCCTAACCTTGCTACCACTGGATCCTCCGATACTGGCCTGAGACAGAAGCTGAGTTGTGTAGAGTATGATGGCCCATGGTTCTGCACTTGTTCCAGGTTTTTGTGTGTAGAACAAATCTGATGCATTGATCGCGAAACCAGAAATAACAGCCTTCATAGTATCATCAACTGTCTGAAGACCCATTCCTGAAAGCTGTTTCAGGACAGGGCAGTGTGTTACCAAGCCTTCAGTGACAGTCATTTCGTGGTGCCGATTCACAGAAATTACTACAACAAAAGACAACCCATCACAGATAGAGCTGCCTGGATGACAGCATGGTATAAAGCACTATTGACAAGCCGACCACATATGAAAATACCTAAATCTGAGAAGCTCACCGGGCTACCTGTCATACAGCACATAAAACACAACTGCTCCCACACCCAGCATGAACAAAGACTGCAATGCCAGATATACAGGATGCTGCGTCTAATCTGCAGTTCAGCCACCCACTACTAGCCGGGCCATAGCTCCAGTAATGTCCTTCTGCAATGACACTATAATCTACCACTCAGATGTAAACAAGTATATAAGTAGATGGATGTAAGCATATAGATATATCATTCTATACACAAAAACAAGACAATACTTAGCCTAACAATAAGTTAAACCAGAGTGGTGCTCTGTGTTGTTATTCATGAAGCTGTGATGTCTTTCAGGTGAGTAACATGTCCTGTATTACATCAGGTAAACTGTTTGAAAGAAGACCCTGTACTCATTGTCAGGCCTCATTGACCAGTAAGGTGCTCGGCTTTGTAATGAATGTCAAAGGTGAGGAAACAAACAATCTAACACAGTGACACTTGTCCCAGTGCCTTGCTTGTAGCTCTTTGGTTCTGTTTGGCCTTTTGCCACGCAAACCATTAGACTGTTACAAAAATCATTAGTCAGGGTGATGTGAAGAGCAATGATGGAATCTATAATCTCTGTCCCTTTGTCTGGCTGCTCGATTTAATGACCAGGCAGGTGTTAATGATGATGGAGACCAAGAACGGCTCTGGCCAAACAGGCATGAGCCGAGAGTAATGGGGTGAAAAGCTTGCTTTGGGACAGAAGTAAATTATGCCCCTCACAATCAATAGTAAGCATGACTGAAAGCCAATGTGGTTTTACCCCTGTTCTCATAACAACAGGGAGGAAATGGATTGATTGTTCCTCTTAATACAATGTTGATTTTGTCGATTGACTTCATTGAAAAAGGCATTTGCCAAAATAATGTTAGTTGCTGCAAAAACAGAATGAGGTGTAACCTTGATGGCAGAGATTCAAAAACAGAGAAGGACATAGAAGTAAAAAAAAACCCTCTGTTGAATCAGATTCTCTGGATTTAAAAACACCAATGACAACACAAATACGTTGATTAACTAAGACATTGAACCTTGATGAAGCAATTATCATACAAATCCACTTTTAAGGTCACAAAGAAATTCAGATTAATTATTGCAGTGCAAGAAGGGAACTAGAAGAGGCCATTATTGTTTTTA
Organism: Notolabrus celidotus; assembly: GCF_009762535.1. NCBI lineage: Eukaryota > Metazoa > Chordata > Actinopteri > Labriformes > Labridae > Notolabrus > Notolabrus celidotus. The sequence continues at coordinate 28,487,861 of NC_048279.1, forward strand.
GCAAATGTTAATTTAGACCAATGAATTGTCTGTCAAGAGCGACTTGAAAACGAAATGAAATAATCACATTCATGAATTCATTTGTGTTAATTTGAATTTCCTTCTGCCAAGGTCAAGAACCAAGATTTCATCAACTGCCTGACAGAGTGAACACTTTCACAGGTATTATATGTTCTTCAAGGCCTCATTGGAAAAGTTCATTTGTCTTGTATTATCGTCCATCAGTACAAGTCAGTCTAGTAAAAATCTAGTAATGGACACACAATAGTCCAGATATTTTGCAATTCTTCCATGGTATCCAGTATTTGTTAAGGCTTAATAGTCAGTTATAAGAAGTTGAAGTAAAGTAAGTAGCTCTTTTGTTGAATTCACCTATTTGAAGCTTCAAAACTCTGCTTCAGAATCCAGAGGTGACGTCACTCAGACTGTGGCCATGTTTTTCTTTTATAGTTCATGGATAAAATAGAGTGAAATATTGTGTATAACAAAGATAAAGCTGAAATCAGACCACATACAGTCTGATTACCTGGGTGTGATTTTGATGTCATGACACAATATTAAGCTTGTCTGCTCCTTCTTCCTCTTCTACCAGTACATCTTGGATATAGTTTTCTACAGTTTGCAGATCATGATAAAGTCAGATGAACTACTTAGTTTGACTGCAATTCATTTGACATCTTGGCATTGCATCTTGCTCTGCCATCACAGATTTGAGTTCATAGTACAGCCCAGGGGGAGACTTAGTCCTGGCTGTGCTAGCTTGTAGATCATGTTTGTCAGCTAGATTGCCTTTAAAACTACTGAATACTGCTCCAGCTGCAATGAGAGTCTGATTCTTTAGAAATATCTAACTCTGAGACGTTGATTATTAATTTATGGGAAGTTCAGTTGTTAGTGTGGACCTGTGAAGATAAAAAGATCTTCTCAATTGCTTTGGGAAATTTGTTTTTGTGGGACTATGATTCACGGATCAAAACCCACCTTGAGTTTCTGATACAGCTGCACTGAATCAAACAGATGGCAAAAGTTAGGAGCAAATCATAAAAAAACAGCTGCAGGCTTCAGTGTTTTAGTATCCCCAGATACATATATTCTGCTTTTTTTCACCGAACAGAAGCCATTGCAGCTCTTTTCTCATTATGTGGTTTCTTTTGTGTGTTCACCAGATTTACCACCCTCAGTGGACTAGACTTGTCTGTCAATCTCTGCCAGGCATTCATCCCTGAAGGTACATATACAAATCATGTGTCCACGAGGTGCTGTAAGAAAGACATGCACTCTGCATTTCAATTGGAAGTCATCCACGAAAGTTCAGCAAAATTGGAATCCCCCCAAAACCTGTTACCTAAAGTTACTACGAATGAAGTATTGTGGATTAGAGAGTGCTCTGATACTGGGGGTAGCATAAAAGGTGATATTCTTTATTTTATTTTTTGGGGGGCTTTTTCAGCCTTTATTGAAGGAAAGGCTGGAGAGAGAGACAGGAAACGTGGGGAGTAGAGAGTGGGGGAAGACATGCAGGAATTGGTTGCGGCCGGGAAAAGAACTGGCGACCTCTGCGACGAGGACTACAGCTCTGTATGTGGGGCGCTTAGACGGCTAGGGCCACCAGTGCCCCAAGGTGGTATTTTTTAAACACAGTTTAATAAGTTCCCATTAAACACTCAAAGTATTAACCACTGAGTGCAGCAAACAAGCATTTAGTGTATACTCTGTTAAAATGCTAAAGAAGGGCTGCTGGTTTAGCTGGTAGGGAAGCACCACCATGTACAGAGGCTACAGTCCTTATCTCACTAGTCGTAGGATTGATTTCATGTCCAAACAATATCCAGTGCATGTCAGTCCCCTGCCTCTCTTAAGCTGTCCTATTAAATTAAGGCAAGTAGTCTAAAATATTAATAAAAAAAAAGCAACAGCAGAAGATAAATTCATCCATCTATTACTCATTTCAAGGGTGCTTATCAAAAAATCAGCCCTCTTTCAGAGCGCCGCATACTTGCCAACAAGAAGACCTTGATTATCTTGCCAGATCCCTTCCAAGTGTTATTTGCCTGCATAGACAGACTAGCTTCAAATCAAGAGAATAGTAAGGCCCTGCTTCACCAGCCAGAACTTGGGTCAGTCTGAATGTAGCCTTGGGCACATCTCTGCTCTGGGCTGGATGCTAACACCAGAATGACTCAGTTGACCCGCTGGAGCTCAGAATTTCAGTCAGGCTTGTTTGGATGAAATTAGTTGCTTGTTCAGTTGTCATACAAGTACAGTGAAAGCTGAGTGTAATTCGTTTTGCAGGTATTCCGACATAAAATGAAGGACTGGAATTTTTGTATGTGCACTACGGGTCCTGACCTTCAAGTTCACCAAAATGATTACAATCCATCTTGTCTGTACCATCTGTCATAGCAATCCTTCCAATTGTTGTTCAGATATTTTACTGAGAAACAGAAATGTCAACCTCATGGTGTTGCTGAGGAAAAGTCAGAGGATCACCAAAGTCAGTGGAAAGTCAGCGTCTTATGAATTACATGAAATGTCAGATACACTGAGTTTTGTTCCTGTCATCAAGTTGAGTGCCTGTATTGTTTTCTGTGTGTCCCTTTTGAATGCTAACACAATTAAGAGATGATGTAATTATAATGGATTTCTAACTTGCCGATCTACGTCCTCTGCTTTCAGCCCCAGCATGTACGGCCTTATAACGTCAGGATGGTGTTGCAAAAGAAGTACCGTACAGTGCTTTAGTACTTGACACTGATTTTGTTTTATACTTGTCACCTTCAGACAAAATTCCACGGCTGGAGAGTCAGATCCCAGAAGAAGAAATTGCTCACCACACAGCCTCTGCATCTGTAATAGCTCATTAAAACATGACCTGTTTGTGATAGGTGTCTTCTTTACTGTTTACTACTTCTTCTTCATGGGTAAAGCAATAGATGGCTCCATAATCTGCAAAGACTTTCTCTGTTACACAACCCAAAAGGAACAACAGAACCCTGGTAACGATGCCATTATTTCCAGATCTTTTAAACAAGTTGGCTTGATCTCAAGGAATCTGTGGGTTAGCCCACACAAGCGCTGATAAAAGCCTTTCTGCCTCACCTCAAAAGGAACAAGCCCCACAACTCTCTGCTGCTCAAAGGGAAAAATCAAATGTACAGCTTTTCTGCTTCATTCTCAGAAAGAAACGTACGCATTCAGAAAGAAGGACTTTCAGAGGGACTTTTGTGCTAATTCAGACTAACTTGGGCTCTCAAATTGCTGGGAGGCTGTTACCGCTGACACCACCAACCAAATGAGGCCCCAAACGTGTCATTGTAATTAGCTGCCATCCATGTGACAAGCTCATTAATGTGCGCTGCATCTCTCTCCCTAACCATTTCCAATTCTGAGGAAGTAAACATCAACAAATTCTCTAGGTGTTGGGGGGTTAGCTCATTAGCTGAACCATACATGCCAACAGGTATATAGCAGAGATTAGAGCGACAATTTTATACCTCCAAGAATGTAAAGTTGAATGAAGTACTTTTTTAAAGTTTCCTCCTTCACGGTCTGGCATCTTCTCTGACCCTATAATCCAAAGTTCCTGCTTTGAATTTCTGGAAAACAAGGTTTCTTGAGTTTGCCCCTCGAAAGAATCTGTACGACACTGTTTTATGTAAGTGGTAAAAAAAGTAGCTGTTTCTGTTTTGAATTCCACACCTCTAAACCATCATTCTTTTGCTGGAATAATTGATGAGGACATGTATGAGGTATGCATGTTGCACAATGTAGTCAAGGCTATCCTCATCAAACAGGCAATTAATTTATCTTCCACAAAGAAAAAGAAGGGGAGGTAATGCATGTAGGTAATTGCTGATGTTAATCACAGTCTATTTGTGAGAGGGAGGAAACCTTGCCTTTCCTTCACGCAACCAATGCCAGTCAGCTGCCCCATAACCACCAAGAGCTCCACCGTCTAATTACGGCAGTCCAGCTGCCTACACTCTCCACAGCACTCTCCCAGCTTCTCTGTCCAAGCACTTCTTTTCCAGTCGCTCTGTAATCACCTCTAAGTGCTTATCCAGTTGTGGAAGACCATTATGTTTTGTCAAGGTTGGAGCTCTGCCATGTTGTGCTTGCATACTAATGGTTGTAGGTCGTTTGAATCAAACTAGAAGGACGGACTGAACAGGCGATACTACATTTGATTCACCCTACATCTTTACCTCTATGAAATTTCTACTTGTGTATAAGAAGGAACAAAGAAGGAACAAAGAAGGGAAAATCCATCTTTTATAAAGCGTCTCAACTTTTTTTGGACTTGTGGTTGAACTTTGTAGTCTGAATGATACCGAGTCCGGTCTCTGTGATATGAGACAGAAACACCAGCCGTGGTCTGAAGATGAAATACGCTGAGCTAAAGAAAAAAAAAAGGACAAACTGGCAGGAGTCCATTGCTGCTTTTAAAAAGGAGGCCAGCATAACACATTTTTTCCTAGTTCCAGTCACTCTCTACACATATCCACACAGACTCTCCATCAAATCCACTTCCCTGCATGGCCATGTTGAAGAGCAAAAGTATTGATTCTTCTTTTGTTTCCATTTTTTTAAAGTTTCCATTATAGTAAACAATTTCTTCACTGGAACCCAATATTGTTGTTCCTCCTAGTATTTGCTTCTCTTGAAATAGCACTTTCATCTGTGTGGAAAAGCAAACTTTGAGTCCAAAAATGTTCTATCTTTGATGGGATTCTAGGGTAGAATTATTGTCCTCCCACAATGGAGGAAATATATCCTTCCATATGTGAGATATCCAGCAATGATCCCTAACATTTGTTAAATTGCCATTTGGATTTCAAATGCAAAGCGAGGTACGTCTGAAAAAGAAGCAATAAAATTAGTACCTCAGCCTGATTGTCACATTTAGGTCATTGTTGTACCTTCATTGCAAGAAAAACACATCGGTTAAATTGTGTGATTTTCTGTGTTGCTCCAAGATATGCAATTTAAAAACCAGCCAACAATTCAATTCAGAAAACACTATTTTATACAAAACAATATTGTCAGACTCTTCCAAAAAGGTTCACTCCTGCACTCACTGAAAAAACCACCATAAGACTACTGCTGAGTTACACCACTCTTTTGTGTCTCAACATCCTCAGAGCAATCTATAGAGGATCCTCTCCCTCCAGGCGCTTGGGAAGCTCACTTAAAGACATCAATACTCTGGGAAATGAGACACAGAGCAATGACTTCAGAGACTGAGAAGTTAGACGGCTGACTGAGATGCCCTTACATCTTACTTAAGGTGTTGCTGCGCAATGTGGTAGAGTTCATTGAGCGAACTGCTTCCACTCTTGTTAAAACATCAACTGAGGATGTCAAGGCAAAAGGCACAGATAGGGAATAAGTAAGACAGGTGAACTACTCCTGTTAAATGAAGTGAGTGTTTCTTTTTGTCGCAATCACTGCTAACGCTCCAATTAAATGGCTAGCAGAGTGCTATTTCATTTCACGTGTTTAGGTGTTTCTGTAAAAGCTTGAAGGGGACTTTTGTGGATTTTATCTGGTGTTTACAGTAGTGGTCATTTGATCAAATGTACACACAATATACAGTTATTGAACTTACAGCTGTTAGCTAGCTTGAAGAATGGAAATGAAATGCTTATTTTCACCTTTCATTATATCACTCCCCGTTACTTATGGAGTAGCTTTGCATACTATGCAGCTTGGAAAACTCCTTGTTTATCTTAATCCGGAGTCCATGAAAACCCTCATTTCGCACAATTCAGACTCTGCCTGAACGCTTAGTTTTAGTTGCTTTTCAAGAGTTAGACACTGCTTGATGTCGTTACTTCTTGCACAGTTTTGAGCTTTGAAATGACCTGAAAGCATGCCTTCACAGAAAACGTCTTAAGCTAGCCTTATCACCACATTTAGCCCTGTTAGCATACGTTAGCTGTTATTATGTTACTTGCTGTTAAGATATTCTGACAAGCGAGCGCAAACAGTTCCGTTATGACCTGCTTGTTATCCCCAAACATAAAAACACCCTGCTGTTTTCTGGTGCTTTCGTCTTTGGTAAGAGAAAATATCTGTGATTTTCCTTCACAAGCAAAAGAAACACTTAAGAGCAAACTTCTGAGACTTACTGATTCAACAAAGTGGCAGAGCGGAGAAAAAGCTGAGCAGTAAAATTGACTTTCTAGGCGAAGAAAATTTTTATAGAGCCTCTGAGTGGGCGTATCCTTCAACATTGTTCTCATAAGAGGATAGGACATCAGGATCAAGTCTTGCAAAGTTCTCGAAACAAGCTGTTCAGAGAAGCAGAAAAACACGTCTGGGGATGACGCCAACATCTGTATCTCATGTTATGAAGCTTTGCCGAGGCTTAGTATGGACATGTATGAATATGAATCAGCATCTCATTTAAGAGAGCACGCAGGACTCCTTTATTGCCATTGTTGGGCTGGATACTGTGTGTTGACATTAGTGCAAAACACATCTTATCAAAAAAGTCAGATCTATTTTGAATCACTGGGATCTGTAGTCAGAAATCTTCATTTTAAACTCTGTAAACAATTGGCTGTCACATGAAAGCATCAGCTCAGAGATTTAACAGAGACCTCTTAACCACAGACAGAGGAAGTCTGAGTTTCTCTGGATGAGCAAACTGTATTGGATTGGCTCAACATTCACACAAAATCCATCCTGCCCTCGAGAGTCTGTCAACATCATTAATAGACCCTCCAAAATGTGCTTCAATTAACTCAAACTTCCATTATCATTTTTAAACACTTCTTTCCTCTGTGTCCTTAGCCGAAGATATTGAGGAGCACGCCAGGAGAAGGATTAATTCTTACCCTGAAATTCAGATAATTTCCCTGCCTCTCCCCTGGGACATTGCACTGTCAATCAAACGTCAGGTCCTCGCTGTCAAACCCCCCTCACCGCCTCTGCAACACAAAACGACAAATGTACCGGGAATACAAATCAGCTGGCATTAAAATGACAGAGGAGGGACTTGGAGGGTAGCTGAAGAGTCAGTGATGAAAGTAGCACAGATTAGTCATGACAAAAGGCCTGCGATGTATCAGTTTCAAGTCCCAACTTAAATTGATGCAATATGAAAACAATGAGATGCAAAAGTCGAGCTCGTATGCCTCGATCTGATGAATAGATGTTCCATCTCCTCAGATGAGTGATACAGCCATGACACCCAAACTGTTGAAATGTGTCTCGGTGGGTGATTTCAAAAGTTCCAACAAAGAATGCATCATCTCCCTGTCCTCTGCAACTCTCTGCAATGACTGATTGTGTTGTCATGGCACTTCAACGCTGTCACAACGTGGCTCCACTGTCTTATCGCTCAAGTTTATGCATTACTTGCTATCTACACATACACGTCAACCCAACAGGCAGGGGGACTCCTGCTGCACTCGACAGAGACACGGCAGCACCAGCAGCTCTAACATCTGAGAGAAAACAACAGCTAGCGTGAACGTAAATTTCCCTGTGTCCGATCGATGAAATAGACAATCACTTCTCTCGCTCATTCGCTCCTAAGTTACTGCTGGAAAACAGCTATCAATAGCTCTGATGTGCTCTGAACAACTACGCTTTCATGTGTTAAATCTGTTTTGGAATCTCTGTTATCAGGTGGCATGTGATGCGCAAAAACAAGTGACAAACAGATGAACCAAAATAAGATTGAAAAGGCAAATATACACTTCTGTTGCTATAATTAAAATATTCAAGCTCACTTTTTAAGATGTAGTAAGTAAAAGTATAAATATGAGCTTATCAGCTTTTGCAATTGTCTTCACACGCTCTTTTTTTTTTTACTTACATGTATATTTATTCCCAAACTGTCTTTATCTGTTGCATAATGCTAGATGGTAAAGTGAAGGTTAATTCCATGCAGGTTCCCTGTTGCTCTTTCCACTATCAAACACATACTTTCATGCTCTACCTCACCTTCTCCCCCTATGGCACAAAGCAGCCGACAGTCAGTTCTCCGGGAGAGCCTGTGATGTGGCAACTTACGCTCCACAACCACAGCTGAGCCTCTGGTGGGACAGAGGTAGAGAAAGTGATATGATGATGAGTTGAGTGAGAAAGATGCTCAAAGCAACACCCAGGTTTGCAGGAGCAGGTATGCAGCAGGTGGCATCAAACAGTTGTGTTGTCACTATCGGGCTCTGAAGTTTTCAACGTTTGAAACAAGTTGAAGGTCTCGTCAAATATATTTTCCTTTAGCTTGCCTGTCGGGATGCTCAGATTGTAAAAAGGTAGCCATACCTAATCCTGGCTTTGATCAGCCAACAAAAGCAGAACTATGGAAGTTGCTAGAAAGTCTTTTGCTGTATTGTCTTCCCCGCAGTACAGACATAGTAAATCCACTTTGATGAAAAAAATTCAGTTTCTTGCCGACAGGATTACAACAGCAGACAGGCCTGTGTGTATCGTGCAGCTGCCTTTTTGCTTGTGCTAGGGTGTCATTAAACCTATCTCTGAGAAAGATGTGAGATCTCCGTCTTCATTGAATGAACAAAGGCATCTGTGCCAGACGGAGAAGCACATTGGTGGATTAGAGGTAGAACTGGATGGCAAAAAGGACAGGGAAAGGTACACTGTCATCTTCTGCCAAGCACATTTAGCAAGTTGTTAGGACATATTTGAATGAATCATTGCAGAGAAAGATAAATGATATCTGACAATCAGGTTTTATGTCCAATTGTTAATTACTTTTTTTGTTCCCCAACAGTATATGTATGGCTTTATAACAAAAAAAAAGGACATGTAGTGGGGCAAAAAAAGTATTTAGCCAGCCACTGATTTTGCAAGTTCTCCCACTTAGAAAGATGAGAGAGGTCTGTAATTTTCATCAGAGGTACACTTCAACTATGAGAGACAAAATGAGAAAAAAAATCCAGGAAATCACATTGTAGGATTTTTAAAGTATTTATTTGTAAATTATGGTGGAAAATAAGTATTTGGTCACCCACAAAAAAAGCAAGATTTCTGGCTCTCACAGAGCTGTAACTTCTTCTTTAAGAAGCTCTTCTGTCCTCTACTTGTTACCTGTATTTATGGCACCTGTTTGAACTCGTTATCTGTATAAAAGACACCTGTCCACAGCCTCAAACAGTCAGACTCCAAACAACATGTTACACATAAAACTCAAAATACTTATCCACACACAGAGATTATTCAAGTTTTAGCTGAGGATCTTGTTCAGCTGGGATAACAGACTTTAGGTTCACAACAATCAACAGTATTGTACTTCATAGTTCAAATCTTGTCCTCAACCTAAACTCTCTTCCCCATGCTAAAGCACTGAATGGTTTAGGCCCAAAATACATTGCTGATCTTCTGCTACTTTATGAACCACCTCGACCTCTGAGGTCATCAGGTACTGGTCTGCTTTCAGTCCCTAGAGTCAGAACGAAACATGGTGAAGCAGCGTTTAGTCATTATGCACCACATATCTGGAACACACTCCCTGAAAGCTGCTCCAACTCTCACCTATTTTAAATCAAAGATTAAGACTTTTCTATGTGCCACTGCCTTCCTATCTTAGCTTATATTAACTCACTTTAACCTAATTTTATTTTAACATATTTCTAATTTTCCTTCTCTTTTCTGTTTTATTTTATTTGTCATTTTAATTGTGCTCTTTTATGCTTGTCTGAATGTTTCCAATGCTTTTAATGTTTTAATGTAAAGCACATTGAGTTGCCCTTGTGTATGAAATGCGCTATACAAATAAAGTTGCCTTGCCATGCCTTAAAGCAGGCATGTCCAAAGTACGGCCCGGGGGCCAATTGCGGCCGAAAGGTCCATTTATTTATGGCCCCAAGCTTCCATCTTAAATTGTGTTATTTATAGCAAAGAAATTAATCACAGTTTCTTTCTACAAACAAAACTAAAGTCAAACCAGAAACGTCTCAAAAAGCTTCATATGGACTACCTGTCTAAAGTCAAAGCTCTGGGAATTCTGCAAGACGGCAATAAAGAAGAAACACAAGAAGTCTTAAAGCTGACACATTTTCAAATTAATGTTTTTTATCATGATGTGAAAATGTTCTTGATCAACACTAAAAGTTCAGAAGACACAAAAGAGGACACAAGACAAGATCAAAATTATGAAATTGTACAGAAAAGGCAACATTTGGTGCATCAAAAATGCCTGCTGGTCAGAAAGGTCTTAAAAACAACATGAAATAGAAGTGTGATGAAATCTAGATCGTGATCCTGCCATAGGAAAATAATGATACAATATTTTTTCCCACATTGCCGGACCCTAAAGAAAAACATTTTCCTCCAAAAGAAGATAACGTTTGCTCATGTGTACGTGGCTTGTGGAGAACAGAGGACTTCCTAGTACTGATTTATTGAGACAAATTTTAAATGATTGTTATTGAATAAATATGTCATATATAACTTTAGGATTCCAAAGTCTCAGTAGGAGCCACTGGCCCTGAGGTATTCTGGACAACATCATATGTGGCCCTCTTTGAAAAAAGTTTGGACACCCCTGCCTTAAAGCAATGAATTATAGCAGTCCTATGCTGAATGTTATATGCACTAAGAGTGCTAAAAGTCAACCAGCTAATGTGTGGATGCATGAGCTCCAGCAATAAGCTCGAAGATGAGGTGCAGAACAGGTTATTGCTCAACACTTGCACAATGAGGGTTTATATAATTGATCATTAGTATCTTGTAAATTGCTTGTTAAGTACAAGTGGAACTTTGTGCCACTCATAAAAATAGCACACCTGCTTGTATAAAAGTTTGGTTAATGAATTAGACAGCACCTGCACTTTGTAGGGTCTGCTTTTTTAATTAGTCACAGCATCTTGAGGTGTTGTATACTGTTTTTTTAAATGCAGTGCTGCGTTTTGTTCTGCATAATTCCTTTGTTGTGTGTGTGTTGCTTTAACTATGTGCTTAAATCCAAAAGCGATTAAAAATGTATCAACGTTTTTGACCCCAGTGTTTTCCATTTGTTTCTCAACCACTTCGATTCAGGTGTTCAGCATGGTGAATCCATAAAACGGAACAAACAATTAGGGAAAGTACTTCTAATCTTCAGGGCTTCTTGTCCTCAGCTTTGAAGTTAGCATCATAAAATTTCATAGTTTATCAAAGGCAGCTGCCAATAAAACTATCAAACCTAAACAAAGGGAATTTAAAAAGTTGTACTTTGGTTTGATAGAGATGTTTGTAGATATGTAGGATTAGCAATGAGCAATGTACAAGACAAAGTAACGCTGTTCCAAAAATCAATGTAGACTTTTTTCTCTTTAATGACCCAAAGACCTGCAGTGATGGTTTAAACACAGGGGGAGGTGTACAGTGTCAGCAGCAGTGGTGTACAGAGGAAGGGGGCAGTTGATGTTGTGGCTTCAGACTTTATGATAGTCAAATTTTCCTTTATCTTACTGCTACAGCTCATCATGATACCTAGTCCACCACCGAAACACCATGAGAGTAACTGCACTGAGGCTTAATCTTCAGAGTCCACATTTTTGGTTTGGACAATGGAAAATTGAACACCACTTAGCAAACCTGATCTATTGATTGAGAGGGATGCTAACCATTTCCTCTAATTTAAACCACACTGGACTCTATTTAGCTGTGTGATGAGATTAGAAAAGGTGACATGCCTGTGGCGTGCAGGCTGGGAGTATCAGAGGTTGCCAACACTGGCTTTGTACCCTGCTGACATCAATTCAAAAAACAGGATGTTAATGTCGCCAAACGACACACTGCTCAGTGCCTAGAAGCACCTTTAATTCCACCTACAAAGCTCCTTCAAAAAACTGTTACTTTAACTGGCACAATGACTGTCAGTGGGCACATCCCCAGACCCACTTGGATCAATGAACAAATGTGAAACAAAGGTACAGATTCAAAGGTCTGGGACAGTTCATCTTTGGCTGAAAGGAAATAAAATACTTTGATTTTTACTTGAATTTATTAGTTTAAAGAATATCATTAAGTGTCCCTCCTGGGAACTGGATACTGATCTTCCAGTTCATCAGTTAAGAAAAGATGTAACAATGTTAACGGAAGCTGATATGTATATTTTTGTTGCGGTGAGGGGTTTGATGTTTGACATCCAAAGACCTATCTTGATTTCAGCTAGCTTTGGCCTAGAAACAGATTTGATAAACTCCTAAGCATTAAGCATTATGGATTATGGCAGTTCTTCTTCCTAAGAAAATCATAATTAGTTAACAGAATTAATATGTCCTCTCATATCATACAAAAATGAAGAACCCATCAAAACTAAAATGGCTCTCTCATCTACAAATATGTTGAGCACTGTTAACTAAATACTGTGCAGGAAGGCTACATAAATCACACTTGATTATAACCTGGATATGCAACAGTTAAGTTATCATAGTGTCAGGAAATCTGAATAAAAAACATAACACTGAAGGATCTGCAATAAGAAAAACAATTCTGCCAAAATTCCTCTTTACTTCACCATTTTTCATTTTTTAGCATCGTTTCATTTTAGCATCCAACATCTCACAATGTTGGCTGTAGTGGAGAACAGGGTTGGTTGTCACACTTTTTTTTTTTACTGTTTTAATGATTGCTCATCATCAAAACATCATTCAATAGTCATTCCTACATTAAATTGAAGTTTAAGGTGTTGGCTTGAAATGTGTATCCCTCTCATTTTCCAACTCATTGTAACAAAGAGGAAATTAACTATCAAAGACACTGACACATTGTGACAACCAACCCCATCACAGGGATGGTTGTCACACACTATGGGGTTGGTTGTCACACACTATGGGGTTGGTTGTCACACACTATGGGGTTGGTTGTCACAATGGTATTTTAATGAGAAAAATCTTTTAAAAAAGGCAAGAAGGCAGAACTAAATTTGAAAGTTTAATTGCACTGACAAGTGATAGGCCTACATAACTTAATGCATTTTAACATAAAATGATCAAGGGACATGAACAGGAAACACATCTTTAGGCCAGCCTATATAACAACATAAAGAACAAAACAAATAGGCCTAACAATAATGGCCGACTCAACGAGGCAACATGCAGTCACTGTCTGAGTTACACTGATGGCAAATGTAGGGTCTGCGCACTCCAACTAATTTCACAATGCATGGTTTTGCCAACCTAGGGGTTGGTTGTTACATGTGACAACCAACCCCGAAGAGAACGTGACGACCAACCCCAACTCAAATTTTTTGCTAGCATCAAGGCTAACAACCATCTAACCAGTAGTTAGCTAGCTAATAAAAATCTAAACTATAACTTTCCCTTCACACTTTGTAAGGGTAACACTTGTTTTGTTATAAACCCATCGTTTAAAAGTCTAGAAGAAAAATACTGAGGAGCTGAATATTTACAATTTGACATGAAAACACAAAAAGTCTTCTCACCTCAAGTTCAGCTGTCTTACTCCAGAGAAGACTATATAGGTGAGCTCTGTCCCTAATTAATGAAATGTCCATACCCCAATTTGAGAGACAATGCCCTCTGGTGGCGAGATATAACAGGTGTGACAACCAACCCGTGTGACAAACAACCCCTTTCTCCCCTATTCTTCATTTGATATTATTCTGATCATGTGACTTTCAAGTAAAACTGCATACCCCTAAATCATGATTCAGTTAGCACTCGTGAAAATGAGGGATGTTAGCATTTGGTCAACTAAACCATGAAGTGCCGGCAACTTTGTTAGTCACCACCAGAATCACTAGTTGGTTAAGCAAAGCATTAATGTTTGTTATAACTGTATGCCTGAAACGCCAGTCATGTGCTGTGTCAAAGCTATAGTGTGCAGCCACTCAACACTAGCTGGGGCTGAAGCTCCAGATAGTGATGCTACTGCCATGATGCTTTAATGCTTTAATGCTATACTGCCTAGGTGTAAGCAAACACATATGACAGATGGATCTCGTAGGGCAGCACGGTTCAACAGTGTTTTGACCTAGAGGAAATAGAGATAAGGCTCTATGTTGGCTGTAACTACTTGACAGGAGCAATGTGTAACCAACACAGGCATGTTCATATTAACCTGCAAGGACTGAAGGCTGGATGTGCTAGCTCTGCTATAGGAAGCCACACTCAGAAAACTGATTTGCCGTTGTTTATCTGTGGACCTGTGTTTAGCTCTGTAAAATAAGCTGTGCTCATTTTGGAGTGTCTTTTTTTGTGTTTTTGTTTTTACTATATAAAGACTGGTTGGTTAAATTGGAACAACTGGAAAAGTAGTCACCCCTTGTCGAAATTAACCTAAAGTTAATACCAAAAACAACATAAAATTACATTTATCTTATTTAAAGAGAATTGTGTTGTTTGTATTGTTATTAAGTATCACTGTATTAAGCCATCGAGGCATAAACTGTTAATAAATTAAAATAAATGCATTGATTAGGTCAGTATCTTATGCTGTAACAGGATGCACAGATACTTTTAATGTGCCTCAATTCCATTTCTAAGAAAATGTGCAATAAAGCATATCTAAATAATAGCAATAATGATGATAATGGCTTTAACTTCATAGTATACATTCCCCTTTTCAGAGTTATGTGTTTTTAAGTTAAGAATCATCTTTTATTAAACATGTTTTACTCTTCACTAATCTAACCTGACCAGCACTTATTTCTCTTTGAAGGTGAAAGATTAATTATTGTTTTCACCTTCATTCTGTGCAGCTCCACACTCAGCATTTCATAAGTCTTCAAAGACTCATAAGCTGTCTGAACAGCTACAGTTGGTATACATCATTTTTTTTACTGTCATCACAATACCAGCGACCGCAGGCTAGTAACAGCAACGTCTGCTTCCATTTCGTCAGCCTCCCCAGAGCTATCAGGATTTTACTAGATCCCCCATAAACCTCGGGCAACATTTCCACCCAGTCGTTGATTAGTTGTATTTGCAATTAAAATAAAACAACCTGCTCCTGTCTTTAATAAAATGAGTATCAATGTAGTTACCACTTAAAACTTAAAAAAGGGGTAAAAAAAGAGATAATTAACAAGGGATTCTGAAATAATTGGCTACATCATGCTCGACTGCTCTCCGTTCCACTGTGCCATGTCCTCCCCTATAACACTGCCAGTACAATTTGGGACTGCTGAATGGGCACAGTAGTTGGCATGGAACCGTGAGCTGCTCTTATCATGTTAAGCACAATGACAGGGATTGGTACAACAGAACGGCTTTAATGATTCTGGATTTGTGCCTCTGGGCTGCTATCGCCCTGACCAACCCTTGTAAACCCATGTTTAGGCTGAGGGCTGTGTGTGTTTGTGCCTCCATTTTGAGGCTGAGCATGGACAACAAATTCAGACTTCTTGCATCACTGTGTGCAACGCTGTTATGCAAGATTTATGTCATGTTTCTGCAAAAACACAACCCAGCATTGGAAGCATAGTTGCAAGGCTGAGTATACAACAGTATTTCTAAAGTCTTGTTGTGTACTAGGAGATGCAATACAACTACTAGTGCAGTACACAGCTTCGCAGTACACAGCATAAGGTTGCTCTGAATAAATAAGTCCAAGCTGGTGCACCAGAGCCTCAATGCTAACAGTCATTACTTCTTTATCACATCTTTATGTAAGGCTGAGTTGACAAAAAGTTAAAAGCAATGTTATTCTTTCATCTTCTATAAATGTCGGCAGATTTATAGAGCTGTATGTGAACTGAACAGCGTGTTCAGCTGGCCTATTTTAAAAAACCACCCACGGATTCACCCGCTATCAATGCACCTGCGGGGTTAGTTTGTACAAAACTGCCATCTTAAGAGCAAATCTGACACAGTGCAAGGATGCCAGAAGCCCTTTCAATCATGTCACAGTTCCAACACTGTCCAAATTGCCTCTCTTCCTGTCAAAATATGTAAAAATAAACAGGAAGAGGAAGGCAGAAATTGTCAGATTATCATTACGTATAATATCTTGGTTTTCACATCCTTTCCCCTGAATGAAAGGCATTGTTATTTTTAGAACAGGCTTTGTTTAAAGCAGGTAGAGACTGGCACTATCTAACCTATGTCTGTTTATGCCTCACAATATTCAAAGTCGCCACGTGGTTATCAAAATCTATCACAAGTGATGCATGACGCCTGTGCTTTTTGTTTCCCCGAGGAGCACAATTATTCATGCTAATAGAGATGCAGAGGATTGACTTACCATACTGGAGCAGAGGCAAAGAACATGTCTGCTTCCTGCCAGGAGAGCCGAATGGTGCCTACACGGATTCAGTCTGCAACACAAAAAGAGAAGACTTCAGTACGGACACGCAGTAATGACTTATGTTATTCCACAAGACAGACACATCAGAAACATTTGGGATGTCAGCGTTCACGGAGCTTATGTCATCCACTTAGTGTACTCTGTGTCACACTGCATAAGAGCAGCAACCGGGATGACTCCAACACAGATGCAAATCCTGGATTTTATAGGACTCCAATTCACGCTTCCAGGGGAAAAAGAACATTATTAACACTGCGAGATATTATAGATTCTCTTAGGATATGAATTCAGTTAGTTTACTGATTCGTATCAATAAGAGATGATATCCTGTGGGACTCAATAAAAGTTCCTTAAGATATGAAAATATGATTCAATGCATCTAAACAGGCTACTGTTGCTTTCATTAGCAGGCGTAGAGACATACACTGCTCCACATGTCTCTGGGAAATATAAAGACTACTGTATTGATTTATATTGGGCTGTAACATTTAAAGGAAATCCTGCATAATAAGACATGTTGACCTTAATGGATTGACATTTGTATATTTTATATGTGTGTCATACAAACAAACATTTGATTTCCACAGTAAATTTGTAAAAATGAATTCCCTTGTGGGTTACATCGAATGGTTGGTCTGCTGTGGTTGCTCTGTGCTTCCCCCGAAACGTTCCCTGCATGAGGGTCAGTAAGCCTTTTTAAGTTGAACCCAATGATGATAATAATGAAGTTACTCTCAATGTGGATCAGAATGAACAACTGAAGAGGTGAGGAGGTGGTAATGGAGCTGAAACAATGTAGCTTGTAGCTCAGATGCAAAAGATAATGTCAACGCAATGAGGTCAACATGTCTTATTCTACAAGGGCTCCCTTTAAAACAAAGTGGAATATATTTAATATTGTGCAGATGAGACAAACACTGAATGAATATAAGCAAATGTTCTTTTGTGGAATAATGAATGTTACAAGTCAAAGCACTACATGTTACATTAATACCTCTACGTACACAGGCTAAAGGAAGCTGTTATAATAACTGCTTGCTCAAGAAGACGCTCAGCACACATTAGCACACAATGTTCTTCTATGTTGTTTGACATGACAGACATGACGTTCTCACCACCTACTGGCATGCTTTATGCAGGCACTTTCATCCATTTCTGTGTTGTGGTGTGGGCCGAGAAACTTGGCGAATGGGGAGGAAAATAATTCATGTCTAGAAATATTCCTTTACGTGTGCTGTATAGCCTATATACTATTACTCAAGACACATTTTTACAGGAAAGCTTTTATTGTGTGATTGTATTGAAGTTTTTCAGCTCTGATTTTAAGGGTCTTTTTTATAAGTTTGTAGAGTTTTTCAAGCTTTTATTTCATTTAATTTTTAATCGCTTTATTTTGCTTTGCCCTTCTTGTTTTTATTGCCCACTGTAAAGTACTTTATTTATATAGCACTTTTCAATACAAGTAACAAAGTATCATTATTATTATTATTATTATTATTAAATGCCAGGAGCATTTTAGGTTTCTGTGCCTTGCCCGGGGACACTTCAGCATGAGACCGCAGGAGCTGGGATCAAACCGACAACCTTCCGATTAAGAGATAACCCACTTTACCGCTCAGCCACAGCTGCCCAAATTGATAATTACTGATGGAATATCCTAATTAGTAAGGTGTTCAGATGGGGTGTGATACGTGGTTAATTTCCTAATGACTTAATACAATTCATTTGGTGTGAAATTGAGTCATCAGTGCACTTCTTGAATAAAGAGGATCTTATCTGCCATAAACACGGTTGGTGTATAGGCTGTCAGTTGTTCTACAAACACTATAAAAAAAGCCCTCGTGTCATTTCCACTGAATTGTTTGCCAGTTGTGTTCCTGTGGGAACACTAGCAGCAGTGCTGGGTGGCTTCTACCGCTGTCATCCAGAAGCACTTTGAATACTCAGGCACAAGCCTCACTGCTGCAGCATTCACAACTTCTGTCACCAAACCCAACGATAAAAGATTTTATGTTTAACTATTGTTATAAATCTAGCAATGATGCAGCGATTGTCTGTGTGCCAATTCTGATAGTAAAATTCTTAGCTTTCATATTTCTGACTATCCTACGTGTGATACTTCTGAAGAGACTGTTTGAGGTGGAGAGAAAAATAACAAGGGGAGGAAAAAAACTTCAATCTGCTAGTCACTGCATCTCTGCCTCTTTGACAGCAGTGTTTTAAAATAACAGGATATCTGAAAAGGTATGAGCCAGCAGAAATCAGGATGACAAGCAAAGTCAAACAGGCGCAAGAGTTTTAATACAAAGCCCTCCTCGACTCGATGTGCGCCTTCGATTGGCTAAATCTCATCACTGTCCTGTCCATTTTATTTACAACCTTTTGCCAAATTATTCAGGTAAAAAGCTTTGGATGCTGGATCCTTTCGGTCATTTCGGCTCTTCTTCGCAAAGAGAGGGGGATAAAACTGTCTCAGAGGGGGATTTGGGTGGAGTGAGGGTGAGGGCAGGAGGAGAAAGAGAAGTAGAAGAGAAGGATGAGACATCACCGGGATGAAATCTTCAGTTTGCCAAGGTCAGCAGATTCCTAGCTATGAAATGAAACGCTGCCAAGCACACAAGCACGCACACACAAACAATGGAGAACATACACACACGCACACACACAGAGACACCTACACATATCCAACTGCCCGTATGAGCTCTTCCCAGAGGACAACCTGCTGAGAACTGCTAAATTACCTCCAGGCTCATACTTGGCGGCTATATGTGGCGGTACACCCACGAATACAAACACGCGCTCACTCTAACCTTCTCTTTGGTGTCATTATATTGCTCCCCGGTCATTTGGAAATCTTCACCTCTCCTCTTTCCGCCCTCACTACACTGAGACCCTTAATGTGTGACACAGCTGTCAGTGCTAGTGACGACTGGTACTCATGGGGGCTGCTAGTTCACTTGACCCTCCCACACTTTCTGACCTTGTACTCTCCTGTCTTGTTCCAGGTTACTGTCCGTGATGACTTATCCATTGGGGTCACAGGCTTGCCGTGGGTGGAGAGTAAGAACAGGGTTGTTTATTTCACCCAGGAGAAAGTATCCGTGTTGCTACCTTGTAAAGGTCTGACTTTTGGCGACTCGGGGGCTTCACTTTTTCTCAATAATTCAAAGAGAAAAGCTTTACACAATCATTCCTGTCAAAAAAAGATACATTACAGGAAATATAAAACATTTTTATCTCCTATATATATTCCATAAACATATATTCAGTGAACACAAGGGTGTGATTTATGATGAATCTAATGAACTGCTACACTGGCATATTTCCACAGCTTCTGGCAACCACACACACCGCCATAACTCAGCTCAAATCAGTGCGCGGGCTGTACGTCAGAGGACAGTACATTCCATCCCTCCCACTTGCACCTGCCATTTATTTTCTGAGTGTATGATTTTATACAGTGTTATTGAGCCAATGGTATATGCTGCTGTATGTTGTGACTGAGTATTTTTGAAAAGGGTTCAATGGCTCTGGCGGCAGTGTGGAAAAAAAATCAGCTCTAGTTGTTTCATATATGTAGTGTACTCCAGTGAAACGTCCACACAAACTCAGAACACCCACAGAGGTGAAACAACACCTCTTTGTCAGTTTATCGCAGAGTTTGTGTATTACATAATTTTACACATTTTTACTTTCATGTTTTACTCAGATTCAAGAGCTCCTTTTACATGATATACCACAATGTACTAAAGTCCCAAATTACCCCCTGCTAGCAGTCTGAAAAACAATAGAACAAAAGGATTATGTGTATTAACTTCTGCGAAAACTGTATTACTTTTTTTTTGCCATTTTCGCCTTCAATAAACAAGACAGCTGAAGAGAGACGGGAAATGAAATGCTGGAAGCAGAGAGTAGGATAAGACATGCAGCAGGAGTCCAACATGCGGCTGCTGTGATGAGGACTTTATTGCCTCTGTATATGGTTTGTGCACTTAGAACGCTAGACCAACAGCGCCCCGTATTCTACAACTTTTGACATAGAATATGTCATACAAACATGTCTCTGTTACATATTTTTTTATTACTTTTCCAAAGAAAAAACAAGCCAATGACATTTTTTATGGACAGCCCTGTGCGTACGTTTTCCTTCTATGCTCTTCTCTATGATAATTTAACCAAAAGCCAAATTATCTGCAGATAGTTTCTTTAGAACAATCAAGCCAGGTAATCAAAGGCTGTAAAAAGTAATTACATATAAAAATAAGGGTTTCTCTGACATTATTTGTCAGGCCTTGTGGGCTTGAAGTGAAGCTGCGGTCTTATACCCAAGATATTACAATCTTGCACACTTCAAAAGATCAAAATCTAATAAAAAATTGGTAAAACTAGCGATGTGCTTGTTTAATCAACTAAAAGATGAAACGTTGTCATTCTCACTTGTCAGCACCAGAGTTACTGTAAAACAAGTAATTACTAGGTTTTATTATTTTAGACCTGAAATGCTGCACATATGTTGTGTCCAAGCTATATCGTAGCCACCTGCAAAAAGCAGGCACTGTAGCTTTGGTAACTGGTGAATGCCATAATGCTATAATGCTCGACAATTCAGTTGTAAATATGCAAAAATGGCTGATGACATCTCATAGTGGGCGTGGTTTGGAGGTATTTTGATTTAGAAAATGGGAAAGAGTTGTATGTGGGCTATGTCTGGTTAACTCAACACAGCCTACAATGTGCAACAAGTACAGACATGTACATTAACCTGCAGGGAGGACTTAGGGTTGGTGATGCTAGCTCTGCTAATGTTAGTCACACTTAGCAAACTGATTTCACAGTTTACCCACAGACCCCAAGTGTAGCAATGTTCAATAAATAATGCTCAAATTTGACTTAATTCTGAGTTTTTTTCTATCCTTGACTGGCCGGAGAGTCGGAATTTAAATGTATCTTGAAATGACGAGGAAATGAGTCACGTCGTCACATACCTACTCACAAATTGAAACAGTAGGAAAGCAGTTGTGTTGAAATGCTTCATCACCACATGCAAGCAAACTGGATCTGTTGATTCGGGTTTAGTATTGTTATCACCATTAACTATATAGAGAGCATATCCAGATCATTTCACCTCAGAGCCCAAAAATCTAAGAATCTTAAAAAAATTCAATAAAAGCACCATGAAGTTAAATCAATTATTTTTCTATGCTTGAATTTTGACTCTCCTTTTGAGGTCACCTTGTTATACTTTTAGGGTTTTGAGGACTTCTCATGCTACGCTTTCATTCCTCTTTCCTTTTCCCCAGACGACATAGGCTGTGACAGGTTGCACTCTTCTAAGCTGCTAACTCGTTTTTCATTGTCGTCATTTCAACTGCACCCGATTATTATCGTCATAAACACCGAGAACTTCCCCATATTGTGTACTACTCTGAAAGGAATGTCCTACACTGCGCTCCGAATGTTATTTAGTGTTTCAATATAAACCATACAGCCCATGAAAGACTCATCCTTTAGTCTTCTTATAAAACTTCAATGAGGGGCAAAACAATGTTCCTGTTTGGCTGCATGTTGAACTAGTTATCAGTCTTAAAACATTCATGCTTATTCATAATGAAGGACTCAGAGCAGCCAGGGAGAGTAGAGAAACATTTCAACATCACAGGAGTATTTACCCACCAAAAGTAGAGAGCCTTCTGTAATCCTCGCAAAGGGCTCCCTTTACTACCAAAGTGCTTTTAGTGAGTGTGCAGTTTTTCTGAGCTCAGTCCTGAAAAACATTACATTTCATCACAGCACTTCATCAACCGCTTGATTCTAACTCATGATAAAAAAATGATTAAAACCAAAATGAAAAATATAGATTAGACATTTATATTTCATGTTTCCTGATTGCATTCATCATCATAATTTCTCTGGGGCTTCCCGAAGGCAACAGGCGCTACATAATTGACAGGCCTGAAAGCTGTTGGGCTCCGTGAGGGAAAATCTGTAACTCAGTTGGGAAACAAAAAAGACACCAAAAGCTTTGAAACCAACAGAAGAAGAAGACAGTTGGAATCAGTTTTGCGTCCCATTGTGCCAAACATTTGGTGCTGAGACAATGCAATACTGTTTGAATACAATAGCAGAGTCTGAAGGAAAAGACTTCTAAGAGTTTGTTTCAGCCTCAGTTTACTTAGACAATAAAGAGATAGAGATACAGTTAAAAGCAATTTCAAAAAGGACACAAAGAGGCTTTTTGAGTAGATTAAGAATTCAAATAACGCAATATCCACCTTGAGGTAAAAAACTAAAAGACACAAACAAGAGAAACTGATCATGCTTGAGAAACTACATCAATAGTTAAAAATTATTTTTAAATAACCGTTTATTTTTTAATCTACAAACAATGTACTTCCAGTTTTATTTAACGACAAGAGCATCTTTTATGAGAAACTGCTGGTACAACTTGATCTTCCATCAATTATCAATCAGGTAGTTGAGTGCTATGTCTTTAGAGTGTTTCAAACTTTGGCAACAACATGCTCATGCTCAGAACTCTAAACCCAGTCGCCCAAAGGTCAGTTCAATGCCAGAGTTTTGTTCCCTTTTTTCAACTGCAGACTTTCACATCAAGACACTTTGCTGCCATGGCTGGCACCATAAGTTCTCAGGCATGTTGGACAGCCCTGGGTCTTGGAATATGAAGCCAATGCGGAAGTGCTTAAAACTGCACTTCCTTGAGTGTCCACTTGAGGCTGCCTCCAAAAGCCAATTAAGCCACACACACCCATTCAAAAAAAAAAAAAAGGGCCATCTTTCCAGCAAAAAAAAACATGTTCACAGCCTGGTTCAAAAAACCATACAAGTTTTACACAAATAGGGGCATGACTGACAGGAGATCACACTGTAGCGAGGAGGCTAAAGGACTGCCTCAACTCCACCTCATTGCCTTTGGCTAGTTCGACCAAAAGTTACGCTGAGTCAGCATTTCATATAAAGCTTCAAAGCTCCCCCATCTGAAACCAATGGGGGATGTCACTGAGGCGATGTCCAAGTTATAAACAGTCTATGATGTTGCACTGATAAAAGTGATCTTGAATCTAAATGAAGATCCTGAATGAGATAACATACTGTTTGTTCTAATAAAATATCTGGAGCAGTCTTGTAAACAGTGTCCCATTTTCCATTGGGACCTTTGCAGCATACTTTGGGAGCGTTTTAAATCTCAACAATTAGTATGTAGGTCACAGTACAAAGGCTTTGAGACACAAAGGGAACACAAAATCAGTCAAGGATTTTAAAATTGCCACAGCACAGACATATATTGTTGGAGAGATGTACACACAGCTGAAGGAAAATGGCTACATCCAGTAAAAACCTATTTTAACCTATGAAAAATGGTCAACGCTCTCCCCTACTGGGAGAACGGTGATCTTTGACGATGTAACATTGCAATTGTACTGTAGATAAGAATAGGATGTACTACTGTATTACATCAGAGTGTACACACTGCTTTGTACCTGCAGGTAAACGGATCAGACCTCTCTACCTCAGCTTAAAAATCTGAAGTATGGTCAAATCCAGAATCCCTGTGCTCATGGTACCATGACAAATAAACTGTTCTGCTTGCAATACAAGGGGGCGGAGTTTCATTCAGGGTGAGCAACAATCACCAGTTTACCATGAAATAAAAGCAACAGCAACCTTGTTTATGTTTTTGCATCTAACAGTATCATCATCCCTGGATCAAAATCGGGACTGTTGGTTCAAAAGTCCTTATCAATAGCAACATAAAGAAGGTCAGCCTATTTTCACTTGCGCAATATTAAAAAATTTGGACACATCCTGCCTCAGAGCGACGCAGAAAAACTAGTCCATGATTTGTTACCTCGAGGTTAGCTTACTGTAATTCCCTCTTATCAGGCTGCCCCAATAAGTCTCTAAAGACTCTCCAGCTAGTTCAAAACGCTGCAGCTCGAGTATTGACTAGAAAGTAGTGTCTTGTTTAAAGTAGTATGGGAGGTAGAACCTTCAATTATCAGGCCCCTCTCTTTGGAATCATCTACCAGTCAGGGTCAGGGAGGCAGACACCCTCTCCACTTTTAAGAGTAGGCTTAAAACTTTCCTTTTTGATAAAGCTTATAGTTAGAGCTGGATCAGGCTTGGACCAGCTTTTAGTTATGCTGCTATAGGCCTAGACTGCCTGGGGAACTGGCACACTGACACATGGGATCCTATCTCACCCCCTTCCCCCCAACCCCCCATCACTCACTTTAACTCTGCCTGTCTCATTGAAAGTTTCTAATCATAGACCTTTCTGGAGTCCCTGAGCTCCATTGTCTCGTAGATCCCTCTGAGCTGCCATAGGCATCCTCCTGCTGTGGATGTTCTGGACTCCAGCTGATATGGACGTGCTGGACTCCAGCAGCAACAGCTTCTACTACTCCTCGCATCACTATCACCTCTCTCTCTTACTCCCCTCTATCCCTCTTTCAAGACCCAACTCGGTCGAGGCATGATTGCTGTCTGACATGCGTCTGGTTCTGCCTGAGGTTTCTGCCTTTTAAAAGGAAGTTTTTCCTCGGCACTGTAACTAGCTAAATACTGCGATGTGCAATGCTCATGATGGATTAAGGTGGGATCAGACTGAGTCTTACCCTGTTTTTAAGTTGGGTCTCTGTTCATAATCTGACATAGAGTGGTCTAGACCTCCTATGTTTGTAAAAGTGTCTTGAGATAACATTTGTTGTGATTTGGCGCTATACAAATGATCATTTATATAGAAAAAATATTTGTCTTGGACCCGTCTTTCAAAGTGAACAGTGGAAGATGAGAAATGACTTCATTCAATCCAGAGTTTTTACCTTCTTTATCCTGAATGCAGAGAACCATCTCTTTCATCTGATATGTCCTCATGATGCAAGATCAGGCACACTGATGGTCACTGATGAATTCTCTGTGAAATGCTCTATGAACACACAGTACCGCCGCTGTCATTAACACTCCTTTTCTATTTGCGAGACTATTTAATGATCATAAAATCCACATTGGCTGGACATCTCAGTCAGCAGAGCAGTTAGTTTAATCCAATTTAAGTCAGTTTCATCTGTATAGAAAGTTTCCTAGAAATGCAAACTCAATGTTCTTTACAGCGGAAGAAAACAAACGAGAATCTGACAAAGCCCCCAGATACCCAATCAACATGCAGCCTTTCTCAGTTTATCTGGACGTCACCGTTATTATGCAGTCATTGAAGCCCTCGTAAAAGTGTTTGTATCATACACTGCCTCCGAAACACAGCTCAGTGGAGGTAAAGATAGCTTCAACGATCCCATATTACTCACAGTTTGCTGCCACAAGTCATTAGAAGTGTGACAAGATCTTGCCATATCAAAGCATGGCCATATTTATTTTCACGCTGATAAGCTGTCTCGCAAAATCAGTACTTAATATACACAGGGCTTTCCCTGCATTATAAACTACAAAGCAGCAGCCTTAGCCAAAATTCTGTACCGGCCCTGCCTCTGTTAGAGTCCAAGGACTGCCCTTGGTAAAATCTTTATTTTTAACCGCCGTGATGGCATTACACTGATGTGGTGGCGGCGCTCTATCGAAATCAGCCCAGTGTGAAGAAGAAACATGTAAGGGGTTTTCTGCGGGGTGCACCTACTTTATGCTAGGGCCAAATAAGCATCCCAAACTTAAAAGTGGTGAGAATGTGTAATCAGATGTCACTTCCAACACAATAGAAGAACATTGTGCACATGCAAAGTGAGCATCTTCGAGTAAACAGCGTTCTCAAAGCTGTGTACAGAGTAATGAATACAAAATTGTAAAGCTTGACATTAATTTCCCCCCAACACAATATAATAATAAAGAGCAGCTAGGTTTATTTATGTATTAATGTTATTGAAAATATCTGTATGTGTATGACATCTGAGAAAGGAGTAAAAAGAGGGGGTTTTGTAATCTCTAACAGTATTTAGGTTTTTTTAATTTAGTAATAGCAGCCAATATATTGAGAATACATAATTTGGGGAAAATAAGAAATAATAGTTCATTCCTTAGATGTGGAATAACTGCCATTTTATAATTTCACAACCCTAGAAACCAAAAGAATTGCCATTATTTCTCAGCATCATCACTCCCGAGGTGACTGTTGTTGAAGAAGGACTCCTTTCTCAGTTGCTGCATGCCTGATTATTTCAACAAAGTGCTGTGCTACCAACTGAAGTACTGGAGAATGTTCCAGTGTTTTTTGTTTTTTTTATATCATGAGTTGGAAAGAACAGCAAAAGATGCTCATTCAGCCTGTATTTCAGTGGAGTTAATGTCTGAGTGGAGGCTTGTTGAAGTGGTGATACTGCCATTGCAATATTAATTCACAACAGCTTTGCAAGCCACCAGGGCATGAAGTCTGATAAGAATCATTATATGCTGTGACAATAACACTGTAGATGATAATATTCCCCCATTTTCTCTACTCTCTCCTTTTAATGAGATTTGTTGGACTTATATGCAAATCCAAACTACACTGAGGCAAAAATGTACAACTTTTATGTAATATATCAGTTATTTATTTCTAAAAAGTGGGACCAACTGAAGGTATGAGCAGGCTGTAAATCACATTAATGTCCTGAGAGAATTTTAAATAAACTTTGCTGAATTGAAATGAGGAACTTCTAAATTTTCACTCAAACGGACATCTGTTGGAGCAACATTATGCAAGAGTTGCAGTGTTTTGTAATTTGGCACTGCTACAGTCAGTGTATTTGATTCCCTCATGAAAGACTTAAAAGCCAGTCTGAACCAAACATGCCCGACCTGTTACTTAGTCACCATTTTTTGTTCTTAGCCTGCTCAATAAATTTTATTTTCATTTGTATGCTTTATGAGAATAAAGAGCTGACAAAATAATATGAGACCAGCCTTCAGTGCTATTAGCAGCGCCTGCTACATGCGCCTGCTTAGTTACATTTGTGGCACCAAGTTACAATGAAAGATGGGACAATCTCCATATTATAGGCCAGTTCAATCAATTTTTGAGCTGTTACTTTAAAAAGGTCATATGATGTTACATTAATGATAAAAGACATAATCATAACAGGATATGCAGTACTATGAACTTCGGCGTCAGTTACATCAATCATTAGATTACTATTTTGCAGTACACAGTATAAACACTGTGTCATAATTCATTGGTTGGTCAAATCAGAGAGGGAAAGCAGAGCTAAAGCAAGAAACTTATTTTTTACCTGGGGGTAAAACAGGGCACAATTTTTTGGGCAAAGTATCCTAGTGTTGCGTAAGTAAACAGTTATGACAAAAAACCTATTAGGAAACATTGACGGCTTACAAAGATGAAATTTGCAACTTGAAAGCACAAATTCAAAATAAAATACACCAAAAAGAAAACACTGAAGAAGAAAAAACCAATACAGATGATGGGATAAACTGTTTTGAGGTTCTGAAAACCAGTTTTACATCAGAGTCTTTTTATTTTATTCAGCTTCTTTCTTGTTTTTCAATCACTGTAAAGCACTTTGGGTTGCATTTGATTTGTATGAAAGGTGCTATATAAATAAAGCTTGATTGATTATATGGTTGTTTCCTTTACATTCCATTTTTGGACAACTTCACGGTTGCCCTAATACTGTTTATTTCAAAGCTCTGCACTGACACCTGCACTACATACCCTCTCTTTGAAGGTACTCTATGGAGCTGAACCAGTAGCAGGAGGGAGGGTGTCTCTGGTACTGGGTTCTCTTCTCATTTAAATGAGGGCATGTGTATGTGTGGAGATGACTGCCGCTTATGTAAGTCTCTCAAATAACAGGTCATTATTTGAGGGTAATGTTCAGTCAAGTCAAGCATTTCTATAAAATGAGAAAAACTGTGATGGACAGTTTAATTAAATAATACTATGAAACTGACTTCATTTTCTTGGAACCCCTTTCAACATTGTAAAATAGTTCAAGGAACACCAGTGTTTCCTCTGAGAATAAGGAGACAAACGGTTCAATGGTGATTGATCATGACTCAAATTACTTGAAAAGTGATGATTTCATCCATAAAAAGCCTCGGAATTTTTGTCTCCACATTAATGGGGGCAGTGATCACCATCTTGGGGATGTACTCAAGATATGTACGTCTTGACCTCACCCTCAACTATAGATTTTATACTTCTTGGAAGCCATGTGTTGGAAACTAAAAATACAATCTAAATACAAAATGATATGGGCGGGTACAGATCTATTGGAGGCGGGGGGGTCTGGGTGTGTCTCGGAGCTCCTAACCCTCCTGGTAGAGGATTTGATAAATTTATAAAGCACCTCCTTTTATGATTCATAAAGTAATATCATCACCAAGTCACAACAGTTATGTGTCACTTGTAAAAATAAAACGGATCAATTTAAAATGTGCAAATCTTATTCAAGAATGTGTGAGACGTGCAACTGTAGAGCAGATCCAGTTCACAGATAAACAGTCATACCTCAGTCTCATAGTGTTAAATAAGATATATTTCAAATACATATATCTACATAACCTAAAGTTGAAATATCTTGCATGTTGCCTTGAGAGTGAAGCAAACAGTCAGCTCAGGTGAATTTCCCTTGGTACAAATGTTCTTAGTCCCATTGAGGTTTTTTGCCTTATTCAGCAAGGAGGTGGCTTTTAGAACGGTCAAGAAAATTACTTTGAACAATGCCTGTCAACTGCATTTCCCATAAAAATGAATTACACCTTTGTGCCTGCTCACAGTAGAGGGCAGACAAAAATAATAAAAGTCTTAATGTTAATGGTTACACATTCTCATTATATTAATTTAAAGAAATTGTGCACAATTGTGGAACTGAATTGCCCTTGGGATCTTTATGTTCGAAATCAGAGGCAGTTTTGTGGATAACTGTGCTGCGTGTAAGTAAGTGGTTGAGGAACAGAAATAAGAGACCATTTGGTCTTGTGAAATGGGTTCTGTTTATTTCTTCCCCCTATCCAAAAATAATGATAAACGAAGAAATATAATAAAAAAAATTGAAACCAATATTTTAATTTTTAAGTATTCTAAGACCTATTGTGCTACTACATATGTCTTCCTACATTTATTTTTGGACTTAACCTGTTTTAAAAAAATAAATACTATAAAAATAAATAATAATAATAAGTATTGTTATCATTATAATTGTTATTTATATATATATTGTTATTATTATTATTATTATTATTATTATTATTATTATTATTATTATTATTATTATAAGCATTAGCATTATTATTATTTTAACTAGGTTTTTAGTCATGCCATGCTCTTAAACATGCTGTGCATTAAGTTTATGTCACAAAGTACAAAATAATAAAATACATTTTCACCCCACGTCAGTGTTGAGCCAGACCTTAGAAAACTGAGTCTTTCCATTTCTGTTACTGACACCATATTAAAAATCCATTACTAAAAAGAAGGGGGGGGGGGGGGGGGGGGGGGGTACTTCCTTTCTCTTTCATCTCCAGCATCAGCAATCATTGCAAAGAGGGGAGACCTTCAGCTGACCCTAACCCCTAACCCAGCCAAAGACAGATCTGAAGAGGAGTCGAGGCTCTGGCCAGAAAATACTTATAAATGTTTTTTTTATGCACTTTAACCACCTGTAGATCATTCCAACAGTTAGACAGGAGGGTTAATACAGAAAAGGCTGTATCATTGTGTGCTACCTCGAGACAAACATATTTATAAAAAAATAAACATTTGAGTTAAGTAAAAAGCAGATGTAAACAGATGTGAATGCCACACCAAAAAGATAAAAGACAAGATCAGACCCAACTGCAAGATACCCAACCGATCACATGAGACTAACAGCAAAGAATCAAACCTAAAGTTCAGAGGGCTGTGTCAACATAATATGCCCCGTCAAAAAGTCTCCAAAGTCTGTCCCTCAAATGCCAACAGGAAAGGTTCCTTCCAAAGAGCCCAGGAAAAAATAAACAGGTAGAGAACATTAAGAACTCATATTGCTGACCTGTATCAATACACCACTTTCCTTTTTACAGGGTCTGTCCAACTGAGCTGAATTTAAAAAAGATGAACGTCTGATTAGTGTCATACTCTGACCCAGCTCAATTAGACCTCAGCTGTTCAACCTCCCCTTCCCTCAGGAGAGAAGGCTGACCGCAGCTCAGTTAACTGGGTGAGATAAGACATTTGGAAGAGATCCTGAGATAAATGGATAACTGCACCAACTGTTTTGTGCAGGGATCCTCATTCATTGTCAATTGGCACAGGTTTAACACCACCTACATTAATGAGAGTGGGTAAACAGCTTTGTTTGAGAACAGGATACTTTGGATGAGCAAACAGATGCTGAAACTGACGATGCTAAAGTGCATCCAATACCAGGTCCAACAAAGTGTCTGAAGGTCTGATATTTAAGTAATGAGCCTCTGGGAAGCCCCGAGGATCAGGGAGATTAAAAAAGCAATCCTCACTCATCAGCAACATGAACATCCACAATTGCTGCCGCTGTCCTTGCACAGCAGCATTCTGATTTGTCTGCCTTGAGCTGTTTGTGCAACAATTTGACGATGCCATTGGCTGTTGCAGTTGAACGAATCTAAAACCAGCCAATTGGCACCAGTATAAGCCCCCGGAAAACAGCCACTAGGGTGAGACGAAAGCACGGCCACTGAAGGATGACTAATTCAACCAATAGAATAAAAGATTATGATGAGTAAACTGAAGGCAAATCTAAAGTGCCCACACACCGACAGATGAGAACAAGTGCATGATTATGTAACGCCAACATGACAGTACCGACTTTGAAATACTGTAACCTGCAAAGATCAAACACATTCCAAATATCACGTCTATGCATACTTATTTCCTGTTTATTTTTGGGAGGGGGGTTAGCAGTATCCTGTTGTGATAAGACAGCTGAAGAGAAACAGGAAATGTGGACAGAAGAGAGGGAGGGTCAGACATTCATCAGACTTTGCATCTATACATTGGGCGCCTGCTCAACCTATATGGTCAATACCGCCCTGATGTGTAGGTGTTTTATGGATTTTCAGAGGGCCCTGGGAACCCCTGCAGTGTGCAATTTCCAGCAGAGCTAAATATGGGCCAATGTTTGACTCCGCCCAACCTGAACTCCACCCTGATCTTTGGCGGGAACTGGTGGCGGAAGCTGTTCAACAAATTCACAATGGCCAATATGGATTTGAGTATCAACCCCATTGATTTTGTCTCTTTGAACTAAATATGTACTTCCTGAAAGCAATTTTGTTGCCAATAGATGACAAACAACATTCTCCATCTATCAGCTTGTAACCTCACAAAAAGATTTTGTAAGCTCCATAATATACACTGCCTCGTGTGTGAAGTGATATTCATGTCCAACCCAACAGGAGACATTTTAAATGTCACTGCGTCATCAACCCCAGTAGCCTAAATCAAATCTACTGCAGCATCCAGCCCCTGAGATTTCCTCTTACATCACAATCTTTTTTTTATGACATTGACATCTCTGTTAACAAATGTGGGCTTTAGCAGCATTATTTACACTATTAGCAGAGTAGAGGAAGAAAACGTGACAAATGCTAACACAAAAGTAATTAAACGTTCTTTAGCCGTGCCTGTTTGCCTCAAATCAATACATGAATCTGTCCTCCCTTGAACTGTACCAACTTGAGGGGTCACCAATGTGTTTTAATGTGTGTTTTGGTTGACAGAAGGGGTGTGACGTCGGTCCTGCGACTCAACCAGTGCAGTACGTCAGCACACAAGGAATATTGCCACCTAGGCTACTCTTTGTAACTGACAGTGGGGTAATAATGTTAAACTATAAAACTGCTAAATCTGTTACCCCAAAATATAAAAATTACATTGGCTAATTAAAAAGAAATTGAATTGTGTTTTATACGTGTAGTTCCATGGCTGGATGTAACTTTACAAGCTCAGTACTCAGAGTCACATGTACCCGGTGCTTCTGCTTTAGCTATCATACTCAGCTCCAGTTTGCTCACTGACCCAGACAAAACTAGTGATGTCCTTGTGTTGGCTGTGTAGAGGTAGCAGTGCCATGCATGCATGCTCTTATTGCTCCCTGTGTACATTTTCTCAATGAATAAAACATGTCATCCAAAAGGGTTCAGTCCACCGTGCAAACTTTGCAGCTTTTCTTTAGCTTATGGTTCCCTGTGGTACTGTACCCCTTATAGGTGAGAGGGAGAATTTTCCAGATAATAGATATGTAGTACCCTTGGTGTATTTTATGATGTGTTCCTTGGTGTAAAATAAGTGACATGGGAAACCTCTATAAATGAGGAGCATGTGAACATTGTGTACATGTTAAGTAATATGGGTAAGGGTGACACCTTCTGCACCAAATGCAAACATATGGAGACGTGCCACATAAAAGAGGAGAACATTTAGAGCACATGTGTGCAGTAAGTGCCAAAAGAAGTTCTTCCGTTGAACACTTGGATTGTACAAATCAGTTTTCCTCTCATCTTAACCGCTACATTAAGTTTGTTTCTTTTTACTTTGCTGGAAAATTCATTTATAATTAAACCTTCAACAGAATCTATAAGATGCTTTACATAAGCACACTCCAATGGCTTACAGCACTGTGTGCGACTTAGTTAAACATTCTGCACTCTGGTGGGAAAACATTCCATTTATATTTATATATAGGTATTCTACCTCAGTAGTCAACACTTAAGTTTTTCCATTTCATGATATAAAAACTTCTCAGACACTAAATTAGGATTGAAAGTGTAATTACAGTCTAAAAAACAATCATTTTAGTTCTTTTCTGAAGCATGCTGTCACCCATAGACTTGATAATTAAAGTTTTCTATAAATGATGTGTTGTTTACTGCTAGGAAGCGTTGCCACTTTTCAATAGCTGTACTCATCTCCAGCACAGTAACCACACAAACAGACACGAATGATTGCAGGAAAATTAGCTTAAACCCTTTTTCAGGGTGAGAAAGAGCATCTTGTCTTATTTTCCCCATACCTTTATACAAGGAGTCTTATCTCTCCACTGCAGTGTTTTCCTTTTTTGTTCTCCCAATGTCATGCTACTATTCATCCCCAATCTGCCTCTGTTCTGAACAACAAATCACCGTTTGGCTCTTTTTGTCTTCGGGACAACCAACTGTCTGTTTCTTATTCAGGCTCTCCTCGCCTCCTTGCCACATTGTCCTCGCTTGCTCATTGTCTTTGCCTCCGTCTGCCCCTTGTTATTTATGGAATGCAAAACTGCAGGAGTACAGAGAAGTAGCCTGGAGCTATACTATTGCCCACAGCCAAGCCGGCCAATCTCTGCCAAGAGACTACGGAAAAGGCCTCGTCAGAGACAGGAAGCCTTCTGTCACCTCTGCCACGCCACCCCCCCCTGCAGAGCACGATGCCTCGCCTTCCAGCCTGATTATCACTTCAATGGGAGATGAAGAGATGACTTTGTGGACTGGCTCAAATACAGTCATGTGTCCCTCATCCCCTATGAAGCTATCTGTTCTTCTTTCTTCCTTTTATTCACACAGCCAGTTTAATGCATATTCTCATAATGAAACATATTTATCTGTCAGTGTACATACCTTTAAAGTTATTGAGGTTTTAACAAACAATGATGTAAATAATTCTTGTTTGTCATTTTTCTTTTCATCCATCCTTCTTTTCCAAGCTCACCTTCTTACTTTTAGGTTGAAAGGACATCTTTCATGAAAAGCATTTACTTTGAAAAGCAGATCAGAGGAGTCTTCTGTGAAAATACAGCAAATCCAAAGAAAAGTTGATTCAATTTTCCACTGAGCTAAAGGAGCTGTCAAGCTGTCAAACCCCTTACTATACTACTCCCACTAACCCCACTCCCAATCTATTGCAGCAAAGGAACCATGACATCCCTCGGCCAGTGCTCTCTTCCCCCTGCAGTTGCACTCCAGGTGTGGGATGACTTTGTTGTAAAAATTTAAGGAGGAAGATGTCCTCCCAGCAAGGTCGCCAGCAAAGCACGAAACCAGGCCGTCACATTCCCCATGTCTGGCGTAAAGCTTAGCAACCAGGAAACTTCAAACCCCACTGCAAGGCTTGGTTAACCATAAAACCAATTACCATAAAAGAACACCTCATGGGTTTCACCTCGAAGATGGCAAACACATGCTGCTGCATACAAAGCAGAGGGCTGGAGCTTTGATGACACAAGAGTCACTGGAAGTCGCTGACTTTGTGTTTTCAGTATCTGTTGGCCTTAAGATAAAGATCTCTGCAGAGGATGGAGGGATGAAGAAGGCTGTGGATAGGACTGAGGGGATAAGGTCTGAGAAGATTACATGAGGAAGATCAAAGGTTAATGTGAATTTGTTCAATATCTCAAGTCCTGTCAGTGGTCTGATAATGCTAAATACCCAGATAGGTAACTGCTGTTAGCACAGCATCTGTATAACTTAGATAGCTAGGGCAAAATCATGTCTCATTGTACCAGTTTTAATGGGTTATGATTTTTCAGTTTCCAAGTATTCAATCATTTATAAAAAAAATAAAGTTCACTCAACTATCTCATCTTTTAAAAAAAAAAAAAAAAATCACTGTTTTTACAGCTGCATGGTTGTAATGCAGTACTCCCGCCAGACGGTGGCTGTAGCACACCTGAACAGGCTTTTTGCTGCCGTCATGAGTAACAAAAGAAGAAGACTGCCAAACCCGTTATTAAAAAAAAGAAGAAAACAGTAGCAACAGTTGTTGGAAACAGGGATGTAATGAGACTTTTCATGTGCGGTCCACAAATATTTCATCATAGAAACACCGCCATGAAGCTTGAGGCAGATGTTGAATTACACCAGTGTATTCCTGCTACTTGCTGTACCTTGAATTAGTTATACTGCTGTCACACAACTGGACTGCAGTGTTTACTTTTCGTGTCTCGGCACCAGCGTACACGGATGTATGTGCCTCCTGCTGTTAGAGCCGCCGTCAGAGGGCTGATCTCAGCAAAAATAGACTTAGTGACTCATATAACAGAAGTATGATTATATGATGTGAATTTTCAAATCAATGTCAACACACTGTATTTTTCTGATAAATATTTCTCTATTTATTTCTGTCACAATTTATACTGCAGGAAGCAAAAAGTACTGAGATATCAGTTTTAGTCGATATTGTTCAGCCCTCGTCTGTGTGCACACCACTCAGGGCGGTGAAGGGGAGGGTGAATGTGATTAATTGTCGCACAGATTCCAGCAACCATTAAATTGTATTTTGGCTTGAAATATCCATCCCTACTTTTTACCAGTATTGGAACAAGATAAGGCGCCACTTTAACCACTTAACTTGTAAAATTAAATCCCTGGAAGCTGAAGTGGGTCTTTTTATGTGGTCAGTTCTGGTAACTCTCACACTCTGCTCCTTGCGCCGTGTTTCCAAGATGCCTCAGCAATAAAGATTCAACGAGTCCCATTTGCCAAAGACTCCTGGTGCTATAATCACTCATTCTCAATGAACCATTAGGTTTCCTGGCCGTTACTGCTGTCCAGCCCAACAGAAGGCATTTATTGAGCTGCTGCTCTGGTGCACAGCTAATTAGATAGGCTCTGTTGTTTCTGTACTCTTGACATGTATTAGCTTGTTTGTATGACTGAGTGCTCGCCAGGCACCCTTTAGCATGGTCACTATGTTCACAAGTTCATCTAAAGCCTATAGATAGGATGCCGAGGATTCTAATCAGAGAGCTACACATCCCTACAGCCATGAAAAGTTAAAACAACAGCAAGCGTTTCTTTTTTATTTCCTACTGTTGGCAAATTCTGGTGCATATGTGCTGTGAGAGTACTGTCAGAGGGTACAAGATGATAGCAGCCTATCTTCAAACATGCAACCCTCACATGACCCCTTTTTCACAAGTTTACGGATTTTCAAGTTTGTACTAAGAATAATCACAAACAGATGAAGCGATGTACTCACAGTATAATGTTTTGCCAGCTTTTTTAATTACCATTGTGTCTATCAAGCTGAAATGTCCAACCGATACTAGTCACAGCTGCTTGAAGAATATCTGCACTGTGTATTGAACTTATGGCAGGTTTCAAGATGTCTTATTCACACTTTTTTTGGTACCAAACAAACATGATTCGATGTATTATCAAAATGATTGTCAGTTTAATCAATTAGAAGTATATTTGCATTCAATGAGTTGCAGATATACTGTATGAGATGCTTCAAAGACTGTAGTTGAGATCTGCGACTCAATGAAAGCAAGAAAACGTGCCATGCATGACGAAACCAGGGTGATGTGGTGTTCAGCATTTGGCGGAATATGAATAAGAGCTTATAGAGTAATTACAGCTGTAAATCAAGAAAGATCATTATAAAGTTCTACTGTTTATGTTCTCATCACTTCATAATGTTCCCCTAAACTGATTTATGCTGACTTGTAATTTTTTTTACACACACACACACACACACACACACACACACACACACACACACACACACACACACACACACACACACACACACACACACACACACACACACACACACACACACACACACACACACACACACACACACTTTTTTTGCACACAACAAGAATAAAGGAGACATGCAGACTGATTTTGACTTGCAAGCTCAGCATCAGTGTTTTGGATTGTTACCCAGAGCATACACTGTCAAAAACATGGATGTGTAGGGGCCCTGGTGGCCTAACGATCTAAGCGCCCCACATATAGAGGCTGTAGTCCTCGTCGCAGAGGTCGCTGGTTTGATTCCCGGCCGCGACCAATTGCTGCATGTCTTCCCCCACTCTGCTCCCCACATTTCCTGCCTATCTACAGCTGTCCTATCAATGAAAGGTAAAAACGCCCCAAAATATAACTTAACTTAACTGCAGAGGTGATAAAAAGCAAAAAGATGGCCGTTGCCATATCCAAAATGTAACTCCACCAAATACCAGTTAACCAAGAAACTACTAAGTAGGTGCAGCTGAGACCACGTCCTGGCCTCCTGGCTCACTGTCAAATCAGCCATCCTTCTTATTATGCATAACTCAAAATCAACATAAATGAGTTATGAGAAAAAAACATTGCACCACGTAATCACATTTAGTGGTCATGAATAAAGAATTGAGGTAAAGACCAAAGCTGTCTCTGTACAAAGCTAAAACTGTTTTTGCAACAGTGAGCACTTTAACACTGGGCCCAGCAGGGTTCCCTTGGCTTTGAAGCCAGCTTCATGTGGACACTGCAGCTTATTGCTCTTTCCAACATGAGAGGTTCCCTCTATGGAAAAATACAATTATTTAAGATGGATTTCAAATGGCTGTGCATTATTCCCATAAAACAAGAGGCACGCCTCTGTATGAAGCTTTGACGGTGCAGCTGTGAGCTATATCGGCCTGTAATCATCTGTTGATCCAAGAGGACATGCCCCCATAAACATTGCATTATAATACATTTGTAGCTTACTCCATAACAGTGGGTTTAAATTAAGCAATCATTTCTGGAGATTATGCATAGCAGTCTCAGGTGAAGAAATGGCACGTCATGATGTAGTGATCCTCATCTTCAATCTATTCCACTCATTAACACCCTGTTATGCCATGCAGAAACAGCTGTCTGGCTCAACACTGGTTACAGCTTACCAACGGGGGCCTTGCTTTAACCATTCGGGCTGCTCGGTGGCGTCGTGCTTGCATTTTAATAACTTTCTCATTTAGGAGCCAATCAGTGGAGCCTGAGTTCTGACAGCTGGGGTAGAGCAATAAATCAAAAAATGAGGAGAGGCAGAAAAAAAATCCATCGCATGTAATTATGACTGTGGCTCGGTCAACATGGCTTGGCAAGCAACCTCGTGCCCACGCACGGGTCCTTAGCGCTGACGCTCACCGCAGGCAGGGTATGTTTATCTGGGCATGTGTGTGATGCAGCCACAGGCATAATTAACTTAGCTTTTCATGCATTCCTTTTTTTATCCCAGCGACACTGATGAATAGGTTGCCTGATATGTAGATCTATTCTGTCACAATGCTGAGGTGCTAATATAACTACTTTATATTTCCTTCAAATGTATTGCTGTCATAGCAGAGTAAAGGATAGGTTTCACATAAAAGGTAGTCATGTTATAATGCTGCTTTCTTCACAAATCCCATAATCTCTTTTTCAGCAGTGACCTGGCCAGAAGCATAAACATTGCAACAATACACATGACCAATTCAAACAAACAAACACAAATACCACACAATAAATCTGGTAAACACAATGTCCAGTTCATCAGAATCAAACAGCAAGGGTCAAAATCTAGTTTTGATGCAAAGGCAAGTTCTGTTTTTTTATCAATAATTTCAGATTATAAAAAGAGAAGTATTGTCTTAATCCTTTTAAAAATGACCTTAATTCCTCCACAGTAATCAGCTCTGACGATTCCAGGTCCTTCCTTACATTCTTCCAGTCAGAAGAGGGAGAGTATTATAAGGATTTTGCATAATTCTTGTTGAACTCAAGGGACCAACATCAGTAGAATATCGTGAGACTGCAGGCTGTTTGATTATGAAAGGAGGAATCAGCTCATGCAGTACGGGATATATACAAACTTTAAATCTACAGACGTACTGAGGACAACAACCAGCTGCAGCACACAGTGTTCCCTGGTTTGCATATTTCTATCATCAGTAATGATAAAGTAAAGCACAACGTTATGCAGTGTGAAGACTTGTTTTTGCACTGGTCGAATGCATTCATAGAGGACTCAATAAAGTGAAAACGCTGTCAGAATCAAGCGCTTCTTTCTTAGATAAACAGGACTGATCTCATAAAAGAGCCCTTTGAAGCGCCTGTGAGGAGTTTTTCACTGGTTATGAAACAGACTTAAATTAATAATGATGCCTCTGTGTGACTTAAGAAAAGAAAATGACACCATTAGCATAAAGATTGATATTTCTATAGAATTATTTTTTATGCCTGTAACTGCTGAAAAAAATGACAAACAGCAAGTTGCACAGACAGCCTTCTTCAACATTCTTCATGTTAATTACTTTGCAAGATCAATACTCTTGAATGTTAAAAGAAAGTAGGATGAAGGGCTAGAAATGAACTTTTGTAATTTGGTAACTGGTGCTCCACTTCAGAAAGCGGCAAACATTTAGTAGCACAACACCTACAATGCTGAAAATGTGTAGGTTCTGTTGTTAACACTGTGTAACCTGAAACCTCTGCCCCACTCAGTCGTTAAGGTGAACACATTAAAGTTCAAAACAACAAAAATTAAAACTTACTTTGAAACACATATCCACTGACAGAATCCAAAATTCCACAAGGAAAAACTGAAGAAATCACAGGGAGAACTCAGAGGAAGAAATAATGATCCAGCAAAGAGGGGAGAAAACTAAACACACACAGGATAATCAAGCACAGGTGTGACAGAACACAGGTGAAATTAATGAGGGTAATCAAAGTGGAGGGAAACACACAAGGGCAAGAAGTAAAGCTATACCACACACAGGGAGGGTGAAAAAATAAAACAGGAAACACTAGTTACATGTAACAGAACAGACATACAAGACTTATTAATGACAGACAGGAAGTAAAACACATTGATAAGACTACAAAATAAAACAGGAAATGATAACTACGATACAAAACAGGGAAAATGTAAAACTTAACCAAAGCATCTCATGACGAATGCATTCACATTCAATCCAACCTTACACTAACTGATACCATTAAACTGAGCCAGCTTGTTGTGTCAAAGCCTGCTAAGAGGCACACCGGCATAAAACTGTGTCACACAGCAGGCATTACTAATCAACCAGCGGTTACTGAATTAGAAAAATGGAAGAAAAAATGAAGTTGCACTACAATGATTATTTTTAAACCAACTAAAATTCTCCCAAATATGTTTTGAGGTCGCACGGATTACATTTAGGGAGCATGTTGCACTTTTAAGCCCTGCCAGGATGAGATTTTTTTTAAAGACACGACTTAAATGTGTACAAGAATAAATCAGAAAAGGCATTAAAGTTACCAGAATCAACAGAAACTGAAAGTTCCTCAAAGAAGCCTCCTAAATGTTTTATTCCATATTGATTTTGCACTGTAATCTTTAGTGAGTTCTGTATATTGCTCATGGTTTACTGTATTTTCCTCGCCTCATCCTGCCATGATCTGTAATGGAAATATTTGAAACCTGAATTGAGAGATATTACAAAGACAGCAGTAGATCACATGCATTATTGACTAAATGGTTATAAACAACATGGTGGTTGGGGAAAAGAAAAGCAGTGTGTTGTATTCAGTAAGTGAAAGGGATATCAGTATTGACTTTTCAGTCCCTTTTTAAATTTTCATGTTAAAAAAATGTCTGATGAAATGAGAGAGCTTCATATATGTCCTCAGTGAAATTGCTGCTCCAGGCATTCGGCATAGAGTGGGTGTCTCAGAAAATCCAATCACCACCCAGAGTGATTAAACACCATTCAAAGGCCAGCTAGCTATCCATGGAACAAAAAACACAGCTAAGGAATGTGGTCTGAGGTTGGAGATCTAAGGCTGAAATAATGGGAACAGAGGAAAGATAAGGCAAGGGCAAACGTCCAAAATCCATAAATTAACAAATAAAGCTGCTCTCCCTGGCTGCCGGGAGTACGCCTTAGCCAACTGCTGTGGTCAAACAACTTTCAACTGGAGTGAGGGACAATTACCTTAAGTGTTTACAGATATTGTACGATATTTAGAGTACTGTACTTTTCACTGAAGGGAGCCTTCAATCACTTTTTGATAGCAACTACCAAGCATTCCAAATATGTGGCATGAGAAATAAATGCTTGTTTTTAACCCACTATTGTTAGATAAAATCAAAAGAAAATGTCAGGATTGTTTCCAACATTTGTTTAAATCCTATAGGGGACTGGTTCTCAAACTTTTCCTCCCAAAGCCCCAAGGACGCTATGGCTGACTCAAAATAAACCAAGGGTTCAATTTTGATACGTTTTGTCCCATGGTTGCCATCACTTTGCAATTTTGCTTTGATGTACAGTAGATAGCGACAAACCATTTTGGCCTTTATTAAATCAGTCATTTATCGTAATTTTTAGGCCTATGATTGATATGTGTGCATATATTTTACTTGTATTATCAAGTATAATTATAATAAACAGGATTATTCCCAGAATAACAGTCTTACATGATTTTTGGTATAAAAAAAACCCCATTAATTTTGTACCATCAAGCACCTGACTTCTGAACAACATCATCACCCTTCCCTTCCATCCGGTTGGTCACACACTTTGACAGAGCATGCAGCCAGTACATGGTATGGTTGTGGCCGAGTGGTTGGTACAGAACATGGTCCCTTTATTCTGTAGAGTATTAAATAACAACAAACTGTGGAGGGACCAGCTTTCAAACAAGAGCATATGACCAGTTCATTACAAACACATTCTTTTATCAACTTTTGAATGGATATGCAGCAAAATTAGTGATCTACAGACCCCCTGTATTGAGAAACCACTACTATTTGGTGCTTTGTGTTTCATTTAAAATCCATGTGTTGGAGAGAAGCCGTTGTGATTGGAAGGTTGGCAACAACAAACATTACGCAACTCTTTTCAATTCTGGCATAAAAAGGACAAAACACTGAAGTTCAAAAAGTGTTTTCAATAACATAGCACCCATCGGCTGCATGCTAGAAAAAAAAAGTACTACTTTTGTTCAACACCAGAAGTGGATGAGTTCACCTCACTCACTAAAACACTCATTGTAATCATCTTCATTAAATTCCTGGATGTACTCAGGACATCCGTCTCATGGTTCTCTGTTTGCTCAGGCACAACACTGCGTCCTCATCGGCGCCTCTAAATGGATGTTTGGAGACATTCTCATCCTCCTGTAAACATATCTTAGTGTAAGGTTTCACTTGTAGGCAGTGAAACACCTGCATTGCTTGTAATACATTTATACAACTTGTAAGTTTCATAGTTCTTCAAAGTATTTATGATATCTCTCTCATCATGATGGAGTCCACAAGCACTCAGCAGCTTCTTAATGTCTTGCCATTCTAAACAAAAGGAAATGGTTACATTAGCTGATTCATTTCTGGTAACTAACCACAGCTTAGAGCTCAGCTCGGATGACAAGTCAGAGGAGAAACAGGCACTCTCTCTAGCAATTTAATTTTACATAGTGGCCTTTCATCTTCAAATCAAATTACCATCTTCCGGTTTGTGTATAATCAATGGGATACAAACTTTGGATAATAGAATGCAAAGAATATTTAAGCCTGGTACAAAGTTTTTGTAATAACCAAACTGAGCTGTCTTGTGTCTCATCATGAGTGCAGAACATGATGTACTCAACTCCAGCAAACCAGCAACATGATGCTGTGTCTTGGAAAAAGCATGCCTTTGAACAGGCTAATTTCATCTTTCATTATCTTTTATTCATTTTCCCTTTATCCATAATTTCTCAATGTTTTCGTTCCCATCATCAGGCCAAGTTAGATAGTTCTGAGATGATCCTTTGCGATGTATCCGACTCTAAAAATAAAAACTCCTCAGAGGATGCAGATGAAATGACTGCGATTGTCAAAGATGAGTGACAACACTGCAGCTTTGTTATGGAAAACCAGACAAACAGGACTTGATCATGTTACATCATCATAGACAGAACTCAATCTCCATTGCTTTGAATATGAGCTCCATTACAGCTGGATGTGACCAATGTTTGTGGGCCATTC
This sequence comes from Notolabrus celidotus, assembly GCF_009762535.1. Classification (NCBI taxonomy): domain Eukaryota; kingdom Metazoa; phylum Chordata; class Actinopteri; order Labriformes; family Labridae; genus Notolabrus; species Notolabrus celidotus. Next base: position 28,530,792 of record NC_048279.1, read on the forward strand.
TCAGTCTGAAAGTTGGAACCATTTATATACTTTATTTTCAGATGTGCAAATAATAATCAGTCGTATTTCATTTACAAGCACTTAAAAAAACAGCCTTTGTATTGTCTGCCTTAACATCTGCTGTTGAACAGTTGAAAGACTGCTCAAGAATGATCATAATCAATCCATCTTTATGTCTAATGCTCTCCTTTTTTATCTTCATATGTAATCCTCTTTGATTTACAATTGTAATCATATTTCATGATTGTAGTTGTAAATACTTGTGTTATTGTCAGGCTGTGAATTCATACTTGACAAACTTCAATGAGTTATTTTTATAAAGCTTCAGATGTACACTGTGCTTCTCTAATTCCCCATACAAAAACTGCTTCAAAGGTCAAAGCTAGCCAAATGTCACCACCTCCCAGAGTGGGCCAGAGATCAAAGTAGTGGCTTCAGAGGGTCAGACAGACAGACGGTCTAATACAACAGACAGTCTAATACAAACTACAAAGGATCTTTCGAGTAAGCCCCTGAAACTCAAGGGCGATTACTCAGACGCTATCTTCAGCCGCCACACTGGACCTGTCAGCTGACAGCGAGGACGCCCTGTGCTCAGACCTCTGTCTGGGTGCTGTCTCTGTGCATGTTGTCCGGTGTTAGGATGCATCTCCTGCGTTTCCAAGCTCCAGTTTCCTTGCACAGCCTCAAAGCACGCAGCTCATATAAGCTGGAGACTTCATATGAATTAGAATAGGAGTGTGTGTGATATGTGCTACTTCTGCAACACACTCATAGTCCCATGATGGTAGAAAGACACACACCATGTCGTACCCTGATGCAGTGATAGTCAGCCAGGAAATCAGTTCCCTTGCCTTTATATCATTTGGTACATTCTAGCCACAAGCAACCCTGCACTGAGCAACAAGCTAGCTGTTTTAAGTTGGTGTGGGAGGAGTTATCAGGTTAAAGAGGATGTGTCATTAACAAGCAGCAACCTCTAGTCTTAAAATATGTAGCCAATGCGGAAGTGCTGAAAACTGCAGTTCTTTGAATGTCCACTTGAGGCTGGCTGCAGGAACCACAAACATACTCATTCAAAAAGCCAATCTTTACAGCAATAATAAACATGTTAATGGTCTGGTTCCAAAAACGGTTTAGTTCTGAAGAGCTAATTTCTCTCTTGGCACACACTATACAGAGAGTGAGTTTGTATACAACTCATTATCTTTTTTAAATATTAAACTTATAAGTTGTTGCCTAAATAAGGACATTGATGACTTGATTGATAGACAGGCAAACTGTAGCTGTTGGCAAAAAGGCTAAATACCCGCCTCTTTACCTCACACTAGCTCGACAGAACTTAGGTTGAGTTCAGAATTTCAAAATGGCACCCACCAATGACTGGCTTCAAAACAGGGCTGATGTCACAGATACTACGCCCATTTATTATACAGTCTATAACCTAAAACAAAACATTTTTAAGAACCAAGAAAAATTCCAGGGAACTCTCTTCTGAACAGCCTTTATTTCATGACATGATGATGACCATGGCAGGAAAACAAAGGCACTTTATAAAGTCATTAACTGTTCAAAAGACAGCGCCTTGGAATTTGTCTTGGTTCTTCTTGGACTTCATGTCAGTTAACGTCAGCTGTCTGTCTAACACGAGTCTGGTTCTGCTTGTGGTTTCTGCCTGTTAAAGGAAGTTTGTCCTTGCCACTGTAACTTGCCAAATGCTGCAAAGTGCTCTGCTCATGGTGGATCAAGATGAGGTCAGATTGAGTCCTGCATGTAAGATGGGACTGGATCTTATCCTGTCTTGGTGTTGGGACTGTGTTAATAATATAACATAGAGTCCGGTCTAGATCTGCTCTGTTTGTAAAAGCGTCTTGGGAATAAACAATTGATTGATGTATCCATATCCAAAAAGCACCTCAAACTTACACCTTAAGCGCTCCTTGCTCCATTTTTGATTCTGTAAATAACAAAACATTGATGTTCGTATGATGCTGAACTGACGGAAACTCACTACCCTTTTATCTGATGGGTTAAATCTCCGGCCTGATCTTGAGCACAGAGTTGATAGGTACATAATTTCTCATCATGTGGATATTTAACAGGGTAAACACAGACAGTGTCTAATCGTACAAGTGTGGATTGCTGCATGCTGTGACAAGACATGTCAAAGACCTTGACATATTTGAAGTGAACACAGACACTTTTAAGTATCAGTTACCATGAGCAAGATTGCATTCTCCCTCATGAAGTGTGCTGGTTGAGATAAAAAGCACCATGTATAAGTCTTTATTCCTCTAAGATAACATGCAGCACATTGGTTGTTTCACGCTTCTCACTGAGCCTGAACTCAACTCTAAAAGCACAAATCAGCAGTAAGAGTTGTGGAAGAGCAGACATGCAAATCCATACTGAGAGAGATATTTTAATGTCTTTGTTCTGCAGCTGCTGTGACAATGCTGTTAATGCCTGTGAGGGAAATATTTAATGCACGATCTTATCACAGGGAGGGGAGATAAGAGACACGACTTTTAGTCATGCATCCAAGTGGAATAAAGCACAGTATATAGTACAGATGTCAGCGGGGGAGAAGAGAAAGCTTGGGCTCCCAATACTGCATATGCATATTACAGACGGGGTAGATACTAAAATGTTTTATGATCCATCTGCACAAAAACATGACAATTACCATAAAAACTGGCTTCAAGTTATCTTTAGTAACAATGTTGAGGTACTACTACTTCAGTTTCAGTTAATGTGTCAATGCAGAACCATGATTTTTAGCTGCACACACTGATATATCAAGAATTTCCCTGATGTTTTAGCACCGAGTTGCATGGATCAAGCAAATAACTACATAGAAAGCCTTGAAATGGTCTGCAGTCATGTGTCACCACCCGTTAGGACTTTCCAAGAAATAATCAAGCCCAGGTAATAAAGTCGCCCTTGATTAATGACTCAAATATGACAGAATATATAGCTAATGTTCTACATCCATGGCCAAGTCCTGTCTCCCAGGTGTGCTCTTTGCTAGCAGCCATATAATCCACTGTGTTTCGCTCCTGCACAGTGACCCACTTAAATCTAATGAAAGTTCGCCCCCCTCTACCATCAAAGTAGTACACACAAGGTTACCTGAGCTCCATGTCAACAAGAAGTCATTTGAACATTTTTCAACAGCAGAGTAAAAGCAAAGTAAACTTTAGAAACACAACCTTTCTTGCTGAAGTACACTGTAACAAAATTATTTGATTTGTATCCTCCTTGACTGAAAACACAAGATGAAAATACACCGAAGCCTTTCTGCATTTTTCAGCACAACTCTCACTTTATCTGTTTCCTCATTCATGTTCTGGAAGGCAATTTTTAGCTTGTCTGACCAGATGGTGAATCAATTCATCACCTCCTAATAACATTCAATTCACATTTTCCATTTTAGGAGGATTCAAAGATGGTTACCCACGCATATCCAGTGGGCGGCGAGTGCAGATCACATGACACCCTGCCAATTCAACACGCTGAAAGGTTGACTCCATCACTAAAAAGGTGTTAACTGCACTCCATCAGACGGCGCTGACAGGAGGAGACGCTCCTGCCAGCGTCACAGACTTTTCTAATCGCATGCCCGGTGAAAGGAGCCAGCAAAGCGCTCGCTGGTCGACTGACAACCTGTGCCACATTTTCAACAAATATGCAGATTGGATTGTCAGTTTTCTAAAACTTCTCCAACTCCAGGGATGATACAGGAGTCTGGTGAAACACTAAATCATCAGCTGCTCTAGAGCTGAATTTTTTCACAAACCACTGAGGATGACGGCTGATTCTTTTCTAATCTCTGTTTCTATAAGAGAAATCTAAACCTTGTGTTCAGTTTTCAAGCAAACTATTTCGATTTTTCATTTTTGTCAATCACCTTTCATGAACTTATTTGGGTTATAGCTTTATTTTTACAACACCCAGCAGTCATAAAGCTGATCACTGAAGGTGGCGTGACCTAAATGATAAAGTTTTAGTTTGGTGCAGTTTTCCTTTGGGAGTCATGCCAAACATCCCACTTAGGATCTCAAGACAGCTCACTTTTAAAAAACATGCATCCAGTAGTATATAACAAAAGAGCAGAAAGGTCAATGCACACTACGCTATAACTAGTGTTGTATGTGAATGCACAAAAATGAACGCGCTCATTGAACGTACTCATATTTTGGTGAATGTTGAATTCAGTTAGCAACTCATGAACAGGACAGTGAAGGTCGGTAGACAGAGAATGACCACTAAGACTCCAGGAGGATCCAAGAGCTATTGAGAGTTGCCGAGAGTGAGTGCTGTGTTTACTGTCGCTGAAGTCAGATTTACAACACCTGACAAGCAAACGCAATAGCTTATACGACTAGCCATCCAGATGTTTTATGAACGAATCAGGACAGATCCCTACCATAGACTGTATAAAATATGGACGCAGGATCCGTGACATCACCCATCTGTTTCTGAAGAGTTGTTTGAGGCTGCCAATCCGCAGCGGCAGCCATATTGCTGCTGTTGAGCCAGTGTGACGTAAAGAGGCGGAGTTTGAGCCTCCTAGCCAACAGCTACAGTCTTCCCGCAGTCAGTTGTGCCTCTCATTGGAAGACTCGTAATCTCAATATCTTCGAAATTGCTGCGTTAGAAAAAAATTCACCCCCCTCACAGTGAGAGCACATCCAGAAATGAGCTATTCAGACTACACTTATCTTTTGTACCAGGCTGTAAACATGTTTATTTCTGCTGTAATGATCATCTTTTCCCCATTAATGTGTATGTGACTTCCGGTTCTTCCGGAGCTAATTGGCTGCTGCTGCTGCTGCTGCTGCAATCATGGATCCAGCTTCACCTGTAGAGCTCCTTTTGTTTGGAGGGAGCAGCTGCATGCAGTGTGAGACTCTTTTGTATCGTGTGAAATGAAGTAAAAGAAAGAAACCAGGGCTCTGGAACCTGTGGTCTGATGCTTCTTCTTTATGCATCTGGCTCTGCACTCTTCTGCCCTCGGTTCTCGTCCAGTTGGTAAGGGTTTATCCACCCAAAACCCAACACAGCCTCAAGCAGATCCTCGATGAACTGCAGTTTTTAGCACTTCAGCATTGGACTCATATTTTTAGACCGGAGGTTGCCGCTTGATCCCTACGAACTCAAATGTGATATAGTTTTAGAGAAGTGTAGAATGAGGACTATTTCACTTGTTTGTTCAGTGTTTCCTAACCCCTTAGCCCTTCTATCTTAGAGTATTTTCCCTAAAGTGGGATCATTTCAGAATACAGTAATTCACGTAGTTTAGGAAATTTTGGAGATGGAGGGTGAGGGGACTGAAACACAAGAGGCTCTACTGAAAAAGAATATAGGTATAAATGAAATGAAATAGTTCATTTTTAGTGTGAACTAGGACAGCAGTGACTAAAACTATCTCTACATTCACATAACCAACACATTTCTGTTGTGCATTTAAAGGACCCTCATTTCCTGGGCTTTTCTCCAAGTACCTGGCCAAATTAAAGTCTCATATGCAAGCAGTCACATTAGTCTGTGTATATCATCTTTATTTACAAAATCAATATGCCTTCCTCTCACAAAATGTGCAGAGTTTTCAGTTGAAGCAGGACAAAAGGAAACAACAATCTGGTTCTCTGCCGCAGACAGTGCTCTGAGGAAACACACTTTTTGGTAATAAAGGTTGCTTAAGCTGCATGAAATTGAGTCCTAATGGTGATCTGTCTTTGCAGCATTCTTAAATACAGAATGTATGGGAGGCTTTGATATTTAAATGTCATTCTTGGAAAAGGTGTACATTCTGTGCTACACCTTCTCTGACTCACATAATAATCTGATACTCACGTACCCTAAGGTGTACTCTCTCCTCAGGTGGACTTTCAGCTCACTAGACAAAGAGAAGCTGCAGAGTGTCAGTACAAGCTCTGCAAAACACGCAGCAGGTGGAGGCACTAGAAGTTCAAAACAAGAGGAAGAAGCTGCATGACTGAGGACTTCGGTGTCTCTGTCTGGTGCAAACAGTCATCAATCAGTCACTGATCCCTGACTGCAGAGTCACCGTACAACAGTTTGCTGATTAGCTTCACATTTTGAACCTCTCACGTATTTCCCGTATGTAAATCTAACTGATGAAACGAGATATGCTCGCTTGGGAAGCTGACATCAAAGATGTAACTGAAGAGGCATGGCACTACAGGTGATGATGTCTGTCTCCTCTTTGATGCCTATAGAGAGCAGACCTTTGATCTAAACTTAGTGTGTTCCTTTCCTTCACCCAAAGAGTCATTATTTGTAGCACAGCAGGAGTGGTGGTACAGTGCCAATCGGACATGCCATCGATTTTTGTTGAAGGAGCTGAGAGAAAAAAACAAACTGAAAAATAGATTGTATTATTGTCATGGTGAAAATCTTGTGCTACAGGCTCAGCCATCTGGGTTAGGAGAGGAACAAGCTCAGCTCCAGACATGAGAGGAGAAATAAATCAGTGCTAAGAAGGGGTGAGAAGTTTACTGTCAGGTGTTGATTGGACCACAAGGCTGCAAATCAAATTTCTCTGTGTATTACTTAAAGCCTCTGTAAATTTAGCTCTATGCTTGGCCTCCTGGTTTGGGCGTGTGCCTCATGTATGAACACTTTTATCCTTGCCACAGCCGTTGCCAGTTCAACTTCCAACCTCAACCCTTTGCTGTATGTCTTCCCCCACTTTCTACTCATGTCTCTCATGTCCTATCAGTAAGGGCAAAAATTTCAAAAAACTGAACTTTAAAAAATAAAATCAGAAGGGGACTTTTGCCATTTCAACATCATCATTTAATCTACTCACTGAAAGGTAAGTTACAAAATGCTTTGCTATGCCAAGGCTTGAACCTGCAACCGTTTTGGTGGCATATGACTCAAATTAATCAAGCGGCAGACTGTTGCCTACATGAAAGCACAACCTATGTCAATGCTTACGACCAAACCCATTTTGATTTGACATCACGGTTCCCAAAAGTGCATAGAGATGCTGCAGAAACAGAACACTACACGAGTGTTGCAGGGTGAACTTCAGTCACTTGGTTGAAATTAGAAACAGCGGTTTATACGTCCTCATTTAATTTCCTCCAGCAGATTTAAACTAATAATTATGAAAGTGACTGACATCCTTCAATAATTACCTGTAAGGTCAATGTAAAGAAAAAAATAGATGCAAGTTCTTGTCAGGCGATTCAAATTGCACAAATTGAGCAAGTTATATGTGCAAAAATCGTGATGCATTCAATGCTCTACTCTCCCTTATTCACAAGAGTTGAAAAGTCTGATCTTCAGCAAATCATTTGTGCCTTGATAGCCAATCAGCATCAAGATCCTCTGGTGACATATGACTTAATGGACAAATTGATTGTATCTGTGTGCGGCTTCCCAAACTTTGTGACGGTTCCCTTTTCTATTGGAACAGGAATGAACAAGAACTCACTTTGGAGGAAAGTTTGTGAGGTCTGATTATCTGGTAAACCTTGATTCCAGTTATCCATTGTACTAGCAAGTTAGCACTACCTTAATTAGCAAAATGGGCGTCACCATTCAAGTTTGTCAAGCTCAACCTTGTTTGATGACAACAGAGTCACGTGCGCGAATTAAGTGAACAAACACCTCAACGTTCTAGCATTGAAACAATCGCAAATTGAGCGAGTAAAGGATTTTATTCCTGTCTGGCGTGAATACAACATTAGAGGGCTGTTGTGGATTTTGGTGTTGAGTGGCTTTAAATGAACAAAGATGCCTGCTGTAGCCTGTTGGAAGTTGGAAACTTAATTTCCTATAGCAGTGCCTTTTTCAATGTTCTGGATCAGAGGTAGAAACAACACCAAATGATGCTTTAAGTTGTACAGTGCTTTATATCAGCATGCCAAACACTGTCTAAGTCTTCCCGGGGTACACACGTTCATTCAAGTGACACTTCAGTCCCCACTGATTACTTAAATGCTTCGACCTGCACTATCAGCTGCTTTCAAATGATCAAGTGTTCTGTAATTTGTCCTTTTTCTCTGTTATATGAAATGAACACAGCAGAGCCTCGCCTGCCGCCACACACTGTTTTCTCCTGTGAGGAATAGGACTGCTGTATCACATCGTTTTCTTCTCTCCCCTTTTCTCGTTCTCCTCCTCTCTCCCTGTTAAACAGTTCACTGTTACCATCCATCTGGTGTTTTCATGTCTCATCAAAGATTTTTCTTCCCCTCACCAACTTTAAATATTCACTTCGTGTTCTTTCAACAATAGCTTACAAACACTTGGAAATAATTGAGTCTCAGCGGGCTGACAAAAAAGGGAGCAGCGATCGCGCGCAGTGGAAGTGATCAAATATGGCCTTGAGCCAACCGTCTTTGTAGATGGTCTTTGTATTGCCATTGATCTGGGGGTGGATACACCCAAGGAATACATTATTTATGCTCTTTTTCCCCCTCATGACAGTTGAAAGTAATGAGTCCCAAACAGTGTCGGGATTAGATGGGTGATGCACCGGAAGAGAGGAAACCAGGGATGCTGAGTATTGGGGCAACCCTCAGGACCAAAGGCAGTGGCCACAAAACAGTGCGGTGGAAGGCTTTCATCTCCTAACAGAGTGGTAATTGTCGAGATAATGTACTCCTCGGCCTCACTGTACACTGGGTGCCATGTCATCATTACCATGGGTACAGAAAGTGCTTTTAACAAGCTCTCAAAGCTCAATGAGTCCGTCATGAACCCTGCAGTAGGCTGCTCAAGTCATCCCTTTCCTTCCTGCAGGGCAAATACAGAAGAGAGTGATCATCATCTTTGCAATCTGCCTCTGAGTTTACATAATGAAGAACAATTACATCGCCCTGCTTCCTTTGCATGCTCACAGAAATTCAAAATGTTAAAACAATACATTTTGTGATTTTGCTTTAGCGTTTTGAAGCATCTCAGGTCATTAAGTTGCTAATTAGCAGCAGAATAGGAAAGCACTTATCCTCTCTTAAGTAACACAAACATGTTAAACAGACTTCCTGGTGCAGTCATGTATGTTAATCCTGTTATTTGCTTTTGAGTGCTTTCAGAGAGAACGCTACATAACATGTTCATGACAAGTAAATTATTCTAATTTCTGTGGTTATTGCTGTGTGTGTGTGTGTGTGTGTGTGTGTGTGTGTGTGTGTGTGTGTGTGTGTGTGTGTGTGTGCGTGTGTGTGTGTGTGTGTGTGAGAGAGTATGGTGTGTGTGTGTGATACCTTTAGGGTACACATATGTTTTGAAGATGAAGCCATGCTACATATTTATAATGTAGAATTGCAAATTGCAAATAGAATAAAAATGTGCTAATACAAAACATTAATATCATGTAGTTGTTCTATTAATGAATTCATCATACACATACATCAGACATTTTCATTGTGTATATTAATATGAGTTATTTCCCAGAGGTCTGAGGAAAGATCAGAGCCTCCTCTGCAAGCAGAATCTCGCATCTTACGGTTATTAACTCTGTGCTAATGAAGATGCTAACCACTGACACACAAAACATGTTGCTCATTTCCACAATCCAGACACTTCTCATGCTCTCTGATGAAATAGTCAAACAAAGCCAGATCTCCATGTTTAACACTTTTGCTCTATTCTTGGCAGAGGTGCTATCTTTGCTGCTCGCTAAGCACTCTTTTCTACATTTTAATTGCACATCAAATGGATCACTTTTCAACCAACTAGTCAGCCTATGTCTAGTGTTTTGACACCTTTCTCTCTTATGTTTTTAAGGTGTCTGAGGTTCTGTAGCTCCTGATTTGTTCAACCACACCAGTTCTTTCAGCAATGACTCAAATGTTGCTGCTGCCAGAGGAAAAACAAAATCATTTACACTGTTTTTTAAATGTGATAGGTGTCATATATAAGCTGTACGTACTGTAAAATCAATAGTGCTCCAAAAATGTTAGTATCTAAAAGGGGGGGGAAATAAGCTTTAACATTATGTATTAAGCAACAGTGCCTCTTTTTGCACTCCCTGCAGCTAATCAACGCACACACAGAGAGAGAAGCACACACTGTTTTTTTAGAGCCAGTGCTCTATAAGCCCCCTGTCTGTGTGTATCTGCTCAGATATGCTCCAGGCTGTGACCAGCAGACTCAGAGTTGGACAGCCTAGCATCCCCTGAGGTGCCCTGCTCCCCTTCTTTTTATTCCTCCATCACAAGCAAAGCCCCAAGAGCCCGAAGATCTTACACTAATACATGCTCAATGATTATTAATACACAGCGAGCATTCCGGCATCCAAGGCTGGGATTTACACATGTTGACAATAGCAGTGGTGCTCGCATACTCACTCATATATACATACTCGTAAAGGTCAGTGTTTTTAAATTTGGAGGCTCAATTCCCGGCTCAACAGACAGGATGTTGCAGTACAGTGTCTACAGTATCTAACATGGCAGGCAGGCTGCATTCACACTTCATGTATAGAATATTACTGAGGACATGGGCATGTAATCTCTGTCATACTTAAAAAGCATTACAGGGCTACAGGGGGAGACACTATTTTTTAATACAAAAGCATGTGATGATGCAATTTGCATTGCATACTCTGCTTGCTTATAGGCCTATATGTCATCCAGCTCATGTGGGCCTTAATGCAGTGTGGGTTCTATAAGTGGATAAAAGGTATTTTTAGAATGAAACTTTGTAAGAGGAGGGGATCCACTTACCATGGAAGAGGTAGGTGTTGTATTATAAACTTACTACAGAGGCACAGAGAATAATTATCATCAATGTTATGATGTTGCAGTGTTGTGGTCTGGGATGTTCCGCAGCAAATAAATTCCAAATCGTTCAATAAGATATTTAAAATCTGACTAAGCAGCTGGTAGACCAGTTAGACAATGCCCCAAAAAATGTCAAAATTACAACAACCAAACAAAGGATCATGGACTCTGAGCGTAAACAAAGTCAGACTGGTTTGCCTAGTGTGCCTAAAGATAGCAGAGCTAGCACTACCAGTCTTTGGTCCCCCTGGCTCTTTTCAGGCTACATTCAACTCTATCTCCATTTCTAAATCAAAATACTGACAAACCATGCCAGGCTATGAGATGTAATCTGTCATCTGTGCTTGTTTACATCTGAGCAGTATAGAGCATTATAGCATTATGGCTATCCAAGCTACAGCTCTTGCTAGTGGCAGGTAGTTGAGCTACAGCTTAGACGCAATATATGAGCAGGCCTGTAGTGACACAAATATTAAGAGCTGCCGGTCATATCATACAACGCTCAAATATCCAGAATTACCTGAAATGATGTGTCGTGTCTCAGCTGTAGCGCAGCCACATTTTTATTATAGTTATGTATTAATAGACCTTTAAAATTGTGTAAATACAAACACAAATGCTGCGCTGACAGCTTTCTTAATGTCAGTTGCATAATCAAACATCTGAGTGAAGTCAGGTCTTCAATCCATTCATAGTGAATCACTACGTAAACAAAGCCCATTGTGGGCAAGCCGTGTTGTTGTTGAAAATGTCATATGGTAATGACAAATTACAAACTGAAGTGAGAATAAACATTCTGGCTGCTGCTCGTTTCACATGGATTAGATAGTTGTTGAGATTTACTGAAAAGGGATTGCTTTCTTCTTTTAAACAATCAAACAATTACAACGCTTAATCTAGAAGCAATTAGGGGTGTTTGCAAGCATATTGGAAGTACATGATAAAGTAGCATTTAGAAGAGACCGTGTACAAATCTAGCAAAGCATTGTTGCCAGTGGAATAGATATCCAGACAGTAATTAATTTCCCAAAAAGTTAATGGTGACATATTTTAAAGAGGATAATAAGTACTCCAAATTAATGCACCAGCTTAATAAATGAATAGTCACTTTTATGAGCATGGATTAGATGCACCCAACAACAGGACTTTTCTGCTGTCTCTTGTTCTTCAGTCCAATAAATGATGAAACAGTGGATTTTTTTTTGGGGGGGGGGGGTTCATTTACGGCTAATTTAAGGGGACATAATGACGTCAGCAAACCTTTCATTTCTCCATCCATCCAATAGCTATACAAAAACCTGCCAACCTCTCATTCCTGTACACACACAATGGCCCACATTTGCTCCAGACAAACAACTGAATCATCAGACAACATCCCTCTGTAAGCACAAGGGGAGCAAGAGCAAGACGGCGGCAGGCAGACGATTATGTGCTGTCGTAAGAACCTCCATTGCCTCTCTGGAAAAAAAAAAAAAACACCTAAAATGCTTCCACTCGACAGTCAAACCGTGGGTAAAACACAGTGCAGGCAAGGGACAGGAGAGGAGAGAGCCGGAGCGATAAAGAGACGCTGGGAGAGGAGATTGAGTTCTTATCTCGTCGGTACGTCCCTCCAGCCGAGGAGCAACGGCATGACAAAGGTTCTAATGAGGCTCTCGCTCAACTGACGGCTATCTGAGATTATGTGAATATCATAGAGGAGCATGCGATAAATTAAAAGGGCGACAATGAATCACAGGCCTTCCTACAAATTTATTGGCAGTTTATGCAAAAAGCCTGAAATAGAGCAGGAGGCGACTGCAGCGCATGAGACACAAGGAGCGATGCTGTTACAAAATTGGGTTGGTTGCACTTACTGGAAAGCAGCCAGCTGTCACGATCTTAATAGAACGGTGCAGGTTTAATGGGAGCTTTTTGTGCCTGATCAAGAATTAATCTCCTGTCATCTTGCCTTTCTTCTTTTTCACCAAAAGAATAGTCAAGATTGACATTTAGGCTCTGGATTTCAATAAAAGGCAGGGCCACCAATAAAAGAAATGAAATGATTAGCTTGTGTGATGCATTCGATCCATTATCTCCTCCCTGAAGTCCCTCTTACTTCTCTGGTGTTTTTCCATCTCCTCCTTCACCCTTCTGATGTGATTTCTCACTTTCTACAGGAGCTTCTCCCCCAGCAGGAAAGAAAAAACTCCTCCACAAGACCCAGCACAACATTGTTTGGACCTGCACCACCTCAGGAGAGGAGGCTCTTCAGTCTTCCCCAAACCCACCACAAGTCTTCTGCTCTCAGTAGGGCGTTCTGAGGTGCGTAGGCGCTCTGACTCTTCCCCACAGACTCGTTAAAGCATCGGCAACTAACAAACATCCAAACTGTGCTTCAGCTTATACAAGCTGCAAGCCCAAAGGAGGCAAGGTTCAGTGACCTGAACTAACAAGTGAGGGCCCAGTGTCCTGCTGAGAGCCTTTCATAGTCTGGCGGAATTGGGGTTATAGGAGCTTGTCCGATGTAAGAGACACAAGTGCTGTTGGAGAGTTCATAGTCCCCTTAGAGGAACAGGAACTATCCGTGTACTGACATTTCCACTATGAAATGAACTTGAAATGAAAAGACTGCTCTGACATATCCACATCTACCTGGGAAGCATTAATGGGGAGACTGCAGCATATGTAATAACCTAACCTTTCTTGGCATCAGCCAGGCTCCTCTCTGCTCAAGGACATGTTTTAAAGCTGTCTGTCTCGTACTATTAGAAAGATTCTTTCTGACACCAAATGAGTGAAATTTGGCCTTGGTCAAATCCATGCACGTATTAATGCTCAGGTACGAGTCCTGGATTAATTGGATTTTTACACATTTTACATAAGTGCTTGTGCTGAATAAAGAGCTTCTCTAACCTTGATCTGCACACCTCATAACAGAATTCTTTAAAAGGACTACAAGACCAATCTGAACCAAACAATGCACACTGGGGAGACTTGAATTTGCAAGTAGCCCCTCACCTTGACGCGAGACAGGCAGCCGTACTGTGAAGAGCGCAGCGGTCAATACTCTGAATACCCTGCTCCACGGCTGGAAACTGAGGGAGCAGAGGAAACATGGAGGCAGCAAAGTCGCTGTAAGGACACCGTAAAGTGGCTGAGGGAGGCAAAATACTAAATGGATGGCTCCAGCGTTGGCCTCACTGGAAAATAACTAGTATCAGTCTTTCCTGGCTATTAGGATAGAGGCAGGTTATTCCACCGTGTGAATATTTAATGAGCCCTAATTAGTTCTAAATACGGGGCTGGTCAGTAGTGGCACATAAGTGGTTGGGTGTTGTGTTTACATGTTTTTCGCTTAAATGACTTATTGGTTAATCGAAGAACACGGAATTACAAAGAATGAGAAAACCTGCACAGCGCAAGGACACAATAAATAGAACCCCCCTTTGCAACACATGAGCAGACATTACATCCATTGTGTCCTTGTCCTTAGACTGTTTCCATTTCCATTTTATGTTACAGTCCATTTAATTTATGTACTTTCTCGCTTTCTTCTGTTTAGAAAAGGAGTTGCTAATAAGCTGGAGGTCACCATATTAACATGCAAGCTAGAGGCCAGATATAGAACCAATGATATGACCTGGAATAGAAAGGGTTTCCTTTAATCTAAGCAGCTGTGAGGAGCTACTTATAGCTGATAATCCTCTTCTCATGGATGTGATTGGCAAAGGGCATAAACAATAAGTGACCTACTAGTTATCACTGCAACATCATCAACATCTGTCTGATTAGTAATTTGCGACAATTCAGCAAAATGAAGAGTAAGAGTTATAAGTTTCAGATGGAGTGTCTGAATGCCATGCTGTCACCAGCCCACGTGTACAGACTGGAGAAAGATGCTCTGCTGCTGCCAACTGTGTGTACCTGGGTCATTAAGTGAGAAAATAAACACCACTATCATGATTATAAAGCTATATATATCCCTGTTTTAAATCCCTCTGTGATGTCATCACTGGCAGTGGCCTTGGTAACTTAAATGCATCCAAAACAAGGCACCCATCAAATTACCCTCACGCTTTAACCATTTCAACACATCTGAGTCATCATCTGTCAGCTAACAGACGCTTGTTATGCTAATTTGGAGTACATTAGCAGCATGGTGAATGAACACAAACAGTCAACACCACTGGGCTTTTCAAACTGACACGTCAAGGTCAAACTGAAAACCAGCAAACATCCTAATGGGTAAATCTCATGTGTCAACTTTTCAGGACGTAACATCTGGAATCCTGGATTAATCCAGAAGAATCACATCCCTGTGTTCTGTACATACATGTTTATTAGGTGAAAAGATACATCTCTCCCTGCTTGTTATTACAGGGTGTCTTTAGATTGCAAAATTATGAAACTGCAAACATATATTTTTTTTTTTGCATACATGCTGTGATCCAACCTAGTTACATGCATGTAATAATAACTCCACATATTAAGACATTTGGACATGAAAAGGTCTGGCTTACTTTTCTAGGTTATGAGAAAGCATCATAACAAATCAGTCATGCTAAAATTATTTGTCACTTCTTATTTTTTCTCACGTGTAAGACTGGAATACAAAGACTCTGCATGTGAGATCACATGCTGTTATATCACTTGGGCTTTTTTCAGGTGGCATCTGGTGACTCACGGAGCTCCAAGAAGCCTCTCTGATTCATTCTGAATACAATACTGGAGTATACACACAACAGGAAAGCACATTGCTCATGGAATTTTTTGACGTTTACAAAATTTTCACCTTCATTCATGCAGAATAACTCAAATTCTAGATGGATTACAGTTTAATCCTGATTTGCAAGACCTGAGCTTAGAGCAAAAAATGAAATTCTATTTTGCAGGAAAGCACAGTGCTCATGGAACTCTTTGGAGTATACAAAAATGTTCACCTTCATTCATGAAAGATATCTCAGAGGACGGAAAACCAACAAATTCTAGATCAGACAGTTTAATCCTGATTTACAAGACCTGAGCTTAGTGCAGCAATGGAATACTATTTTGCAGGAAAGCACATTGCTCATGGGGTTTTTTGGTGTATACAAAAATGTTCACCTTCTTTCATGAAAGATAACTCAGAGGCGGGAAAACCAACAAATTCTAGATTGAGGACAGTCTAATCCTGATTTACAATACCCAAGCTTAGAGCAGCAATGAAATACTGTGCAGGAAAGCACATTGCTCATGGAATGTTTTGTCATATACAAATATGTTCTGCTTCATTTATGAAGAATAATTCAGAAGGGGGAAATGAACAACTTCTAGATCGAGTATAATTTAATCCTGATTTACAAGACCTGAGCTTGGAGCAGCAATGGAATTATATAGTCTCCTTTAATAAAGGAAAAACAGTTGTATGCTTGCACTCTGCACTTGCTAGATAAAGGAGAAGTCTTGTATGTGAAGCACAAATTAAGGCTGTAACACAAGGCTCCACATTTAAAACACTGACCCTTCTCTTTACACTTGATCCTTGTTTGTTTTCAGGAGGATGGATTGCCCAAAAGCCTTTTTTTCCCCCTTTTGCTCTTGTTCTATGTCGACATCCTCTGCCCACACTCCTTAGCCAGAAACACCACCCCTGACCCTTTCTAATGCTTCTTGTCGACACACCGAGAAAGGGACTTTTCCGAAGGTGGTACGACACTTATTGCCCTCGGCAGCTTGCCCGGAAGGTCATGCTGCAAAGCGACACAGACAGCAAGGTCACTGTCAATGAAGGCTGCTGGTGGATCAGTCCTCATGCTGCAGACAGCCTCTTCCTGGTTATCCCAATAGGGCTACAGTGCCACCAGCAGTCACTTAGCACGTCACATCTTAGATAGACAGACAGCAGACATAAATCCTTTATCACTTTTTTCTGAGCATTACTCTTCCGTACAGAAAAGAATGGCGACACTGTTGTGTTTTAATCTGTCTGAGTTTCTCTTTCTTTAAGCCCATTGTCAGTCTCTAAACACTATTGTGTCCATGTTACTGTTTGAAGATTACGATGAGTGCAGTTGTGGTCCTGTTTATCCATAAACGTCTTTAAGAAAGGCCTTCTGAAAAAGATAAGACTAATAGCTTGTTTTTCAATCCGTCTTTGTAACCATACGCTATCTAATAGAATTCCTTTTTCCCATCCTTACAGCGGCAGTCGACCATGATGAGTAAGCATATTCCATAAATGACCCAGCTGTTGGAGCATATTGTGTTTCGCCTCATCAGGGATTCAGAGGGGGCTGACAACAGATCAGCCGAATCCATTCACGGCTTGGTCTCCAGCTGACCAGACCTCCATTTAAAATAAGTTCTTGTGTTTATCTCAGCCAGCTGGTCATGTTTCGACTACAGATGTGTGGCTCATCATAGCCAGCATGAGTATGTTAATGTGTTTCTCTTTGACAAGAACTATTCACACATGAGACTGGGAATCTAAGGGATGTTGTGTATAAGAAAGTAGATAAAACTAACCCTCCTACTGACATGGTATGAAGACGATACCAAAACATGAATCTGTAAGTGTTGATTAATTGTATCTACAAACAAAACAAAGTCTTTTCATGCACATCTTTGAAAATTGTTACCCACCCAAGTTAGAATCTGATATTTACAAAGTGCATATTCCCAACTGTATCTAAAGGTCACAGAGGAAAATAAAACTTGAATCTGAAACCGACTGTTTCAGTCTGCGATCATTGATTTTTCTTCCACGTCCTTAATGGACAATCTAAAAATAAGCTGTTCTGCTTCTGGGTAAAGGTTTCTTTTTTTTTGACCGAGCTCTCTGTGCATCGGTCCTTTAGCAACACAAGAACTGTGCATTCACTCTAAAGGAGAGCCGTTCTTATGATGTGCAAATACAACATCTCAGTGAATTATTTTCTCATGCATGCTCACGCTCTTTAAAAACTGAACCTGGCAGACTGTTAGATGTCTTTGCATTGAAGCTGATCTTTGAACTCTGGAAGGAATTCAATCTAATTTTCAATCTCAGGTTCATTTTCCACGGCTTTCAATGTAAACCAAGTATTAATTAATGTCAAGAAACATGTTAAAATATGATTGAAAAAATACATCAAATACAAGATGGCAATCTTTAGTCTTTCAGTGGATGCAGCCAAGCCTTCACTGCATGCTATGATCATTTACAGTTTGTCACACTGTGTCACATGACAGGGTCAAGCTGGGGAAACAACTGGACTCAAAATATCTGCAATATTATCCCTGCAGGATACTGGAGAAGCATCATCTTTTGAGTTCCCATTAAATCCTTGAGGACATCTTCATTAAGAGATCGTTTTGCCCCCTTTCTTGCTGCTGCCTTCAGCTTTCTTCTGTGAAAGCCACAAGTCAGTGAAACATCTAAAACCAGATGAAACTAAGAGCAGATTTAAAATCTAACTGAGTCGCCAACGGGAGTGCAGATTTAATTAGCATTAAGCTAGCTCTGGTACAATACATCAACTGTGACATTTATGTTCAATATTGGACATAGTCTCTGAATAAAACTAATTTGATAAAGGTAAGGATCAAATATGTAGAATATCTGCTGTTTTATGCGCAGATATGTTCCCTTTTTTTTTAGTTAAAGGAACAAACAGCCAACATAAAGCTCCAGTGAGGAGCTTTTTGATTGGTGGACAAAAATGCCTCTAAATGAGCTCCAAAGTAGAAGAGTCCATCAGTGTGTGTTTTGAATGACTGCAAGCACTGCTGGCTGGTAGGTGTTGGACAAGGAGGTTTACAGCACACTGTAAAAATAGCCTTTTGTTACATTTCCCCTGGCAAACACTCACTGTGAGCGATATGTTGACAGGCCAAAGAAAGAAGGATGAGTGCTTTTGCCAGAAAAATATGAAATAAAAACCTCATGTACAGGAAGAGATCAGTGTGGAGATGAGACGTACCACTGTGACTTCAGGGGGGGTGCAAACAAGGACACGAAATGGAAGTTCCTCAGATAGCTTTTTGTAAGGATGGGACCACATATACAAACTTTTACCTTTGTAAAAACTCTAATAAAAGGTGTTTATTTGTTTCATTTGTTCCAATCACAGAGCTCATTTCAAGCTTCATGGGATCACTGATGTTAGCTACAGTTATAAAAAGTTAGGAGTAGCTACACTAAACTCTCTTATTCCATACACGTCTTTTAAAGCTGATCACATTATGAGCAATGACATCTCTAGAAAAGCAAATCCAATAGTGTGAATCATGGCACATTAATATTAATAATCCTTTATTTAACAATGTGGGACTGCTGGCATCGTAAAGGCCTGATGTACAAATATTAGTCTTGATTTGCAACGCCTGTAATCGACTGATATTTTCTTGATGCTACCAACCTAAAAAGGCACTCGTGATTGCTCCAGATTTATTATACTTGGAAGCAGGTGTGTCAGATTTCAGCTGCCTACTGGCACACACGCATACTGATTCAAACTCTGAGTAATAAATCAAAAGCCCCAGCATTCCTGCCATCAAAGTCACTTCATCTGATTTCTGCTCTTATATGGAAACACTGCGAATGGAACTGAATAATCACAAAGTAGACAAGTGCTTCGTTCCTCTGTCCTCTGTCTATCCCATGAATCGGTGGATGCATAACAGCTCTGAAAATGGAGGGCCTTGTCTTCGACTCCACTGCTCGCATCAGGAATGGGAGAAAAGCAGACTGCACAGTATAGATCCTTTTAAACAGAGAGAAGGGGATTATACACACACACACACACACTCACACACACAGGCAGGATGCTTACCTGAGCATACACATACTCACACACAACATTCTGTATGCATGTCCTCAGTGCTTATACACGCAGATGTTTACATGCACACACACAAAGTCTCGCACCAATACGCACACACGGTGGCAGAACCAAATCATTAACCAAATCCAAAGGGCTGAACGGGGCAGACACAGCATTGCTAATTCAGTGTTAAAGGAAGTACAAGAAAGAGCAAAGCAGGTCTCAGAGCTCTCCTTTAACCGTGCTACTCCATATCAGAGCCAATGCGTCAGTCCTACCATGGTTAACACTCAATAAAACATCAAAAGGGATGAAGCTCAGAGCCCTGGACAAATACACACCCACACAGATACCAGATACACTCAGCTCTCCCCTCTCCCTCCAACACTCTCTCACACACACACGTATGTGGACATTAGTATGCATATTGGACTCACACATACTGTAGATTGAGCTCATTAGATTCAATGAATACAGCAGGGAGAGGATGAGAGAACTGGACCTCTTTTAAGAGGAAGCAATCGCACACCACGCATCCTGAATGCTAAATGTGATTTCAATACAACGTTTGTTCTCAGCAGCTTCTTTCAGTCGAGCTTCATAAACATGGAAGGGGGGGGGACAATTGGCCATTTGAGCCACCGATAGCCAGTCAACGGCACATACACAGGAGCTGTCATCAACTTCCCATCAAGCTCCACTTCCCCCCAGTGGATGTTCCGCAGGAGGAGAGACACTTCTTTTGAAATTTTTATATCCAGAGGCAAAGGCATTTAATGGTCACTGTTTTGCATGTTACATGAGGAGGTGGGATTAGAATTGTCTGCAGCTTAGACAGGCTCTTTATTATTCAATCATTTTCAATATTTCAGGGGACCAACAGGATGCTCATGCAATCATTAATATTTCAACCACTGCCTTACAAAAGAAGGTAGCCTTGCACTTGTCTGGTATTGATCAAGAGGGCAGCATATTCACTCCTCCCAACAGCAGATCCAGTAGTATCCCTTTGTCATTCTGTCTGTGAGGCTGTGTGTAGCCTTCTAAACTAGTCTTAATAAGCATCTGAAAGGTAAAGAAAGATTGTTGGATTATCACCTTCCAGTTTCAAAAGCAAGAAAAGCAGAGATGTTGCCAACACAGGAGCTGAGTCACAGACAAACTTATAAATGCATCAAAACTGGAGGTGAGGCTATAATCTCGGGTGTCTGAGATAGTTTAATACCTGACACAATCACATCCCTGTGCGCAGCCATCAAAGACACAGAGCCGCCTTTTAAAATGCAGAGAGGCACTCATCATTATGAATAAGATGTGGCCACTGTACAAAAGTAATTCTCGGTGCTCGCATACGCTCACTGTTTCAAAAGACAAGGACAAACAGCCACCGCAATTATGCCCCTTCCGCCAGTAGGCTCCCCTGGTGATAACCGCTATGTAGCAAGGAAGGCAGGAGATGAATTGCTTTGCAGACAGGCAAACACACATGCATAAGTATGCTGATACTCATAGATACATTCTTCTCTGCAGAAGGGAGAAGCTCTCCAATAACAGCCAACAAAAAAAGCAATCATGATCTCTGTCAGCACCGGGACATCTTCTTGTATCATCAAGACATTTATCCCCAACTTTGCACTTTCTGTTAAATGGGCTTCACACAGTCTGGGATGCAGCTAATGACGCTTTTCCATCTTCCTCTCTCTCTCTCTCTCTCTCTCTCTCTCTTTACCCACCTTTCATGCTTTCAGGAGGTTTTCAGCTTCCTAATCTGCCCTTTTCTGTAAAACCTGGAGGGTGCTTTAATGTATAAGAGCTCATGGATGCGTCCTTACCTTGAAATACCATCCAGAAGCTTATAGTCCAAAATGTAAGCGGTTTGAGGGTCGTTGCTGCTCCTAAACAATGAGATAGGTAAGAAAAAATCCTCAAGTCTCTCAGATTCAGAGCTCAATTCAAAGCCTTCACTGCTGAGAACTTATTTTTTCAGAACAGGATGTGGATGTCCTTCACTGACTCTGTGCATAATCCAATCCCCTTTCCTTCCCGGTGATTTCTTTTTAGAGGTTGCTCCTTCTTGATATTCCACTTGGCAAAGTGAAATACTGTTATGTCTTCTACAGGAAAAAAAGCCCGTCTGAGAGACTGAGTGTGAGAGAGAAAAGAGGCACTGTAGGATCTCTGGTGGTGCGCACTACCAGCTCCACAGCAAGTGAATCCAGCCGGTCTTCACAGCTCTCCTCCTCCTGCCTTCAGGAATGAAATTCAGCATTCGCTGATCATCCCCACAACAAGGGGAGGGTGTCCCCCCCAGATGGAAACTTTCAGACACCTTTGCCAAAGCTAAAGGACGCAAAAGTGGACACCAACGAGCCCAGATTATGTGTTATTTTCCTCGAAATCCTCCCTCCTCAATGGATTTTTCTTCTTTTTCCTCCTCCAATTTGCCTGTTATGTAGCGCTCTCCTCTCCAGAATCGGCTCTCACAGAATGGATGCTGAGAGAGAAGCAGAATGAGGCGAGCCGCTCATTCTCCTGCTCGCTCGCTCACTCTCTCTCTCTCTCTCCCTCCCTCCCTCTCTCTTTCGCTCTCGCCTTCACCCTCCCTCATACATGCCCCCTCCCTGCCTCTCACTGCACCTCCCCACCCTTTCGTTTTTTGCTCTCCTCCTCTCCTACTCTCTCATACATACACACACACACAGACACACACACACAGTGAAATGCACCTCTCTAGCTCTGGCTTTTCACAATTACTGCTGTGCCATAGCCAGCCATGTCAGACAGAAAGGTTCACCGCCCATACTCCTTAGAGAAACAAATAATGCTTGATAAATATGTAAAGTTAAATAGATATGAAGAAAAGGCGCAGCAGCATGGAAAAGAGCACCGTGCCAAGAGGCAATCTAATCTCCTGTCTTCATCCACGCTACCTGATTACTAAATATCCCTGGAGTTTTGGGCTGTTTTGCATCCCTCTTTTGTCATAACTTCTTTGTTAAGCAGAGTCTGGTGGTGATGCTGGCCAACTGTCAACACTGACTGAAGAGGAAGACCAAAATAGCAAGCAAGAGCTCAGCACACTGCATGGAAACAAGGACAATGCATGTGCAGTGGCAGGCGCTGTTATATGCATATATATATATATATATATATATATATATATGAATAATTAGCCACCTTAACAAATTGCCAGAAATTCGGTTATCATCATGTGTACATACGCAGCGATTACTAGCCCAGAGGTATAGCACAAAACAAACAATGTGAATAACAATTAGCAACATTATAAAATTCTAAAGAGTTTCAAGAAAAGCCTCCCACACATACAGTATCTCACCTCCCCAGATGTTTTTACTCAGAGAGCAATCATGGCACACTCTATTTATTGTGCGCTAAGAGAGCTGCATGACAAGACACACACACACACACACACACACACACACACACACACACACACACACACACACACACACACACACACACACACACACACACACACACTAATTTAACAGAGAGCTTATGTCACTATGCCTGGACTTCACAGTGTTGAGGTTGCTTCTAGTTTATTTACCACCCCTCACTTCCTGTATTATTATCCCCTGCAGATTTACTCACATACTGTAACTCTAAACATGTCGACACAGAGATCATGTCATTATAGGTTCCACTTGGTCAAGATAGCAGGATGCTGACCTTGATATTATCAAAGCAAGGTTGCATCTCATCAGCACCTTGTCACCAAAGCTCTGAGCCAAATGTTAAAGTGCCCTGGGCAGGGTCGCCACTTCCTACTGTGTTTCATCCATCATGTTCGTCTACCTTGGGGAGTCATGTCAACAAATGACATCATGTTTCTGCCAGGAAAAAAAAAAAAAACACAGAGTTTTGGAATCACACAAATCATTTCACAGGAGGGAAATGACTAATACGCCCATTGGTCTCTTTTGTTTGTTTGTTTGTTTGTTTTCCCCCCAAACTGTATGGTCTAAATGCCAACGCACGCCCAATAGCATATGATGTCGGTCTTCACTGCTTGTTACGTGTCACTGTGACAGGATAAGACACTATCATGTTTGTACACGTCACTGTGAGTTAACATCCCTGAAAAGGTGACTCTATCACACTCTGTCACATAATCACACTCATATATCTTTTACATCCTCATTCCTGTTTCGTCAGGCTTCAGTCAATGCAACTAATACTGACTCAATACTTCATGACATGGCCAGAGTGTGTTGCACTCATATTTCCTTGTACAGCAACGGTTCCCAAAGTGGGAGAAATACCTTCCAAAAACAGAAAACTATTTAAAATTGCATATGTTATCCAGAATTATAATAATACTTAAATTAAAATAGTGGTTCAATTTCAAATAAAACCATGCAAATGAAAAATGTTTATCTGTTTTCCATTTCTCTTTGTTGCCACACAAACTGAGAGTCAGATAATGGTTTCAGGTTAATTTACAGCAGCACAGGAAACAAAGCAACTTGTGCACATAGGTAGTCTAACATTCTACAAACCAACTGCATTAAATATATTTTGCCTTTTTTTGTTTTATTTTTTCTGTTTTGGGATTTGTCTATTTGTTTATTCCCTCAAATTGAGGAACATTTCACCATCTAGACAGACAGCGGGGGTCGCCTGTCTCCTGCAACGCTATTTTGGGGGTCGCAGGCTGAAAAGTTTGGGAACCCCTGTTGTACAGCTAAGTTAGCTTCTTTGTGATAGGCAGTGACACATCATTGTCTAATTTAATACAAGTATTCTGTCGCTGCTGTCAAATGTCAATAAATTAATTCGAAAATAATCTCTAAACTAATTTCCCTTCTAGCTTCACTGGCTGTGTCACTTCTAGGGATGCATCCATTAGAGATTTTGGTGGTACGATACTAATCCCAGGTTCACACTCATCACAAGTTTTCTATATTTTCTGTTACCTCTCTCTCTTACTCCCTTCTCTATCCCTCTTTCCAGATCCAACTCGGTCGAGGCATGATGGCTGTCCAACATGCATCTGGTTCTGCCTGAGGTTTCTGCCTGTTAAAAGGAAGTTTTTCCTCGCCACTGTAACGAGCTAAATACTACGATGTGCAATGCTCATGAAGGATTAAGGTGGGGTCAGACTGAGTCTTTCCCTGTCTTGAAGTTGGGTCTCTGTTAATAATTAGAAATAGAGTGGACTAGACCTTCTATGTTTGTAAAAGCATCTTGAGATCACGTTTGTTGTGATTTGGTGTTATACAAATAAAGATTGATTGATTGATTGATTTATATATTAATTCATTTCAATACAGTTTTTGGTGGTCCTCCCCCAGAAAACTTTGAGCACCAAACACATCATTTGTATTCCGATGTATTTATGAATGATGAATGAGTCTGGCATAGATGTCTGAGCCCAGTCTAGTTTTGGATTCCATTTAGAGCAAGCTGAAGGGAGAAACCCTTACCTAAGATCAACTAAAGTGTGAGAGTTTTTGAAGCAGAGACCAAACAACATGGTGCTCTGCAAGCTCTGCAAATGTGAAATGCCCCATCACAGCAGTATACTTCCGCCACGCTCGAGTTACTGAAGTGGAGGCATCCCAGGGTGACTTCTCAAGACAGCAGCCAGAGCAATACAGTATTTACTTTTTACTCAAAAACACATATAATGAATGATAACTTTAATAAACACCAAGATTGTCAACCACGTTCAAGTAAAGTTGATGCTGCCCTGGATGACAGAATGTAGTGTTTATAATAGCAGCTCAAAAAATAGAAAGGTATAAGTAGAACATACCTTAAAATCCACATGCTTAGCAGCTGTCTGGTAGTAAACTCCATACTGAGACTTCAGCCACGAGTATCCCACAGAGAAGATTGAGGAAGGGCTGTCCGGATCCAATCCTTCAAAAACTCATGTAATCTGTGAAGATACATGGATAAACTCCTGTAAAATAGTTGTAAAAATGTACTGACTGTGCTAATTGAAGGCTTCCAGCTTTGATTGCGTTCAATCAGATGCTGTATATGCATCAGCTGACCCCAGGGACCAGTCTGAAGGAGGGCTGTCTGAAGCAGACCTCACAGCACAGACATACAATAGATATAATTGTTGTTGAATGGATAATCCTGTTCAGCTCATTCTAGTATCAGTAGATCTGTGCTCTCTGTCACTGCAGACAGAAACCTTTGAGGAAGGGCACAGCTGACTTTGCAAAACGATCTGACTGACTTAAATAACTGGAATTAGTTTTCATTGTGAGTTATTTTTATCTTTGATTGTATTTCTCCGTCTACTAAGAGCCAAACAAAAAAAATCCCAAAGCCAAAAGTAATGTTTATAGCAAACAGCTTGACATATCAATAGACCTGGGGCTGGTCAAAATAAAGATTAGGCAGAGGCAACCTCCTTGAACTTTATATGTACACACTCCCTAACCTTGCACAAGTGTCACTTAGTGTAGCAAAGCATCTACAGTAAATTACCTGTAACGTTTTAAAGCATGGTTAATAATGAAACCAACTAATCCCTGCACCCCTGGTCATTATGTCATGACTCCTTGGGGTGGCAATAATAAGCTCAATACTGCACTTTACCTTTGAGGGTTATTTTTTCTTCTTCAGTTCATCAGATGTCTTGATTTATGATTTTATCATGTCGTGCAGTTTGGGAATTTTCACAGTACCTCAGCAATGAACTGGGTATGGTATTGTGTCATGAGTTGCTGAGTTATGCTGTGATATGCTGTGATATGCTGTGATTCTGACTCCTGTTAGGTGTCTAAGTATGTACATCCTTGATAGTGTTGATAGTATCAAATATGAAGTAAAACCTCTAAGCAGTCGTGCAAATAAATTACAGCGGAATACAAGAAAACAGTTGCACAGACGATGCACGGTAATACAGAAAACATTCCAAGCCTTGTCAGTACGGTTCAGTTCAGTTCATTTTTTCTCTGATTCTCATAATTTATAGATTGCTTTCCCTTAAATCTTATCCCATAAAGTAATTCAACAAGTGAATAAAACTCACAATATTACAAGGCACAGCGTTGACTCTTCATTAACTGTCAATCAGTGAAAAATGACATATTTTATCATCCAAATCCAAATGGCAATAAATATAATGACAGCCCAGAGTTTTATGAAAGTGCCACAAAACCAAGCCTGAACCATCTTTACTGCTACTACAACCAGACATGAAGCTTTAATATAAATCCAAGTCTAGGATAGGATGGTTTAAAAGAATATTTATATTATGAAGTTACAACAACAACCTACTGTTGTGGCTGAAAGTTGTTAAGTGAAACCAAGTGGCATAGGTTAATGCTATTTAATTCCACTGCTTATCCCAACATTTTGCATCTAAGGTGACATACAGTACATCAGTTGCTTTTAACAAAGTTATATATAACAGGCTGATGCAGAGTCCACACTAATGTCAATATATTTATGATAATGTTGTTTACGTGTTGAATGTTTTCCATCCACATTCAAGCATCACCAGAAATATGAGGCAGCTGCTCGTCTGCTTGAGCCACATTCACAGGCCAAAACACAAAATTACACCCTTCACTGAAGGATAAATGATCTGCCAAAAAGGCCAAAAGTGTGAAGTAAGCAGAACAGTGACAAACAGTAGACACAAAAAAACTGAGCAAAATGGTTCCCAAATTCACTCCGACAAAAGAAATGAGACAAAGACTAAACAAGGTCCTCAACAATTGATACTGGAGGTGATCACCCTCAGATCAGTGATCATATTTCGAAACTGAAAAAGTCACAGTTTTGTTTTTTGTATTTAACTGTGGTCTGTGCATAATGTAGTGATGTGTTGGTCGCGAACGATCCGGCTCTAAGAGCCGGTTCTTTGAAGCGAACGACGGGAACCGGCTCCTGACTGGGAGCCGTCTTTTTTTTTTTTTTTTTTTTCCTTTCGTCTTTTTCTGTTAAAGCCTCACGTGATTGGTCAAGACATGGTGGCGTCTTGACCAATCACGTGTCTACATTGAGCAGAACGGGAGGGGAGGGGTTACAGACACACCCAGCACAGTGAGCACACTAATAGGAGGGAGACGAGAGGGAGAACATGCGCGAAAGACAGAACTCACTAGAAAGGTGAGAAAACGAGTGACTGCATGAAACGCAGTAAACTCTAGACACATTTAAAAGGCATAGACAGTTTAAAGGCAAAGTGTAGACTTTGCAAGGTGGAAATGTCATCAATCAGGGTCCACAAAAAACCTGCAAAGACACATTAGAAGTGTCTGTGTAGGATCTCAGTCATCCAGGTCATGGACATTAGAACTGTTTATCCATCAGTGCAAGAAGTGAAGAATAAAGACAGTGAAGGGAACCTGCTGTTAATGAAGGGGTTTAAAATTTTATAAATAATAAACATACAATCAGAGATTGGACCTTTTTGTCTAACTGTGATGGGTCTTGTTTTTTGTACTTTATAATTTAATTTCTGTAGAACTCTGCTCTGTGTTGAGTATATAAATAAAGCCTTTAAATGATACACATTTGATATAATATATGTTTTTTACAATAGTAATTCATTTGACATATAATTTAACATTATTTTAGGTAATACAGTCATTCAAACAAGAAAAAATCTGAGGAGCCGAAAGAGCTAGCTCTTTGTAGTGAGCCGAGCCAAAAGAACCGGCTCTCTAAAAAGAGCTGGAATTCCCATCACTAGCATGATGACAACCAGATGGAGCTTTAGGTGGCTGATTGATCAAACTGTTATGACAAATAGTTGACAAGTCCACTCAAAAATGTCATGAGTGTTAACAAACTGACAGGAGCCCTTTACTATAAAAAGCAAGTGTATGCTGAAACACCCTTCTCCCTCCTTCTTTTATAACCCCCCCACCACACACACACACACACACACACACACACACACACACGCACACGCACACCCACACACACACCTCCGTGGTACAGCTTGCAGATAAGCCTGGGTAAGCCCTCTGGCTGAGGCAGCAGCACGGCCCTTCCTGAATCTCATTATCGAGGTAGAACAGTTTCCAACCAACTGTCCACAGTCCAGACCCGTGTTCCCAAACAGACAGCATTTACAACCCATTTGCCGCTCCATTATAACCACTTTTTTCTTTTTTTTTAATATTTTATTTATTGATATTTTTGTTAACTTCTCAAAGGGCTGCTAAGAGTTCTTTTTACTTATTTTCACTTTGTTTCCTTTGCCTGTCAGTTTTAAGATTTATGTATATACACAGTAACAGCCACAAATGGAAATAAGGCAAATCCACATCTAATGAGAGTTTTTATATCCTGCCCCACTGAAGAATTGTGTCCTCTGACTCAAAGGATTAAAATACTAAATTGGGATTGTCTTTGGCAGATCCAACATCATCTAATAAATCACTATATAAACTCAACTTACTGTAAAATCAGCTTTGCTGCCAAGATGAGCGGAGCAGTGCGTCCTGCATTACATAATCTAAACATAAAGCCTTAATAGTCATCAGGGATCTTATTTCAGTAGGAAAGCAGATTTGGCAAGCGGATTGGGACATAATAAATAATATAGATTTAGATTCAGATTATCTCATTGTCTCGCAATTTCAAATCGCTGCAGGAGCAAAGACAATAACACAATACACATAGACAACATCAACAGTACAATCAGACTCCAAAATCTGATACGATACAAATGACACAGTAGAAAGGCCAATCTCAACAACATAGACAATAGATGTCAACAAAATCTTAGCTAATACAGAGACGGGAATCACTACAAAGTGGAAATACATAGAATAGTATGCTTAATGTATACGTTTATGCTACATACTGTCTCCACTTAGAACTTAAAACTTTTCCCCAGTAAGATAAAAGTTGACCTCTGTAGACTTATTTTCACACACACATACCTACACACACACACTCCTGATTCAAAGTGAGAGTGGATTTGAGTTATAGTCACTCCCAGAGACAGAAAGACTGTTCTGGATTGTTCTTTCATTTAAATAATTCTCTTTTTGGAGAATACCCCATGTTGTTACTTATTTTGTCTTATTGTTACTACCCAGTATGTTTTACAAGCTACCGCTGTAGTGGGGTAGGTTAACGATCAAAAAGATGAACATCTCCATGCTAACAGGCTAACATGCCTGCCTATCTGGCATCATCTTTGTTGCAGGCCCTTCATCTCTTTCTCACTGGCTGGCAAAGTAGTGCAATTACTTCAATTGGTTCTCCATACATTACTGGGCGTATTTGAACAATCTTCACAGGACTACAGGCCGCAGTGGAAATGGAGACAACAATGGGACACAGGAATCAATTAGACCCTTGAAGAGAAGTTCCTGGAACTAATGGATCCTGGTATTTCTAGTTGAAAAGAAAATTTCCATGAAGTAAAGCCTTGTATGAAGCACTTTTATTTTTTTCCAAAATTGTCTCGACTGTTGAAGCAGCTGAGAACCCCACAGGTTCTCTCTGATGCCCTTGTCAAATGTAAATTTACATAGAAGCCTATAGAGAAAATGCTCACTTCTTAGGACAGCTTACATTCAAATGCACAAAATGTTGTAAGAAGAAACCACTGCAGTAATGGCCTCTTGTCAATTTCGAGTAAATTCCTGAATATGTATTAATACTTTGCATATTTGTATTGCTGTAAGCTGCTGAGCTGTTTGAGTGTGTTTGCGTTTCTGATGAAGGAAGCGCTGAGTCAATGAAACAGCCAACTAGACAACATTGCTATTTATGAACAATAGATGTTAGTTCTCATAACCCCAACCATACATAACAAACCTATAACCTATATAAACACATTAATTCAAACTTTGAAATGACTTGCTGTAAAGCAGAGGGAGGTTGTTTCTACTGTAGGCCACATGTCATGAACATTTATGAGCAGGCAGTATGTTTTCCTTTGCAAGGTTTAGGCTTCAGTGAGCTCAGTCAGAGCTTGTTGCTACAGCCGCTGCTGCACTTTGACATGCACTATGCTATTAACATCATTATTTTATCAGAATGTTCTCTGAGTCACTCCACTACCATATGACTGAGTCATGAATTTCAACAATTCCAACCTATTGCATGAATACAACCTTACGCCCTTAAAGACAAAGTTGAAAGTTTGCTTTGGGACTATTTTGGCGATGATGCCTCATCACAGTGGATCGCTGCCTTATATTGAAATTCAACTAATCAATGTTTACTTAGTCACAGTCTGTTGAACACCTTCGTTTTGTAATTATTGTCCTTATGTTTGCTAATAACGCAGCTCAGAGGCTCGCCTCAGATATGTGCTCGAGTTAGTGCGGTGCTCAACTGAATGTTTGTTACTTTCCAACACTGATTTTTTTTCCCATTCTCCACAGATCACTGCTTTCAGTGGAGCTGAGTTCAGAAATCACCCAGCCATTATCAGTCTTTTATGTAGTGAAAAGATGAAGCAACCTCATCCATCTTATGTGCTGATCTTAAAAAACCTTGAGTTTTCCAATCTCAGCGTGTCAGTCTATGATGCCCCCGAGAATGTTTCACTTATTTACAGTATAAAATGTTCCACGGAGTAGACCATCTATCCTTTTTGATCAGGTGGGTTTTGATCTGGGTTTAGATGCCTTACCTCTGAACCCTCTGAGCCTTTTTCCTGCATTGACAAGCCGAAGCAAAAAGGTATGTATGCAGATTTTTCTATTGCTTTAATGGCATCTCACACATATTGTTGCAGTATTCATGCGCTGTGCTATCTGTCCTTGCTTTTCCTGCTTTTTCTTAACTGTTTATCCTCTTGTATCTTGTGGCTCTAGCTGCATAGTCAGCTTTGGCATTGGGAATCAGTAAAAGCCTGGGATTCCCACAAAATGTTGTCTGACACTTTTAGCCTTGAGGTAAATGAAATGACTCATCTCCACCCCATTGATCAACAGTGGAAGTGAAACTCTGACATGCTAAGAGAGACTTAATTAGAGGGGGTAAACCTCATTAAGCCTCATTAGAATAAAGATCAGGGAGACACACAGCACATTCCCGTGATGTAGAAGTTTTATCTCCCATAAAATGAGAATAAATAGCCAGATTAATTGATCTGTGGCAAATATCTCGATTTTGTATTCATTATGTCTCAAAGGGAGACATCTTATTTGCCCTGTGGTAACAGCACAGGAGGGTCATTGTGTCATCTCAGGGATACATACTAAAAAGGTGGAGGCAAATTTAGCAACAAACATAATTAACTAGCATAGCATTGTTACATTGAAATTGCAGCATGTTGAAAATAAATACTTTTAAAAGCATATACAAAAAAAAAAAAACGTTCCTGATTCACAAACTAAAGCACAAAGATTAGATGAAGGAAGACCAAATTCCAAAGTTAGCCACGTCCCTCTGAAGTCATGCTCATGGTGGGATGCTCAGCTGTTATCTTGTCTTACTGCTGTGTTTTAGGTTCCTTGAGCAAAAATTGGTTGAATACAAAAATGCTGACCAGGCAAACTCGAGCGAAATGGAAGGAACCCATTTGGGACCAAGCTTCATCTCATCCCAGTCAGTCCCGCTATGTGATCACCAATCGATTACCAGCTTGGACCAACCTCACTCTGATGCTGAGGTCAGAAATAGTAGATGCACTTTATCAACCTAGTAAGTAACTGCCATTTGCATTTCAAGGGGTCATCTAGCCCAGCCCCTCTGTCTTCCAACTGCACCACATTGGTCGTGATGACCTGTTGGGTACAACCGTTTAGTCTGTCATGTCGGTCAGTCAAGTCACAGCACACATTTTGGCACTTTGATCTCCTTATCTGACACAATGACCATCTTAACAGACAGAGAGATTGTGTAGTCTGACCTCGGTATACGTCTACCCAGAAGCTGGGTGTCATTTGAAGATCAGCTAACCTTTAAGGATCATGTTGCCTTGATTGCTTGTTTATGTTGATTTGCCCTGTACAACATCATAGATCAGACCTTTCCTGTCAGAGTATGTAATACGACTCCTGGTACAAGCTCTCCTAATATCATGCGTTGACTGCTACAACTCCCTACTGTCCGGCCTTCCTGCATGCACACTCAAACATCTGCAGATGATCCAAAACACAGTATAGTGACTGGTCCTCAAAAATCTGCCACTATTCACTCTTGGTCTTAAACCGTTTTTTGTCACTTACTCCTGTGATTATCTAGATCCTTGCTTGGGATGTACATAATGTCAGATGTAGATCACCTTGGACAAGAACCTATTCTATGACGTACTATATACATATATATACGTATATATACAGTGGGGCAAAAAAGTATTTAGTCATCCACTGATTTTGCAAGTTCTCCCACTTAGAAAGATGAGAGAGGTCTGTAATTTTCATCAGAGGTACACTTCAACTATGAGAGACAAAATGAGAAAAAAAAATCCAGGAAATCACGTTGTAGGATTTTTAAAGAATTTATTTGTAAATTATGGTGGAAAATAAGTATTTGGTCAATAACAAAAGTTCAACTCAATAATTTGTAACACAACCTTTGTTGGCAATGACAGAGGTCAAACGTTTCCTGTAAGTCTTCACCAGGTTTGCACACACTGTAGCTGGTATTTTGGCCCATTCCTCCATGCAGATCTCCTCTAGAGAGGTGATGCTTTGGGGCTGTCGCTGGGCAACACAGACTTTCAACTCCCTCCACAAATTTTCTATGGGGTTGAGGTCTGGAGACTGGCTAGGCCACTCCAGGACCCTAAAATGCTTTTTACGGAGCCACTCCTTCGTTGCCCGAGCGGTGTGTTTGGGATCATTGTCATGTTGGAAGACCCAGCCACATTCCATCTTCAATGCTCTCACTAATGGAAGGAGGTTTTGGCTTAAAATCTCATGATACATGGCCCCGTTCATTCTTCCCTTAACACGGATCAGTCGTCCTGTCCCCTTTGCAGAAAAACAGCCCCAAAGCATGAGGTTTCCACCCCCATGCTTCACAGTAGGTATGGTGTTCTTGGGATGCAACTCAGCATTCTTCTTCCTCCAAAAACGGCGAGTTGAGTTTTTACCAAAAAGTTATATTTTGGTTTCATCTGACCACATGATATTCTCCCAATCCTCTTCTGGATCATCCATATGCTCTCTGGCAAACTTCAGACGGGCCTGGACATGTACTGGCTTAAGCAGGGGGACACGCCTGGCGCTGCAGGATTTGAGTCCCTCTCGGCGTAGTGTGTTACCGATGGTAGCCTTTGTTACTTTGGTCCCAGCTCTCTGCAGGTCATTCATCAGGTCCCTCCGTGTAGTTCTGGGATTTTTGCTCACTGTTCTCATGATCATTTTGACCCCACGGGATGAGATCTTGCATGGGGCCCCAGATCAAGGGAGATTATCAATGGTCTTGTATGTCTTCCATTTTCTTACAATTGCTCCCACAGTTGATTTATTCACACCAACCTGCTTGCTTAATATGATTTTCTGATATATGTTAGCATTAAGCTAGCTGACTTTTTTTCTAACTTTGCATGAATGTTTACATGTGATAACTTAGCTGTTCAAAGCAGTGTTAAAGATCAGTACACAATTAAGTTACACTGCAGGTGATGTTATAAGCTTGTAAGATTAAAATATATATATATATATATATATTATTTTGTATTGTCAGTTTCACAGTGCCTTTGTGTGTGAGGTGACCACATCTACATAGTCTATTATTTCACAAAGAACTGTTTGTCTGATCTATTAAGCTAGACCTCACGTTCAGGAAGGGCAGAATAACTTTCAGAATATCTGGGACAATTTTAAGCTTTAACCACTCCCTAATGTTTGTTATTTATTCTATATTAACCAGCTTAAAGACAATTTCTACAGACTACTGTCTTGTTGTTTGCAGTTGTGAAATATTGTTTTCAAGTATGTAAGGTGACAAGTATGTGAAGGATTGTAGTTCGTGAGCTGAGGTGAGTGTAATTTCACCTCACAGCCCCTGGGATCTGAACCTTTCCACAAGAGTGTCAGAGACACAGTAAACTCAAAACTGTTTTATTCAGTGTTTTCAATAGATGTAACAGCTGGGTCTCTTTTGATGTTATGAGTAAGATGGGTACGCTCCTGGTTAAAATCTTGTGAAAAACTGTGTTATGCAAAACCTGAAACACAGCACAGGTTTTAGAAACAGGCTAGTAAGACTTTTTGTTTTGTCTGGTATGTATCACTAAAGAAGGGTGTAGAACAGACAGATAATTTGAACGTGAAACTGCTTTAACCAGTTCTAAGTGGTTATAAGTGGTTATAAGTGATCTGTTATTTTGTAGAGGGGAAGACTTCAGTGCATATTCAATGCATTTCAGCTGCTTGTAAAATTCCTGCCAATAATGCCAGTGGACTGAAAGTGTAAAAGTTGAAATAAGGATTACTCACATGATGACTCAAACATCTGTCTCTTCTGGGTATTCCTATACACTCTTTACAATTCCCCTCAAACATATAGGGATGTGTCATATGAGCAGATTAGTGCATAAAATGCGTCATTATTTCAGACATGTAAACAAAGATGAATGTCACTCCTCCATGTCTCTGATAACAAAGGAGATGGAGTTAGTGAAATAGAATCGGCTCTGCTCTGTCCAGTCCTCCACAGATTTGGACACTGATGAAGTTCAAGTAGCCTCTCCATCGGAGTGGCCTGAGCTCCAGCCTCGGGGTTATGTAATTATGTTGATTTTAAGTTTAGCTCCACGGTTAAGCTCTCTGCCCGCCATGTCTGAGCGTTTCTAACAGCCTCTCACAACATCTGTGAAGAGCAAATGTGGATAATAATTACGCCATTTGATCACTCCTGAGGGGTCTCAGAGTTGGCGTGGGTTTAACCTCCATCACCTGGAGACACATTAGTCGTCAATGAGATCCTGTTCAATTTACCCTCATCTCATTCAAGTCAGTATTACAGTCGGTGTGTTTAAAAATGATTTTAGTTTATGATCTAAATATAAGAATGCTGTTAAAGATGCTGCCTTTCCTCTCTGTCCAGTTCCTTTTCCTCTGCCAATAGAGCGATTTGGTTCATGTTTTCTCGTACCAGCTTAATGACTCAATCCCCGGCATTTGGAGCATGTGATGCACTGGCTTGGTCGTCTATTGTCTCCTGTTGTGCATAGAAAGGTCGATAGCAGCAAGCCATTGTTGGGCTGGAATCTATTCATGTGTGTTTGCATCATACAGTAGTTTATTACTCTGATCAGTTAATCTGTTTCTCACTGAATGAATACAACTGTTGCTGAACCTGTTCATCATTTGCAGCTCTGATTACACTTTCAATACCAGAACAATCAAGTCAAGCATATTCAGAAGGTTGCAGAGTGCCTTCTAACCTTAGCTTTTGAATATGCACAGAGAATAAAACTGGAGCTTTTGAATATGCACAGAGAATAAAACTGGATTAATTAATATAATGTGTATTTGATCACAACAAAAAAGGATAAATAAGGACAAAAGTCCCAAAAATCTGAGGTCTAGAAAAGAAACACCCTGACCGCAGCGGATCAGAGACAGACCGGACACAGCTCTGGTGGAAGTCCTGTGTTACAAGGCTTTGGGCAAAACCCACAATCACACAAGAGAGGAAAGACACAAAAGGTAACCTAGACTTAAATCTAACATCATGTTAAGCAGCACACACATCTTAGTGAGCACAGTATGACTTAATGCTGTGTTCTTTTATAACAGATGAAAAGTCATGCATGACTCACTTTTTTATGTTGTATCATTTAGGCAGCAATGAGTCACTTAACTGCCATATAGTATTTATTATGATAGGTTGTATTTGTTTTGTTATGAACTACAACTACAACCGTATAGTGGAATAATGGCTGTATTTTATTGGCAAAATGTGATGTGTGTATGCAGAGAGTACATATGCATATACAGTATATGCATTCATGGGATAATATACGGTTTGCATTCAGGTTATGACTCACCCTGTCCGTATTCTATTTCACATAATCACCTGCTCACAGTACATTATCTTAACATGTGCTTTCATGGAACATGCAGCGATGGAGGAATCTATGGATTCATGCAAGCTGTGTTGTTTTCCTGGATCTTAAAATATGCTTACTCCTTGATGAGATCATGTATATACAGAAAGATATTATTCCCCTACTCGTTTTTTGAAGTGCCGACAAACATCGGAAACCTTTTTGGTTGGCAAAAAGATAATTACACCCATGATAAATATGTGACATGCTTACCTTTAAAGGTGTTATGATTAGAGGAGGGAAACTGCAGAAAGGGATTCTATGCACATAAGATAACAGCCGTTAGAACTGGCACCTGGTTTGTACCTATGATGGTGTGACAAACAAACATGGAGTGAAGAAAGACTTGTGTGTGTGTGTGTGTGTGTGTGTGTGTGTGTGTGTGTGTGTGTGTCTGTGTGTGTGCGTGCGTGCGTGCGTGTGTGTGTGTATGTGTGTGTGTGTGCGTACGTGTGAGTGATACAGAACCCTAGTATTTTATTAATTGACGAAAAGAAAAGAGGTAGTGCAGACATCCCAGAGTACACAGAAATGTTGCCTTGTAAAGAGGAACTTTTCTCCCTGATAAGCTTGTTCTTTTTTGTGTCGTCTTCTGATGCTTGTTTTATGCCATGACTGTTCCTTTTTTTTCTCCCTCTGCTTCGCTTGGACAAAAGGATGAATTCATTTCCAAGCTAAATGAAATGAATTGCCACAAGCTTTGGGGAAAAGATTGCAAACATTTCCACATGACTGATCACACGATTAAGACAAGCTGTGATGTACATGAGTTGATTCGGTAATAAAGATCATCTTTATGTTCACAGATGATACACATTTTCTTAACATGAGCTCACATTTGCCTTTCCTAATGAAAAACAATGGGGTGAAGGAACAGATAAAAAGCTCTATTTTCATGATGCTGCTGTTTCTTTGTCTTGCACAAATGTGAATTTCAAAGATAATACCCAAAGAGGATAAGCTGCGTCATTTACTGAACTGCACATTGTTAGCTGGGACTGACTGGCCATGTTTTCAATCTGAATATCTGCTGTCTTTATGATCATCTCTGAAAATTAAAAGCTTTTTTCAGAAGTCTTTTCAGGTCTGGTTTTCTGAATTATGTAAAAAAAGAAAAGTCCTGTGTTGGTGACTCTTTGGCCCTGTACTTTTTTTTGTGCAGCCTGCTCAAAGGAGAACATGTTGTAAGAGATAATGAATAGTGATATGGTTATTACGCAGAATAGAATCCAAACAGGCTTATTTGGTATTCTCTACATCAGGGGTTCCCAAAGTGTGGGTCAGGATCCCCTGGGGGGTCGTGAGACACAAATTGGGGGTCGTGAGATGTCTTCCAGATTATACTACTTTTAGATCATCTAAAAATAATACATTTAACCCATTATAGTAAAGAATATCGACAAAAATAGTTGCTAAACGTGTAATAAAACCATGAAAACAGAAAATGTAACTCGTTTTCTGCCTATCTTTTTGCCGGATGACTCCTAAGTGTGGGGTTAGTGAACAGCTAATTATCAAAAGCATCAGTAGCAGTAGGTTAATTCATAATGGCACAGGAAGCACAGCCACATGCTCATATAGATAGGCTCATTTTCTGCAGACCAGCTACATGAAGCCACATTAAATCACTTTGAGGGACAGTGGGGGTCACAAGTCTTTAGCACCTATATTTTGGGGGTCGCAGGCTGAAAAGTTTGGGAACCCTTGCTCTACATGAGTGGTTCTGAAAGTTGGGGTCGGTTAGGGGGGGCCTTGAGATGCTTTCAAAAAGATTCACAAAAATGTATAGTGATTTAAAATTGCATTTTTTGTCCATTGTTGCAAAGATAAATCCACAAATTGTAAATTCAACTAAAAAAACCTCATCAATGTTCTTCTTTACTTTGTTGCCATATTGCCAAAATTACTAAGAAATATATAGGACAGCAAAGTTTGACTTTAAGGCACATAGTAGTATGCAGTATGTTCAGCAACGTTTATTTCTGCCTGTATTGCTATGGAAACTCAATGGAAATGTTAAAGCTGTGAACCTTGAAACATGCTGGAATCAATCTTTCAGTGTTATAATTCCATTGAGCAGACTCTTTTGTCCACGGTGAGGTACATCTGAGAGTGAGCACAACACATGGAAAGATCCAGACAGGAGGAAAACACAACATGAGTAAGTGCCACAGACAGCTTCAAGTGGAATTAAAATGAGAATATCAGATTTGTACTTTGTAATGTATTTTTAGTTTTTGTGAACCACTGACTCATGCATCTCCCTCACAGTCATTTAGGGAGAGAAACAAAACATGCATGCTAAAATGTAGGCTTTCCACAAGAGCGCTGAACCTGCTGGGCATATTTGCTATAGAGTATCCATAGGGAATAGAATGAAACTGCACTGCATCTCTCTTGTGCAAGGATTTATGATTAAACTTAATTGCTTCCTGGTTTTTCATACAAGCACTTCACAGAATGCAACTTTGAGACACAACAGCAGAAGCCATAAATAACAATAACAGTCACAGGTACAGCAGGCTATTTTTACTCAGCTGTCTGCAAACAGGACCTGAACATGACGTGTGCTGCTGTAATTAATTAAATTAGCATTTCAACACAACAGAACAACTGTAACAAGACATCGGTCATTGTGACGCACCGAAGCTAAAATACCTCCAAAGCCCTGAGCCATCAGTTACACCCGGTGCTGAATATTCAAAGAGTGTAGTATTTAAAAGTCATCCTGCTGCTTGCATAGCCCTGGCACTCAGTCAACATGACCCCTATGTGACCCCGGCATTAAGCACCTGGCACTGGCCGCATTCCACCCAACCCCCTGACTTACTGTATAATAATCTATAATTATCTCTCAAACCTTGAAAGAGGTTGTCTAACTCTCCTGTGTATGAGATTCAGCCGGAGGTGCTGTGGTGGGCCTCCAACAACTGCTGAATAAGAGTAAACCGTAGCTGTGGGGGCTTTGATGGCGTAAGTATGTTTCTTTAATCAAGACTTATCCAAGAAGACAATGGCTTCATAGATAATAAAAGGGAAACATAATGTGGTGGTCATTAAGGATTAAACATTTAAAATTACAAGCGAATGGACGTGTGGGCCCCGAGGACTGTCCTGTCCTTCACAACTCCCTGCTGTCTGCTCTCAGGCGCGCATTAATACTGCAATAATCCCATTTGACTTTTTGCTATTTATTACACACACGGTAGAAGAAGTAAAGCTGAAGTATGTGTCAGAATTGTGATAGTTAATGGGAGCAATAAAGACCATGACCAAATTCAATTCTGCATTGTAATGTATGTGTGTATTCTGGGTATTATCAACCCTTCACCTGGCTAAATCTCTTCCTGTGCAGGTATTTGCACCCAAACTGGATCACAATCTGGCAAAGCTTGTTTGTGATTATCACCAATTCATCAGATGAGTTGTGCATTGTCAGGTGCATTTGAGAAAATACACCCGACGTCTCTGGTAGAAGCTCTGATAAATGAGGCTGCTTTTTCCTGATTGGATGAAAAATGCAGAGGTCTACGTTCTAACTGAATGCAGGGTTAATTCATTTTTAATTATTCCCGAACTCTGGCTGATCTGAAAATGACAAGACTCATCACAATAACAGGATTTTCTCTGAATAAGTTTCAGGCCAACAGTACAAGCAGGAACTTGATCACTGCTCACTGAGCTTTCCCTTTCAAAGGTTTTTTTTTTCATCAGAAATTCAGCCTGTAGAGTCCCCTGTAGCTCAAGTCTTCAAGGCAAACATTATACTTTTTTGTAAACTTTTTTTGTGCTAAAATACCATCCTTCTGAAGATATTTTTTCCTTGTCAGAGTAGAGGAGAGAAAGTTGATCCTGAACATCTTTGCTAAACAGTAATCTGTGGATGAAGTTTTATGAAGCTTTGGGGCTATTTGCACTGAAACAGAATCAAAGCTTTAGGGCTTCAGACTTGAAAAACAGTGAAATCTGGATGCTTGTAAAACTTTTATCACATGCCGAAGCAGCACTCCATCTCATTCATATTCCTAGTTTTAAGTACATACTGCATGAGCACTGAAAGACGAAGAAGCCTGGCATTTGATTGGATGAAATTATCGATATACTTTTGCTCATTAGTCCTGCATTAAATGTAGATGGCATGAAACATGAATGTACCTTGTTGGTTTAGTTGGTTTGGTTCAGCATGACTATGGGTTACTGTCTATGGACTGCATTATTGAAGTCTAAGATATTGATCTTGAAGTGATGCATTTAAGACTGATTGTCCTATACCAAGCTGTTAAGCCCTAAAGAAATGTAGGTTTAAATTAAAAAAATAGACTTTGAATTCAAAAGCTAACACAGGTAACTAAATCAGACAAATTATAGGTATGATAAAGTCCTCTGGAGTTGTCAACTAAACATATACTGACTGGAAAACAGTGATAACAGAATTAGATGTGAACTTAACTAATAAACCAAATAAGAACTGAGGACGGGCTTCTGTACCCACTGACCAAATCAGGGAGTGCACACAGGGGAAGAAAACATACAAGATAACTTCGATTTAGCACAAAGGAACCTTAATCCTCTTCATGCTGTCTGAACACTTGGTTAGTTTCTTCTTCAAAAAGCCAGAAACCCACAGTCTCTTCTTTTGCACAGACTATAAGGAAACACAACAGCCAAATTCAAAGTAAAAGAGAAATGAATGTAGGTGGTCAACTAAATTAATGAAGACTAAGTCATTATGGACTAAACATGGGCTTTTCATCAAGGGACAATGTATTTTCAAAAGTGCAGTTACATATAATGTTAAATGACTGCATATGAAAACACTAAATGATGACAGAATGAATAAAACAGGGGTTCCCAAAGTGGGGGTCTGGACCCCCTGGGGGGTCGCTAGACACGAATGGGGGGGTCGTGAGATGTCTTCCAAATTTTTTTTCCTTAATTATCTAAAAATAGTACATTTTACCCATTAAAGTAAAAAATATCGACGAAAATAGTAGCTAAACTTTAAATAAAACCTTGAAATTAGAAAACATAATGAGATTTCCGCCTTTCTTTTTTTCAGATGACTCCTAAGCTTAGGTTTAGTGAACAGTTAATTATCAAAAGCATCAGTAGCAGTAGGTTAATTCATAACGGCACAGGAAACACAGCCACATGCTCATATAGGTAGGCTCATTTTCTGCAGACCAGCTAAATGAAGCCACATTAAATCACTTTGTGGAACAGTGGGGGTTGCGAGTCTTTGGCACCTATATTTTGGGGGTCACAGGCTGAAAAGTTTGGGAAGCCATGGTGTGAAATACCTGATTCTGATTGGTCAAAACCCCATAACAATGGTTATTAATTCTCAATACCACAAGCAACTATAGTCAATCTGATCACAGACATCATATCAATTTGCACTTATCAATTGAGTACGGCACATTTAACCACTGCATCATGACACCTTGACAACAATGTTAGTTCTTGTTAGTATTCAACCTTTCTGTCTTGGGCTGGTCTTGAGCATCAGGAAATAATGACAGTTACCGGGGCCCAGAAGTAAGAGCAGCCTGAGGAGCTACTGGGCCTCAACCATCTCTGATAGGGAAAAGTGGAGCAACATCCTACCCTGCAATCTGCAAAACAGCAGCAGAGCTGGTGCATCTCATAGTTGCTGATCTCTACATAAATCATGCTAAAAGTTGTGACATTTGCCTCATTCATGTTTAAAACCCCAGGGAGTAGTTTTTGAATGGTTATGAAACAGACTGAAATAAACAGTGATCCCCTCTTACCTAACCTACAAAAGCAAACAACTGTCAACGACACAATTGTCATTTTCTTGATTGTAATTTTGAATGCCTGTAATGACTGTGTGGGGGTAGGCACCAGACAAGACAATTTACAGCATGTCAATAAAAGCGCCTTTGTTACTTTTTCCACGGGAAATATTCACAGTAATACATTCTACTGTTAAAAGACAGTATGAGGAGTAGTATCAAAACTGAGACAAACAAAGCTTTTTACTTTTTTTGCAAGACATTTGGTGGGGTCTTTAATGAGACAGGAAATGTGTTGAGAGACAAGGGGAATGACATGCAACAAATCCCGCTGGGACCGGGAACAATGCAACCAGTGCCATGGGATGGTAGTATCTGTACATGGGGCGCCTTCTCTACCAACTGAGCGAAACCAGCGCCCCCTTACAGGAGCTTTTAAGGTGTGTCACCTGCAAAGCTTCAAGAGGAGAGGTGAATGTGGACAGAAGTTCCCTTCACCTCAACTAACATGGAAAGGTTCAGTTTGAAGTAATTTATTGAGTGAGCAAGCTAATGTTCAGTGTGTTCGGTATAGTTATTATTCCTACAGGTTACTGGACATTTGTATAGCTGTATCCTTTTTTTAATTAAATCAATCAACTTTAAATCAGAATTTTGTATTGACTTGTAAGACATAAGTCTTTAGTTGGGAGCCAGGTAATGAGCTGGATAATGTAAAGTGAACTGGGGGTATATATATATGTATATTAAAATTTCAACAGCTGAGACAAGACTCCTGCCTCACATTCTGCTCACCATGTCGGGATTCTACTTTGCAAAACCATTTGCTCACTGTATATTATCCTTGACTTAATACCTGGCTTTCTTACTGATCACCTGGCTGTGTTACATACTTCATTCTGATTGGTCAAAACCCCTTGCCAATGGTAATTAATTCTGCATAACAAGAGCAACTCCAGAGACAAGAAAATCACACGTCATATCAAATTAATCTGCAGAAAAGTGTTCCAGCACAATTTACTTCTGCCCGTAGACACTGAGGCAAAAAATGTACAACCATTAACTTGCTAAATTGG
Source organism: Notolabrus celidotus (assembly GCF_009762535.1). Lineage (NCBI taxonomy): Eukaryota > Metazoa > Chordata > Actinopteri > Labriformes > Labridae > Notolabrus > Notolabrus celidotus. The sequence goes on from NC_048279.1 coordinate 28,574,139, forward strand.
TAAGCTAAACAATATGGGCATTTCAATATCAGTCCGTGTCCTGCAATCTAGGCAACAGCAACATAGCTGGTGAGAGCAGCAGCTAATTGCTACACAGAAACCATGAGTGGTAGTGAAGATATTCATCAGTATTCAAAGTTGTGGCATTTGCATCATCTATGTTTAAAGATGTGTCAACTATACACCTCCAAGAGGACAGCGAGTTGAATGAGGACAAAAGTCAACATTTATATTCCGGCAGAAGTCCAGTTCACCTTGAAATGTTCAGGTAAATGATTATTATTATATTAGCATGCTAATGTTTTAATGTGACCTTTAATTGAAATGTTTAGTTTGATGTTTGTTCGTGCTGCAAGACCACAGATGAGAATCTGTTGCTGTGGTAGCGCTATCAACCGTGGAATCAGAGGGACTATTTTTTCATCTGACATAGATTATTTTCAAACCAATAAAATTGTCTTTAAATCAATTGTCTTTAAGTGTCAATTTCTTTATGACTTTTTGGCAGAAGCTGGGTAATAAGTGGGATAATGCATGGTGAACGGGTAGTTATGGAAATTTAAATCCTTTTATGGTGAGACTAGACCCGAGGTGAAGCTGAGGTCTTGAACCCCCCCTTATATCAGATGCAAACATTTATCTACTAAAATAATTTGGTGTTTCTGTCTAATTCTTTTTAGTATTCTCTTCTCTTGTAATCCCAGTAATGTACTGAGTTTGGCTCACACACCATCAGTCACATGATTTTCTCTGTTTGATAAAAGCACGGACCAATATGTAATATACAGAATGTGTCTTGGGCTTCAAAATTTGAGTTCCATCGAATGCCCTCGCATGAAAAAAGTAAACATTAAACATTTTTTATAAAGGGACTTCTCTATATCCTTGTCTGGAAAACAACAAAACACAGCTATAGCAGTGTCAACAATCGGTAAGGACTGAGACATGATACAAAGAGTTGAAGGCAAATGTCTATACCCATCCGTGGCCCTGAATCCCACACTCGTACTTTCTTTTGACTGTCAGAAAAACACACTACTGGACTTACTACACTGACACTGAGCGCTGCCATTGAACAAACTATAGCTGAATAGCTTTATGTGTATGAATGCAGTTCTTGGAACAGGGTCCATAAAGTGCTGCCAATAGTTTTAAAGAGGTCATTTCAGCACACACTTGAACTCATGGTGACTATGATAGTGATGTACATGTATCTCTGAGTGTACAAGGACAGCACATTGAACCTTTATTCAGTGTCTGCATGAAAACTGCTCTAAAGATCTGTATTCTTTATGCTGTTTAATTTATTATATAGGTTTTAATGGTGGCATCCCTACAGTCAAGGGTTTGAAGGTACACTTTGACAAGAGAGGTCTAGTTACAAGGTGAGAGGAAGGACAAAGACTCTCTCTCTCTCTCTCTCTCTCTCTCTCTCTCTCTCTCTCTCTCTCTCTCTCTCTCTCTCTCTCTCTCTCTCTGTTCTAACTCCCGATTTATGGAAAATAACACATTTCATCAGCTTAAGGCAACACAAAGTATCTTTTTCTTGGTGTTTTGTTATGAAGAGCAACCAACATTACAATACAAGACATCACAATATGATTATATTTCCTGTGTGGTTTTAGGTAGTGTGAAGTCATCCTAATCCAATACAAACAAATAATAAGATCCCTGTCAGACAGATTTTTGGTTTTCAATATGTCCCGTTATCATGTTGTCCATTTCGTTTGTATTTATTCAGACTGCTTCCTTGATTCTATCTGAAGTGTATTATCCTGTTATCACACCCTGCTCAGACTTATCTCAGTGGTGTTACATAGTGATGTGGATCTGACTGTGTGGCTCGCTAAGAGCTCTGAGCATTGCCCTGCTTAATCGACTTCATTGTTTTGTTTTTCTGTAATTGAAATGATTTTGGTGTTTCATTCAGAAATAAGAAAATGAGTTTTAACTCAAAGTGTTTAAACTGTTTTGCAGGCACATCCAAAATCAACCATTAGAGGAAAGTGGTAGATTTGGGAGAGACTGAGAATTGGTAATGGAAAAGTAGCTCCAAACTTAAACAAGTATTCAGATTAGATCTTTTCAAGAAACTGCAGCCATAAAGACAGGAAATAGCCTTGTTTTTCAACCTAAGGACCCCCTTTAGGAAAGAAGTGCTACTTGAGAAGCATTACAGACACTGCTGTAGTCCCCACTGCTCTCTGTCTTTACTGCAGGTGTAATAAGATCCATGTTTACCAACCAACTCTGAGTGTGTTTAAGGGCACCAGTAAATGTTTAGGTCATTGCATTTCCAATATCTTTTATGCCAATAGCGTTAAATGTGACACTCATTTGCACTGTCTATATCTTTTTCAGAACTTTATATCTCTGCATACATTTTTTACATAATCAATCAGTACTGCAACAATAGGTAGTTTTTTGTTAACTGTCAGACTTTCCTCCATCCCAAGTGGTGACATTAGCAGGGGCAGATCCAGAGGGTTGACCAGGGGTGGCCTAGGCCTGCTTTGAATCGGATTGGCCACACCAATGTCCCAAACTATGATTGGCTTTACTGCTTGTCATAAGTTAAAAATCAACTATTTGTGCTGGGATGTTACAGACTGCTGGTAGCTTTGTTTGCATTTCAATTCTGTTTGTACCCTAAACTGTGACATCATCTTTTAAGGCCTTAAAAAAGTGAAGATTATAGCCACTCTTCTGTGTCACAATGTTAAAACAATTTCACAGTCCGACTTTTTTTTTTTTTTCTGTTAGTAGTCAAAGTAGATATGCTTACTGGAAAGTAGACACTTCATTCCCATCCCTGCACAAGTCAGTGTCCCAGTTGGGCCACCCTAACAAGATATTATCCTGTGGACTGTCACATGGAATGGAACGATTGCCAATCAGGAAGCAAGCTGACTGAAGAATAAAACACATGGCGACAATAGTTTATCAAAAGTTAGCTGTGCGAGTGTTTATACAACATATTCAGTAAAACATACCATAAATTAACTGACAAGGAGAGATGTGGCAGGTAGCAGACATGTAAATTGATGACCATCTGCACTGGTTTTTACTCTAAAGTCACGTTTGACCAAGAGAGATTATACAAGATTTCCAGTTTTGAGGGTCAAGACTCCGCTTGCTGGTGTAATAAATCTTTTAGTGTGCAGTGTGCTCTGTAGGATATATTGTTGTGCACCACACACCATAAGAACAAAACTCCTTCATCACATTAATTTTCATCATGAATGGAGTTTCACTTTTTACAACATCTGCAAAGATTTTACAAATTGTTTAGCGTGTTCCATTCTTAAATTAGTTGAAGCTGTCAAAAAACATGACAACATAAGTTACATTACCAGCATAGTCTATTAATTCATTAATTACATGAATAATCTTAAACTAAACTTAAACCATTAAACTTGATGAATGAGTTCTAAATAGTGCTCACCATGTTCTAACTGAGTCATTTATAAGTAATAAATATGACTTTTGATTATAATTTAATGCTTTAGTTGTAAAGTCGACATCATGTTGCTTTTTTGTTACAGCTAAACTTGGAGTGAAAACATGTTGAAAAATTGTGATCAGCAAAATACCTTTTGTGTAAAAGAAAAGAGGAATTGGTTCAAAGTCCTATTCTTTAAAAAAACAGCAAATAACTGTGCCATTGGCAAGCACTCTGGCACATGCTATTGTCTCACATCTACACACTTTTTAATGAGCTTTCTCTCAGTAATCCACCATTTCTGAAGATTTATATACTTGAGTTCATCACCTTGTGTTCCCTGTGCTGTCTTTATCTCAAAACTCAAAAAGACACAAAGTTATTTATGTTGGAAGGGCTCTCTGTATACTTGTCCTTGAAAAGAAAAGACAACAGGTTTTGAAATGGTACGTATGTGAAGATAGATATATTTTTTTCAATGCATCTTAATGGAAACCCAGGAGAAGTAGGCAGCGCAGCAGCAAAACGAAAGAATGTGAGACATGTAGCAGATGTTTTTTTTTTTTAAGACGAATACACTTGACAGCAGGTCTGATTTTGTCTTCAAGCCAAACAAGATAAAAAGTAGTTTGGCTGCCTGGCATCAGAATTAGCTTGGCCGTGTCATCTCAGATTGAATGTTTAATTCAACGTTTACCATGTTCTTAAAGAATGTAAACGGAAACATGAAACTGTAGCTCAGGGCCTCTGCAGAGATGGCGAGAAGCCCAGCAGCTCAAACAAATGCCACTTTCTCATTAAGGGATAAAGGTGAGCATCTATTTTCTTGGAGAGCACATCCCACTCTTTAATACCTGTTTTTTTCACCTGTTGCTCTGCCTGACTTTAATATTTATCATCAGGGGGATCATGACAAACTCTATGATTTTCACTTCAACAGTTACTCCAGGCTCACAGCAATGACACAAACTGTAACAGGTGTGCATTGGCATAACAACAAACAGTTTGCAGAAAAATCTCTCTGCTCATCCTTTAGTGTAGCAGAAGGTTTAATTTAAAGCAGCACAAGTGCACTGAATAATTGAAGTGCCATTGATACATAATTGTTCTTTCGGACAGAGATTTCTGAGGGGCATGATGGGAAAATGTGCCACTTCCACTCGTAACCTCCAAACAAGTAATGGAAAAATAATCAGACGGATAGAATAATGGTATTCAATTATACAAGCTTACAGATGTATGGTTAACCCTGACTTATAAATATTAATGCAGGCATGATCCACGTCTTTGGCAGGAAGTACACTGTGTAATCTGGGGAAATGGATTCTTCGTGTCAGCTGTTTCAATCTTCATCATGCGGAGGAATTCAAATAAAAGTGCGTGGGTACCTACTTCCTCATCCATGCATCCATTTCTAGTCGTAACAATACTATACATTTATATATATAAGTATGTAGGAGCATGTGTATCAGGCTGTACAGTGTTAGAAATGCAACTCCAGCTCTATAAAATGCTCCACTGTGAATCAGCTGCATGAGAGAATGTGATCTGAATCTGAGTCAGGGCAGCAGAAATCCATCATTTGATATTTACCATATGCCGAGACGGGTCAACATGTTACATTGCAAGACAGGACGTATGGAAGAGGGGCAGCGGAGCCTCGCATTGTGCAGAGCACAGGGTGACAGAGCAGGTTACGCTGCACTGTAGACTATGCATATAAATTAAGCATATGCATTAAGCATCTGGCCACTGTGGGTATTCAGGTAGCATGCAGTATAAAGTGAGTGCACTGGCATACAAGTGTTAGCGTGTCTCAAGCACAGTGGTGAAGTAATGTGCCATCAGGTAGGTTGCTGCGTGGGATGCAGTGCCTGAAATAAGTTATGACCACAATTATGGAAGCTAAAGTGGCGCAGTGCACAAAGGTGTCTCTATTACTCATTTATTTTATTTTGTAGGAGTGGGTAAATGAATGGGCAGTCATCTCGCTCGTGGTGTTAATGCCTCTGATTGCACAAACAGGATCAGACGGTGGCACAAACTGGCGTCTGCTAAACAAGTGAATAATGAAGATTTAGATCACCAATTAGGTCGTCAAACATTAACCGCTCTCCTCACACTGCTTGTGCCGATTGATCAAGGTTTTCATGCAGGTTCAGCACAGCTCCACGGGATGATCAATTGCTTTGCGCAAATTCCCAACTATGAAAGAGGCTCATTTATCAATGTGAGCTTCCATGATGAAAAATTACATCTTTGTGAGACTGCCTCTCTGGATATGAGGCAGTGCATTCTGTCTTTATCTTTATTTTTGGTTCGTCATATCCTTCATGTTCAAAAAAGAAATGATAGCAACAATATGGTGGGATTCTTTATATGTAAGGTAACATTATTTCCCTCATGCCTTCTCTTTTCCACTGCATTCTCATCACCGGTGGCACTCAGGACAGCCTACGGGAGACGCCTGCCGTTATTTATTACGACTTAATAACTGCACGCCTGCCAAGTCGGAAAGCGTTCAATAAGAAAAAGTGGCTGCGAAAGTGCTTCATATTAAATGTGTCAGTGTTTGCTGAATACAGAGTGTGCCTCACCACTCTGCAGAGTGAAGAAAAATTGCATTTGAATGGGGCTCACCTTCGGCCCTTATTTGATCTGTATTAGCAGCCGGGTGCAGTGATTAGTCAAAGGCTGCTTTTGTTTGGATCAGAGCCGACATAGCCAGAGTGAAGACCTGCGTGGCTGATGGCAGCTCAGTCAACACAAGTTCAAAATTGACTCTGGAGAGATAAACAGAAAAGCTGAATTATGATAAATAATAAATTATAAGAAGTACAGCACGCAAGATTCTATTCTGCTTTCATTTCTTAATAGCTTAAATAATTTCTGAAGTAGTGAATAAACACACTCAGTCCCTGTACAAGCTGTACTCTTGATGATCTAAGAAAGTCAGAGGTTTAACATTAAAGAGAGGAAATAATTTAATGCCCAATAGCCGGATTAAACAAAGCACACTTATCCAAACAAAAAAAAGTCAAGTTTGTTGGTTAGATATTATAGCCAATACTTCCCGAGGACCTTTCCTTTTCAGCAGCTTTGGATTCCTTCCTATCAAACCAAGGCTCTCTCAAACTGAACAGAGCTGACTCAGCTATGAGACGCCTCTCTCAAACCAGACCCCCCTCACTTACACAATGCCACAGAGTGAACTGTGTTTGACGTCATACTCACAGCTAAATAAAGCCTCCTCATTAAGGTGGAGGGATTACATACAGCTGCAAGCCTCGGGACAAACTGACAACAGAGGATTGGGCATTAGGGATGTGAAAAATCTGAAATTTCGATTTGGGTTGTTCCCTAGTGAATCATTTGTAAGTCGTTTAAACGGAAATTGAAATTCCGACTGGCCAACTAGTCCAACTAGGTAAGAAAAGACTCATAAATGAGCACAGTATACAAGGCTTAACATAGGATCACAGACTATGCGGGTAAACAATGTCAGTGGTTTTTCAGTGTGGCTTACGTTAGCATAGCTAGCAGCACCAGCCTTCAGTACGGGCCCTGCAAGTTAACATCCAGGGCCCGTATGCACGTCCAGCCATCAGCGATGAAAACGGGACGTTCGAACGAATGGTGAAAATGAAATAAAATTGACTAGGGATATCCATGAGCCAGGTTAACGGCCCAACAAAGTGCTAAATTTAATGGCGGTAGACAGGCGCTAACGGCAGGATTACCACACCTGTTGGTGGCAGTGCTTGTTATGCAAAGCTGTTTTCATGTTGCTTATTTTATTTTTGTAGGTCTTCTACTGTGAGCTCAGACACACCACACGCATTTATCCAGTTCAAGATCTTATGCCAAACTTTCCCTTTCTCCTTGTTTGTTATCTTTGACGATTGACTTGCTGAAAAAGGCTGTTTGTTGATCTTTCTTGATCTTCTCTCAGTCACACTGGTACCGCTCGCCATGTTTATTGTTGTTTATGCATAGTAGGCATGCACAATTTGAATTTGTTGGATAGGGGTTTTCCAGGAGGTTCCCTGGACATATGACATTTTGCACCAGCCTCGCTTTCATGGCGCAATTTGTTAATTGGCCAATTATTTGCAGTTGTGCATGGGGCTAACGCTACTGCCAAATAGGCCGTTCCATAACGGTACGTCAAGACTAATGGTCCTGTGGGTGTAATGGCTGGATGTGCATACAGGCCCAGATGTCTGTGTTAGTTACACCTCACTCCGGTTGATTCTGCATACAACTTAATCTCCTTTGTCTAAACCAAAATACAGCCAAACCACCACACTACAAGATGCCATCTGTCATCTGTGCTTGTTTACAACCAGATAGTTTTCATCTACCTGAGCTACAGCTTTGGCTAGTAGCAGGTGACTGTGCTACAGCTCACACACAACACATGACCTACAATTCAGGCCGCAATAATACAAATACTAATAATGCCTTTGCCTGACTGGTAATGCTGGTGTTGACTAGCAAGGGTGATGAAGTTTAATTCATCAAATTTACAAGAAAAATGTATTGAACTTAGGAGAGAAAAAAACAAATGATTTGGGGGTATGTTAGCCTATGGTGTTTTGAAGGGGTGTATCAGAGGGTCAGCCAGCTGCCTGAACTAAAATGAAGAATTTAGAGCATCTTGTAAAGTTATATTCAAGAGCTGATGACAAAGAGCAGCTACAGAAGTGTGCTCAGGCTTCATATTACCCTCCCTCTTCAGAATAGACCCAGTTTCTTGCACAGTCTATTCAGAATCCTGATACGTATGACAATGTGGTGCTGATGTGCTAAAAGAAGAATAACTTCACAAGATGCTCCAAGTTCCTTATTTTAGAGCAGGCGACTGGCTGCTCTCCTGATATTCCCCTTCAAAATAACATATAGAAAACTATTCTCTGAATATTTGAGTATTTTTCTCATAAGTTTATGACTTTAATCTTGGAAATGTGTTACTTTGTTCTCGTAAAGTTATGACTTTAATCTTGAAATCTCGTTTTTTTTCCTCTACATAATGGCCCTTTTACTCCATCGTACAAACTCACCTCATTCCAACTGAAACAGGGACTTTATGTAGCCACCTGTAACCTGTACAGAAAACTTCAGAATCAAATTAACTGTTGTCAAATCTATGATCCTTCAGATGTTGTAAACTTTGACTAATTTTGGTTGGCTTAGTGGTTAAATGGCATGTGATTGGACACTGCAGTCCTCAAAGCAGGTGGTCCAGGTCTGGTTCCAGCCCCTGGCCCTTTTACGCAAGTCATTCCCCACTCTTAACACTCTTCCAAGTTTCCTACTGCATTCACTGTCTTGCTGTTCTAGCCGCCATTGCATCGGTAATAACACAGATCTTTAACTTTTGGAGCATCTGCAATGATACACAATAAAACTGCATTATGTCTGTCAGTGAGCCAGCCTTGGTGCGGACTGGCTATTCCAGGGTTTAACAACCCACTCTCACTCCACACTCAGAGGTTTTAGATAGCACTCAGCAAATGTAGTGTGTAGGGATTGGTTTAAGAAAGGCTCAGCTTAAATGTGGGGCTTCAGTGATAACAAAGGGAAGAGATCATGACCCTGATCTTGGTTCAAGGACCTGAGGTGTGTCAGGTGTAAATCATTCTTTTATCCAGCCTCAGAAAGAGGAAGCATTTCACCTAGACAGACCAGAGAGGCATGACAATGTCATGATGTCCCACCTCATTTATGTGGCATGACAAAATTCAAGGTTTTATCCCAACATGTGCATGCCTTAAAATAAACAAAAACATTTCCACTTCCTCTACTCATCCCTCTTTGTGAACACACCTGTATGATTTGTATCATGATGTAAGCAAGTAAAGTTTATTTATACAGCACCTTTCAACACCAGACATCACAAAGTGCTTCACAATAAAAGATTAAAAAGTGATTCAACGAGATTGACAGGGAGTCATAACAAACAATATCATAAAAGCAGACATAAACAGGTCACAAAAAGGCAAGTCAAAACAACTGCTTTTAAAAAATGTCCTCAGTGTCCACAAGGGTGGTCCCAAAGTCCACACACAGAGTGTCCTTTAGTTCAACAAACCCTGATCAGAGGACTTCAGAGTGCTGCTGGAGTTGGCCATGCAATGCTCTACACACAAGAGTTTTAAACTGAATTCTGATTTCAATGTGAAGCCAGTGAAAAGACATTAGAATGGGTGGGACATGAGACCTGAGTGATTTTGTCAGAAGCTTAGCAGCAGCATTTTGGACCGCTTGTTTGCAGTTCAAAGAAGTGTTGCTGAGACAGGTGAATAGAGAATCGCACTAATCTCACCGAGATGAAACAAAAGCATGAACAATCATCCCCAGCTCAACTCTGGACACAACAGGCTTGAGTTTTGTGATGCTTATTAAGTAGTAAAACATGAAGTGAACCAAACAATTTCTATGCTCAACCATGACCCCTTAAAGAGGAAGTGATATACTTTCTCATATTTGAAACATAGATGTAAAGAAAGAATGTTGTAAGTCCATACTAAACGTGTGCAAATTTTCAAAACGCTAGGTATGCATATGTTGTAGTAATCTTTAAATGTGTGCATAAACTGCTCAAAACAACCGGTTCTGAAAATACAGCAAGATCTTCAAAAGACTTGCTGAAATGATGAGGTCATCACATAAGGATCTCCTAACTGGTTCATTGGTGCTGCTGGCACAGCAAAACAGCATGCCCCCAGTAACACAGGGAAACGGTCTACCCATAGCTCTGCCCGCAACAAGCCTCCGTAGGGCTAGCCAATCAGAGGAAAATGGGTTTGTGGGGGCGGGGCTTAAAGAGAGCAGCTAAAACAAAGAGTTGCAGAAAGAGGCTGAAATGCAGGTTTTCTAAAAGATATATTTTTGGGGCATTTTTGCCTTTATGAATAGGTAAGCTGAAGAGAGACAGGAAAGGTGGGGGACTAATGGCCTCTGTACCTGGGGTGCTTAGACCGGTAAACCACCAGCGTCCCGAAATGCGAGTTCTCTAAAACAACAGAGGTGCTAGAGGAACATTATAATACCCCAGCTTTAAAGAAGGACAAAAATGTCCAGCTAAAAGTGTACCTTTTTAACTGTCCTCTTTAAAGGGTAATTTACAGTCTGGATGAGCATGTGTTTTTTGACATTTCCCCTCATAATAAAAAGTGGAGTGAAAAGGTTTTGCTGTACCTTGCAGTGACTCAATACATTCATCTTCATCAACGGATTCAAGTGCCATAGCAGAAACCAAAGCGCCATGAAACAAAACTCAGCAGGAAGTGCCTGCAATGCTGCTGGTTTCCTCTACTATGAAGAACTGAACATTTTAATTGGTTTCCATGTAGGTAGTTGAGGTTGCACTCCCCTAAGGGTAAAGTGGGTGGATTAACTATTGAAATGCTGCTATCTCTGCTATAACAAGCATGTGCAGTGTCAAACATTGACAGGACTTTTCTGAATGGGTGTGCTCTGAAAATATAGAATCAACACTGTCCTGCTTTCATTCAGGAGAACATAACAGTTTCAATTAACAGCATTATAACTCATGTGGATGGATGGATGGATGGATGGATGGATGGATGGATGGATGGATGGATGGATGGATGGATGGATGTGTCTGGAGTTGAATGTCGCAGTTATGATTCATCTTTAAGTAAATGTAAGCCTTTCTGACTCATGTTTGACAGGGAACAGTTGGTAACACCATATAGCTAAGTGCCTTGTTATCCTTGAATATGTAATGAATTTAACCTCACGGAGCTCAAAGAATTTGATGAGCACGCCTTTCCTCACTCTGTGTTCAGGGATGAGCTTGATGGCTGTTCTGCTGAAATGCAGAATGCGGTCTTTAGAAAACACTCATTTGCATTTCTACAACCGTTTGGCATGCGTCAGTGGTAGGTGTACAGAAGATAATTTGCTCCAAATACAGGAATTCAAAAATCACACTTATATGCATGTGTGCCTCCCATAAGTGGTTCAGATAGATAATGAAATACACTCAATGTTAAAATGTCTGTTCCTGTACAAGGCAGAAGGCAGGCTGATGTGGGTTTGAAATAAATATTGGTTTCAAGCCAACATTAGAAAGCTGCAGCCCTCTGATTTTATTATTACTACGCCTTTGGCTATTCTCCTCTCATACTTTACCCATAATCTCCTAATCAACCAATTTACCCACTGACTTTTCTTTGTATTTTATTTTACTACACAGCACCACAGCAACGTGGATTTCCTTCTATCTACATTTGAAGATCCGGAGGCTCAAAGGTACTTCAAACACTGGCTGGATACGCCCTCATAGTTATCACATTTTCTATTTCTATGCACTTCATGGTCTGTTTGATGTTATTCATGAGCTGTAACTGAAAGTAATACAACTGCATGGGTCCAGAAAAAGAGTGTGGGCCGTTGCGCTATAGGATCATATACATACCTGCTCTTAATAATGGATTGGAATTAAATGCCGCCTATCAGGCATAACCGCACCCCTCTGCTTGTGCCTCATGAAGAGGCAAGGAGAGGTGGGCTCTGGGCTATCCGTGGAAATGTTATTAAGAGTTTGTTTTAAATTATGCATTTCATAATGGGGTTGCTCTCATTGTTATGTAAAGAGACTTATGATAGATTTGAAATTGATGCCCTGGTTTTGTCAGCGTTGAATGCAGAGACTTCAGGCTGTCTTCCACTGAGCCTGTAAAAAATGTGCACTTATACCACATGTTGAATAAATGAACAGTAATGTCTCAATAAAATGCCTCACAATTCATCATCTCTGCAGGTATACATTTATGTATAAGGCAGACAGCAGATGATAATCATATTTTACAGGTCTGCCTGCAGGAAATCCCTTTCAGTTCACAGATCATTTAATGACCCAGTGCCCTGTTGGGGTCTTTTCTTAGATAATATTCCTGTTTACTGCTGATATACTCAGTGATATTTATTCTACACTTCATATTTCTGCTCCACCATTTATCAATTGACTGCTGGAATTAAGAAAGCTGTGTCTTGGTATCGATTTGTGCGGCATAGTCCGAGGGGTTTCTAAGTGAGTCTGTGCTGGTATGTATGTGTGCACATACAATATTAATGTGTGTTGTCTTGGTTTCACTTACAACCCCAGTATAAAGACTGCATTCAAGGGTAGTTCAGGCAATTTCTGAAACACAGCTTTGAACCCAGAGCATCAACTACAGGTTGTATAATACATTCCTCACCCATCTGTGGGTGGAATAGATTAAGCGCCACTGCTATGTGAGGTGGCTTTGTCATTTCCCATTAAAAAAACTGAAGATGTTGCGGTTTCTGTCTCATTACTGGTGCGAGCAAAACAATGCTTAAACCCTGCTGGGGTTCCTGTTGCTCAGCATTCTGGGCTGTGTACCACATTGTACCCATGACAATGTGTATAAAAATCTGAGTCAAAACCTTTGTTGCATGTGATTTCCCCTTCTTGTTATGCCTTCGCCTGCATCTTTCCTCTCTGTAATGACTCCTCATGGTGCAAGAATGCCTTAAATATTGCTGATTAAACATTGCTTATGTAGAGAACAAGTGGCGCCTGGGCACTGGCTGTTCTCCACACTGGCTGCTGTTCATGTGGTGGCTGTTTGTGCGGAGGAGTACATCAGTGCTTCTCATTTCTTGGTAACCATGCCAGCCATTTGTCTACCTTTCTAGAGGGATGAGCCAGAAGGCAGTAACTCTGTGAATGGATCCAGTATCAGCCTGGAGCTTTGTAGGATGGACAGTAAGTGCCCTCGCTCGTTTCAGTCCTAATGCACCGAGTCGCCACTGCTAACCAGCTTATACTCCCTGATTGTTGTTTAATGCAGATGCCAGTTCGGCACTGCGGGAATGTTTCCCTTTGTGCTGTTGTCCTTTGCATTTTTCAAAATCAGCTTTGTGCCAGCGTTGCCGGCATCAAAGTGCAATATGCCTTAACACTCTGTTCATGTCAACATGACACACAAAGCTGATTATCTCTGGCTGGAGAGTCACTTGGTCGTGTCACTGCGGACCTTACAGCAGCCATATTGTCCTTTATGACATTGTTGGCCAAGCATGTACCAGGCTTGGGGGGTTTATGCTGGCTTGTGCTGTAATGAAAGTTGAATCCCCACTACAAATGCCCTTAATTATGATTTTGTTTCCTACTGTTTGATAGGATGAGCCTGCAATAACATGGAGGATGGGATTTGTCAGCTGGGACATTCCCCAGCGCCCATGCTCCCATTTCAAATCATAGACAGTCCTCACATCAAAGGTACTCAGAGACTGTCTCTGTGGTCAAAGCAAACAACAAACAAACATGTGAAGGAACCAATCACTGCAGCTTGTGCTCCAATGAGAGGAGCTTAATGCTTAAGTTGGGGAAATGGATTGGAACAGCTTTGTGGAGTGGGACATGAAAGCTGGGATTACGCTGCACACCTTTGATACCGCAAAGTTTTCATACTGATTGCAAGTTTAGCTTTATTCTTGGTACCCATATCAATTTTAAACACATCTCTTTGTTCAGAGTAATGCCTCAAGGGCTGTGCTATTCAAAAGACATACAGATCGAGCTGTCCCCACCTGAGTGTGCACAGACACAGGTATCAGGAAGTGGCAGTGAGTATAATTTCATACAGTTTTAAAAATGAGTGCTTTGAAGCCAGAAACCCTAGAAGGAAAAGTACATCAAGTAATAATATTTTGAAAATTTGATCAAATCCCATCAGATATATTATGGTTACCTGTAGATTTGGGACATTTGAAGCTGTACTTCGATTGAAAATACATATCCACTTGAGGATTTATGTACAGAAGAGGAATGTTTTTGGGAAGGTAGACTAGCATAAATATTTTTTTAAAAAGTATAATTTATTTGTTCAATTCTGAGTAAAATGTCAGAATTTTTTTCTCAGGATAATAAAAAAAGACCTTAAAAAATATGTTTTGCTTGTCTGCCTTCCAAATAATGTTTTTTTCAGTGTCCCTAATCCTCTTCCATATTTACGTGTGATATTTATTTCTGATTAACAAAGGTTATCTTCCTTGTCCAATCTAATGGTTTGTGACATCAGCTCTAGGCTATGAAGTATTGGCTATAATAAGTCTGCCTGGTTTGTCCTCATAAACCCATCTTGGTCATGGAGCATAGAGTCAAAATAAAACGCTTATGCTGTCGAACTGGTGTGATTTCTGCACAAAATATTTATCAGCTAACAGCAAGTTGTTTTTTTATTACCGCCAATTTGACCAGCTTAGTTGAAAAGTTCAACCAAATGTTGCTAATTTGATGTTGCTTACTTAAGAGCTTGACACATGCATAACTGAAGCTGAAATCTGTCAAGTTTAGAGTCGGTACGTTTTGTTTTTAAGCAACCTTTCCACAAAGGTTATCCTAAATTGACAATGGTAGCTAGTTCTACCAGAAAGAGGGGCAACCAATTCAGTTGTTTCGAGCCCTGTGTCAGACGGGGCCCAAAACTGATCCCTCCAACTAATCAAACGTCTGCTGGAATCATTTGTCAACAATTTTTTTCTTTCTTTTTTTCTTATCCCTTTTTTGTGCTCTAAATTAAAATGATGGTACTTGAGTAACATTTCAATCTTGTGCACAAGGGTTCACTGCCCACTGCCACATTGTCAACAGTAAGAGAGGAAATCATAAACCAAATATATGTGCAGCACTCCTTTCTGTGGATACATTGATGCGACCTATGATCTGGTTATCTCTGATGTTGCTCTTGATATTAAAAATGAATAATTGTTGTTGTGGGGTTTTCACCAATCAGAATCAAGCAGATAACACAGAGGGTGATTGGTAAGAAGCCAGGCAATAGACTGTACTGTATATCTGGAACAAACTCTTAAAAAGCTGCGGGCCGATTGAAATTCAGTTCTTTTAAGCCCCAGACTCACCTTTATATGCTGGCTTAATTATTTTATGTGTCCTTGTTGTTTTTTCTGCCCTTTATTTTGGCGTTTAAATATCTGGTGTGAAGCAATTCGAGTAGTCTTGTTGCTAAAATGTGCTCTATGAAAACATTTGCCTTGCTTGCCCTTGCTGTCCTGAGAACAGACTGTTTTCCTGCAAATAGCCAGATCCTGCTGCATGCTAGTTGACTACAAATAGAAACCATACCGCCAATATATTGTAATTGCTTTAAGCTTTTATCCAAAGTGCCATTCAGCCTTTGCTAAAATGTTTTCATGCTACTTATCCATAACAGCATTGCAGGATTGGCTGCTCTGCTTATAGTGTTATTTTGGAGGCAGCAGAGAACCATACAGTTATAATTCTGATCAAATTTCCTACTCTCTGGCATACACAATTTCATGTGTTTGCAATAGATCATGAATCACAGCCAGTGCCTTTTATCTCTGTATGAACAGTCTTGATCATATGTTAAGGTATACCATCTGTGGTATATACGTAATGGCATGTTTTGATGTTCACACAAAGGAAAGCAGCAGTGGGATCTCTGCATATGACCTCTGCACACAGCCCATTTTAATGAGGCCTCATTGGACTGACAGTCTGAAAGAGGTCAGTCTGATGTTGTGTGAGGTGCAGGAAGAGATCACAGATTTCATGCAAAAGTAGGCCAAGGTCAGCAGAGAACCTCTGTGCTTTCTGCAGATTCTGAGCACAACACTTAAAAATCAATTTAAAGGCAGAACCGTGTGCACCAAGATCCAGGAAGGAATGCAACCTGCCACGGTGTTGTCAATACGCAGCCAAAATACAATGAATTATTGTCTTTTCTAACAATTGTAGGTAACATTATTCTGCAGTATATTTATGTTTAGCATCTAATTAAAGCTCCTATGAAAGCATCCATTTAATTGTTCATATTCAACATAGATATTATTGCCCATCACTCCAACCTAGAAAACAGCTTGTAATATACAGTGTGCATGCTACTTAAACTCCAATTAGTGAAAGTAAAGTATGCATGCATTTGCATAATGATTTTCAGTTTCATTATAAATCTGGACTGGCAACATTCCCGAACTGACTAATTAAACTGGACATATTTTTGGACACTTTTTTAAACTTATAGAAAACTAATTCAATCCTGCATTCTTAATAATGCTTGTCAATCTCAATGCATGTAAAACTCAAATAATGATAGGACAGGTTCATGTGGGGGTCATGTGTTAGTGCATGAGCATTGGTGTGGAAGTTAATTGAGAGATCTTTGTGCGAATAAACAGCTCACATAGTATGTTGAATATTAAATCATGCTAAATGCTGAGGCAAGTTCTTTCCCTGTGTTGCACAACATGGTCTGGTCAGCAGTAAC
Source organism: Notolabrus celidotus (assembly GCF_009762535.1). Taxonomy (NCBI): domain Eukaryota; kingdom Metazoa; phylum Chordata; class Actinopteri; order Labriformes; family Labridae; genus Notolabrus; species Notolabrus celidotus. Next base: position 28,590,894 of record NC_048279.1, read on the forward strand.
TGAAAAAAACTTGGCTTATTTATTCATGTTCATTTAATTCAAGTCTTTAAGGAGGAGCTTACCCTCAAAGGTGGAAAATAGCTCAGATAATAATACTACTATGAATACGACTACTACTTCTACTACTACTACTACTACTACTACTACTACTACTAATATAATAATAATTGTATTTGTAGAGCACTTTTCAAAAAAAGTTCAACGTGCTTTACATGGACAGCAAAGTAAAACAGGCAGATCATAAAAACACACAAGTCAAGATAAATAATTAAAACAGATTTTAAAAGAAATAAAATCCTCCTAATAAAATTATTTTAAAATCTATTTCTTAAGACGGTTAAAATAAAATAAAGGGAAATAAAATTCAGATAAAATCCGGGAAGGCTCTGCGATAAAAGTATGTTTTAAGAAGGGATTTAAAAGAGCTCACTGACTCAGCAGACCTGATCACCTCAGCCAGATGGTTCCAGAGTGTCAGACCCTTAACTGCAAATGCCCTGTCCCCTTTTGATTTCATTTTAGTGTTTGGAATGCACGGTAAACCTCTGCCCGAGGATCTCAATTCAAGCGTCGGCTCATAGGGTATAGATCACCCCTTTAGCAAAAAGTAATCATTTTCCCAGACCAATTGGTCTACCTGTACGCATAGTACCTGCTCTAAGCAGAATAACAGAGGGTAATGTATTCAAAGAAATTCAGAGCTATACATAACATATCAGGATTATCACTGAACTTTTACAGCTGTGAAACAACTAACATATGCATGGTTAAATAAGCTGTCAAACAATTAATTTCTTGATTGCAACATTTTAAAAGCACATTGGGATTAGTCACATGTATAAATTCCACGATTTAGCATTTTAAACAGTTATAAGTCCATAACAATGTAAAGTAATTCTTACCAGTGTCTTGACTTGAGATTTAAATGTATGCAATGCGCTTTATAATCTTTTAGATTTATCTTTCAGATGAACGAAGCACTGTTCCACCAGTGTGGTCTGACACCATGATTTAGAGGTAGGAAACAGCTTCAGAGTGCTATTCTGTGAAACACTGTTTATTTCTATCACTTTTAAAGGATGCTATGTGGATACTTGTGATGGACTGATATAATTGCCGTCTACAGATAAAAATTTGTATAAAGTCGAGCTTAAATAATCAATTATGATACTTATTGTTCTTACTATCAGCTGCTTTGGTGATGCCATGATTTTAAAGAGTTTTCTCCTCTTGTTTTATTATGTTGTGTATTTTGTTGTTCACTGTATGGTATTAAGTATTTTTTCATTTTTTCTGTGTTTTGGATCTCATAAAGAATAACTGGCATGGTGATAACTAGTGAGGATCTGGTGTAATCAAATTAACTTAAATATTCTGAATGTTTTTGGTACCAAGGGCTGAAAACTTCCCTTTGCATAGGCTGCCTCTGTCTATATAATCAGCAGGTCAAAACCCAGCACTACCTGGGTTGAGCACATCTAAATCAAACATGACAGTCCCTGCTCTCTGCGGCCTCGTTGGTCGAAAAGCTAAGTTTGGTGTGAAGACCTCAGCTTTTCGTCTAAGCTAAGTAAAAACACTCCTGTCACTCACAGTCTCTCCAATTCAGCAGCTCAACATGACGGCCCCTCATGAGAGCCCTCCGGTCCCGCTTCCAGGCTGGATGCACTCTTAGCATTTAAGATAACAGTGGCTCTTTACAAAAAGACGGTAAGATGCCTTCTGATCAATGTTTCCATGCAAGTCGTTTTTTAAGAGCCGGGTAGAAGAATCACATGGTCAGGGGAGTAGTGCTTAAGCTGTTATTCTTGCAAATATTCCCAGATAACCCTTTCAGAATTCATTATTCAAGCGCTGTTGTAGGTTCTCCGAGTTGTAAAGCATCACTGTCACTTGTCACACAAAATTACATCAAGATTGCACTTCCACATACTCATGCAAACACAGTTCTCTCCTGCAAAGGAAGAACAAAAACTCAGGCAGTGAGCCACCCTTTTTTGTCAGCATCTGTGGAGCATTCAGCCCTAAATAAAAGTTATCACGCTCATGGAACCATTTAGCTGAAATAAAGCAGTTCTTACACAGACCTCTGACCACTTTCTTCATTTCGCAACACTTTGTTCTGACTCATGTTGTTTTTTAAAGGAGCACATGACCTTTGTGTGGGGCATCTTCATTTGTTTGCTGTCTTTCATGATCTGCCCGCGAAAAGGTCACCATCTCTTTGACAGAATGGAAAAAGGCATCACATGTATGGTTGACTAATGGTGATCAAACTGTCAGAAATTGAGGTTCTTCAGTCTGTTTTCGGTTTGCAAGCTGTCACAGTCAACAAAGAGTTCATATTCATTCAAGCAGGTTTATGATTTCTACAATTCAGTAATTCAGAAACCTAACATTTGCTATCATGATTTCACAAGTTTAAGATTTACATTGCAAGCTAGCAAGGAAGGATCTACAGTAAACCTAAACTTTCATGACAATGGTCTTCCTCATAGGTTGTCAGTGAACCCTCCTGAGTGTAGTGAAGACTGACAGCTGTCATTTGCTTTAGAATATAGTTACATAGACTAGTCAGGCAGATTTCCCAAAACTTCGCCTAAAAACTGCCAGCTACTAGGACATGAAAAAAAGTTTTTTAAAGCCCTCCTAAACTTTTCTTTCTTTGTGATTTTGACTCACATGTTGCAGCACTTCATCAAATCAAATATATGGAAGTCCTACAGTGTTGTCACCATGTCTGTCCATCCATCTACCCTAAAGTCCAGGCTCCTAATCATATTTCCAAGGCTCAAGGCTGAGCCCAGCCAAATTTCTGAGGAAACTCATTCCGACTGCTTTTGTCTGCAGTCTCATTCTTTCAGTCTCTCTTCAAAGCTCATGACCATGGGTGAAGGTTAGTACGTACACCGACAGCATCAGCTCACTCTCAACCATGATGGGTCCAATGCAACGCCTGCATTACTGCTGATGCTGCACGAGCCTGCCTGTCAATCTCATGATCCATTTTTGGAAATGTTCTTGAATGTGTGTCAGTGACTAACATACAGAATGTTTGCAAAGTTGGAAAGTAACTGCGTTTACCAAAGCACTGTGCTGAAGTACAATCTGATGCATTTGTACTTCACATGAATGTTTCAGTGTTATTCTACTTAATTCACTGCATCTCCTCAAGATTAGAGGATATACTGCATTTTAATTACACTGTAGTTGAAAGCTATAGATGTTTTTGAAAAAAAGATTTCACAGAAAATTATCTAAATGTATTATGTATATATCTGTCCTTAGATCGAACCACCCATCAGCATATACAGAAGCTACATTTACTCCATTCAAGCTAATTGACATTTTTAAATATTGCATTGGTCTAATTAAGTTTCCCAGGTTAGAAGACAACATCCCTTTTCGAGATTAATATTTGGAAAAGTACTTTTGGATGACTAAATCTTGTCTTCACAAAGAAAACAGTTAGTTATTATTGTTGTTGTTAGTATTCTAATTATTAGTATTCTAATTAATAAAAACAACAACAATTATAATAATACATTTTTTTAATAGCCCTTTTCAAAAGACTCAGAGACACTTTACAGATTACAACCATATGTAGCCTCTATGATCATCATTCTCACACACTCTCCTGTCAGTCTCTTGGAAGCATCTGCTTTGAGGTCAACAGTAAGACTTCCCATGACTGCTGGTGTTTAGATGGCCTTTAAGTATTATATATATTGATACCAGGCTACAATGTATTTCTACAGGACAGAGCCTCGGGGGGGGGGGGGGGGGTAGCTTTGTGTGTTAAAGATCATCTGCATTGCACTGTTGCACTGTTGCAAGTCAGTCCCTAAGCAATTTGAGACACTGGTGTTAAAGCTTAAACTCTCAACCAGTTTTTCTCTCACTGTTGCTGTTTGCTACAGACCCCCCTCTGCCCCAGCCTCCACACTAACCGCCCTTGGCAGACTTTTAGCACCTTACATGTCTTCTGAAATTGTTCTCCTGGGGGACTTAAACTGGAATATGATCAACCCACCAGACATAGTATTGCAGCAATTTGATGCTTTAAACCTCTCCCAAATTATATCTGAGCCTACAAGACCCACACTCAAATCTCCCTCATCCTCCACATTGATTGACCTCATTCTTACTAACACTCTTTCCAACTATCAGTCTGAAGTCTTCAGTCAAATGAGCAATCACTAAGTCATTGCATGTATACGCTCTGGCTGCTCAGTTAAACTGCTGTCAGCGATTGTGACCAAGCGTTATTTGAAGAACTTTGACATGCAGGCCTTTCTTCAAGACGTCCCAGCAGTAAATTAAGATGACTTAATTATTTCCCCTCTTTAGATGTTACCTGGTCAGATTTCAAGAACACATTTAGCTCTATTATCAACAAACATGCCCCCCTGAAAAGATTTAGGACCAATAATCGTTATAGCCCTTGGTTCTCCCTTGACTTGGCAGAACTTATCCATCACAAGAATGCCCTTTGGAGGAAAGCCCGTTCCTCTCAGTCCCCTGTCAACTGGCTTGCCTTCAGGCAATGCAGAAATAAAACTACACAGTCAACCAGGAAGGCCAAAATCTCCCATTTTAAGGAGAAGTTTCTCGCCTGTGGATACAATGCTAGGATGTTTTGGAAAATAGTCAAGTCCATGGCAAATAAACTTTCTTCTCCCCACCTACCATCCTCTACGATATTCAACAACATTGTTATCACCGATAAGTCTCGTGTGGCCTCACCCCTCAACCATCAGTGCAACTAAAGCATACTCCACCTCAGACTCCGGTACAGCCTCTTCTGTGACTTGACTTTCTTCATCCTGCGATACAGTTTTTTCCTTTAAATCTGTCTCTATCTCGGAAGTACAGGATGAACTGTCCAGGTTGGACCCTAACAAATCTGCTGGCTTTGATGGGCTTGATCCCATGTTCTTAAAATCAGTTGCTCCCATCATTGCTGCTCCCATCCCCTCAGTTGTTAACTTGGCCCACTTTTTAGAGCCACTTTTCAGACAGTCACTGTGTCTCTCCATCTTTCATCCTTCTGGCACTGTGGTTGTGAGTGCAGGCTGACCTCAGTCAGGAGGAGCAAACCAAAATTGGCATTCAAAGGTCACTCAATATAAGTGGATCCTTTTTTTTTTTTTTTGCCAGAACAAATAAACAAAAAAACCATTTTGTATACTGACTATTTTTTATGTGTGATTAATGTTAACACAATTTTCATTTCAGACTTTCTGTTAGAGCAGACTATTTTTTTTAAATGGCAGCATTGCTAGTTCAGTATGATTGACAGATCGGTGTTTCTTCTGACCCTTTGCATACACTACCCTTTGTGTTTTGCTTGTGACCCTTGATGAATAATAATCCTGAGCTACAGGGAATTATTTATGTCTCATTTCTTACTTTGAAATATAAACCACTGCATTGGACTGAGTAGCTGATCACATGGTACATTTGCTACTGGTATAGAGATATTATGACTAGCATGCTGTTCTTTTCCATCTTTCTCATTATTGCTCACATACAGCGAGGAGGTTACCTGGCAGATATGCACATACAAGCCTCACATTATGTTTCATCTAGGAAGAAAAACCCACCTGTGCGGAAAAATGTGTTTTGAATGACAATGAGCCCAGACTACCTGGTAAGGCAACTAATCAGCAGCACCTATAGCATGTTATATTTTAATGTTGCACTAAGAATTCTATATGTTACTGAAATTAAACCCATCATCCTTTAGTCTGTCCTTCTGTCTGTCTATGGCTCATATAATTTGTGAATGAAATACCACTATGAGCCATCATGAATGCTAATAATGCTGTGTACATTCAGACTTCACACATTCTGCCATGTGCAGATCTCTGACATTTGTTCTCACATACATGCCTCTGTAACAGTGACCCGCTCTGACAGGGAGAAATGAAGCACTGCTGCACCCTGATGCTGACAGCTGGCGTGCTAACTTTCCCTGCAACCTTTCCTCATTAATTCAGCTCTGGGAGATGGTCAACCTGAAAAAAACAGAGCACACAGGCTCCCCTGCAGTGTTTCCTGACAGTTATATTATCATTAAAAATGATTATGATTCTAATATTGCGTATGTTTTAAAAGATCCATTAGAGAAGGAGGGGCAATTACATTACCTCTAATGAGATGTAGGTTATATGAACCTCCATGCCTCTGGGGACTGCAATGTACTCTAAACAATATGGGCTATTTTAAATCAGTAAGTGTCCAATCAAGAATGAATCAAGCTGTATATCAAGACAAATTCTCCTTTAGTGATACTTTTTTTTAAAGGGGAAATATTGTTGGAGATTGGCACTGCTTAAGTATTACATACATGTGTACTTTGGGGGAAAATAGATCAATGATTTGGGGAATTAGATGTTAAGTTTGTCTGTCTGTGTATTTTAAAATAGATTCTTAGTATGGGGGAAAGTGCCAAGTTAAAAAATAAACATCTTTCTGTCAGCATTATAAAAAAAAACCCAAATGTCTCCCATTTGAAATCTTTATTACAGCAGTTTAGCAAGGACACTTGCTAGGGAAATAAAATGAAATTTTTTGCTTACACATGTTGATGAAAAAACAACACTGAAGACAGAAAAATGGAAGCCTTATTCATAGGTTTTCCACTATCAATGCTCTGTTTCTCCCATTTGGAGTCTGTTTTATATGCCAGGTATCTGTTGCGTGCGTCACACAGATGGTCGGACAGGCTGCTTGGTCGGGTATAAGCGAAGCAAACTGGGTAATTTAGGTAAGAAAGAACATGATGGTGTAGGTTTAAACAGTGACAATATTTGCTTTCTTATACACATGGGACCTTGTCTGCTGAGTGAAGAGTCTGCAATTTTTTACCCATCTATCTCTCCAAACAGCCACCCAAAACAGATTTTCTCAGACTTGTGAGTAACGTCACTATGAACAGTGTCTCTGGAAGTCTAATGTTCATCATGGAGTTGTGTTAGCGATAAAAAAAAAACTGGTGCTTCTTGTGCAGACACCAAAAGGTACCTTGTGAGTCTAGGAGGGAGGGTAAAGTGAGGAAAAATAATCTGAATTTGGCATTTTGGGAATAAAAGTGAGGTTCAACCCCACAATCTGAGGGTGCAGAGAATTTGGGAAATGTTATGGAATTTTGAATTAAAGTGTAAAGTCTCCTGAAAAGGTCTAACTTTCTTCTTTTCTATACAGTATCTCTATGGATGGATGGATGGTTGGATGGATGGATGGATGGACAGACGGATGGATGGGTGGGTGGTTGAATGGCTGGATGGCTAGGTGGATACATGTATGGACGGATGGTTGGATGGTTTGGTGGGTGGATGGATGGATGGATGGATGGATGGATGGATGGATGGATGGACGGACGGACGGACGGACGGACGGACGGACGGACGGACGGACGGACGGACGGACGGATGGATGGATGGACGGACGGATGGATGGTTGAATGGATTTATGGATGGATGGTTTGATGGATTGATGGGTAAATGGATGGCTTTATGGATTGGCTGGTGGATGGCAGTTTTTCTGTATTTTCCAGCTTTTCGCCACTTTTCGCGGCTTTTTGTACATGCAGTTGCTCAGTTAAGACATCATCAGCAAAATGCCTGGTTGTAAAATATGAGAAATAAATAACAACCCCATTGGTCTAAATATAAGGGATTCTTACCCTTAAAATACATCTCAAGTTTGCTCAACAGGTTTGGAGCAGCAGGGAAACACTTCTATGTTGATATAAAAAATATGAGAGGAAACATGACTGAAACAAAGCCATGCTCATAGCCTCAGTGACATCACCCATTGCTTACTTAAGCAGAGTTTTGAAGCCTATCCTTTGTGGACGCCATGTTGGAAAAGCTGACTCAACCTAACTTCCGGTCAACCTAGGCACAGAGGTGGAGTTGAGGAGGTCCTTTAGCTTCCTCGTTAACAGCCACAGTGTGGTAACTGTCAATCAAGTCAGCCATGCTCCTAATTATGCAAAACTTGTAATATCAATATCATCAAAACTAGAGTAATAATAAAAATCATCCCAGTATGTAGAGAAATTAGCCATTTAGACCAAAATATTTATTTGTACCTGTCATGTTTAATTTGCTGTAAAGATCTGCATTTTTGAATTGGTGTGTACAAGGTTTGCTGGTTCTTGAATGGATGGATAGATGGATAGGTAGATAGGTAGATAGATAGCATCTATCCACAGATTGGCCCTTAGTGAAGCGCTATTTGAAAACAGTTAAAGACATCATAATTTCTCTCATTTCTCTCATGACAGCAGCACAATGATCCAGCCCAGACTTATTTTTCCTTTTGTAGCTTTGATCCAAGGCTGAGCCTCACTGCCACATACAATAGCTTTTCTCTAACTATTGTCTGATCACAATACACTGAGGGATGTTACTTTGGTGGATCACTGAGTCTGTCTGCCTGCAGCATTGCATGCTTGGACACTCAGTCATCAAGGTTTTCCAAACAGGTGATGGTGCCCAGGGACATCAACAAGTCTGTACATAAGAGATTGCTTCTTTGTTGTCTCCTTTTCTTATTTTTACTCCTAATATTGTACAAAGGATTGTTCTAATAATAGGGATAGATGTTTTTACCAAAAGGTCTGTTGCCAATTTTCCAATGTATCAGACTGAATGTGATTAGATCCTGAGAAGCACAAACTGCAGTAGAACACAAACAATACCAAGTGTATGTGTCTAGGTTATAGTCAAGATATCACATTACACTTAGTACAGGCCGCATTCATTTGACAAGTTCAGATATAACTTTTTTTTTTTCCAAGATAACACAAGTGAAAAATGAGGCCCAAATTGTTTGTCATGAGCAAAAGTAGCTGCCAGCACAGCAACTAAAATTAGCCTCATTTAAAGACACTTAACAAGTTTATTTTACTTGCTCCACTGGCAGCTATTTTTACTCATTACAAGCATGTAGTGCCTCATCTTTTACTTTTAGTTCTTGAAATAAGATGTTGTTTTTGGACTTGTCAGCTGAATGTGGCTTACAATAACTTTAATGAGATGTTTTTATTAGACTTTAGACAAATATACTCGGTAAGATTGGAGTTTTTTGCAGTGCACTGTGTTTTCCCTCATTAATCTAGTATGAAAATAAAGTTATGCTTGTTCGGCTTGTGTATGGCATCATGTTGGGAGGGATGAGGGACTTGAAACAAGCTTTCTTACAGAATTATCCACAATTATTGTTGGCTCAAATGTAAGGCCTCCAAAATCTTTGAAGATATTTGATACTTGCAGAGCATCTATGTGTTTTGGCTACCACACAGACACTCTAAACGCTCTCGCAGACAAAAGGAAATCTCTGGCTCTGCCTTCTAGTCTCCTATTCAGCCCTATCCACATGTAAGGAGCACTTCCCCCAGGAAAACCCTACCACTCTGCAAAGTCTTTGTAAGCTGAATCACTTCCAGACAAGTGGGGCAGAGATTTGCTGCTGTGCACAATGGATGAAATACTTGGTGGGGGATGTGAATTGGATGTTCCCTGAGTACCAGAAATCATGAATTATAAGAAGTACACAAAATGCTTTTGCTTCTTCATTTTGCTCTGCTTTGGAAATGTGTTGGTAATATGATTTGGCTTAACATGTGTTGACACATGGTGTTTTTTGCATGTTCTTTGACGGCAGTTGTGGATTTTTCTGTGCCTTGAATAAATTCTGAGTGGCACTCAGTCTTTGTTGGGTGAAAAGATGTTTTCAGTAAATTCAGGGCTGATGGATTTATCTTCACATAATCTTTTTCTCGTCCTTGGTTCCTTGTTTTGGTGCAGCAGTGTTTGTGTGGATTAGCACAATATTCAGTCATTTGTCATGCTGAAAATGCTGGAGAATGACTTTGAAGTCTGGAACAACTAAATTCCTGTCTTTGAGTCTTATCGTCAGATGCACTTTAAACTCTTTCATTTTTGTGTCTTTGTAGATTTAGCTCTTAGTGCTCTCTAAATTACTCTCAGGCAGTATGAAGCACACAGCTGAGGTAATTGGGAGTGGGTAAATAAATGTCTGAGTTATCACACAAGCCTCAAATTGTCATGCTGTCAGCACAGTGCTGGCTTTGTCTTTACTTTTTCACATCACAGTGTCCTCTCGTTTACTCTTGTGTACTGCTGTTTCATGGCTCAGTCTCTTCAAATCAATGATGATTGTTTGCAGCAATTATCAATATATTTACCCCTGACTAATCCCCAGTTTATTACCTGCCCAACGCTAAAGAGCAAACAAACTAGGTTAGCACCTAGCTGGGGAAGAAAATGGATCATTGTGCGGCTAAAGAACCAAACTTTTCTCAGAGGTTGGTGGACACAAAACAAAGTAAAAAGTCAGCAAGTTAAGACCAAAACAAGATTAAATATAAAGTGTCCGCTAAATGTGCGTTTGCTAACATGTTTGTTAAGACATTCCCCATAACAACTACAGTACAAATCGGTCCAAAGAACACACTCTTGATACCTTTTTTTACATCTATAAAGTGGGCTGTGTTTTGTACATTGGTGCAACCAACATACCATAATAAATTGCAGAGAGTGGTATTTATGTTTGTCATTGTAATTCACCCAAAGAATGGTGCTCCAAGAAGTAGGCGGCCGCTTCACTGCACAAAGGATGCCGGGCTACATGGGGGCATGATTGCAGGATTGCAAACTTCATGTGGCAAGAACAGATCACAACAGTTGTCACCTTATTTCCCCTCTGGAAGGCCTCCAGAAATAGACTGCATCTTACATATTGGTGCAACAAAAATCACCAACAAATGAAATATGAAGACCTAAAATGGGGCTGTCAGCCACTGTACAGTTTAAGTCAACAAACTGATGCAAGTTTGATGTTTTGAAGGGTTTTGGGAATGGTTGAATCCAAGTTTTTGTATATCCTTTAAGTGACAAGGCGTTTTGTCTGCTGGAAATAAATAGATCTCTGTCTGTGTTTATAATTGTTTTACTATTCTGCATTTGGTTTATATTGTTTTGCTTTATATCTTGCATCCAAGTGCAGAATCCATAACCTGACTATCAACAAAAAAAGGCTAAGGTCCAAGTATATCATTCTGATACAGCAATGTGCTACCAAAACCGAAGCTTGTTTGGGGGTGTATTTTACATTTTCAGGGAACTGTCTCTAAAGGCTTTGAGCTGACAGTCTCACCAAACACTGGCACCAGGATGTCTAACACTAAAGTCTCCTTTGTCCTCAAAGCAAGCTGCAGTCACTGATTTCAGATTAGTTAGGCTCCAGGACCAACATCCCTAACCTCTTGGGAGATTGTGTTACCAAATCTCTGATCAATGCATGAGCTACTTAGGAGGTCATGTGACTTCTGTCTACAAGTCTTACAGGGCATGCTCCTCTTTAAGAAGTCATAGTGACAACTAACATCCCCAAAATATGCAGGAAACATGGTGTTTTCAATTATGTTCCAAAACAACATAGGTTTGTATGATTGAACTTTAACACATTAAATCTCAGATCCCAATCAATCTCAGACGTATCAGACTCATGTGACAGCTTTTAAAATGCACAATCAGCAACCTGGGAATCAGGCCCAATCGAACATATTAGCTGAAACACGAGCACCAACCTTCAGGGAAAGTCAGTAAATATTTGGTTTAAAAAATACATCTTGTTATTGGATGAGTAAAACTCTGTAATCTCATTTGCATAGTCCCCCGGGAGAGCTACTACACTATATGTGTTTTTAAAACTCCTTTAAATAGCCACTCTTCATGAAAACCCACACTCCACATGGCCTGCAGCTGAGGCGGTCTGCCAATGGAGATTTTCGTAATGACGCATTAACAGCCCACAGAACAGATCATTTACATAGCAAGAGGTTTGAATGTTATAGTTTCTTTTGGCTGGTGTTCAAATAAGGGAGGACTCCTGATGCAGAGAGCAGTCACATCAAGCCATCTGACAGCCTTTCTGAGGGGCTCTCTTCACATTTACATGAGGTGATCATAAATATCAGAGTACTGATTTATTTTTTTATAGTGTTACTTATACTGTTTGTAGGGCAGAATAAAATAACAGATTACTGATATACTGTAAGGCTGATGCAGTGAATTTGTGAGTCAGGATGAAGAGCTAAAGTGCTGCTTTGTTAACAAAACTAACACCTTTAAAAAACACTCAGAAAGCTGCTTTTTAACTCTTTTTTTTTATGGGACAGTTCCAGAGTGAGAGAAAATGTGGGTGACAGAGCTTGGGGTTGACATGCAGCTGAAGGCAAAAGGTCAGTTCAACACACCTTTACCTCACAATTTGAAACTTTGAATACATTTAGTATTGGCATCCAACATTTTGAGCATGCTAGTTCAAGTAGGCCATGAAGTCAAGCTCAGCCCACAGAACATCAGCTTCTCTTTACGCCAGCCCCATCAGCTTGACAGCTCATCAGATTACCTTCTACACATCCAATTGGAAACTAGCAAAATGGGTGTTCTATTCAAACTGCTTCAGCCTGCCTACTATTGCTGCTTCCCCTGCAAACCGCTGTGCAACCAACCACCACCCCAGCTCTTCCTTTATGCTGTTTCTGCTCTGTTCCATTCTTTGCTGATGCTGCCCTCCCTGCCTTGGCTTTTCATGGTAAATGGTAATGGACTTGTAATTACATAGCACTTTTCTAGTCTTTCTGACACTCAAAGCGCTTTTACACTACTCGTCACATTCACCCATTCACACAACATTCACTCACTGATATAGTAAGGGACCACCAGTATTAGCTAATCTCACTCATACACATTCACACACACACTGAACAACAGCGGGAGCAATATGGGGTTCAGTGTCTTACCCAAGGACACTTCAGCATGTGACTGTAGGAACTGGGATGGGATCAAAGCGCCAACCTTGATTGATAGGTGACTGACTCTACCCACTGAGCCACAAGCAAGAGAGTGGAGGTGTGCTCTCCCCACCTCAGGCTTTGGCATTACAAGTGTGCATGTGGAAGGGTAGGGAGCTCCCAGAACAGAGCCATACATAACATTCATAATGTATTGCATGCAAATTATTGGATGTTCCTGACTGAATTTATCTTATTGTGTGTTTTTAGAGTATGAAACAGCATAATACCACTGTCTTGAAAATTTGCCTAAACATGTAATTTAATTGACCCCATCTGTAGCAGGGTATAGCCTAGCTTCATCATCCATCCTCAATAAACTGGATCAATCTGAGATGGCTCTCCTATGGGCCATACACCCATTTTTGTACTCCACTTTATGCTTAAAAGGACCATGTGAAGCATCCAACAGAAACACTGTGGTACTTGCATTTGATGGCTGTTTTCAGTTTGTCTGTGCATCTTGTATCAGTCCCTAAAAAGTAAACCATATAAAAACTGTCTAACTGCGTAAAACGGTTTTAGAAGTCGCTGGAGTTGCAGAACTTGAAATGAAGAGGGCATCTGGTGGGCAGACAAAGATAAAAATTAGCACTAAATGGGCCTGAGAGAGTAGAGATGGATGCAGAGAGAGGTGTAAAAGAAACTTCATGAATACTAATTTCTTTAAAAAGGGAAATATGAGCCTGAAATGCATTGATTCAGGGTTTTCTATTGATTTTCCTATTGCTGTCTTCTGACATCCTTGTGTATAGAAACCATGGCTGATTCTGTCAACAGATTCATTACATTCTCTAGAGCAAGTGTTATTATTCACTGGGGGGGGGGGGGGGGGGGGGGGGAATTAGGCATTTTGTCAGCACCATAATAAGCTTTGTTCACCACATTAAATGAACAAGTATAGTGAAAAACTATAGAAGAAATGATCATTCACATTGTATGACAACTTATCACACTATTCAGAGAGTCGACTTGTTTTTATGGACTTGGCAGAAAAAGCCTTTAAGAGACTTTTCTTTGATTATGAATGTAATTGTGTGTTGTAGCACACTCATATCTGGGTGAGTTTATGCCCTATACTTTGCCAAAGATAAAAGGGGGCTCATGTCAGGATTTTCAATGAAACTTCAATATGACAGCAGCTGGATTTTCATGCATCACCTCCTCTGTGGCAGACCGGTCTGCCATTACAAAGGGAGTGACCGCTGACAAGCCATCAAATCACTCGGGCCACAGCAGCCAGCAGGTGGCCGAGCCAACAAGCAGGTGCAAATGGCTTTAAATAGGGCTTTGCAAAATGTCACTTTCCACACATCACTGAGCAATCTCCACACACCTAACCCTGACTAACATGACTCAACCCTGCCAGGTCTGGCACAGGAGGTACTTAACAGGTCAGGATACAGACGACTTCAAGTCGTATCAAGCAAGATGTTGGACTGACAGTCGATTTTGTCTGTGAGGGATGGTTAAGTCTTGACTCTTGAAAGATCTTGAAGAATCATCAGGGAGGTGACATGACAGTGTTAGGGTGATATAAAGATGAGAACAGAGAGAGTGTGTGTGTGTGTGTGTGTGTGTGTGTGTGTGTGTGTGTGTGTGTGTGTGTGTGTGTTTCACAGCTGGGTTTTACTGAGTTGCAAGCTAAACTCATTTTAAAAGTAGTCAGTTTGAGGATGTGCTAGACATATGCTTTAAGAGACAGGGTTTATGGATAATGTTAATTAAGAAACCCTGTTCAGTGTTTCCTACAGGATGATGCTGTATTGTAAAGGGGTAGAGGGTGTGGGGGTGGCAGTGACAATATTAAAATACATGACCCTATCTATTTTCCATTTTCTAAATTACATCGTAACCTCTATTTGTTTATTTATTCTTTCATGAAGATATATTACATAATAATGGTGCTCCAACTTATTTGAGTGTGTAGCTTTTTCAGAATATAATTAAGACTAGACTTGAGTCAAAACAAAACAAAAAAGAAGAACTTCTGGACCTGCTTTGACTTTATACAATACTGCAAAAAAAAAAGCCGAGCTGTTGATGCTTGACCAGCCAAACTTACAAAGACTCCAGCTCTGCTTTATCCCCCTTAGTGCAACATGACATGAGCTTATTAACTCCTGAATAAACCAACTTTCTGTCTACCATGCAGCAACCCTTCCAGCTGGTGAACTGCTAGCATACAAAAAGCAATTATATCATAGCAAACATGATCACTTGTATTACCTTGGGACCTTCCTGGAAGGAAACAATGCTAGTGTTTTGCAGTTATCCAGAAGTAAGAAGTGCAGAATGACATTGGTAGCAAGCTGCACAACACTATCAAAACAACAATATGAGAAGGGTCATATCTAACATGAGTCATGAACTTATCAATCACTGCATTTACAGGAGAGACATACTGAAGGACCTCTCTCTCTCTTTGATCACCTGCACAGCGTGTGTCAGGTGCTGCAGATTATCAGATGTGAGAGAGTGATGAGACATGGTCAAAATCATCGATCATGGATAGTGATCTTGTACAGGTAAAAGAAAATGAAGTGGAAACTGGTCGGTGAATATACCCGGGCAGCTGAAAATATACTTGGGCAGCCCACCCAGGTTTCATCTCTGTGTGTGAAACACTGCTGTATATAAGAAAATTATAGTGATGGTAAGAGTAGAGTTGTTGCTGCCTTCACAGCAAAAGAGTCAGGCTGTGTGAATGCTCTTGTTTACTTTTGTAGGTCATAAAGAGACATCAGTAATCATTTTGTTAGTTTCATAACCAGACAAAAAGTCCTCACAGGAGCATTAAAACATTTGCAAGCACACTCTGGCACACTGTCCGACTGTCAGAAATACATATATTGGCAATTTTCAGGAAGTGAAACGTTGTCAATAAATGTTTGACAGTTAGACGGTGTGCAAGAGTTTACTTGTCATTTTTGAAGGGCTAATTCATCTCTTTCACACCTGTCATATGAAACAGATTAAAAGATGTGTGAAATGTTTTCCATAATTAAGAGTACTATCAAAGAAAATGTGCCAGAGAGACACAAGCAGCATGTCACACCACAGTTCTAATAGTTGGTTTTATCCTAAGCCTCGCATCTAACAGCAAAAGGTCAATCAGAATTTAGGTTGGCAGCAATCAGTTGTCAAAAGGGATCACCCCTGGCCATCACTCTGGATCCGCCCCTCAGTATATAAAGGTGATACAAAAAAAAAGTTAACCCGGCTGCAACCTGAAACGTTCAAAGTGAAAGTGAGCAGCTGAGCATCCAGTACTTCTGACTCAACTCTTCAATTTCCCTCAAGACTGAAAAATCATTGTAAGGCTGTCTGCTCTTTGCTTTGTAAACTATCATCTGTTAGCTTGGAAGGTTTTTCATGAACTACAGCAAAGCAACAAACTTCCATGAACCCTGTTCTTATCTTCTGTGCCAAACTGCAGTTTCTTTCAAACTGTTAGGATCTATTTTTAGTCAGATATAAAATATTGCTGCCATTTGTAACGTTCAGGAGGAACAATGTGGTTACGTCCTGGCCGTGGGACAGTGGAACAGCTCTTTACCCTTGCAGGGCTCTTGTAGAAGTCATGGGAGTTTGCCCATCCAGTCTACATGTGTTTTGGAGAAGGCCAACGATCGTGTTCCATGGACGCTCGTCGGGGTACTACGGAAGTATGGGGTTCAGGGGCTGCTACTGCGAGCTATCCGATCCCTGTACGACCAAAGTGAGAGTTGTGTCCGCATACTAGGAACAAAGTCGGACATCTTCTCAGTGCATGTTGGCCTCAGTCAGAGTTGCCCCTTGTCACCAATCCTGTATGTAATTTTTATGGACAGGATCTCAAGGCGCAGCCCGGGGAGGAGGGTCTCCAGTTTGGGGGGCTCAGAATTTCATCCCTGCTTATTGCAGACAATGTGGTTCTGTTGGCTTCTTCGAGCTGGGACCTCCAGCAGGCATTGGGGCGGTTTGCAGCTGAGTGCAAAGCGGCCGGGATGAGAGTCAGTACCTCCATGTCTGAGGCCATGGTTCTCTGCCAGAAAACGGTGGACTGCCCTCTCTCAGTGGGGAGTGAGACTTTGCCCCAAGTGGGGGAGTTTAAGTATCTAGGGGTCTCAGATACAAGCGGCTGAAACGAGTTTCCTCCGAAGGGTGTCTGGGCTCAGCCTTAGAGATAGGGTCAGGAGCTCGGACATCCGGAGGGAGCTCGGAGTAGACTCGCTGCTCCTTCACGTTGAAGGGAGTCAGCTGAGGTGGTTCGGGGATCTGGTAAGGACGCCTCCTATTGGAGGTGTTCTGGGCATGTCCAACTGGGAGAAGGCCACGGGGTAGACCAGAACTCAGTGGAGGGGTTATATCTCCTGCCTGGTCTGGGATCACCTCAGGATTCCCCAGGAGGAGCTGTAAAGTGTTGCTGGGGAGAGGGATGTCTGGGTCAATTTGCTTGGACAGCTACCTCTGCGACCCGACCCAGGGTAAGCGTAAGAAAATGGATGGATGGATGGATGGATGGATGGATGGATGGATGGATGGATGGATGGATGGATGGATGGATGGATGGATGGATGGATTTGTAAATTTCGGGACAGGTCAGTTTCCTTAAGGTGAGGCAGTGTGGTCCTATAATTAATATTTCTCAGGACATTTCTTGGTGCTGTGAAACAGATAGAGCCCAGGGTGTTCCTCATTGTGCCACTCTACTCAAATGTCTGCCTAATTGTAATCCACTTATCCTGAAACCTCTCACACTATGCATATCCTTCTTCTTCCTGTTTGAGTCATTATGTTTTTTAAGATTGCAATTACATCTGCAATGCAAAGCAAGCATGAGTGCAGTGGCGTCGCGGTTCCTTTTGCTGTGCTCCCCGACAGAAACTGCACTTGGAATGTGGTTTATTCTGCAGCGCTTCTTTGTTATGGGTTTGGTGTGTCTCACAGCTGGGTATCATTGATTTGCATGGAGAGAGATAGAGAATGAAGTCACCTAATTCTCCTGTTATCAGCATTTCCCGGTCACTCAATCAAGCCTTATCGTCGTGCGCTGCTGCTTGTGTAATGACGGTAATAAATTTCAAAAAAACAAACCCCCTCCCTTCAAGTTAATTTTGAGTTTGGAGAGTTTCCTGCAGGGATTACAATCTGCTTTGGCACACTAAACATGAATATACCTGTGCTTAAATTAGCATGTCATAGAGGAGAAAAATATCTTATCAGAGACTGGAAGGAAAGTTGCAGAAAGCAATTTGAACACACACAAAGCAAAGATCCACACATAAATCCTGGGTAATAATTCTTAAATCTTAAAAAAAATAGAAAGCATTAAGGTGAAGCCACAGATTTTAAACATAGATAGGATTTTACTCTCACACTTTACCAATGTGTCCACACCAAGTGCAGATCTAGACATATTTAACTCAGGTGGCACTGATTTATGCGGGGGTGACGCATAAATGAAGGAGTGAGTCTTGCCCTGAGTGAGGGAGTTCAAGTATCTCAGGGTCTTGACAGGGGGCTTAGTGCGGCGTCAACCAGTTTTTCCTGACCGTTGTGTTGGAGGAGGAGTTGACACTGAAAGTAAAGCTTTCTGTTTACCTGTCGATCCACGTCCCAACCCTCACCTTTAGTCTTGAGCTATGGGTTCTGACTGAAAGAAAAGCTTTTAGATACAAGCGGCTGAAATTAGTTTCCTCTCAGGAGTAGCTGAGCTCAGCCTTAGGGCCAGGAGTTTGGACATCAGGGGGGAGCCCTGAGGAGAGCCACTTCTCCTTTGCGTCAAAAGGAGTCAGTTGAGGTGGTTCGGACATTTGATAAGGATGCCTCCACTTGGAGCTAGTCCAGGCATGTCTGTTTGGGACTAGGCCTCAGGGTATACCCAGAGCTCATTGGAGGGATTATATGTCCCATCTGCCCTGGGAACGCCTCGGGATCCCCCAAAAGGGGCTGGAAAAGCTTACTTGGGAAATGGATGTCTAGGTCGATTTGCTTTGACTGCTGCCCCTGCCATCTGATTTTGGATAAGCGGATGAAAATGGATCGATGAATGGATGGCATGAAGTATGTGTTTACAGTAGTGATGGGAAGTTTGGCTCTTTTCAGAGAGCTGGTTGTGATTAGGTTTAGGGTTAGGGTTAGATTTATGATTAGGGTTAGGGTTATATCAGGGTTTATTTCACAAATTAACAAAAACCTGCAGACATCCAAATCCACAGAGCAGAACCAAGACCAGACTCAAGAAAACAGAACCAGAATCAAACTCAAGCAAACAGAACCAGAAACAACTCAAGCAAACAGAACCAGAAACAACTCAAGCAAACAGAACCAGAACCAGAACCAACTCGAGCAAACAGATCCAGAACCAAACTCAAGCAAACATAACCAAAACCAACTCAAGCAAACATAACCAGAACCAACTCAAGCAAACTGAACCAGAACCAACTCAAGCAAACAGAAACAGAACCAAACTCAAGCAAACAGAAACAGAACCAAACTCAAGCAAACAGAAACAGAACCAAACTCAAGCAAACATAACCAAAACCAACTCAAGCAAACAGAACCAGAACCAACTCAAGCAAACTGAACCAGAACCAAACTCAAGCAAACTGAACCAGAACCAAACTCAAGCAAACTGAACCAGAACCAAACTCAAGCAAACAGAACCAGAACCAAACTCAAGCAAACATTATTAATGTTCTCAGTGCAGGTGGGCATTGAGAAAAATCAGATACCTCAGAACAAAGTTCTGCTGTGAGCAGAGCTGAGGCTGAGCACTGTGAGAGCTAAGCAGGGAAAGGAAAAAAAAACGGGGGCTGGCTCTCTCTCGATGTGAGCCGGCTCCTCTGATTCACTATAAATCATTGGCTCTCGGAGCTGCAGCTTTTGATCATGACACATCACTAGTTTACACACATATGTACATATCAATACCATTCAGTAGTCCTTTTTATTCAATTGTCATGTCTGCTATTTTTTTAACTCTGAAAACAGAGTGGCAACATTTACAAGCAAATCTTGTGAGCTGAATTCCTAAAAGACTTTCAGAAGACATACGTTAAAAGTAACAATTCAAAGCACAAACAAGATGACTGTGCTTCACTGAAATGTAAAGAAAGCCACAGGCAGCCTTTCATAACACAACCTAAACATTTGTTCAAGCCTAAGTCCCTTCTCTGATAAAGCAAACAGCCAATCATAGCTCCCTATTTTTGGGCACCAGAGGGGCAAATCAAATCTCAAGAGGGACCCATGCTACCCCTGGCCGCCCATCTGCATCTGTCCATGCTCCAAACACAGAGGGGCCAATTCAGATCAATGATGCTGCCCGAGGTGTTTGAAACCCAGGGGGGTCAAACACACCATGGAGAGTGGAAGTACTGTGGTGAGGCTTCATGGCTTCAGTGTCCCCCCCTGTGGTTTCTGTAATGAAAGAGTTCGGAGGCAGAAAGCATTAAATGGGTTTTGAGGGAAAAGGTTGTGAGAACAAAGACAAGTCAGAGCAACTATTCAGAGTATATAAATTACAACTCGGGTGTCGGAGGAGGAAAACACAAGATTTTATCAGACAACAAGGGTCTGACAAAAGACAATATTGATGTTGCATTATAGGAAGATGGCGATAAAGCTTCTCTTGAGATTGACCCAGACCTACAAGAAACAGAGACCTTGTTTTGAACTACTGTACATTTGATCAGTATCTTGAGTGTTTGGATAATATACTATGTCAGACAAACTGTGGAGCTGATTTAACTTGTATTGTTACGTGAGCACCATCTTAATCGTCTGTCTATTACATAAAAGGATGCTTAATAATATGAGGGGTAAATGTGATGGTCCTGTGATGGTATGCCAATCACCAAATAATGTATCTGGACACTTATCACATGTTAATTGGGAGTGTAAATGCATCAGAAAATCTAAGATACCCAGGCATTCACTTCAGTAAGTGCTTGTTATCAGGCTACACAACTTCAACTACTATCATTTTTTTTTGGCTCAGTCAAAAGTGAAATTCCAATGTTAACCTGCCATATTATTTTGCATTCCAGCGAAAGATAAAGTATGTTACTCTGCATGTACGTCACATGCAGTGTGCCGAAGCATAACCAGGATTGGGGCATTGGTTTGGCTTTGTAGTTGATCATGCGCCCCATGTGCAGGGGCTGTAGTCCTTGAAGCAGACAGCCCAGGTCCAATTCCAATAGCTGGTCTTTTCCTGCATGTCGCTCCAAACTCCCTGTTCCAGATTGACAGTCTAACAACTTTCCTAGACTCTCAATAAAGGCATAAAAAGCTAAAAAATAAACTTTAAAAAAATTCTAGAATGTCAAACTGAATCTGGTCTTGTTTTCAGTATGTAAGACAGCATCCTATTTGCCTATTCTGACTCACAGTGCACTCCACAGTGGAGAATAAATCACATGGACTGAGCTGTCAGGAATGAAAGGAACTTCATTTTCAAACTTTACAGAAAAAAAATCAATTACAATTTTTTAGAGGATAATAATAAGATTGAAATTAAGATTGGAGGTGCTACTTTGTCCACTGGGGGTGCCAGAATTGATGCAAACCAAAAGTTTCACACAGCATTCAATTTAAAAAGTCAGATTATCCATTAAGTTTTATGCCACAGATATTTATCAAGCTGAAGTGCACAAATAGATGCAATTCAGTTTCTGATGTAGAGGCAAATGTTTCAAGGTCATGATGCTGTTTAATGACTAAGATTAAAGTCCAAATGGTTTGCATTCTATATGCTAAGTACAACCTTTGTTACAGTAGCTGCAACGCACGTTTTAGTTCAAAGAATAAGCATGCAATTGCAATGCCAACCATTTATTCATTTTTCTGTTTATAGTCCATGTTTGTCCTGCAGGCTGCAGACAGGCATCCTTACACTGTTTAATAATGGCTTCATTTTTCAATCCTCTGTTTCTGTGTATGTTCCCATGAGCCTTCCCATGAGCCTCAGGCCAAAAGTTTTCCTTCTGTCGCTCTCTCCCTATCTCTCTCTCTTTCTCCCCTTCTTCCCGTCTTTGGTCCATCTCTGTCCCAAGGTCTCCTTGGTGGAGAGGAGGTCATGTGGCCTTGGTTCCACTTGGCTACGCCTGGGGTTGTTAAATATCCTGCAGCTTCTATATTTCACATACTTTTTATCTACATATATGAATATTTTGAACCGTATGGGATTTTTTGGGGGTTGGATCTGTACATGTGAAAACCTGTGCATGTCCTGGGGAAGTATCCCTCCTGGTGTCTATTTTTGAGGTTTCTTCCTTCTCTTCACTGTAAAAAATGATTTTTTTTTTTGTGGGAGCTTTTTTCCTAACGGCGGACTCAGGGGGTTGAACGCTGTACAGATTGGGAAAACCTCCTGAGGCAAATTGTGATTTTGGCGATATATATATGAAACTTTCTACTTGACTTGACCTGAGAGTTGCTCTGTGTCTGTGCAATCACTGTCATCTGCTGTAGTGGGGGACCACCACATTCAAGTCTCCATGCCATGTTCAAAGACACCTCAGCTGATTAACAGTGAACATTTTTCATCCTCTTTCACTGGGCTGAGTTTTACAATCAGGACTCTGAATCTGAACTAGTGACCCTACAATCAAAAAGCCATCTACTCAGCCTTTGATAAAGTTTAATCTGCTGTTTCATAACTTAAATCCTACTCTGTGTCTTTTTGTTCTTTCTTCTTGTTTCTTCTTTGAGGCCTCTCTGAAGTGAAAGGTGAACACAAGTCCATAAAAACAAACTCAAATTCTTTTGTCCTGAATTCTTTTTTTAGAGCATTGTCTCCCTGCTTTTTTACTTGTGGATAGAAAACCTGCTCAGTCTTTACAGTTTACTGATGTGTTGCCATTTAATATTTACCACATCTGAATAATACACCAATATTGCTAAGCAGGAGTGTCAACATAAACCGCAGCGTGTGAAGTATTCCATCTCCATGACAAACCATCCATGTCTAAACCCTGTTAGTGAAAGTGAAACAAATGAGAACAGGCCACATGCATGAATGAAGAATTTAACACGCACACTGTTATTTCTACTTGTGTTTTAAAAAAAACTGCTAAGAGCAGTATTTTAAAATGAAGCTTCCAGAGGTAGTGTTGGACTTTCTCGCTGTCATTTTGGATGATGTGTTAATCAGAGATGGGCAAGCTAGTTGTAAAATGTTGTGAGCTAAGTTACTGGATAAATTAAGCTTAACTACATCTAAGCTATCCCCTTGAGAAATGTTGCAAACTAAGCTACAGCTCCACAGCAAAAGAAGCTAGCTACATCAAAGCTATTTTCAAATTAGCAGAAATATTATAAGTGTTATTTGTGTCCAATTTATTTCAAAGTCGGTCCTGGGTTTTAAGTTGTTGGTATTTTATTGGTTTATTTTGACAACTCCTAAAAGTAAAAGTGATACACACTGAGGGGTGAATTCTCTAAGAATTGATTGCGGCAGCTAAAAGTACCATGAATTGCGCATCATTTCCCCCCCCCTATCTGCTCTGTCTCAAGGTCAAATTCACAAAGCATATTGCAATAATGATATACAAGTGCAAAAATGCCCATAAAGTTCTGCAGCTCTGTGCGGTTTGCTCCAGATTTGCCCCTGATTGTGACAGAGTTGAGCTGCCACATCTCCACACTGTGCAACGAAAAGCTGTGCTGTGTGCTCTCATCCTGACAGCGCTAAGTTCTCTCCACATATATGATGAGCTGTACTGAAAGGGGAAGTCCTAACCTTTCGCGGAGTTGATTCATGGCAGACATGACACAAATGTCACAGTTAATAGCCAGCTTACTCCCTGGACGGGCTAGCAAAACAAATAAATAATACAATAATGTCAATAATAAAGTATGTGCAAGGGTTGAGCCTCAGACAGCTCCAGACTGATTTAACCCCTGATAATGATATTAATGATAATGTCAAAGTAGTATGAACAGACTTCATGTAAAGGTATGGTATTTTTTAGGTCATCCAGAGATGGAATTGTTAAAACTTTCACTACTGCCCATGGCTGTTAGCGCCCTAGTTAATATTCTGGGAAATCCTTCACAAATTTACAATAGCAGTGACAATGTCAGCTTATGACACACAGCAAATGTTTGCACTGTTGTGTACAGGACAGACCAGCCAGGGAGGTTGCACCCATCTGGCTCTTGTGTGTACCAGCTCACTTTCTCCCTCTCCCTAACACACATGTGTTTGTGCAGGTGCAGGTGTCAGACCATTATGCACAACTTCAGTGCAACAGGATACCAGATAGATAATACTGTCTTTGAGAGACACACAATGACTTTTCTTAACCTTCAAGATATTTGAAGAGAAATGTGAATTTTGTAGGTTTTTCTAATCTTGCCCAGCAGTATTTTCATTCAGGTAAGAAAAGTGCACAGTGACTGGCACTGGTTCCTCACTAAAACTAGAAGTTTATCAAGGAAAAACGAAGGGGGGGAGCGTGACCACTTACTATGCTGCCTGTTTATCTCAGTCATTTTTAATTTCATTGAAGGATATTGCTCTAACCCACATCCATTAAGGTCAACACATTGATCATACCAGGCTTGCTCTCATTTATCATAAAGACCTCCAAACACTTAGTTTAATATTACAGGGAGACAGGACTTTTCATTTGGGATGTGATTAGTAGCACGTATCTGGTGCATTAATTTTATGATTTCATAAGAGGGGGGATTGCCAAACTAAACAGCTGCTTGCTCAAGATGATGTTGTGTACACCTAATTAAACGTACATTAACTTACCAATATTTATTGCGTATCCAAGCTGTAAGTGTCTGCAGATTTATACATGTTCTCTTTGGCAGGTTGCTTACCATCATTATGAAATCTCTTAAGGAGGATCAGACTCAAGACAGATTCAGAAAAGGAGTGTGGGATTTTCAAAATCCAGCAGGGAAATAGTGGTTATAATTATTTTTAGGATATTCAACTGGTGTCTTGGTGGCCTTGTCTTAAACCTGCTAAATCCATCCTCTGGCTGTTCCAGATGGAGATTGGAAAGTCTTGAAGTGATTAGAAATGAAAGCAGGGATAGGATTGGACCAAGTCAGACCTTGGACTATTATGTGAACCTTTCCATTACTCAAACCATTTTTCTGAGACTGAAGGAAGACTGCTGCAGCTCTTTAAATATGTGATCCACTGGCAGAAAACCCACCATCTGCAAATGGTTTTCAGTCTGGCAGACAAGACATAATTAATGACGCCCATCTAATGACTATTAGCTAAGTGTGGCCGAGAGCAGAGGGGCAAAATGATGATTTTAATGAAAATCATCAAGTTGAACCCTTCATTGCACGATTATCTGTAAATTTGTTTAAAGTATTTGATGGAGTGCTCATAGAGAAATATATTGGGTGGATGGTATTCAATGGGGAGTTTAAAAATGAAGGTCTTAAGTCTTGTGGATAACTTTAAGGGCAGAACTCCAGATTCAATGCATTGTGTGCAGGAATATAAACACATTGTTTTCAGCACTGTCAAAGAGTCTATGCTGGGGCATTCACAGACAACGGGTGGCCCTGTGTCATCCTTTATTTATGCTTTTGTTACTTATTTATATCCTAAGTGTCTGTTGTTATTGTTTCCATTGCATGCAAGTGGCCCACCATTTTAAATGTCTGATTGCCATCACTTGCTAGAAAAAGGTTTGTGTTGTTGTTTGCTACCCTATCTGTCTACATTTATTCTGGACTACAACAAAAAATGTCAGTTCAGGGGCAAAATGTAGTTGAGTATAGTAGTAGTTCACTTTATAAAAAAGTATCTCTCTCAAAGCCTGGTTTATACTGCTGCGTCAAATTGACGCTGCAGCCTATGTTGTAGGTCTGCATATCCCTGTTCCTACGCAGAAGCCTACACACGCAGCCTGACATGCACTTCCTCAAAATGTAACTACTACAACGTAGACCACAAGCACTGCGATTGGTCCACTGGGCAGCATCGTATTTCCTGCATTTACAACATTTTCAGAATCGCCGAACATCAACATCATCGTACATTGGCTTTACATTCTATTCGCAATAAAATTGTTGTTTGATTGTACAAAATACCCAATGATGAAAATAAACACACCAATTCTCTTACTTCCTTCAAATCAGAAAATTCATCTCTGTATCTCAAACAGTTCACTTAACTATTTCAATGCTTACATCAATGCATGTTTCTGGAGCAGGACAAGTGTCAATGCTCTACAGTGTGTTTGTAGATATGCCCCCTGATTCTACAGAAGACAAGCTCCACAGTTGGAGTGCAGATGTTCAGGAGGTAATTTCAGATTGACAATGGGCCAAAGCTCATCTGAAGGCCCAGACATGGACAACAAAAACCTGTATGAAGCTTTTACAACATAATTGGATCTTCAGAACATCCTGTGTGACACCATGCATCGCTTCAAACCTTATTGTGCCAGGCCTGTATCCATTACAGGAACACTTTTTTTTTTACTGCTTAAGGTAATGTAAAGTTGTTAAAAAGTGTTGTGCACTTATAGACTTCTGCCTCTTACAAGCTAAAAAGTGTTTGCTAGGAAGGAAAATTATGAACAGACCTAGTATGAATCAAAATATTGAAGACTAAACAGCATGTGTTGCTATGAAAAAAACTTACATTCATCTTAAAAGAAAAAAGTTGAAGTTTTGAAAACATATAGGGGAGTCTTTGGGATTTTTTGAAACCAAATGTTGTAAGGATCAAAACTGTGGACTGTGATGGTGCAGGATGGTCTAATTTTGTGAAATAAGAAAAACAGATGTCCATTCTTGAGTTTAAAGACAGCATCAGTATTGCTTTTGTCTTCGTCATAGCTTAGTTATAGTTTTTGCCTACTTGCCTTATTGTTTGGTGGAATTTGCTTTAAAAAAGTTACATGGGCATTTAGTACACCCTCATGCTAAATTAACTTTGGCATTGCACACTATTGTACCCCTTCTTGCACTTCACTTTCGAGTCTTTAAAGTGTTTCCATAAATAAAAAACATCACCCATGGCAGGTCTGCTCTTCATGGTGGCTTTTTAATCCTCTTTCATCTTGTTTGGTGTCCAAAGCTGTTCCACACAACACACAGCATTTGGATTTGCAGATGTTTTGCACGTCCCCTTGCATTGTGCAGAGGGTTACGGCGTTGAAGGCAACAGCAAGGAACGTCACTTCAGCTTTCTTGCTTGTGAACAAAGGTGACAAGCAGGCAGAGATTTATGAGGTACAATCACATTTATCTGCAACAACTGGGACAGGGCGAGTGTAAGCCGAGTCTCAACTGGCTCCGAGGGACTGAAAGCTGGAGAGAGAGAGAGAGAAAGAGAGAGAGGGAGAGGTAGAGAGGAAAAGACACAGGAAGTGATTGGCGTGAGGGCTCTTTGAGTGGAGAGTGAGCACATGAATATGATGCAGTAAGCACAGTGCAAATTAGTCGGGGTGTGGGGGGAGGCTTCAGCGATTCAAGTCAAGTGCTGAGTTCTTTGTTTTCCAGTTGCTCACATAGCCTGTAGGAAAACAGGGTGACTAGTCAAAATTTGCAGCCTGCGCCAAGCCCCCACTGTCCTACTTGTTTGTCCCAGATCTGCTGATGCAGTCCTCTCCCTCTTCTCTACAGTTTTTTTTTTCTCCAGCTGTGGGCATTTATTATTCAAAACATTCCTTTTGAATTCTCCCTCTTCCGTGGTTTGCATAAGGATTAGCAATGCAGCACTTGTTATTTTATCCAAAGCAATAACCAAATATTTGATTAGAATTAAATAGGTGAAAAGTGGAACAACTTTTTCTTGGCTTTTTGGCAGGAGGGTGCACCAGCTCTATGCTTTTAACAGTGAAACTGGCTCAGTATGCTCAGTGCTGAGTGGGCCTGTCAAGGGATGTGAGAGCTACTCCCAGAGGGAAAACAGATGCAAAGCCAGCTGCATCAGTGCCGCATCACATGGAGCAGTTTATCTTTTTTCCCCCTTTTACATTAAACTGAAGTGTTTTTCTTTGAATTTAATCATTTACACACCTCCACTTAAAGCTACTGTATGTCCTAGACTTGCACCAGTAATTTAAACTCACTCAATTCTACTATTGCCCACACAGCTCTGTAAATGTTGGCAGACTTGATGTCTCTGGATCGTCCTCTGCTCCTCTGTCATATGGAGTCACCCACAGTTCAGTTCTTGAGCCGATACTTTCTTCCCTGCACTGTCTCCCTCTAGGAATGATTTCTAAAAAACATGGCACCTACAGTATATGCAGATGACTGTCAAATGTACCTGCTCCTGAACACGAATGATAAAGCCTGATCAAAGACCGGATGATGTATTTTAAAATGCATGCTGTTGTCTGTTTACATTTTCTGCTGCTCTGTGCTATGTCTCACTGTGCATTGCTCTGATTGGTTGTAGGACTGTCCAATCACTTCCAGAGGCACTTCCACATGCAGCCGTTGCTAATGCCCCATGGACAAAGGAAATCAATTTAATGGATCCAGACCTGCTCACCAAGGAAAACTGGTCTGACGATGCCAAGTGTTTTTTATTTTGACAGTGCTCTAATGTGTTTTTATGTTTTTCAATGTGTTATTTAAGTTTTTCAGCCATTTCTTTCCCTGTTCAGCACTGTGGCAAAATGTGTTGTTGTTTTTTTTAAAGTGCTTTGTAGATACACTGAATTGGATTGGATTGGAGAAATGCAATCAAGCAACATAGTCAGAGGTTAATTGGAAAAAAAAAAAACCTTGTTATTTACATTGCAGAAGTCAAGTGTCTTGACTAATGATACCCAACTTTGCTTGGTACAATATTGCCTTCCTCTCACCTCACAGAGCCATCTGTGGTGCCAGAGTGAACATCATAACATGCAGCCAACATGGCTTCCTGAAGCGCTTCTCAGAAGTTCATTAAGAGTCTTATCTGAAGATGTTTTAAACGATGTGATTAGCCTTCTGGAGGACCCCAGAGTTTGTATGAAGCATCCCTCCGGTTGATATCTCATCCTCTTTATAATTAATTTCTCTCTAATGAAAACAGCATCAGATACTGGTAAGGGCATCCTTAGAGGCATCATGCAACAATTTCCCTAAGGACTGAACTAGTAACCTGATAGATTTTCTGTCCTTGTATAAACTGTTGCAGGTATTCTCCAAAAAGCATTGAGCTTTTGAATCCAAAGTCACAATTCACTGTGCAGCCCTGTCAACTTTAAAATCTCAATTGCAACAAAGACTCTTGCTGGCCTGAATTCATTACCCAAAGGTTGAACCATGTATAATTCAAATTGTCTTTAAATCTTGCAAGGCTGGCGATACCAACCTCTGTAATTTCCTGCAGACCAATTGAATCCTCTGAAAATCCTATCACGCACTACAACAACTTTGGCACTGGCAGTAAATTATTTCCGGCTGGCGTTGAGCTATTTCAGCGATTTCAACTTGACCCCACAAAGCAAAACGCAGCACTCCTCAGCGCTCTCTCACTCCCGTGTTGACTAAACCACACAGTTCCTCCTTGTTTTCTCAAAGCCTATTTCTTCTCCACTTTCCCGAGGCAATCCATATCACCTGAAAGTAATCCTGGGATATACACCTGCTGCCATGATCAACAGCAAGACTGCCACAGGGGGGAAACGTAAACAGCGAGAAAAACCCTTCAGCTGTGTGGTTTCCTGTTCTCTGGCAAGTCAATTAAGCAGCAAATGACCCTTACAATCCACTGTTATAAGCCAAGCACTACAGAATTGGCTTTAATATATCATAATGATGACAGTAATTGGATTGGACGGTTGATTGCATTTTCTAAAGCTGTAAAGATACTCCAGTAACAAAACAATAAAAGTATAAGTGCCGCCGATAAAAGGAGTTATAAAATTCATTCTTTTTAGTCAAGTGGTTGGATGGGAGCTTTTTTCTACTTTAGTGCTGAAGAACACATACCTGAAAAGCATACAGCTGGGCTGAAATACCTCTTATTTTTCTAATGTGACACAACTAATCTTACCCATTCAGATGACTACAACTTATGTTCTCTTAATTTGATGAAATTATGGCAGTGTTATCTATGTTGACAAAACACACGTTCCTTTTGCAACACCTTAAAACATGGCAGATTAAACTGGTTTATATTAGGCATACGACACCCTTTGAAAGGACACTAAACATATCTAAAATATGCAGAACATAAAAGCATTGTAATTTGATAACAAGCAGTGGCACCAAATGGTCTGATTTGACACAACTTGCTGTTTCAGGACTTCTAGAAGTTTGTTTGAGACATGTTGCACATAAAAATGCATTCTTGTTGATGTTTACTCTTGACTCTGGGGACAGCACCTGACAGTGCCAGTGGACCTGCCCCAGAAGATCTAAGATGTCTAGACATTTATGAAGGAAGTAGCAGGTCAGAAATGTACTTTGGACCTATACCATTCAGGATTCTATAAACCAACAGAGGTACTTTAAAGTCAGTTCACACAGTTCTGAGAAGTGGAGTGATGTGACCCTCTGAGGACTCCAGCAGCTCTGTCAATCAGGTGCGGTTACTGCAGTTAAGCTCACTGAAGATAAATGCATGGACAGACTGTTTAAATCCTGCTGGAACCCTGGTCTCTGTAATTCTTTAAATATGCTTCAGGTTCAGTGTAGGCTGATAATGCTATATTGTGTTCATGTAAATATTGAAATGAGGTCTTGGTTCTCAGTTGGCCTGGATTTCAGAGAGTATTAAAGACAATTTGCTTTTAGTTGTTCTCACATGGCTCTGAAAACAGTTATTTCTGTGTTATCATTGTTGAACTGAGAAATCTCAAATACTCAGCTGTTTGATTGATCAGAGCTCACAGAGAGTGCTTAAATGGGATTAATGTGGTGGTGGTATCATCATAAACATTTAAAATGTATCTGTTTTATGGAATACATTCTGTTCAGGTTATAATCTGAGCTTGATGTAGCATAAGCCTTAAGGAGCCCTGCGTCTTTTTCTATACCCAGAGGTGTAAGTATAATGAAAAATACCCCCTTACTCCCTCTCCTTCATGTAGGATATAAAACAGCTTAAAGTCCATTTTCCACATTTTAATTAAATAGAATCAAAGACGTAAAAAATGTGGAGGAATATCCAGGAAGGTGTTCACATAGTTACAAAGATAAAGATCTTTTCATGATACACCTGTGATATGAAATGGATATGTGTAAGGGACAATGTATAAGGAGTGGGTGGTTATAGCATGTTGGGATACCAGCAGGGTGAGCAGGACCCCAGCCAGAAGCGGAGGGGTCTTGTAACTCATTTTCAGTTGAATGAACATCTCTTTCATTCAGCTCCTGCCTGTTTTTAACCTCCATCGCTATTCACTCCCTATTTTCCTCTTCACTGTCTTTACAATGCTGGTGATTGGTCAGCAATTAACCACAAATCTAGAGTGTTGTGCTCTGATGTGTTGAGCTTTAATAGACTACAAGCATTATATGCGTTAGGACACGAAAGACATGTTTAATATCTAATTGCTGATTGTAGAGAGACAAAACTACACAACCTTTCTCTGTTCTTAATAAAAATTAGGATGCAGGGGAGTGGGACACAATTGCGGGCTGGGAGAAGAGGTTCTGAAAGTTATCCCAAAGAAATAACTACTAATACCACAAGCAATGGAAAGGGAAGGGGGGAAAAGACAACAATATTGAGCAAGAAAAAAAACGGAGTAAGGCAAACTAAACCATTGTTGCCGAGCAGTTGACCAGAAAGATAGGTCCGGCGACAACCAACTACTCTTCTATAGAAACCAGAAAATAGAAACTGTTTTCAAACCTGCAAATGAATATCTTAAAGCAGTTTATACAAAGACACACTTTGATAGTTTTCAAACACACACAGAAGGAACCTCTTGAAGGTGAGACAATGAGTCAGCACAGAGCACTGAAACTAACAGTTATATAGAAGCTACTCACACCTGGTCTCAATCAGGACCAATCAGCCACACACAAACCAGACTCAAAAAGTAGCCAGTGAGTGCCCCTCACAAAAACAGTGAAGTCCTTCTTATCAAATGTCCATTGTCCTTAAATGTTTACTTACCTGTATATTTGTTTTTAGACACTGGCAAACATCTTTTTGATACTTCCTCTTTCATTAGCACGTCATTTTCCATTGTTTTTTATTCTTAGAGGAGACTGACGCAACCTAAGTGGGAGACATGGCGTAAACAACATTTGTATATTTAGATCTTTAAATATAATCTGGAGATCATTGTCTGGCACCTAAGTGAGCTCAGATGAAAAAGCCTTATAAATAATGCAGTGGTGTTTTCAATAATATACTGTTGTATGACTAACTCTGAACAATTGTGAAATATTCATCTAGGAGAAAACACAAGGACTGTCAGTAATAGCAGCATCAGTGACCACTTTAAAAATGTTAAGACCCGTGGAGATAATTAAGTCCAGAGCTTGCCTCTCCTTGTATGTGGGCTCAATCAAATGCTGAGTAGTGCAGTTTACACCTACTGTACTGCACCTTTGAGAGCAGTTTTTGTTGTCATTAAAACTATGATGGTGTTGTGAGTAGAAGCCACTGCGCACTGCAGTAGCTGTACTAATCCTTAAAGAGGCCTCCGGGGCACTATGGCTTTGATTCATGGGTCATAAATGATCATAGACTTACTTAAATAAGCATTTGTAGACCAGAATTAAGAATATGATCACTCTCACAAATAATAAGTCTCACTGTAAGATGTTTATGCTTACTGTGAAACTAAACTAAAATTAAACTCTTCGTTAACTGTTATTTGTAAGGATGTGTCACACACATTCTTGGTGAAGCTGTGAGGGATGTTATGTTCAGGACACTTTCTTCTGCTTGTTTACTCTTGCTTTTTTTTTTTTTACTACAGCTCTTCTCATTTGTGCCATGGACATTAATATAAAAGAATGAACTCTGATTGGCTGTGTGAGTGAAAAAATACCTTCAAAACAGCTGTTATCACTGCACAGTGATGGTGATCAGCAAGTGGACTGGAGAGACTTTAGACCTCTCCTTGTGTTTGCAGCACCTGTGTACAGCAATTCGTCTTGCTCTCCCAAGTGAGCGTTTTTCCATTGAAAAGCATTTAAAAGATGTGGATGGCCACCAATGAAATGACTTTAAAAATGGCTCAATAGTAAACATTTTTTCACCAATTGTAGACTTTCATTTGCAAGCCAATGTTCAGACCATAATTCATCGGGATATATGGCACTGTCACATGATTGATCGCATATTCACAGCAATTTCTAAGTTGCATCCTATCCTGGCTGAAATGTTTGTATAACATTACATCAGAGCCACCGAAGAAAATATTAAAAGGCGACAGTGAGGTTCAATCAGTGAATTTCTTGCATGACAGCCAGCCGCTCACCACTGTTAATCAAAATGCATTTTCTGACACATTGTTGATGTAACTGTATTTTAGATGGTTGCAAATAGAGTATAAAAAGGTCTTGGATGTTCAGAACTGATCTCCCCCTGTTTTCAACTAAATTTCAAAGTTGAAATTCTGGTTCGTGCTTACAGGGTTACTTTTTTGTGGTTACTTTCATGTAACTTTTTTATAGCCTAGAGCCAACAATGTTCTCTTTCAGTTTAGAAGAATAACTCACTACTGGGACAAAAGTCTGCCGGTTTGAGCACAGTAGGACCTTTTTTTGAAGCTCTTTCACTGGCAGGTGAGCTTTTAGATTTTGTAGGACAGTATTGACAAAAGCACTGCAGTTCAATGTGAACCCATTAAATGAAGAGCAGCTGGGGTCAAGTGTGCCTTGTAATGTGAATGATCTTAAACCTCAAACATTTTATCAGGGTATAATACATGTTTTGCTGAGACTACAGCACAGATTTTTTTTATCAATGTTGCCAATCTCACAGCAAGAGCAGGTGGCCTGACGTAGCAAGACATGTTCCCAGATGCAAATCTTTTTTTCATTTCAAGGGCTAAAATACCCCTTGGTGCAATTTGCAAGACCCACAACCATTCAGAACAGCAAAACTGTGATGCATACTGTAGATGGGCTGCTGGGCTGTTCTAACATTCAATTTTAATGGCTTCTAGTTCAGCGTAATACTCAGGCGTTTAGCACTCGACTACGACTTAGCAACACAAGCTACCATCCTCTTTGTTAATACATATGTTAAAGAAAGTTCACAATATTCCAACTCAGTGGCAGCCATCTTTCTGGCCTAAAAAAAAACATCTACACTGTCCTTTTGTACATCCAGTTGTTGTATAAGCAGTCATCTGATGTAAAGCAGTGGTAGGTCAGCCAGAAACATGTCTCAATGGGAGCGGTCTCAGAAGCATCTTGCAAGAACGAATAAAACATGAGCTTGTGGACTCGTCTGGTGCCCGGACCGTGACATAGGAATACATGTGGAGATTCAGAACACGTGTGTCTCCTCCGCATATGTATCAAAATAGCTTTGAAACTCATTTCTTTTATTGTTTTGTTAAGAAAGGATAATCAGTCTCATTGGCGCTTTTCAAACTGAGGAGGGGAATAAAAACCACAAGTCCCAACTCCGTTGAGGCAGATGGCTGTCTATCATAAGTCTGGTTTCGCTTGAGGTCTCTGCCTGTTAAAGGAAGTTTGTCCTTGTCGCTGTAACTTGCTAAATGCTGCAAAGTGCTCTGCTCATGTTGGATTAAGATGAGATCAGACTGAGTCCTGTGTTTAAGGTAGGACCGGATCATATCCTGTCTTGATGTTGGGTCTTTGTTAATAATGTAACAGAGAACGGTCTAGATCTGCTATTTTTGTACAAGCGTCTTCAGATAAAATTTGTTGTAATTTATAAACAAAGATTGGTTGATTGCTACAAGTTAAAGAACTGAACAGTTTGTGTATTCACAGTTTTAATGTGTGAAGTTCTAACTGTGATCTTGCTGAGATTTCAGGATTTGATTTTGTTTACCGGCCAAGCATAAAAATCCTATAAACTGACCGATTTGGTCTTGTGTTGAGACTTCTGGTGAGAAATGAGGTGATTTACATCGGAAGTGGTACTCAACCATGCTGGTTTGTCTTGATAATCACATTTGTCAAAGGCCCCTCCATTGATTTTGTGAAATAATTATCTCCACTATGTGACCAAGGTCATTTCACTGTTTTATTGGGAGTGAGAAATTCTCCGGGTGAAAGCTAACCCACTCTATTACCAATTCATGAGCCTATAATGACTGAATGATATTATCTGTACCACCAAACCTTTTTCCTCTCCTTCCAGATTTGTTTGATTGATTAATCATTCAAATTTCATTTCCATTTTGTATGTTAATACATGCATGATGAGTAGATAATAAATATTTATATCCCTATTTGGGGATTTTTTTTTTAGTGACCAATTCAAATTTATGAAATGTCGTCATAAAAAATGTTTTTTTATACCCTCCATAAAATGTAGAGCCTCTTTTAGAGTGTTTGGGCGGTAAAAATATGTGTTTTATGAATATATTCCTCCACAGGTGTCCATAATCTGATCATATTCAGCAGCTGAATGGTTAGAAATTCATTTCTCCATGACTGAAAATGTACTCCAGCACATGCAGGTGCCATAATTTCAAAAATTACCTGAGAGCAAAGGTTTGTAAGTACTACAGGTTTACAGATGTAATTCTACATCTTATCATTATCTGTTCGCTCACTACCAGCACACATTTTGTATTACAAGGCAGAAATATGGGGGAACATCAAGTCATTTCACATCAAAGCTGGGAAGATAATCAGGCATCTCATTGTTATATTTTAGGGATTTAAATATACTCTTTTGATGTACCTTTCAAAACCACTCAGAGCAGTGATGTCTGCCGTCTGTGTGTGTTCGCCGAGGGCTAACGAAAGGTGGAAAATAGATCTCATT
This sequence comes from Notolabrus celidotus, assembly GCF_009762535.1. Lineage (NCBI taxonomy): Eukaryota > Metazoa > Chordata > Actinopteri > Labriformes > Labridae > Notolabrus > Notolabrus celidotus. The sequence goes on from NC_048279.1 coordinate 28,626,653, forward strand.
TAATGTGCAAGTCAGAGCAAACAGTCTGTTCCAGTAAATCACTTTGCAGGAGATGGAATCCCAGATTAATTTCAGTGTCAGTAATAATAGCGGCCCTCTGTGCGGCCTATGCCTCAAATTTGGAAGATCAAACTTACATCAAGCATGATGAGCAGGGGTGGTGTGCTGGTTCCCAATGTTTTCCAGTCAGTGCCATGAAAGTTATAATCTTCAACAAATTTCCAGGTAACATTTAATATGAAGGGGCAAATATTTCACCTTATCCAGCTGCTGTCTAAACATATTGTACGCCATCAAATAGATGTTAAATCCCTCAATAGTTCCCAAATGTCTGCCAATTAAAGGTTAATAACTACATATTTACTCTCATGTGTGATGGTTTTAAAATGCTTTTTGCAGCAGCAGAGAATTGTTTGGGTTTGGCATAAAAACCCTGACCTCATCTCTCCTTGCAAATATATTTTACATGCAGAAAACTGAGGAGGCATAAGACAATAAGTTGAAGCCCCAGGTCAAGGCCTGTAGGTGAGTGCTGGACTGGTGAGGCCAAAACTATGATCACAGTGCTTGTACAGTGCAGCAGTGGAAATGACAGAACAGAACCGAGAGAGAGAGAGAGAGATGAAATTTAGCAGCTTGAATAGACAACTAAATTTAGAGGATGTGTTTGTCTGTTGTTTGTGGAGACTGGCGCACATCATTGGTGTAAATAGTGCAGCTTATGTTGCCTGCCTGAACTAGCTGGCAGGCATCACTCCACTGTTGGGCCCACACTGAGCAGAACAAAGAAGAATCATGATTCTCGATCAACATCTTCAAAAAGAAAAAAAAGTAAAAGACCAATATGGCACCAAGCAACCAGAGTATAGAAGACAACCAGTGTGACAAGGTATGTGTTGTCTGAAAATGTGACATTTGCTCTACCAACTGAGCTAAACCAGTGCCATGCTTAGTGACAATCTAACCCTCTTTTTACTCTACAGTTGCATTATCTACGCTTTCCAGTGAAAACAAATAGTTTAAGATTAAAACACTGAAAATGAATGCACAACTCCCCATATATATAGGGACAGGAAACTTTGCCAGCTAAAATACCTGTAGAGGAAGTTAACAACACAGAATGTCTTGTTAATAAGTGTCAATACTTAACATTGTTTTGCTCACACTCTGCCATCACTCCTCTCACCTTTGAACAACACAGGTGATCAAGCAGAGACGCTAATTAGAGCAGAAACCTGAGTTACATAAGGCCCGTTTAGTCACATGACTCCTGGATGTCACTGAAACACATTGCACATCTTCAACACCTGCAGACTCGTGTTGAGCTATCTTTAATTAACAATCCACAACCATGTTTCTTAGAAATGCTGTATTTTTTCCCTTCTCATTTTTAACAGAAAACACATGTCAAAAGCAGGATGAAACATAATACTTTCAGATTACTTTTTTCAATAAACAGAAAAAAGACATGTTATTGAGGCTTCTGGCAAGTTCTGGAAATTTCTGCTGTTGCACCACAACACCACAGACGTAAATACATTCTCCTTATACCAGTGTACTTAGGTTTGGTTTGAGACATAACTAGTGTTCTAGCTCTGAAGATGTTTGCAGCCTCTTGGGACAATGAACATGCTTGTGGATGAACCAGGAGATGGGAAATGAGTATATGTTGATGTGGCCATGCTGTTCATATGTCCATCATTCAGTGGTTGAGTCTCAGTGTATGAGTTTTAGCCTTTCACTCACTCAAAATAAATGTCAATCAGCCAAGCAATCTTTATTTGTATTGCACCAAATCACAACCACCGTTATCTCAAGATGCTTTTACAAACATGGCATGTGTAGACCATACTCTGTTAAATTATTAACAGAGACCCAAGATCAGGACAGAGTAAGACTCAGCCTCATCTCATCTTAATCTACCATATGCAGAAAACTTTGCAGCATTTAGCAAGTTGCAGAATCCTTTAACAGGAAGTAACCTCGAGCAGGACCAGACTCATGTTAGACGGCCATCTGGCTCGACTGAGTTGGGGTGGGAAAGAGGTATAGAGGAGATCCCATGCAAACACAATCCAAACAGAGATTTCATTTGTCACCATGACGTGACTGAAAGAACAAATAGCATTTATATGAACATAATTTCTCTTGGACAAGGTTGCAAACACCGGAGGCTATAATACACAGCAGCTATACATGCACATAAATAGAGACTGCAGCTACTTGAATACTCTCAGAAATCATTAAACCATACAGAATGACTGTAGGTTATTCGCTATAAGCATTAAACTTACCATCATTCAAGGTGACAAATCTACTTTGTCACTTTTTCAAAACATTAGTCATCCAAGTGGGCAAAGGATGAGGCATATATTGAATAACTTCTTCAGAAGGAGGCTTCTTAGAAACTTCTCTGCCTGTCTGACTGAGACCTTCAATTCACAAGTAGACAGTGTTTCCAGGATTTCCCCTCAAACTGTATATAACACATGTAAACTTTGGCCATACACATGTAATAAAAAGTGATTTTAAGGTGTTCCTTGTGTGAAATGTGATACATTATGATAGAAAAACACTGTACTTTAAAGGAACAAAGCAGTACAACTCATCAGCATTCTCCGGGCTTTACATACAGATATGTTGTATGTGGTGTTGTATCATTTGCATTTGCAAAGATTGTATGTTTTTTTTAACCAGTAAAAAAGTCTTAAATAAAGCTAAAGTCACATTTAAGCATGTGTTTTCCTTGTGTTTGCTTTTCTTTTAATGCTATTGTTCTTTTTTTATGAAATGAAGCACATAGATCTTTGAGGAAACAACAGAAACTGACAGCAGCTGGCAGGCTATCAGAGCACTCGCTCTGTCACATGAGACAAGTTAATTAAACCAGAGCCATAGCCTACATGTGTGGAAACAGATTGCTGGTTATGGTAATGCAGAGAAGGGACCACACCAGATCAGGCTGACGTGATAATGTACTATTGACAATAGCAGTGTTTTAAAAATTAAATATTGATATTGTGCTAGAATGAACCATATGAGAATACTATGTGACTAATTGGTTCACAGAATGGGTTTACGGTGGTTCCACACTGGATGTAACCCACCAGAAAACTGGGAAGACAAAGGAGAAGCAGCAGCAGAAGAGGAAGATGCAGTAACCAGCTAGCTAGCCTTTACCCCAGTGTGAAGCTACTAATGCAAATCATGTTGAAGGAAATGAAAGATTACAGCAATGTGCTCTACTCACACGTGAAAAAAGGTTTCCTCACCAGTCTGGGGGAATTTTTATTTTTTGTTTCTAAAGAAAGATGGGGTGTTTGTGGACAATGTGTAACAGATAAAACTCACAGAGGAAGAAGGTGCGTGTTCATTTAATTAGAAGTTTCTGTCACAGAGCTTGCGCATCGGATAAAAGAATACTTTGAACATAATATGACATGGATGATGACATGTTAGAAAGTCAATAAGGTTTGACGTTTATGAAGCAAGGCGTCCCTCCACCCTTGCCTTGCTTTTCCTTATTTGACTGATAGCATCTTCCCTTAGTCATGTGATAAAAACTTGATACTGTGACAGCCCAGACCTGTATTCATGTTGATAGATATGATAAGTTTTGGACTTCAAGATAGTTGATAATAGTTTTGGAGAGTCAGAGATCTTGTGCTCTGTAGCAGGCTGCTGTCTGGTTCAGTGTGACCATCTGCACTGTCTATGAAAGAACACTCAGGAAAGATTTGTTTAGCTGTACTGAAAAATGTGTTCTGTCTACAAAGATCTTACAACAAGCCAGAGCTGTGGTAAGCTGTGACGAGCTGGAGAAGCTGAATCATGTTAATGTGTGGCGGCATATATCACATGCTGAGTATGAATGCATGGTGCCTTAACAGTAAGTGTTTTTTTCTTATTTTTTGCACTATTGCAAACATTTACGTTACAGAAATGGTAAAAATAAAATTAAAAAATGAAGAGTTAATTTGCAGAACCAGATATCTCCGTTTTTATATATTTTCAAAAAACAAATTTATTTTTAATATAGATTTTTAATAAAGTTACATTCTTGAGATACCTCTGATTAGTAATGTCATGTTGACTTAGTCAAAGCCACACAACTTCCATTGATTGATAATACCTAAAGTTAATAATAGAAAAAAATATGTTTTTTGAAACATTTTAAAAAAACTAAAAAGTGAGTTATCTGTTTTTTGCAAATGAAATCTTCAAATGCTTGTCCTTCCTTGTTGGCCTAGCTGAACCACAGCAGATCCAACGTGCCATGACAGTCAAGTAGTTTTATTGTAAAACAAAGAACAGGTCTGTTTGAAGCCAACAATTCAGAGTGACCAGTCAATCCATCAAGTCACTGTTATTTATCAATAACTCAATGAACCCCTTGGAGATACAATGTGGTCATTTAGGACCACGGGCCAGCAAATACCAGTTCTTACCACATGCAATTTATTTGGATTATTCTGTCTTTCACAGGTTTCTGTGTCTTGTCTCAAAGACTACAGAGGAAGCTGAAAGCCTTGTTATCAAAGGGGCCCTTTGATTGGTCTTCGCTGCCCTGGACTGCTCATTCAGATGATTGGATGTCCCTTTGGAAATGTTTACTCCGGATGAAAAGGCCACTTAGCCTGCCACAGAATAAAGATGAGGAGTGACTGCCAGCATGTAATTTGAGACTGCCCATCATAGTGATGGCAAGACGCTAATATTTGTGCTACATGATCCACAAATGACAAGGCAGATCTCTAAACAAATTGAACAGTGCTTGATGTTGGTGTGGTGGCTTAAAATGGTGGAATTAAGGAAAGATGTTGTGCCAAAGAGACATGTACATGTATTTGAATAAGTTTAACAAGGAAAGACAGGGGGTGTCTTTCAACAGCAGCAAAAAGGAACATGAGGAGGGGGGCTAGCAGGTTTTTGAAACGCCTCAAAAAATGATTCCAGCCTTTCCATCTTGTGACTAAAAATATCAATGAAATTGGATTGCATTCAGGGGTGAGAGTAGTTCTAACTTCTTGCAGGTGCTACCACCACAACTTTCATCACCTCCTGTATATCAAAAACACATTACCCATGTCACACTAACTGACACTCAAGTCTTTTCACAGGGTTACATGAAGCTGAATTGTCTTTTCTCACTGGAAATAACACCAAACTTACGAAAACTCATAAGTCTCTACAGTGTCAGATAAACAAGGAAATCTGAGTGAAACGAGGACAACAGCATTGTTGGCCTGGCTCCAAAAGGGCACAAATCCGATTAGATGAGAGTGTGGTGATGCAGAGATGTAGATGTTCTTGTTTTTTACAAAAAATGTATGTTGTGAAAATCAGTATTGTCTACTGGTGAACTAAAATTTTTAGTTCGAAATTTGGAACATGATACTAATGATTTACTGACACTGGCCGTGTGATACAAACACCAAGAGGAACTGTAATAGGGAGATGACAGGGAAGGGTCCTGGCAGCTGGTAAGTCCAAAAGTAGTCCCAGTACACCGAGAGGTTAACTGTAGAAGTGGTGGCACTGCGTACCTGAGTGCACTGGCCCACTTAAAGCCCTAATTACACCTATGGGAAGCTCTTCAGCAACTGACTATGAAGAATAAGAGCACATAAGATGGTTTTAGTTGCAGTTTTTTGGGGGGATAATTTTGTTTTAAATTATAAGATTTAAATGTATTTGCATTCACTTTGTTTAGAGATTTGGTCAAATTGTATTTTTGAGTAAATATGGGAAATCTAAAATGCAGTTGAAATATATGCATGTGTTATAAATAAAGACTGGCAGAAGCGAGGGCAGGAGACACACCACTTGTTGCTGTCTTATTATTTTCCTGCTTACAGAGAAAAAACAACTGGCTACAGTCCTCACAGCAGGAGCCTGAAAAACATATACTAGATCAGTTGTATTTGATTGTGTGTATATTTAGTGACATGAATTTCAATTCTATATTTCTCATTATTATTGTTGGTTTCATCAAAACTAACCCCCATAGTTTCCTCTATTACTTCCTGGTGCTGCTACCGGTTTCATTAGCCCCTGAAGCATTAGCAAAGAAGAAAAGCATTTATCTTGTTAATCAAATAGTGTTACTGAAAGTCAACTAATCCCACGTTCCTTCTCCATGGTTTTTATGTGCTGACACTGAAACATGGCAGAATGACCAAATAAATTAGATAATGACATGAAACACCTGGCAGGCAGGATTTCTTGGGGGCCTAGCATTACAATGGCTGCATTTAGAACAAATTACTTTCAAATTGAGTCACCTGCAGTGACTGAGAATGCAGTGGAGTCATCTCAAGGAAATTTCCCTGGTGTGTTACATTTTTTTTTATTAAAGGGTGAATTTCGAGGCACCTGCAGGGTAAAGATGAAAAAAAAAAAAAAGCAAAAAAGGGCAGAGCAATGAGGGACAATCTGCAGGTGTGTGTATGATATGAGGTTGTGGAGAGTTGTAATTTATCTGAATTATTATTTTTTTTAAAACCAGCTAGAAGATTTGTGGGTTCAGATGTTGCAGGTGGTCTGTTGACAGTCATGCACTCAACATCTGTTTTATTTATTTGGATATTTTTGAGAGAGAGGAAAAGCACAATATCCAAGCCCTGGCTGCATCCTGCTATTTTCACCTCACTGTATAAAAATGTTTCCTACTTTAAATATGAGGAAAATGTGCCATTCCAAAAAAACTCAATGATGTTGTGAGAAAGTGCCATTGTCCCTGAGGCATTCCTCCAATCTGTTACTATTTTTCCTGTTTACAACTTAATTCAGGTTGATGTTGTCCCCAGAGTAGGAGTACTAAAGATTCCAGAAACCTCCTGACCTTAAACACAATGCCAGTGAAGGTGAAAAATCCCTCCTGATGCACATTTTGGTTCAGGAGAAGTAAATCCCAAAAATAAAGGCTAAAAGCTTTTTAAAACATTTTATAATACCATGAGTATATTGTCTCCAAAGATTGAACTCTAGTATTACATCCTGGGTGATTTCATGACGAAATATACCCACCTGTGCACAACTAATATGAATTCGGAATGATTGGACCTTTTTTGGCTCTGACCTCCAAATATTGGATTGAAATCCTTTTTGATATAATTTGATATAGCAGAGAGGCTTTAGGACCTAATTTGTTCCCTTTGGGGAGACTTCTTAACAGGTTTCCAGACAATTTAGAGACCAAAAGGTTTAACAACAAACTCATTAGTGCATAAATTGAGAGTGAAGGCAACAATAAGTCCCAGAATGCCGTGCAGTTACTGAAGCCTGGTTTATATACTTCAGTAGCATACGCGCATAGGTTTGCAATGCCCATGTACCTACGCAGAGGCCTACACATATAGATAACTCACACCTTCTCCAAAATGTAACTACTTGTCAAATCAACATGGACCACAAGCCCTGTGATTGGTCTGCTGGACGGCATTGCATTTCCTGCATTTACAGCACTTCGGAATCGCTGCACATCGGTCATACATTGGCAGTGAATTTTATCTCCTCCAACATCTCCTCTCTATTCTTCCCTGTAATCATTGCTGTATGATAAACAGAAACATGTCTGTATGTCTCTAAATCTGCATTATCTGTTCAGAATTGCTGCGAAAAAGCATGCAGAAAATGTTGCAGGGCCGGAAACATGCGACCTGACTAATATGCACACGTCCGCATCAGCTACTGCTGGGTAGATTCAATGCAGTAGTGTAAACCAGCCTTAAGTAGAGTCACCATTACCAGAGAATTACTATGTTTTTCCTCAGAATACCTTTCATACCCTTAACTCTGGTCCAAGAAGTATATATAGCATAGAATTCATAAAACATCCCCCGTGTGTTTTTCAGCTTTGGCAGGAAACTCGCTCTGTATGAAAACCTACTTGAGGCATCATCATCTGTACAGAGTGTTAAGGACTTTCTTCACAGGTTCAGTTTCTAAGAGTGGAAAATCAAGGAGTTCTCAGTCACAGTGTCACATTGTGTCTGACTCTCTTGCCAGCTGTCGAGTTCATCCTGCACAGCTGGACCGCTCTTTGGGAGAGGCACAGAGCAGGAAGGTGTTTTGGTGAGCCATCCTTCTGAAGGAAGCTGAGTCACTAACGTTATGTTGCGTATGATTTCTACAAAATTTGATGCGTTTGCTCCAAACAACTATGTTGAAGCTAAAGAGAAAGGATGCCACCGTCAACAATCTGTATCCTGTCATGGTTGACCTTTGTTTTAAACTGTGTGGAAGGGTAAGAGATGAGTGTTCTGGAAACATTGTCAGCACAGTTATCCAAAAGATTCCTACAGCAGACATTTAAAAATTGAAACTTAAAATGATAGTTAAGCCTGAGTGCTGCATACTTATTCTGACAGATAATGTAAAAACTATCAAGGTTCACTTATTGAACCTTTTTCATTCCTGTCACTTTCAGCCTGTGACACAGCCTTGGCCTGAGAGCTGTTGCTGCACAGGTATGGGAGGAGGTAGACACACTCACAAAAACTGGGAAAAATACAAATTCATGAATATACAATGCACATGTTAAGTGTCTCATCCAAGAAACTGTCATTTTCATGCTGCTTTGTGTTGAGTAATTTGTGGTGCTGAATGAACAGTTCCTGTAAAATCTCACTTTGTGTGGAAGTTCAGCTGTGTTGAAGAGAGCGGAGCTCGGTTATATAAAGGACAGGTTTGCTGCATGTCTCCGGCTCTCTCTCTCTCACTGTATACACATACATTGTATCTTCGTAGCTCAATCCCTCGAGGTGACAGGCGTACTTCCTCGTCCATGGTAGTTTACATAGAACACATCATTTCACTCAACTTTTAAAGTTACTTTGTGGTGCCCGTAAAAAGAGTTCATGTAGTAATTCCTGTCCTTGCCTCCAGACTCATGCTCATGGTCTACTGTTAACATGCAACAGTGATGACAAAATGTAATATTGAGCAGAAAGATGATGAGGTTACCATTTCGTTTTGATGGTCCAAAGATAAAAACTGAAGCAGAATATTCACCTTCTGTTCAGCCATGTTGTGCTCTCTCAACCAACTCCTGAAGGACATCATCTGGTTTCTTGTCTGTCTGACATTAAAAGCAGTTTTATTTTTTAGCTTTTTGCTCAAAAACATCTGCCTGCTGCTGAGCGGGGAGGCTCCTGTACAAAGTTTCTGGATGTGCAATCAAAACAATAAGCTGGTAGACACTAAAAGCTGACAGTGCAGAGGGAATTATTTTCAGCTTTTTTAGTCACCATGGACTCCTTAAGCCTGGCACACAAAGAAACATTTATAAAATCTTAACTGGTTTTGAAAATGTGAGAGACCTCACACATGACGACAAGTAATGACAGAGTTAACGGTTGTTCCTCTTTTCCAGCAGCTGGAGTCCCCACTACCAAAACTGAAAATCTAGTAAAGTCTTAAGCGGTGGACTGCAGGGCTAACTGGTACATTCATTCATTGCAGTAGCAATTTCTGTTCAACTCCTCTCCTAGTTACTTTGACTGTGGTATGTTATACCAAACATGATCCGTTAACACTTGCATTGTTGCCACATATCAACAAGTTCGTCCTCCAGCTCTGGCGTCCTAACATAAGCTTTGCGTTTACTATTGTTGCTTGGATATGTTTGTTTTGCTTCCTTCTTCAGTCAGCTTGCTTCCTTGATGTCTGGTTGTCATTCTGTCCCACGGGACAAGCCACAGAGGGTGTGCTTGGCTGTGCTTGGGGTAAATATTACACAAGTGTTGTATCTTGACTGTCCGTGATGTGTACATGTAGAAGGTACTTTGTGACACTGGCTTGCTTGTATAGTAATACGTGTATTACAAAAAGCTCTGCAGAATGCCGTGCCAATCTTTGTCTTTCCTGTTTGCCGTTGACCACCACCTTTTCTAGGTCTGAGAGCCAGTGGACACACAAACCTATCTTAACATCTGGTCTTCTATTGTACTGTCCTCCAGCTCTGTTGACCTAGGGGTCGCAAAAACCTGACCCTGTAAGTCACAAAACAGGAAAGGGGTCTCTATCTAAACATCCCTGGGAGTCTAAAACAACATCGACTTCTCCTTGACTTGATTTACATCAGATATACTTCACATGTTGAACCGGTTCATGTTTATATATGTATGTTATATTTTTCATCACCACTAAATTTTCACTAATTTATCCGATGGTAGCTGATAGCTAGCTTGGGCTTCATCTGTCGGCATCAAAATGGAATAAAACTACTGTACAGCAAATGAGCTAATAGCTAACTCTGGTACAGCTAAATGGCTTTACACTGTCCCTGTCGAAGTAGAAAAATAAAAAAAATTAAATACTTCATCCAACAGCTAAAATGTAATCATCTTGAGTGGTACAGCATGACTTTGTCACATATAATAAGTTTGCTTATTCATTGCGATACATACAGACTTTTGTCGTGTGCTAAGTTTGTCAAGCACTGTCACCGAACTTCTAATGGATGGATAGATGGATGGATGGATAGATAGACTGACAGACAGATAGATAATATGCGACACATTGACAGCTTGATAAAATAAATCACTGTGTCTGTCTCGTACCCATCATGCCTTTCTGACATGTGGTTCTGAGCCGCTCAGTTACGTAATATGAATAGGAGAATTTGTTAAAGGCTGCATTGACATTATACTGACATCATCAATCCCAGTCAGCCCTTAATTATTTAGTGAAAGACGCCCTTTGTTTGATAGGAAAAGGGCTTTTTATTGAGAATGATTAACATGTGTTGATGTGGCCTCCTTTGTAGTGGTTGACAGCTAGCCTCTCTCTCTCCCTCTCTCTCCCTGTCTGCACAGATGCAAACATTCAGTTCATGTTGAACAAGACACAAGAAAAAAGTGGGAGCTGTGAGACATGCAATTGCCTGGTAGCTAGGCAACCCTGGAGAGCTGCTCTGGAAGACCTTGAGATGTCACCCAGAGTATCGCAGGCAAGTCGGGAGCTTGCCGGGACTTTGCTTTTTTTTTTTTTTTTTGTAACTCGGAGAAGTGTCAGAGCAAGTTGACGGGATGAATCAGAATTTCTGGGAGTGAATGAATTTTAGATAGGATTCTTAAATAGGCCACCTTTACCAGTGGAAAAAATTATGCAACCCTCAGCTTCAAAAAGACATTTCATCACATATTCTGATGAATATTCACACTGGGTTGAAGATGTTTAAATACACAGTACATAATCGGTACTGTATGTTTGATCGTTTTCCTGTTGGGCTATGTAACGACATGTAAAAAATATAATTTCCCCCTGCGAAACCTGTTAGAAATAGTGCATCAAATGTCTTTCTTCCTTGATGTCTACCTCTTATGTCTCACCTCTGTTTCATTATTCATAGCTGTTTGGCTATACAACATGGACATCTGAAACCTTCCGCTCCCGCTCGAGCACAAATGTCTGACTTTCTAGAACTCAGTGGCAGCCAGATAAAAGCAAAGCAAAGTGATTCACCTGTGGCAAGAGGAGCCCTTTGCTTTCAGGGGTCGCTCACCCACATGTGATGTGGGTTCAAAGCTGTCTTATAGAAGAGAGAGCGAGGCAGAAACTTGGACAGAGAGGGAAAGAGAGAGAGGCATGTAGGGAGGACAGGAAATGAGGAACGAAGGGGTATCGGAGGGGAAAGAGAGAAATGAGATGGGGAAGCAGTGACACAGGAAATGGAGAGAGATGGGGCAGTGGAAGTGTGCTGGATAGATGTGTGTGTGCGTGTGTGTCTGTAGTGGGGGAGGAGGGGATAAGAGCAACGGCAGCGTGGGCACTCAAGTAGAATATTTTTCCAACATCATGGCAGGAGAGCCTCTGAGTGCCCCTGTTATTAGGTGTGTTTGTGCTGCCGAGCTTTCTCCTCTCTGAAGGAAACAAGTGGCCTCACAACAAGGAACAGTCTTCTCCACAGATGTCAGGAAAACAAAAAGCTAATGAGCATGTGTCCATGTTTTTATTCTTTATTTTTCCCTTTTGGAAAGAAGATGCGACTTTCAATAGAAATTCAAATAAAAAAGAACAATGTAGCCCTTTTAGTTCTTAATGCCCTGCAACCAAACATGAGTGATGTCACATAAACCAGGTCCATGATTTATACAACCTATGATATAGCCTTAAAAAGATTCTCTTTAAGTACCTTCTCCTACTTCTCCTCAGTTTATTTGCTTTGGTCAACCTTAGCTGTCCATAGACAACAAAGTAAAAAGCTCTATCAGGCTAAAGAGGCTTTACAATTCCATGATATAATCCATCATGTTACTCTAAATTGGTACTCTGTGATTTATTGACAATAAGAGGAGCAAGACTATTTCATGATTCATTCTTTACAATGATGCAATCAATCACATGACCACTTTTTGATGATACAACCAGCTGTTAAACTTAAATATCCACATTTCAGAGTGAAAACTGTTCATGGTGTATCCGTCCAACACATTTGCTCCTGAATATGACTCTCAGTAGCCTCTGATGTGCTTTGGCTTTAATGCCTAGTTTAGTGACGAGGTTGGTGTAAGCTGTGCCTATTTGGTGGATATCCCCACTCTGTTGTCTTCAGGCTTTCTGATGCTACCTGCTATCTTGGGTGGACTGCTAACTGCTAAGACCGCTAGCTCTCTCCACCTACAGCAGCTGCATTACAACAAGTAAAGACACAAGCATACTGAGTCTTGGAGCCTCATTCACAAAAGGATCGTGCAGCTTTTGCACCCACTAAACCTGTGAAAATGAAGAAAACACTGTCTAATTCACAAAGTCCACACATACTAGGGAGATGCACCACAAACTTTCCTACAAAGCAAATAGCATCACTGTGCGCTGGTGTTGTTTGCATAAATTAAATGAGACATTATGCATACATTTGGATCAAACCACGATCCCTTCGGTGCAATTGAGGCATAGTGCATAATTACCTAATTCATCCACACCGGCAACAGTCATATGCAGCAAGAGGTTTGTTATGCTCAAACTTTTCAGTGATCAAGCCATCCATCACTGGATGTCAAAATAAAATGTTAATGTTCATAAAATCTGTGAATATTACTTTGAAGTTGTTAGGATGTAAGCTGTGTATAAACTGTGAAAATGGTGTCGTAACCGTCATTTTGTTCCACCATAAACTGGACAGAAGTAACCCACTCTATTCAGCTCATTATCTGTATGTGAACAGATGATCAGTCAGGACGAGAGTGCACAACGAAGCTCTGATGACACTGACAACTCATCTTCATCACAATTTGGACTCAAAACTGGAGTAAAGTGCAGTGTTGTTTGCATGCATACACAGAACCACAGTGCTTTGTGGGGGCTTTTGCACTTAAGTATTCTTAGCCTAATTAGCACCATGAATTTGACCTTGATGATGCGCAGCTCCTGAAGCCAACAGCGGACACAACCTGTTCAAAGTGAATTCCCTCCTCACAGTGTGTTGCTCTAGTCTTGTTGTAGGTTTAGCACACCAGTGGAGGTCTACAGGGTAAATCATGATTAAGCTAGTTGCTACTTGTTAGCATGATGGATTTATCATTCATTTTGGATGCATCATTGGATTTGTTGTAAGGGAAAAAAAATTGAATTTCCACTGTCGTATAACATAAGTCAATAATAACCAGTGTTAAGTAAACATATGTAAAAAGAACAAAAATGATTTATTTTAAGCTTTTAAGCTTCTTTTGTTTAACAAAGAGTAAATCTATATTGCTCTCATGCATGTTGCCTCAGCACTAATTTCAGCATATACCCCTGACTGATACACTACAGGATGTCTTAATTATCAGCCATATAGCAGAGCTTGTTATAGAGCACAATACACTATTGATCCTTTGGTAGCATAAGTTACCTGCAGCACAATCAGCCAGGGATTACTGACCATGATGGATGGATCATGCTTCGCAGAGAGTTGTACACAATGCAACCTGCTTTCCGAGGGAAAATCATCCTTCAAACATGTTGTAAATTATACACACACTCACAGGCTTCACAGGTCAAAAGGTTATGAAACTGACTCAACACGTCAATGGAAACCTCAAGTTCAGTCAAGGCAACACTGCAAACATTTCTGCAATATGGCGCAACAAGAAGATAATGAAACTGAGAGTTGTATGTAAAATATTCACAATGTGTGACTACTCTGATTTGTTCATGAAAATTAACAGCCTCAGTTTGGTTGTGTGTATCAAAGCTGTACAAAGCTTCCGGGACCCTCAGACAGACCGGCTGCATAAGATATAACAAACATTTTCTCTAATTACAGAATTTCTCAACAATCCAGATTAGTCACAATGATGCAACAAACTTGCAAGAGAGCCTAATTAAAAAGAATCCAACAGCAATCATCTCAATGAATCACTGTCTGACTGATTTCATATCTTGAAATATGTCAGCAGAGTCTATAGAGATTATAGACTGCGAGCCAGGTGCAGCCCTGGCACAAGTTCCCATTATAAATAAAGTAATTTAGTATAAATGTTAACATCTGACATCACTGCACCTCAGGTGTGACACTCGTATTAATGAAGTGCACACTGCATGTCTGCATGGACAAATAAAGTCATGCATCTTGGAAATTACCTCTCACATAGAGCTCCACAACAAATCCTTATCCTCCATGAATTTCAATAAGTTGGAATTTCGGTTCATGTACCTTAAAAGACATGGTGTAGTAGAAATTTAGCAAAATGGCTGTAACTGCTGTGCAGTAATAAAATAGGATCATTATGGCTGGTGGAACTAAAAGTCAAAACAATCAGTTCAATTTGAAACTGACTGAGTATGAGCAGTGCTGCATTGTACTCTCGCACTGTCACTGTGCCAGTGGAGAATATGACAGACAGACGGATGAGAGGAAATGGTTGTCTGTCTGTTTTTTGTAGCCCAAGGGTTTAGGGGAGGAATGAAGTGATATCTCGGTTTTGGTTTCACACTCGCTGCCATCTTGGCAGATGTTTGGCACCAGAATAATCCAACTTCTGGCAGAGTGGTGGGGCAAGCAGCAGCTACCATGGCACAGTGACAGTAATAATTTATAATACTCCAACTACAGGCATTACAGACATGCTCAGGGAAACTGGAGTGTAGTTTTGTGGCCTGGTATGTTTTAGGTAACAAGAACATGCATAGAATCTAGAATAGTTACTCCAGTTAGAATAGTCAGACGTTTAAGATCCAAATTGTACTACAATTAAATAACCGTTTGTCATTAAATTGGATTTTGGTGAGGTCATTGTTCTCTGTATTTTACATAATCAATTACACATTTTGTTCTCTTTTTTTGTATTAAATGATTATTACATTTTTCACAAATTATTTCTTAAAGCTTTTAGATGTTAATGCTTCAGTGTTCAGCACTTTAGTTGGATGTCCAAAAAGAATCTCCTTTAACATTTTGAATTTTCTAATCTTTTTTTTCCTTCACTTTTTCTTTATTTCTTATTCCCTATAATTTCCCTACAACAAAACAAACCTGTGGATTAGACATTTTTTGCTGCAAGTCACTGCCCAGGCATAATGAGCTATAAATATTACAGGCTTATCGATGAACACAATGAAATTACATTAAATATTGCATACAACTCATCATACTAAGACAGGGCAGAAATAATTAACAGGTTTCCTTCTCTGTCTGAAAACAGCGGCCAACCAAAAGCACACATCAATTCCTTTGAATATTTGATACGAGCTTTATTCTTCCCCCAGCTTTCTTTGGGTCTGTGGTCATTTCATATTGAGTTCATGATCATGCATGACGAGAACTTCTCAGCCTGTCACAGTGGAGAGGGATGCAAACACACAGGCAGAATGACATTTTTTAATAATGCATGCTATTCAGGGTGCCTTACTGGTGGAGCGGCTGATATTCACCAGTAAATATACTTCATAGCCACCAAGCCAAGCAGACACAGCTTGCTCATCAGGACAGGGTGGTTATTAAAATACTGTTTTCATATTTCAGAATGTGCCACGTTCATCGTGTCACCAAATTACAAAATCATATAATATTGTATGCTTATTTGGACACATTATGATGAATATTAAAGTTTTCTTTTTTGAAACCTCAGCCTGTGTTATTGGAGAACATTGTTCTGTTAATAAGTAGCCAGAGTTGATGATGCTGACCTTTTTAAATGGATGTGATGGTTGGATATATACCAGCCATTACATCCTGGAGCCTTCTGGTCCTCTTTGCTTTTATAAGTCAAGGTCACCTCTCTATTTGTTGAATATTGATGCTATAAGGCAATTTCTTGGGGATTGTTGTCCATATTCTTATAACAATCTTCATTCACTTCATCATTTGAATAAATAAATTGAAACTTCAGGACCGTATATAAAACAATAGGTACATTGTTAGCACAAAGAAAAACTTAACCTTGTATTGAATGTGACAAGAGCGGCAGCGCTGCAACATCTGTCGTCAGACACTTTCCTTTATAGCTATAAAAATGTTCAGCAAAATCTCCTTTGTAGTGCATTTTTCAAACCTTTGGATTTTATGTTGTAGAAATATGTCTGTGTTGTTCTCTGGTGTCTTTTCTGATTTTTTTAAGGACATGTGAGGACATGCCACTTGTCCTGAGGTGATTTCACAATGTATGAGCTGTCGTTTAATACAACACAAAAAATACAATATAATACAATTCAGTATACTGTGATAAGATGTGTTGTGATGTGATATGATGCGATACAACGTATTAAGATGGTATGCGATGCAACATAATATGATATGATAGGATTTGATATGATGCATTGTGATTTGATATAATGTATCAATGTATAATAGGATACAATTAGAAATTATACAATTTGTTATGATATAAGATACAACATGCTACGATACATACATACAATGTATTGTAATTCCATAGGATTTATTATAATAAGATGCTCTATGGTCAGATCTAATATTTTTTTTTTAAGTTATATTTTTGGCCTTGAGACACAATTTGATAGGATACCATACAATACAATACAAGACATTTTAAAGGACAATTTGATGCAATTTATACTAGTTTTCAGCAATTTTTGTCTTTGACATTTATTTGTTATTTTTCAGTTAAATAGGATCTTTTTCTTTATGGAGAATGCAAGGAGTTTATTTGTTTCACTGAATAACTGCTGTACCTGAGTTAAAGTTCAGTTTTAGCTTGTAGTATTTGATTTCAAAGAAATTCAGCAAAGAAAAAAATGTAGCTTTAAAGTCTTAATGTAAAGAATGCATTTCAAAATGTAGTTTTGATTGTATGTTTCAGGACAGGTAAAAAGTAAGAGCTGTTTAGTGATGGGTCAGAACAAAGTTGTGAACACTGAATGTTTAAACATAGTCTAAATATACCTTTGTCTTTTCCACTATGCTTAGAGTAGACATAATTCACACATGCTATTAATGTGCACTCTTCTGGGTAATTATGCACAAATCTCCCCCTTCAAAGGTTGACAGGAAACAGTGACAGCAGCTTAATGTGCTGTCACTTCTATTTATAACTGTTTTCACACTCTTCCTGTTGTGCTTGCTGTGATACTTTTCGCTTGTGGAGCACAAATCTGAATTCTTAAAAAATGTAAATTGAATTATCACAATACTTTTAGTGCACTCATTTTGTTCTGCTGAAATCAGAGCATGATTACTGAACTGTTTGCTTGTTTTAATGATAAGACTGATTTTCAGTGTCTTGAAGGAGCGATTAACCCTTTTGCTCACTTCCCAAAAGCAGAGTATATTTCAATTTTACACATTTGAAAGGGATTTTATTCAATTTCAGGGTGGATAAAGCCAAGGAGCACTGTGCAGAGAAACAAAAACCAACAAAATCCAAGAAAACCTCTAAAAACAATGACTTACAAATCCAACACCGCAGCAGAAAACAAAGAAAACATGAGAGACATCTCAATCCTGCTATTCCCCAACAGAGACCTCCAACAGAGACAAACAACATCCAACAATCACCATACTGCATACAAAGGAGGTCAGAGCAGCTGGGTCAGGAGGTGAGCCACAACAAACCAGCAACACAAGTCAGTCTGCTTCTGTATAAACCCTGATGTTGTCCTGGCAACAAATCAGCCGCAAGAGCCGCCAACAATGGACCAATTGCCAACCCTGTCAATCAGAGACCCACGTATCTCACCAACATCAATCGATAATTACTGGTCTCAGAAACATGCTTAGGGGAGCCAAAAGGTTGCTCCACAAGCACCAAAAAGCTGCAATGACTGGTGACACAATGATTGAATGATTTCTAAAAATAACACTTATAAAAGTTCAAGGCTAGAAGATGGTTTTCCTTTACAGACATGGTAACGTTCTGAGTCAGTCCAGGCCTTTACTCTGCATGTACATGGTATCTAATTACAAATAATTCTGCTGCCCTTTAACTACACATTGGCAGACATTTTGAAGTGGTTTAGTGAATGGATGTTTTTTTGAATGGCTGTAAGAATGAAGCATACATTAGTTATGATTATATTAGATTAGATAGGATTAGCCATAATTGTCTCCCTAAAGAGGAGTCTGTCCCGACGTTCCAGACAACACAGTTGACATGGCAACACACTTGTTCATTCTGTGCCACGCATGAATCTGCAAACACCGTAATATATATCACAGATGTGGCACAATTGTCCCCAGCAATTCATGGCAAATGGTTCTTCTTCACATATTCAATTCAGTAAAATGAGCACACACTGTTAGATATTTTTCAACCATGAAACGCAAAATAAAATCATTTGGTGACAAAATTTCAAACCACTCATGCATACAGCCTCACTGTTATCAGAGGTTGGAGGGAAGATTGCTTTTGGCTATGTTTGAATCAATTAACAATACGTATTACCTGGCTGTATTAAATACTAGAACCTGATTGGTCATTACCCCCATAACAACAGGAATTAATTCTCGACAGCAAAAGCAAAGCAGGAGACAACCTGATCACACACGTCATATCAAATCAATCCTCATAATGGAGTCCAACACATTCCCATCCCAGGCTGGTCTTGAGAGTGGGGAAATAAAGACAGTAACCAGGCACAGATGTGAGAACAGCCTGGAGGAGCTACTGGGCCCAAAGCATCTCTAATTGGGGAAAGTGGAGCAAGATCCTGTCCTGAAATCCAGGCGACGGCAGCAGAGCTGATGAATTGTACATTGCTGTTTGCTAGAAAGTAACTTCAACCATAAGCAGTAGTGATAAGAGCAAAAATGTTAAAAAAGTTGGCTTACAGGAGAGCTGAATGAGGGAAGACATGTTGACATAAATAGTCTTGAAGAAATAACATTCTCCTTGTCACATTAGTGAAAATTAGCCTGATTGTTAATTCATCCAGCAAGAAGATTGGAAAGAAATGGTTGCTATGAGGTGTGACCAACTGTGGAATCAAAGAATTAGAGGGTATAATACATTATTCCTTAAATAAATACTAAAAATACCAACGTTTGTCCAGGCTAATTTAGAACTGGTACCTATTCAGTGTTATAGATACTCACTCATATTTAAAGGAGACCTTTTGTGGTTGTGCTAATACTTCTCGATAGGATAGGAGCATTCCCTTTAGCCATTATGCTTTTTTCCTGTATCAAAGGCAAAAGTGAGATATCATTAAGCCAGTTACGAGTGTAAGATGTGACGTTGATGGGACTGCAACCTAGGAAACAACATGGTTCAATTGTTTTCAAAGTTGTTTTTCTGCATAAGATGAGAAGTCCAGTTCTCCCTAACCAAGCCAAAGATACACACGTATGGCAAAGACTCATTTTGTCATCAAGTGAATTTATATAATTTTATACAGACTGAAAGCAACAGCCCTGATATATGTGTATGTCATGTGGTGGTGTTGGAGGAGCCAAGCTGCAAAGACTGCAATGATTGCACAACAACATAAAACAAGAAACAGCGGGGAAACTATGTTTATTGTAATGTAGTGTATTGGCTCTAAATGGATCCATTTTAAATGGATAGACTTGAGCAATGCAGTTAGTTGGAACAGCTATCATTTTTTAAGTTGTTATGTAGAAATCTCCACTTCCCTGATCTCTAATCATGGCCTGACTTCAGAGCAACAAAATCATAGGAAAAATGCTAAACTGATATTATAAAATCCATAGGTGAACAGGGCTACATGAGCATTGGTTAATAGGACAACCTGGGCTCAAAAATACAGTGAAATCACTGGAAAATATTGCAAATGTAATGTTAGTCTTAGATCTGTAACTTTATCACTTCTGGAAGTTTTGTTACAAGATGAGGATTTCCTGTAATCAGTGGTCAATAATATCAGACCTGTAGTTTGACATGTCACCTCGGGCTTACATATATAGTATAAAGTAAAGCGTGCATATAGTATGCTTATGTAACAAGTGATGAAGATAATCCTGCTAGTCAGCTAATACCATCACCTTGGGTGATGAGATGACATTGCGTGACATCATCTTGTAAGACAGAAGGGCTGGCAGTCCAGGATTTTCACAGGGCCTGGGAACATGTGAGGATGCTAGCAAGTGTTGATGATGATGATGGTGGTGATGATGGTAATAGTGTCTGTGCCAGTGGCTGTGTGTGTACTGCTTCACAGTGATAAATATCCCTTTCCCAGATGGCTGGCGCTCCACGAGACGGAGCGCGTGAACCCTCTCAACCAGCATGAGGCTTCAGCGGCCAGCCTCCGTCTCCCCGCCAAGGTCATCGTCAGCAGAAAGGGAGAGAGAAGTGGGAATGAGTTTAATATCTCCTTTGCTGACAGCTGCAATTTAATTGTTACCTTGTGAAACAGATATAGCACTTTCAGAGCAAAGGAGACTTGGGCTCTATCTTGATGGCTCTCTAGTGAGTGCCCCTAATCCTGAGGCTTTTTCTTTTTAAACCAGAAGAACACCTTTTTTAACGGAGTCTTTAAACTTAAAGAACAATTCTATAAACTGAGCCTTCTAGAGATACTGAGAAGAACCACAGAGGCAGTTTAGAGACTTCTATTCCCTTAGTCCATTAATCAATTGCTTCAATTCCCAAAGCCTACATTTATTTCCATACATGTTAATGACTTTCTAATCAGTTACATGAGTCCATTTAGTGTCCACTTAGTTCACACCATGCCCTCTTACACATTGCACCACTTAAATGACCCAACAGACTTCTTTGATGCTGGTGCACCCTGAGGTGTTTGGGACCACTCACTCATTAAACCTTGCAAACACAATGAGCATGTGCAGAAAGTTGATCTCAGTCCACTGCAGCATATGTCACGATGCAGGACACAGTGGCCATACTTAATAAGATAGCAAATGTGGAGTCCAGAAAAGCTATGAGACCATTATTGTATTCAGTAAAACATATAGTCAGCTTTTGAATAACCCTTGGACAGACAGCTGTCACTGTGCCAAAACTTTTCTATCTCGTTCCATGTCATAAAGTAGCACTGCTTCAAAGATAATGTTCACAATGTAAGGCATTTCATTGTTATAAAAAAGTCCAAAGAACGCACCAACCCTAACACTACATCAAGTAATCCTTCATCACTTTCTAATTCTCCGGCATAGCTGTGGCACTCAGCCTCAAGGCCACCGTTTCTTTAAGAGACATCAATATTTAAAACGGGTTCTTAAGGCATACTTTAATTTGAATAAAAGCAAAGTCATTTCCTCAAACAGCTGGGTAATGTAGTTTTTAGGAAACACTACCCAAAAGGAAGTAAGCGTATGTCTCTGGGACCCTTTTCAATAGTGGAGAACTACACAATTTGCAAGCTTGAGAGCAGAAATAATAGCTAGACTGTGATTTTGTGAGCTAATAAAATATTACAGCCATATTCATTGTACTCTAGCGTGGCTTATGGGTGTGTGCTACATTATTTTCCAGGCTCTTACCTTTATTGAGACGATACAACAGTGAAGAGAGCAGAAAACTGAGAAGAGAGAGAAAGGAATGACATGCCACAGGTAAGACCGAACCAGCCTCGGGGTCTAGAGCTTCTGTACTTGGGGTGGTTTGACCTCTGAGCTCAACCAGCGAGCATTACTGGTGTGCCTCTAACTTTAAAACACCAAAGGACGTTTTTGGTAGCAAACCCATTCATTTCTACTAGAGTCATGCATATCTAAAAATTGGGCTATGAACATGAACCTTCAAAAAAAGTATGATAATTGCTGAAAAAGTTGGACGTAAAATTATTTAAAGCAAACATGTATTTTCCTGGAGATTGTCATTATTCATTTACGGGGACTACTTCCAATTGAACTGTCAAACATAGTTTGAAGGATGTAGTAAGTTGTTCAAACAGCAGGACTTTGTATGTTTTATTGACTACATATTAAAGTTACAGTATATGGTGACCATGTTCATTACGTCAGTCTTAAAAAAAATATGGGATTACAATATTTATAAAGTTAACTATCTACCTTTATTACTTTTTTCCTTGGCATCTTATAAACTTTGACGGGGATATGTTGAATCCACAGACTCTTCCAAACATGGATGTAGTCTCAATGATTTCATCCATTGGCTACTGAGGAGGTGTTACGATGGCCAATACTAGGTCACCTTATTGCTGACTCTGCTAACCACAGTGTAGCCCAAGAAAGCCTGCAACACACATTTGTCAGTCACCCTAATTATACATTGCATTATCATTAATATTCTATTAAAGGGAGCATTTGGTTTTAATTATTGGTTTGATGGTAAATGGTAAAAAGACTTGTTCATCAGACACTCTTGGTTTTCTTCTCTGAATTCGATTTTTGCGTCTCTGTCATCTTAGCCTCTGTTTTAGAATTAAATACAATTTTTTACATTTTCATAAAGCCCATAAAAAATCACTCATGGACTAATAAAAAGCCCATTGTGACTACTTCATAATATTTATTGAACATTCATTTGATCAGTGTTATAGGCACAATAATTCCACAAGGTCACCACTACCTTGTCATGACGATTATCCAGTTGGTCATATGTCTTTGTTTTCTATTCATCACATTTGATGGAGTCTTTGAAAGACTAAATTTAGTGCATACTGACGTCACAGTCAGTTGCCATGGCTGATCACTAAAGACATTTTCCTGGAAAGAGCATAAAAGCAGATAACAACCTCATCAAAATTCAAAAAACAATTTTACATCACACGCTCATGACAGAAACAGACGTCATTCATTTAGTCATTTAACAGACTTTCAAAACAACTTTTAAGTGACTTGCTGAACACTGTACCCTGGTTTCATAATCGGAGTAAAACTGTTGCCTGCTGTAATGATCAGCTGTCCAACTAATTTTCGGATCAGATTAAACAGGAATATAGACAACAATTCAATTATGACTAATGCTGATGTACTGAAGCTTATTTTCTCATTATGTGGGAGGCTGTTGAATTGGTCAGTATCGTAAAGCTTCATTGTGAGGGAGGAGGTTGATTCAGAGAAAACCTTGAAAAGGTTCAGCATATACAAAAGAAACTGCAGCTCATAAAAGATCAGAGAAATGACTTTACAGAAGGTTTTCCTTTTAAAACAGCAAAGAGCCTGTTTTGTCATGTTTTTACAAGCGTTATGATATCTGGTGACTGTAAGTACAGTTACACAAAGCAGGCATGTTGGGTTGTGTGACAGTTGTTGCACATCAGCACGACTCAATGGTTTTCGAACTAGGTGCATGTTGGCTGTGTGAGTTGCTACTGTAGCCTGGTCTTTAGGGCGTGAACTATACATTTCTTGGCTTTATAAATGTCATAAAGGTTGATGCTTAAAGCTGCTGTTGGTAGGAATGGTGTAAAAAAACTGTACTTTTTTTCTGCTGGGTTTGGAGAAAAGGTCATAATACCAACCGGTTTTCATCTGTAAGTGAAGTAATTTGAGATAATGGCAAAATCTCTGTGTTTTCCAATGCCTTTGTATCAAGCAATGTTATTATTCCCCTCATTCTCGCGTTCACGGACCAATCAGAGATACTCCCCAACCCTCTGTCCTGATTGGTCAAGTGGCGGCCCCACTACGTCGCCCTGATTAGTGATGTGTCGGTCGTGAACGATCCGGCTCTAAAAGCCGGTTCTTTGAAGTGAACGACGGGAACCGTCTCCTGACTGGGAGCCGTCTTTTTTTTTTTTTTTTTCTCGTCTTTTTCTGTTAAAGGTGACATATCATGCAAAATTGACTTTCTAATGGTTCTTTACCTGAAATATGTTTTCCTGGCATGTCTACAAACCCCCCGAAAATGAAAAAAATCCATTCTGCCCCTGTTTTGATTTCTACACCTTTCTGTAAATGTGTGTGAAACGAGCCGTTTCAGACTTCCGTGTTTTTGTTACGTCACAACAATATCCGGTCTGTCACGGAGTCAGAGCTCGGAGCTTGTTCAACCCATAGACTGTATAAAATAATACTGAATCCCTCCCCCGTTTTTCATTACCTGCACAAATGTGTGCTAACAAGGAGCTTAGGAGGGAGGCATGCTAGTTGTAGGCTGTCTTAATAAACACAAAGGTCGGTTTTACTCCCCACGTCTGCAGATTTGAAGATCTAGTGGATGATTTTTATTTATCATGGATAAGTGCTAGCGCTAGTTAGCATAGCCACATAGCTACATGTTCGTAGCTGTGTACCAAGACACACGTCTACATACTGATAAATAAAACAACAAGAAACCCTAAATCTATGACCAATCGTTCAGAAAGGTCCTGCTACAGGCGCCTCTCCGTCAGGATCAGATTCAGAGGGTTGAAGTAGCGCGGTCTCTGAGCAGCCGTGTATATTCAGCCAACATGTAAACATTAGATCAACGTGCTGGAGAGCCGAGGCACATCCACTTCCGGAGGGGGCGTGGTCAGAGGGAAAACAGAGTGTTCTGATGAGGAATGAAGAAGAGGACTTTTCAGGCATGCCAAAATCTGATTTCAAAGTGTTTTTTTGAGCATAAACTTTAAAGACATGTTTTGGGGACCTCTTAGACCAATATATATTGATGAAAAAAGCGTGATATGTCCCCTTTAAAGCCTCACGTGATTGGTCAAGACATGGTGGCGTCTTGACCAATCACGTGTCTGCATTGAGCAGAACGGGGAGGGGAGGGGTTACAGACACACCCAGCACAGTGAGCACACTTATAGGAGGGAGACGAGAGGGAGAGCATGCGCGAAATACAGAACGCACTAGAAAGGTGAGAAAACGAGTGACTGCAGGAAACGCAGTAAACTTTAGACACATTTAAAAGGCACAGACAGTTTAAAGGCAGAGTGTAGACTTTGCAAGGTGGAAATGTCATCAATCAGAGTCCACAAAAAACCTGCAAAGACACATTAGAAGTGTCTGTGAAGGATCTCAGTCATCCAGGTCATGGACATTAGAACTGTTTAGTGTTACTACTGTTTACACAGTGAAGGGAACCTGCTGTTAATGAAGGGGTTTAAAAGTTTATAAATAAGAAACATACAATCAGAGATTCGACCTTTTTGTCTAACTGTGATGGGTCTTGTTTTTACTTTATAATTTAATTTCTGTAGAACTCTGCTCTGTGTTGAGTATATAAATAAAGCCTTTAAATGATACACATTTGATATAATGTATGTTTTTTACAATAGTAATTCATTTGACATATAATTTAACATTATTTTAGGTAATACAGTCATTCAAACAAGAAAAAATCTGAGGAGCCACTTGGGAGCCGAAAGAGCCGGCTCTTTGTAGTGAGCCGAGCCAAAAGAACCGGCTCTCTAAAAAGAGCCGGAATTCCCATCACTAGCCCTGATTGGCTGGGAAGCCACTACTTCCTCATAGAACACGCACAACAATCTTTTGGGGCGAGGTTATGACAGCAGAGAGGGGAGGGGTTATGTTGACATTCGAAATCTCTCTCAGAGCTGATGTTTACATCAAGACTACCAACAGCAACTTAAACAGGAAAGGGAAAAACGGTGCGTGATATACTGTAAGTCATGGCTAACACACGCAAATAAAATAGACCTATTAGTCTATTAGTCACTCCGGATGTGTGTTTAGGTGGTAAAAACAGACTTTAATTTCCATAGAGGCGCAAAATAGCTGGATATGCAGAGAGAGCTACAGAAAGGGAGACAAAGAGGGAGGCAGAGAACGAGAGGGAGATTGAACAAGAGTAAATCACCCGTAGTCTGACGTTGTTCAAGAGTGAGCACAGTGTATCTACAGCTGATTTGATATTTGATTTATATCATTAGAGAAAGTTCTGTAGGGACACCAATAGGCTACTCGTTACATCTCACCGGTAACATGTCCTCTCTTTTCAGGTTCAAACGCCTGCTTGTAAACGCTTACTCTGCCCAGCTCTTTGAGTCAGTTTACATATAAATGAAAAGCCAATACATTATCAAAACACATGGTAAAAAGGGGAAAAGCAATATGTCCGCTTCTCAGGTGTGCAGTGTCATCCAACACTTATATTATTATACTAGCATATGAGAATAGCTTGATAGGGGCTAGAAGAGGCTAATATTAATCATTCACAAGTTGAACAAAAATTGCCTTTTCTACTCTTCCTTTTTAGCTTTCCTTCTCACCTCTCTTGAAATGTAGCACATTTCTGTAAACTTACCAGCTTGCAAAGATATACCTACCCCCCCTCTTGAGGATAATGGTACCTGCATGCTTTGTCATTGCATTGAATAACATCAGCTGAGGGAGAAGACCTGGGCAGAGGCTATGTGAACTATTTTAATTCACACATTAATCTTGTGACTTTATATTTAAATGTGTACATATGGATGTGTACATTCATAGGTAACTAGTGTTAGTATATCAATTCCATAGCTATATGCTAACTTCAGGGAATGTTATAGAAGTTTATTTTTTAGGCCTTAAAGAATGTAACGGAAATTATCAATTTCCTCCATCAGTAAAAATATGAATGCCTTTTTGGACAGTTTTGTTTGAAGGTGTGAACATTTAATCATTGCACCATGTAACTATTTAACAACTGGATACAGAGCTTTGCAAGTTATTTCACCTGGACAGACATTCTGAATAAAAGCATTATGTGATAATGACAGGAGTCTTTCCACAGAAAAAATCAAGCTTTTACTTTGAAAAGCAAGTGCTTATACATCTTGCCTGGGGTGTATGTAAACATGAATGTTGTTGAAACAAGGTCCACAAACTGTCTATTTTGGCTGAGAATTGTGCACAGCTCATGGTAAAAATAGGTGATCCTCCAGATTTGCAGCATGTGAGACACTGCCAGCAGTGTGAAGGCTATGATCTGTTAACAAATGGAAATTAAGCCATCATGCAGCTGATTTGAAGTAGTTGTAACACAAGAATAAAGAAACTGTGATGCCCTTGAGCAAGTCAGACAGCCCTTAAAATACACGCACAGTGTCCTCATCCCGGAAAACTCTGAGGGGCCTCCTGGTGAAAGAGAGAAATCACAAATCTTTAGGGGGACAAATTATAATTCCAGCAACGGACAAAGAATTGGGATGTCCGAGAGCTTGGAGGGGTTTAAGTGTGATATCTTGATAAATTGCTCAGTGGCTAAATCTTTGGATAAATATCATGAAGCCAGTAGCTAAAACAGTGGAGATTATTTGATCACAGATAAGCCTCAAAGCAAGAGTAACAGTCTTGTTCTCTTAAATATATCCAAAGTCAGATTAGCCATGAACATAAATAGAGTCATACATGCTTTTACATCTTCTGCTATTACTTGTATTTACCAATAATCTGCAGCTCAGAGCTCCAGTACTTTTAATCAGCTAAAACAGATGGGACCACATTACTCTTATACCAGCATCCTGAGATTGGCTGCCTGTCAGTTTCATGATTGATTTTCAAATTTGATTGATAACTTTTAGTGCTTGTCAAGGCCTTGCTCCCAGCTATGGTTGGGACCTTTTGACCATCTATGAGACATTATTCAGTTTAAGTTGCCCCTGGCAGGGGTCTGATAACACCAGCTTTGTTACACTGAATGAAACAATGCTCACCTTCAAGCCCCTTGTACCGAAACAAGCAGGATATCCACTCTGTTTTTTAGTACATGGACGTTTCAGTAACACAATGTTGTGGTTATTTATGTCAAACCTTTCATACAAAATATATTTATATTCTGGTGATATATACTACCAGTTAATGCTAGGTAAGCTGTATCCCAGGGTTAATGGTATTTCTTATAATGCTGTAAGTTACTCAATATAGCTGAAACAGTACATTTTATTACCCTGTGTATGAACAACAAGCTCAAGTTTTAATACAGTGACAAATGGCAACACCACCAAACAATGTGCACTTTAAATGCAGTAACAAATAATGACATAGGTTCAATATTATAAAGAAAGGACAATTTTAACAGAATGTACTCACATTTAAGTTTCTGTAATAATCAATATTTTTGACAATAATGTTGGAACATCTCATTCTCTTGGTCAGTTTTCTTTACACAGAGTTGACACAATATTGCTTTGATGTTATATTAGCCAGAATGTACCAAATTGAAATCTGTTTTTTCTTAGAGTATGAAAAACCACTTGCTATTATTTAACTTATTATAACTCACATCCACACAGTGTACAGTATTCAGAACAGGACTAGGTGCATTACACGCATGTTTTCAGTTAAAAGGATAACAATTACAGACTTATTGGGTTCATACTTTTTGCAGATAATGATAGAATAAAACAAACGTGTTAACATGCAATACTTTGTTCACTATTATTAGTAGAGTCCATGTAGGGTGAAAAGAAAAGGGGTCAGGGTGCCGTGGAATATATAGGGATCTAGGGAGGGTAAAATGAAGAGATGAGTAGGGGTCAAGGTAGGAATGGATGAGTAGGAGTTGAGGTAGGAAGAGATAACAAGTGGTCAAGGTAGGGTGAAAAGAGTAGGGGTCATGGAGAGGGGGTTGAGGTAGGGAGAGATAAGTGAGGTACAAGGTAGGGAGGGGTTAGTCGGGGTTGAGATAGGGAGGGATGAGTATGGGTCAAAGTAGGGAGGGATGAGTAGGGGTTAAGGTAAGGACTGGTAGTGACAGGGAAGGATGAGTGGGGTTGAAGTGTACAGAGGGATGAGTATGGATATAGTTAGGAAAGGGATGAGCGTGGGTCGAGGCAGGGAGGGATGAATGGAGGTATGAGTGGGGATGGACGGATGAGTGGGGGTTGAAATAGGTCGGGATGAGTGTGGGTCGAGGTAAGTATGGATGAATTGGGTCTAACTATGGAGGGATGAGTAGGGGCTTGAGGTAGTTTTAGGAGAGGAGAAGAGAAGAGATCAGAGGAAGCTAATATCAGAAAACCAACTGCCAAGACTGAATCCCTTCATATATTTTCAACATGTCCCACAGTTACTGCTTAGTTTTAACATAAACCATGTTTATTTCTGTTCAATTATCTCATAATTGCTACCAGTGGCCACAGGAGCTGCTGTGCAGAATTGGCCCTGTTCTGTAGCCACATTGTGCTGTAAATGTAATGAGCTATATAACTTACAAACTGTTGCAGAGCATTAGTAAAACATGATGAGGCTTTGTTTAAGGACAAGCAGAAACTCCTGAAGGGGAAAATGAGACATGTAGAAAGATCATAAACAAATTCAGAAACATTCAAAGTGTGAAGCCTGTAGAAGGAACAGAAAATGACTCATGCATACACACCAGATGTCCTTTTCTTGTTTCAAGATAAAGTTGTTTCTCATGCAGAGATCTCACAAACACTAGTTTGTTTTCCTAAAGGCATTATAATTGTTAAGGTGCCCTTTAGGATTCAGTTTGATGAAAGTGGATCATTAAAATGTTTCAGCTATATGGAACAACAACTGTGGAAAACTAATAAAACTGGACATATTACATTATCATCAGTGCATATCATCAGAGTAGCTGAAGGGGGATTTAAGAGATGCTACGCTACTTTGAGTTAATGCTAACTCTTAAACTACTCTTTTAGTTGTACTCTCATTATATGACGGAGGATTAGGTCATCATTAAGGATATATATATATAAAAAATAAAGATTTTAGGAACAAGCTGGATAAAGTCATAACTACTAAAATAAATAAGTCATAGAAAAAACGTAATTCATGTATTCCTAATTGTATATTCCTATTAATAATAATACAATTGATCATAATAATATTGTCATTAATACTAGTAATACCACTACGGTCTACTACTACTACTACTACCGAAAAAAAAAAAAAAAAAAAAAATAATAATAATAATAATAATAATAATAATAATAATAATAATAATAATAACAACAAAACAATTATGATTGTAACAAGGACAATTGTGTAAATCCATGAGAATAGACTTGTACAAAAACAAAAATAAGTTGTAATATTTTGTGGAGAAGAAAGTTTTAATTTCCCAAGAAATTAATCGTAATCCCAGGCCATGATTAATCTATAAGGTAACATATAGGGGATATCAGAAGAGCAGCCAGTCTTCTGCTCTAAAATGAAGAATGCTCCAATCAAAAAATACCTGAGATTTGTGCACATACACAAATGGATAGCAATTATTTACGCTTTTAACTTCACTGAACATATAAGTAGAATGCCAGTTCTGAAATAGTGGGGAGGATGTGTAAAACATTCTTTAAAGAATTTGACTAACTTCTTCTTGATTTGCAAGCCATCAAAGTCACAATTTAAAGCATACTACCAAAAGGAAATGTGCTACTTTAAAATGTAAAGTAAGTTACTCTTAGCTTGTTGCAGTGCAGCCTGAATTCTTGATTTTAATACAGTACCTGCCTCTGACGAGGCACGTACAGCAGAGGTGGCCTTAGGGGGTCTCCAATCTGATTTTCACTCACTTTCTACCCTTAGGGCTGTGATCATTTTCCACAACATGACACTGTAAAACAGAAATTTGTCTGTTCTCTTCTATGCTCGATTTAACATTACCAATTATGTCAAAATCCCTACGGAGTAGCAGGGGTGTTCATTCCTTTGACATGTTTTGCTGTTTATATTTATTAAACAACTTGGTGTTCAGTAATTAAAACATGAGCACCTATCGCCACAGGACCCCCCGCCTCTTACACACAGGAGGTCAACAAAGACATCAGAAACCTTTTAAAATAAATATTACCATTTACCCTTCTCCCATCTACGCCCTCCCTGCGCAAAGGGAAAAGACTTGAACCCTTTCAAACCCCAACTGACATTTTTCACAGAGAGAGACCTTTGATGTCTAATTGTGATATAGATCACTGTGCAGTGCTGTAGCCCTTAAAGTGGGAGGTGATTCCTTTTTCTTCTATAATGTCCATATGAGGGCTTTGGGGGATTTGGATGATAAAAATCAGTGACATTTGGAGTCTCCATAATGACCACAAGGTGAGTGAGGATGAAATATGCAACAGAAGGAGAAGGAGAGAGAAAGAGAGAGCTGTCACACATGGATGCATCCTCGAGGGCTGACCACTACACATTAGCCTGCATCGAATGATGCAGCTGCAGAGGGGCTGTACTGCAGGGGAGGGCAACACAGAGTGATCTTCATTTTTAAAGGTGTTTGATCTTCAACATGTACAGATGTTCACCAGATGTGGATGCAGATGTTCTGCAGAGAAATATAACACAAGTGTTTCTGCTCTTAAAAAGGTATCAATGAACTGTCTCAATCACTTCCTTGTTCCTATATTTAATAACTCCTTAATTCTACATGTCTAATTGTTATGTTGTGAACTTATTACAGACAGTGTGTCATATATGTAACTCCCATAAATACTAAAGGCCAGGAGTGCACCTTATGCTATCTACCTTACCTCTTTATGATATTCTGTAGTCACCTCACACTTCCTCATCAAATGTAGTCCTTTTTTTAACTGTAACCATACAAAGTTTTTAAGATTTGAATTAACTGATAAAATACCTTGATATGCCATAAATGGGATATTACAGATAGCTGAAAATATGAAGTGATTATGGGTAGAGTTCAAGATGAATCAAACCCTTTAAATGTGTGATAAGAAGTTTGATTAGGATGTAAATGCTCCAAAGATTCAATCATGTTAGATAGTAATCAACTGTTCAAACCACTTTAGGGAAGTCAGGTACTGGATATATTTCTGAAGTTTATCACATTATGAAGTGGAAGAAAATAACATGTGAGACGATGCTTAAATCCTTCCCATAGCATGCCTTTTTTAGGGAATTAAAAACATGAATAATGTCAAATATTATCTTTGTTTCTATCAGCCCCCTAAACTTCTGCAATGAAGAGAAGACACATGATGGCTCGATTAAAGCTGACCACCAGGTGTAGCAAATAAAATATAAACTACTAGTAATGACTTCATGGTAAAGATTGTTTTTCTCATAATTAATGAGCGGAAATTACTCATTTCAAATGTGTTCATAGAGAATCATCCAAACCTGAAGTTCCCATATATTCTAAATACCTTTAAATAATCTTCCAAAGATCTTAACAGGATCTTATTTTCTGTGTTCTTACCAAAGTAGAAATATACTCCAATAGTCAAACTGAACGCTACCTTCCATAATGGAGACATCTTCGTCTAAATCATAGAATTAAAAAAAACATTGACATATTCTCAGTTTCGTCACCCATTGGTTTCTTAGGTGGAAGCCAAAAGATGGTGGCTGGGATAGTGAAAATGCTAACTCAACCTAGTTTACTATCTAGAGTAAGGGAAGATAACTTTAGGGTGGGCCTTCAGCTACCTTGCAAACAGCTGCAACATGAACAAATGTTTATCAACTCACCACACCCCTAAGTATGCTTATATATGTACAGCTCTTAGCCAAAATCTTATCAAATATCATTGTGAAGTATTACCCCCATAAAGTGAAAGAAGAAATGTTCCATGCATACCCAAACTGTTACTTTGCACCAGGCTTTAAACACGTTTGTTTTTTGCTGTAGAAATTTACATTTTAGCAGGAGTGTTAATCGGGTGTCCTTGGCTTTTCCAGCCAGCCTCAGGTGGACACTCGAAGGACTGTTGTTTTTTTTTGCACTTCTGCAATAGCTTCAATTTCCAACACTGGAGGTTACTACTTGACAAGAAAGCCCAATTTTGACAATATTGGAGGAAATCCAAAAAGAAGCAAAAGAGAATTAATTTTGAATGGTTATGAATGAGTGTCAATGTTTTCCTCTGTATACTGAAAATGTGAATACATGACTAACTAAATAACTAACTAACTTAATAAATGTGCCAAATATAAGAAACTATCTCAAGACATTCCTGATATTTCGAATTAAAGAGGAGGTATTATGCTCATTTTGTGCTTTATATTGTCCTTCTGATAGTTTTGATTTCAGTTCATTAATGCCTCCACCAGCACTCTGGAATCCAGAACTCTATAATCCTCCTCCACTGTTGTCATGCAACAAAGCTGCCGTCATGAGTTGCCCAGTGCCTCAATATTTAAAATAACAAATCACTAATTATGTGTTTTGGACCCTTAATCTGGTCAAAATGTCTCCAACAACAAAGAACAGAGCAGGATGTTTATGTTTGCTAAGTGTTACATACATGATGCTCTTGTAAGGATATTCCCAAATCAGTGTGATATCACTGTTTGAGTAAACCTTGTTTCCTTCTTGCTTCATGCGACTGTTTGTACAAGCCATTCAGAGCAGCCTGCGGTCTCTGGGATTACTGTAGCACACTTTTACCTCACAATTTTTAGTCTCACATTAAAGTATTGACGTCCAACACTTACACTCAATATTTATTTGTAAAATATGAAAAAAACACAATACTACTTATTTTAAGAAGTGTGGAGAAACAGAAAACTGAAAAACACAATTGCATAGCCACAGGCATTGATGGTGCACAATCATCATGAGGAATCTGAGGCAAACAGGTTCCACTTTGGACTTTGGGAGAAAAGAGACAAACAGAGTTATTTTATTTGTTAGAGGACCAGATGTAGTCCATGTTCAAGTCTCCTGGTGCAAATCCACTTTAAGATTTCAGGCTTGAATACCTTGCTGTGATTTTAAACATTCATGTCTCAAACTGGAAACTGCGTCACGCTGTGTTTTGTATGATAGTCATGCACTGGCATCAGATCTGACAGGTAGTCTCAATTATGCCCTCCGTGCTGCGGTAAAGTATCCAGAGGCATTTTAATTGCATCTGGGAAAGAAGGCTCATTTGCTTGAACAGAGACAAATGTTTCCTAGATGGTATGAAGTGTGTTGTTTGTAGCGATAACCTCCATTTTCATCCAACTGCTACGTTCCAGATTGAATAAAGTGTGTTGAGTGAATTAATTTACCTTTGACATAACTGCACTGTTAGAGTTGCTAAATGAAACTATTAGCACTTCTCATATCTTTATTGGTTTCTTTAGACTGTGTGCTTAAATTCTGAGGGCCTGTACTCCTCTGTACAATAAAACTCATGGAGATGGAGCTGACGGATTGATAAGAGGCTAATTGGGTTACCAGCCTTGAAGAAAGAAAAGAGATCTGGCCTCTTCAGAGACAGGAGTTGACAAAAAGATTAGATGCAGGACAGATGACGCTGAATCACTGCGCTACAAGTGTCAGCTAAAGCTCGTCTGTGACAGTCCAGTTTGAACATGCCCAGGTTACAAAGTATTAGTTTCACCCTCTTTGAAGATCTGGTGCTGCTACAGAAGCAGCAGTCAACTTGTTCACATTATAGGACTCTGCTTTCCCCTGTTCTTCTTACCTGGGGTAGATAATCCTCTCCTGGGGTTGGACGCCATGGCCCATCCATGTCAATCCGCCCTGCTTTTTGCCTTTGCGCTCCTTCTGCAGAGATTGTGAATGGAGGCGATGAGGGTCATCCTGGTGGCCTCACATGGCTTGGTTTGAAGACATCCCGCCACTGCTGCATGGGACTCCGTGGGAACATCCTGGGCCGCAGGTCTTGCTGTCACAGTCACAGGGGACTCTGTTCCATCCCTTTCCCTGGAGCCTGAGGCTCTGGGCCTGGCCCCTGAGAGGACCAAGCTGTTAGCCATTGAACTGCCTCAGTCAGTCTAAACACTGCAGGGGGCTCGTGCTCCATCAATAAAGGCGCTCTGTGGTCACAGATGGTGATATGGTGCGGGGATCATTGGGCAGACCCTCTCACATGCTCTGCCCTATAGATCCTGCAGTGCTTGCAAGGGCTCTCAGAAGTGAGAAAGTCACCCTCCGACCCCCTGTACAGCTGATCATGTCAGACTTTCCAGCCGTGGCACATGAACTGCTCTCAGAGATTTACATGTACATATGGAATATGTAACAGAGTGGAGAGATAGTCTCTCCACTTGGAGAAGCATGGTTACATTCTGTGACTGAACATTCTCTCATGATAGAATTGCTCTGTGTATTCTAGGAGTTAACCAGTCCAAAGGACTGCTGCACACTGGACAGCGTGTTTGTTTAAGCGTCACTTCAGAAGTTAAAGATAGACTTATGGCTTGCAACACTTTCAGAAGGAAAGAACTGATTTGAAGCCAGAAAACTTGAGTTGATGAGGCTCGGTCTCCTCTCCTAGTCTCTCACAGATCAAATGGTTCTCCTCTTTTGTCTTCTTTGTCTAGATTCAAAGTTTATTTTTCATTAAGGAAAACAACAACAATAATAGTGATTTTTATTGCAACTGTGCTGCTTAGTAGGCTTGTCAGTTTTTTGTCATGGCTATCAATTAGTCAAAATGTCCACATTGTGTCCAGCCTACTCTTTATAAAAATATTTTAGTATGCTGCAAGATCAGAATAAAAATGGAAAGGCATTTCTTACATTTTCCTACAGTCTGGGTTGCAGCTGTGTTATTAAGTTGAAGCTACATTTACACTGAACTTTATGTACCTTTTTATAGTTAATCTTATTCTAGACTATATACATTATATATACTTTACCAAGGTACTAATTAATGAATTGACATGTATTCAGTGTGTAAAGTGAATAATTATATTCTGGGAACACTCTAATCACATAGAAACAGACCTTGCTTCATTTGAAGTTTCAACTTCCAATGCAGTATGGATGTTAAGAAGGGTATAATAATGAGAGAGAATTTCTGATTGGTAGTGATTTTTTTTTAATTCATGATATTCAGTGGGCCCTCTGCCAATCTTGGCCCCTGAAATGTATCTATTTTGTGGTTGGTAAATAACGATTTTTAGATTATCATTGCACTTTTATGTCTTCATTCAGAAAGAACACTGCACAGGGTAAGACACTGAGAAGAAGGAGGGGAGATTGGCATGTGGTTAAGAGCCATCAATATATGTATGTATATATTATGTAATGGTCCTTTATATACCAGAGAGAAGGTAACTGAAGAACTTCCAGTTTCAACTTTAACAACCATTATTACCACAAAACTACTGCACAAGTAATGCAATCACTGACAATTACTATCCTTTTATTTTCAGCTTAAGCTGTAGCAAAAGAAGTGAACGTTGCCATTGTGATGCAATCCACTGGATTGTGGTTTTAAAAAACACTTTTCCTTTTTAAGTTCACTTCAAACGATGAAGCTTTAGAGGTTACTCCTGTTACGCCTCTAGTCCTAAAGAGCTCCTTGTCAGTCGCAAGCCTCTTACACATTGCAAATCCACAACAGAAACGTTTCACCGTCACTATGCCTATTAACATACACAATGCATAATATTGATGTCCCAGTGTGCAATTTCACATTGTGTTACTGCATCGCAGAAGAGCGCAAGGCATGGCTTGTAAACACACACTCAGGCATGCACATACACACAGCGCTGTTCCACTACCTCTTGCCAGCATCTTCCTCCCAATACGCTTCTGTTACCACAACGACTTTGACCGACCATTACACATTGCAGACGAGCCGTAACAGGGGCGTAGATAACCCGCCTTGAAATGGCAGCACATAGGAGCCAACAGTAAGCCGTGACATACAGCACATGAGTGTTTACTCTGAGGGCACCACAGCTTACAGAATGTGTGTAGCATTGGATTGAGAGAACCCCAACCCCCATCTGACACAGACTGTGATCCTGCCCCGGAGTCACTCAACATCACAGATAAAAAAACAGACTTATTGTCTTACATTAACAAACATTGGATTTAATAATTGTCTGTTTGTTGCATTGCACAGTGTCTTTTTTTCTACTACTCTGATAAACTTTGCATTCATGTCATATTACACCTTCCTGCACAAATGTACAGCTCTCAATTGAAGCTCTAGTATACATTTTGTACATGATCTGTTTATATAGATTTTATAGTCTTTAAACGATTGATCGTATTCTGTACTAAAGTTCTAGTAGCTTGTAAAAAAGCTTTTAACTCTTATATTTACTATATATATTTTTTTCTACTTTTACTTCCATTTTTCTTCTGTGTTTATTTTTTTTTTCACCCAAACACCAAGACAAACCCTACTCATATAGGTTTTGTTAATAAACCTGAATCAGATTTTGAACCAACGAACACTCACTGAGCTCATGTAGCTGAAAGGTAGAGTTTCCAAAAATAAAGGTGGCATTCATGTAATCCACAGACACTACCATTTTGTGTAATTTGTAGTCACACAAAGCTTTGAAAGCTCTTAGTATTTAGAATGAATACAAGGCACAGGAACAAGGCCAAGCATGAATAGCAGCGTCAAAAACGAAGTCACCTCAGTAGCTGTAAAAGCACCTACATATTAAAGTACAAAGCACTGTGGATGTTGCAACAAAACTACAGAATATGTGAATTATATTTATCCCAGTCAGGACTTTATTTTGTGCCTAATTTTTGTAACATCCTATATCGTGAGAATTATCCAGACAGATTTTCTGGGACAGCTAAACAGTGCATCATAGCAGTACAGAGTTAACAATTGGTGAAACCAGATGCTGTTTGATAATTGGAACATATACATCTGAGTGATAATTTTATCCATAGCATCACTTGCACTTACAGCTATAAATGCAAACATGCCCACACCATAGACTGTATAATATGGACATATTTTCCATGACATCACTCACTAGTTTCTGAAGCAGAGTTTTGAAGCCTATAGCCATATTGGAAATGTTGACTCAACCTACCTTTCGGTCAACCTAGCAAGAGGCAGAGAGGAGGAGTTGAGGTGGGCCTTTAGCCTCCTCACTAACAGCTACAATGTGCCCGTCTGCCAATCAAGTCTCCTGTGTTCTTAATTATACATAACCTGTACATTTAATATCTTCAAAAATAACGTTATGAGAAATTCACTCCCTGAAAAGTGTGTGCCAATAAAGAATTGGGCAATTCAGACCAAAACGGTTTGTTGAACCAGGCTGTAAACACGTTCATTTCTGCTAAAAAGATCAGACTTTTTTAAGGGTGGGTATGTGGTTTCAGCTGCACCGAGCCTCAAGCGGATACTCGACGAACAGAATATGATGCAGAAGTGCTGAAATTGCAAAGAGCAGAGGTTGCCACTTGTCCAACACACAAAGGGGAGCAGTATTTTTCTCAAGTGATGCACTAGTCAAACAATGATTTGACCCTGGCCAGGTGATTGTGTATTACAAGTAGGAAGTTACCTATGGCTGTATTCCAGTCCAGATGAAGAATGTACCCCATCAGACAGAACTATGGTCAACTACCAGCTTTCGTTATAACAGTGAAATTAAGTTTTTATTAAACACAGTCTATACTAATTTTTTCATCTCTATAATCCCACACAAAACCCTTCCAGATCTTGCTGGCACAGATTAAGATAGAAAATTTTATTTTATGTTGAAGTATTTGAATAAGATTTCCTTTAATATCATTGTGTTCAGTATGTCTTATGTACGTCAGTAACATAGTGGTTTACAGGCAGTTGCAGGATACTCCCAATCACTTAGAGACTTTGGCTTGTACCTGCCATGTTGACAGCATGACAACAGCTGCATTGTCATTGTCAACACGCTGATACTGTGAAAGTTTTGATAATGCAGAGGCTGTTTTTCACATCCTGTGAATGCGTAGGCTAGAGTCACATTTTAACAACTGAACTGAAACACTTCCAACCCTGCAAAAACAGGAAAGACATCTGAGGTGTGAACACAATCATCAAAACATATTTTGTGAAGAAATTTAGAAACTTAATTTAAGTTTTGCATGCTTAAACTTTCAGCGAACGAGAATTTCAGTTAATTTTCATGCAAAGCAAAGCATTTTTTGCTTTAAGCCTGCTGTAAGCACCAAGCTGTCTTTATTGTGTGACCTGTAAACTAAACTCCTAAGGCCTCATGTAAGAAATCATGTGGTAGTGGTCTCAAGGATGACAACGGATTTATGTCAAACACCTATCATTTTCTGCAGCAAATCAACTGCAATACACCTTTCCTACAAAGAGGCTAAAGGTAATGAAGACAATACGTGTATATGTTGCAGTGTCCATCAGTTCATCAGTACTAGAACACATTTACATTTGCAAAGGGTTTTTAAGACTTACCCCTTTTTTAAATTGGCTTTGGACAGGACAGACCGGTGTGTAGTTCATGTCAGAACAGATCTAGTCTGCTCTGGTGGCTGTGGTAGTGACATCCACCCCGGTGCACCTCAACAAATCCACAGCTTTTCTCTGAGACAGGCTGAGTGTGAGGTGCTTGACAGTTCGCCCTGTGCTGATGAGATGTCATCATGAGGTTTTGTGAGTGGTTGTGGGCCTGGAGTTGTGCATGTGGGCAGCTGCAGCACCTGTTTATTGCACATTAGAGTGGAAATGGAGGGATCGTGTTGGCTTTAATTGAAATGACAGAATAGATCTTTTCATGTATTCAACAAACCAAAATAAAAGGTGGAAACTAAAATAGCAAAGAGGAACACATGCAGTGACGATTGCAAATTTGAAAATACAGGGAATCAAAGGAACCACAGTCAGAAAAGACAAAAAAAAAGAAGTGCTAAACCTTATTTTCAAACTATTTACTGAAAGATAAACATGCCATTAAACAGAGGCTTTTGAGCAGATGTACATGAAGACATTGTATAACCACAGCGACACAGCATTTTGGGGCTATTTGCTGCTGTGGCATTATATGTCATGATTTTGTAACCCAACCTTTGGTTTATGATAGATGTGTTCTGCTGAAAGGTTCACAGGTGTATACCTTTGTCGGACATACTCCAAAACAAACATACAGGCTCTAACACTGGAGATGCTGCTGCCATTGGCCTGTTTCTGTGTAATAAGGTGAGAAGCTCTACAAATAGCCTGCCTAGGAGGGGGAAGTAATTACAGTTTTAACCCCATAGGCATATTTCACATCAGACTTTTTTTGATGCCATGACCGGACAATTAATATAATGAACAATATAAAGAAAATGAATGCAATACATTGTTCTTTGCAAAGTCAAAGGCCTCATGAGCGTGCTGGTTCAGTGGGATACACAAGTGGAACAGAGCCATCATTAATGTTATTTAGACCACCTGTGCTTTTTCTGCTGTAGAACGAGTTCAAGTGTTGGAATGAAAAAATGTCCATGCTAGTTTTCAGCAGGTGCAGGTCCATTGTGGGACTCATATTCCTTGTTATATAAGGGACCGGAAACCAGCTGGACAATAGATCTTTGTTCTGAGTCCAGGAATAGAGCCAACTGCTGCAGAGGAGCTTTTCTGCCCTGGCTCAATACACACTTAAAAAGCCAACCAAGGTCTATAGGACTGTTTTTAGATGATACCTCTGTACTTTATTTTTGTTTCTGTAGTTTTAAAACTTCAACATACACTGAGAACATCAACCAATAAAATGGGTCTGCAGAGCTGGAGTTTGCAGTTTCAGGACTGCATCTCTAGGACCCTTGTGTTTCTGCGACAGTCATAGCTAGGGCTGGGGTCACAGTTAAACTATAAGTGACACAATTACACACTTAAAACTAAAAACTCTTAGTTCAAGTAGTATTAACCTATCCTGTATCAGCAGGCTTTGTTCATGCAGGACTAACAGCTTGTATGGTGAGCAAAAGCAGGCAAAACCTGATGGCCAAACATCAAAGCTCCCATCAGCGGTAATCTGAATTCAAAGAGATAAAGAAAATCTACTCGAGCAACAAGTTTGCCATACGCTTTGTTCCGGGGGACAAACTTCATTTGGATTTCCCAACAAGCTGCAATGAATCAGAAATGATTACACTTGTATCAACAAACAAAGAAGACATTGTTTTATTCTCCTATTGCTATAGAAATTTGCATCATGGTGTAACTGTTTCAGCAAATGTAAGACTCGTTAACATGTAGAGGCGCAGCTCAAAAATATTGTATAAAAAGGTTGTTTTTTTTAGAATTTCATTCAAAAAGGCAAATTTGTATGTATTCAATATTCATTGAATGTAAAGTGGAATATTTCAAGTATTTTTTGTTTGAACTTTGGGGATTATGGCTTAAAGCTATGAAAATAACAAATCTATAATCTCATATTATTAAAAGGCTTAATTTAAAATACACAAATACAGAAATGTATTTGAAGAATGTTCTCTTAACTAGGGCTATTGTATGACAAATGAATGCATCAATGTGGCATGGCATTGAGGCAATCAGCCTGTGGCAGCTGCTGGGGTGCTATTGAAGCCCAGGCTGCTTTGATAACAGCCTCCAGTTGGTCTGTATTTTGGGGTCAGATGTTTCTCATCTTCCTCTTGACAAATATCTCAGAGATCTCAACAAGGTTCAGGTCAGGTGAGTTGGCTGACCAGTAAAGCACAGTAATATCATGGTCAGTAAACCATTTGGTAGTAGTTTTGGCACTTTGGGCAGGTAGTAAGTATTGCTGGAAAAGGAAATTGCCATCTTCATAAAGCTTG
Organism: Notolabrus celidotus; assembly: GCF_009762535.1. NCBI lineage: Eukaryota > Metazoa > Chordata > Actinopteri > Labriformes > Labridae > Notolabrus > Notolabrus celidotus. Next base: position 28,668,334 of record NC_048279.1, read on the forward strand.
TCAGAAGATAAAAGCATGAAGTGCTCTGGACTTGATAAAACACAATGGACCTGCACCAGCAGATGACATGGCACCCCCAAAATCATCACAGACTGCAGAAACTTCACATTGGACTTCAAAAAACTTGTATTTTGTGGCTCTGCACTCTCTCTTGAGACTCTAGGAGACTCTAGGTAGGCTCTTGGTTTCTGAACAAAATGCAAAAGTTACTTATTCTGCAGACATAGCCAGATGGGTGAATTTCAATCCCTTTTTGATCTGAACCCACAGTTGCATCATATGTTGCTAACTGCTACATTGCAGCAACATTTATAGAAGTCTTAGCTGTATGGCTTACCCCTGGCTATTCCCCAACGCTTTAAAATTGTGCTTATGGGAACTAAATTAGATGCTAAGTAGCTAGCAAATTAGCTAAACTCCTAAAAAAAACAGCCATGTCGACTGACACTTTCAGGCTTCCCCCAGCACATATAGGTATTACTATAACAGAAAAACTTGCAACCAGATTTTACAAGAAATGTTTGATTTCATGAAAGTAGTAGCTCTGCTTCTTCAGCACCATATGTGTGTGCAGAACATTGCTTTAGTATTCCATGTCCAGAACCGGATGTATCTAGTCTTTTGTCTTCCAGGCATGTTGAGGCTACAGCTGCCACCATCTTTGTAATAGTCACCATGGTTACAGGTGTCTTTCTTGTCCATCACCAGGCAGGGAAAGTGAGAGAGGTAGTGTTAACTTGTTCACACATGGTGTATGTGTCACTCTCTGCAGCAATACAACAGGCTCTGCTGTCCAGGTCTGTCCTTTCTTGACTCTGTCTGTTTGAACAGAGCTGCTCTCTCCGTCAGTCCAGTTCACCTAACATTATCTCGGATATCAGTGCTCCAAAAATGCACAGCAGAATAGCATTCGGGAGCTAGACTTACCCAGCTGTTCGCTAAAACCTTTGTTTGCTGTTAGGGTTTAACTTGGGCAACAAAGACAGAATTTGGTACCTCAGGAAACAAGTGAATAAGGAAAGAAGGATTAATTTGGTTGATGCTTGTCTCTGTTATCTTCCAACCTTATTCAGGTGGAGCCAATTACAACCATAATCTTATTTAAAAGGTAGGTTTCAGGGCTATTGAGGCTATTTTGTAAACACTACCAAGAGAAGGGGCACTTAAATACAGACAAAACAAACTACAATAATCAATGCTGCCTTTGGTATGTCTCTTTAAAAATGTTGAATTAAATGCAACAACTACTTCTATAGTGAATGGGTTGTACCTGTTTGATAATTTTACCGTACATAATGACAAATCGTCCTCAACATTAAAAAAAAAGATACTGGATCGAAGTCCTAGACTTAAATTGCTGTTTGTTAGTTCCTTGAAGAACTCTGTCCCAGTTTAATGTGGCCTCATGTGGTCCAGCTGTGTGAAGAGAATAATAAACTGGTATCAAATTCAGGTGAGACCTCCACAACAGAGAAGGAAAAACAAACATTTATCCAGGGTTTCAACCAAAGAAGCCCAACGGGACAGTGAAAGTGCCTGAAAGTGCTTGTCATTTATGTTGAATGCATTTACTTTCATTCATCAGGAAGTAAAATAAGCTGTATTGACCCCCCAACAATTGCCCATGAGACTCGTGAATCATGGGAAATATACGCATAGACAGTGAGCATTTGTTATTGTTACCCCTGCTTCCATTACACAGGAAGAAATGCTTATGTTCCCCATGTATAAATGCAGAGGGTGATACATAAGAATGAATGTGTGAGCCAAGCTGAGCACTCAAGGTCATCCATCATGCTTCTTATCCTGCTTGTCAAATCTGCTGAACTTGCGGTTTGCCTTTCAGACCTCGTTCAAACGGAGCTGTCGGTGTTTTTCTGTTACAAAATCCAGACTTTCCATTTCTATTCTTTATGCAAATGTACGTGTTCAATCAGCAGCCTTTTGGGATGCAGCACTCTGGAATAATGTTAAAATGCTATCATAAGTTTGGATTTCCACCATAAAGCAAGTCCAACAAATCATGTCTAAATTTGAACAAATCCAAGAGCAGCAGGGGGTTTATTGTAATCACAGTCAGTATCTGTGTCTTTATTCTGGTTATGTTTATTCCCCAAGGCAGGAAGCTTTAAAGGACTGTTGATGCATAAAAGGATGCTATGGCTTAGTGTAATATGACATTTAATAAGTAGGTCCGAATCACATCAGCAGGGTGTCCAAACTTACTCTAATGAATCACTTTTATTTTACTTTGAAACAACTCAGCATGTGCCAGTGAGCAGACAGTGGTTATTAGTTTTTTCCCAATTTAAATGTACTTGTATGCAAGTGGTAACCAAGTCCTGAATAACAGGTCTTGGATTTAAGCACTAATGACTCAGACTTCAGCAATGAGATATTTACAACTTTCAAGATGGGGAGGAGGACTCAGACTTAGTTATTAAAGACTGTTATGTTTTTTGTTACTTTTTATTATGAAAGACCTTCTTAATTTATTCAATTTCAAGCATAACGTCTTGTTCAGCAGCAATTCCTGCCATGCAGCCTGAAGACGTACAACGAAACCTGTGTTTTGCTTTTTAAGATTGAAAAGCAAATGCAAGCGATCGCAGTGCAACATGTTCAATGTGTAAAAGAACCATTAAAGAGGAGAGGGGGACAGCCTCAAGCTTCAACAGACTTCAGTCCAGGATGCACCCAGAGAAGTCAGTGATGGCAGAGTTGGACTGTTGATAATGCTGCTGTCAGCTATCTGTTAGCTAAAGGGAACATTTAGCCTCCAACTCAGCCACTGGGTCAAAGATACTCAGTTAAAAAATCTGATAAAGAGTGAGTTGGCTGCAGGTATTTCAGTTTATTAAACATCTGCAGGAATCTAATGGCATCAGAAGTGATGAGTGCATCACCACATTAAGGAGGGGTCTTGGATTTAAGCACAGTGCACTGTGCTGTGACTTCATTGGACATTTATATCTCCCGAGATTCCCTAGGGATCAGTCAGATTTTAATGATAACAAATGTAATGTTCACTACACATGCAAGAGGATCCACACAGTCAGTCGAGGTTCATGCAGTGCACACTTTGGGCACTCTTCCTCATTATAAATAACACTAAAGAGGACCTAGGGACCCGGCCTAGACTCCACTATAATTCTTCTTAAGAGACCCGAACTGGACCCAGCATGAACACTGGGGATTTGAGGTTCAGTGAACGTGTGCATGAAAATATAATGTTAATTCTGAAATCATTCCTGTAATTGTTTTAGATAATGTGACCATAATGACCAATCTCCTTCAGTTAATAACTATAACCCATCACTGTGTACTGATTTATATTGAATAAAAACACAGTATATAAACTGTATAAAACACAAGTTGAATTTTTTTCTTCTGTGCTGCTGAATGAGTATTCATCCAACCTGAATCACTTACACGGTCAAGGTTTTTGTGTACTGAACATCACTCTTATAATGTTGATTCAGTATTTTGAAGATTTTTTTCAGACATTTTTGCCTTCTATTGAAATATGACTGCTTAAGCGAAAGAGAAAATATTTTGAGGAGAGGGTGAGGATGACATGCAGCCAGGGACTGTGAGTCAAGGTCAAGCCGAAGGTCGCTGGAGAAACCACTATCACTGCCCTGTGGTTTGCCTCTGCCAACCCCTTAAGTTGCAGAGTAACTGTGGCCAGGATGGGGCACAAGGCTGTATTTGTAGATTGCAACAATTTGAAAAGAATATTCAATTCTAAAATATTAAACAATGGTGTAAAAAGGTTGATATCACACAGGAGAGGGTGCCTCAAAATAAACACCTCTATCTCTCTCTCCCCCTCTCTCTCTCTGTTAATCTGCAGAGCTTGTGTTTGCTCTGCTATCAAAGATGGGTCTGCTGACAAACAGGCATGCCAGGGGCTGAGCCAGTGGATAGAGTCCACCAATCATCCATAGATAGCACCATTTTCTGAGAAAGATAGTAAGAAGATAATAGAATACAAATCTGCCTGATGTAAATAATCCCCCCTCTTGTATTGCTGAGGTGACAGTACAAATGTAAGGTCACAGTGACCTCTGTTCACCAAAACCTAATCATTTCATCCATGAGTCCAAGTGGATTTTTGCTCAAAGCTTGACGATATTTCCTCCTGAGAAATTGTATGAAGAAGAAGAAGTGGATGGGAATATTAATGGCTGTCCACTAATGAGTCCATGTCTGCTTATGGTTCTGCCTGTCAAGGGAGGTGCTAATATTGTCAAAAGCTGGATGATCAAGGTGGTTTCAGTGAGTATGACTTGGACCTGATCCATATGACACATTACCTTTGTTGTTACCTGGCACTATGAAGTTACAGTTAAACTGAGAAGACTGCTTAATAATGGCAATCATATGATGTCATGGTACAGTTCGCCGTTGACCTTTGCCAGTTTCATCACTACGGTGTTGTTAGAAATCACGTACGTGTAAAATTGGGTTATAAAAAGTGGATATGTTTCTGGGTTACAGCACATGATATGTTTGGAAAGAGATCACAGTCCCTTGACCTTTGACCGGCAAGAATTTACCAATTATTTTCTTTTTGCCATTATTACACTGTGAAAACTGAAGAGAGTCAGATGTGAGAGCAAGGGAGATAATCAGCAACAAAGGGCCTTGGTCTGAATCATGCACCGCCAGACCACTAAATTGTAATCAGGTCACTCTGGGGGTTCAGTGGGTGTTGTGACTATTGCCCTTAAACATTCTTGAAGTTTCCCATTCACAAACGATAGATGGCTGGACAGATGGAAGGACGGATGGATGGCATGAAAACAAAACGCTCTGGGCAATTTATTTTGCTTATGAGGAAGCATAAACGCATCCAATAGACAGTCATAGAAAATATAATGAAGCGTTATGGGATGTACTCATGCTAAAAAAAACAATTTAAATGGCTGTTAACATTAGACTTTATTTCAGACAAATGAACTCACATTTATCACCCGGCTGTGTCTGACTGGTCTGAACCCATAATAGCTATCATAAATACCCAGATCACATGTCATATAAAATCAATCTGTGTAAAAGGAGTTTGGCAAATTTATACACAGTTTGATTTCACCTATTCATACACCTATTGACAATATGGAGGAGGCAACATGGAGGCTGGAGAATGACTTATGCAGGAACTTTAGATTAGTGGTTGATGACCGACCAGTCAACATCACAGAAAAGAAGACAGGAGGAGTAAACTGTACAGAAATTAATGAGGGATGCGACAACACACATGGAGCTGAGTGAAAGAGACGTCAACAAAAGTGAAGAACACAGAAATGAGGCAACTACAAACTACAACACGAGATGGGCTTTGGCAGTACACAGTTACAAGACTGACTTGTGGTGGAATTAATCAATAAACTGGACACTGGACACAGAAGACTCAGGAGACTCTGACGGCTTATGTTGAACTAGTTTATGTAGAACTTGATCAAGGAGAAATAACATAACAGTACACAGGCAGGAGAGTGCAGAGCAATGCCAAGTCAGTTCTCCCAGACAATCCCTCAGGCGTGCTATTTATCCCCAAAGACGACACTAAAGTTAGATACCCATATTTGGACAATAGGAAACAAAACAATTGGGAAGAAGAGCGGTGCTCTAGTCCGGAGACACTATGTTCGTCTAAACATACAGATAAAGACAGGAGCAGGGAGAAAGACCATGGCTGTTTTTGAAACAGCCTGCTACATACTACTTACTAATGTAGTATGCTGTAGGTACTGCCTACTACATACTGTGTTTGAATTTAGTATGTAGTATGACTGTTCTGTTGGATCTGTGTTGCAGTATGCTGGGTCAGATGTCACTGGATTTCTGGTTTCGGAAAGCAGAAGTAAACAACGGCAAGGCCGAAAGCGAAACGGCTTCTTTAGCATCCACTTATGATTTAAAAAGTTAGGAAGTGGTTTATATGTAATTTGATTACTTTCACAGCACCCAAAAACAGATTTCCTCACGTCAAAAAAGAAGAAAAAGGAAAATGTGTAACGAGCGCTGTGCATTGTGGGAAACAGTACGCGAGGCAGACTGGTCCGATGCATACTGAGAAATTTTCCTGAATCAGTAGACATCCGGGGAGTTTTGGCAGATTTTGCCCCAGTTCACTTACTACTTACTACATACTGAATTTTTGGCCAAATCAGTATGTACTGCCAGTATAGTAGGCAGTTTCGAAAACAATCCTGGATTACTACAGTGACCCTGTCTCACCTATCACCCATTAGTCTCGGTTGACATTGGAAGCAAGAAACTCTGCACCTGACACTTAGACTGGAAAGAAAACATTCCTACATACATATATTAGACTATGAAAATTCCACGACACAACTAAGTGAGAAGAAAATGCCAACAGAAGAGTTACGGGGAAGATAAACAAAGCAACATAGTGTTTCGACTTTGCAGTGAATTAAATTGAGGTTAATGTTAAATTGACCCGTAAGTACGCTGAAAAGAATAGCCTTGCCATGAGAGCACGGCCAACCATCGAAGCTGGAGATCAATTTTCTTTCAGATGCATAATTTGATGCGTTTTCAATCATAAAATCATCTCTAAATGAATGCTGGTGTCAACTTGCCTGTCTTTAGTTAGTAGCTGGGGTCACAGCTTCTGGATTCTATTTCACATAACCCTCACTCACTCTACATCATCCCTTACAGAATTAAAAGAACCTAAACATACAGGTTGATACCAGTTATACAAAAAACTAAAAGACACAAAATGAACCTGTGTGTCAAAATGCATGTGATATTTTTCGCCCCACTGGAGATGACTAGATGCAAGAACAGATCATACACAATCACAGTCTATCCTGAGGGGGGAGAGAGAGAGAGGGTGTAAGGTCACTGAACAGAGTAAACATCCCTCGCTCTCTCTGCAACGGGTGTTAGAACACATTATGTGTGGAAACTCCTTTTAGACTGGCCAGGACTCTGAGCCCTCTGGCCCTCATTTGAAAGGGGGACGTGACCTTCAGGCTGAGACCTGAACACCACTTATTGCCACCATAGAATCACATTTGTTTTGTTTTCAACACAATGATGAAGCAGACGAAAGGATTCTACACTATGACAAAATATGTGATTTACAAATTGAAATGCAGCTTTCCTTTTTTTTATATAAATATATTTTATTTGACAATTATTAAAAAGTCTCAGAACAGGACAGATAATTTGTGAAATACTTAAAATGTGGTGCTACTGGTTATATCATGTGTGCAGCATGTAGCTTGATACACTTTTCTTCAAACTGACAAACAGAATTTGTTTTTTGCGCTTTGAATCCACGTCGCACTAATTTCTGGATTTGCCCTTTTAATGTGGTATTAACCATTTTGTGAAGAGGAGGATGAGGAGGAGGAGGAGGAGGAGGAAGGTGTCACTTTTTTAAAATGATATACACCTCTTCACTGACTCATACACACAGTTTACCAGCATTAAGCCTCGCTGACAGTTGGTGACTTGTTGATTTCATGTCGTGTTCTATGCCGTATAGTTGTGTCTTGACTGTGTGCATTCCTGTGTAAATAATCCGTCTACTGTTTCATGTATTCTGAGCTTGACAAGTAAAATAATTCTGAATCAGGAAATGAAGGAAAAGAGGGAGACATCCCAGACAGAGAGATTTAATCTTGAGGGTTGACAGGCAGAGCAATCAACCTTCCAAATCATTCAGGGTGATGGACGGCTAATTTTCTCTTTACGTCTTGATGATTAATCCCCCAGCAGTGTGTGTATTTATATTTTTAACAGCCTTGCAGCATCCATGCTGATGTTGATGGTCTGACTAACAGTGGTGCTTATTCAAATTAGCCTTGATGTCCCACTTCAGCACCAGGACCAAAAATAGAAGCTCAGGGAATCTGTAGCGGCAAATCCTACAAGCTCTTATGCTATTGTGAGGAGTTACATTTGCTGCCACTCCAAAGTCACTGCTGGGTATTTTTATTGGCAGACGCATGAGCATGAAGGCAATTACAGAGAGCCTGTGGGGTGAACGCTTGGTGTGACCCTGCTCCCACGGAACAAGGTGTTTGTTTAGATTAAACTCTCCTTATCCTTTAACTTAGAATATTCTTGGCTGCAAATCACAAAGACTTTTTTTTTAGCCTTTTTTGGGACGTCAGAGGCGAGGGAAAGATAATAGAGACTTTCTGTACTGACAACAAAAACAGTTAATAGTTCTTGATTTGGATTGAAGTCCTTCATAAAGCTTATACAGTTATTCATATTTATTTTACTTTTTTAAAATTAGAATAAAATCTGTCTTTCATTATGCATAATTATTCTGATAATTTGATAAAACAACACAATTACGCAAGCTGCAAAACAAACGGAACAACAACACTGTTAAGTTATTTAATGTGTATATCCAGTGATCAGTCATACTTGACTTTGAGTGCTCTAAAAGGCACCTTTAAATAGAATGTGTTATTATAACATTATGACCACCTGCGCAATTTTTCCGTAGCCCCCCCTCTCTTCAGGTTAGAGTCAAAACAGCCCAGATCCGACTGGACATGGACTCCACTAGACCTCTGTGCTCGTGCTGCACTGTGGTATCCAAACTCTCTCACCGTTTAACTCTATAGAAAATGGATAATATGCCTTCATTACCGCCCATTGTCCAGACCACGGCCCTCCACAAAAGGGTAAGCCACAGAAGGTCACTGCTGAAAAGGCTGGCTCTTTACAGAACGCTGTGTCGAAGCATTTTACTGGGAAGTTGACTGGAAGGGAAAAATGTGATATGAAAAGGTGCACAAGCAACACTGATGACCACAGCCTTGAGAGGATTATCAAGAAAATATGATTCAAGGACTTGGGAGTGCTTCACAAGGTGTGGACTGAGGCTGGTGTCAGTGCATCAAGAGCCATCAGTCACAGACCTCTTGAGGGAAGTGACTACATCTGTCACGTTCCTGATATCAAGCCAAAGCTGAACCAGAGATAACATCAGAAGAGTCCTACCTGGGATAAAAAGAACTGGACTGTTACTCGGTGGTCCAAAGTCCTCCTTTCAGATGAAAATTAATTTTGCATTTCATTTGGCAATCAAGGTCCTAAAGTCTGGAGGAGGAGTGGAGAGACAGAATCCAAGGTGCTTGAAGTCCAGTGTGAAGTTTCTGGTATTGGTCCAGTATTTGTTTTACTAAGTCCAGAGTCAACACAGCCATCTGTCAGGAGATTTTAACGCTCTTGATACTTCTATCTGCTGATAAGCATTATAGAGATGCTGATTTCCTTTCCAGCAGGACTTAGCACCTGCCCACAGTGCCACAACTACAACCAAATGGTTTGCTGACTGTGATATTACTGTGCTTGATTGATTGGTCATTCAATGGCCAGACATGAACCCCATAGAGATTCTGTGGGCTATTGTCAAAAGGAAGATGAGAAACATTACAAGCCAGCTGAAGGTGAACCTTGGCTTCAATATCACCTCTGATTGCCTCCATGCCACCACATATTGAGTGCATCTATAAACATACTTTACAGAAGCTGGAATGCTGTAGTTTAAATCTTTTTTTTGATTGATCTGAGATAAATCATCCAAATTTAAAAAAAGGCTTCAAACATGTAATTTTACATGCAATGAATGTAGAACATATTAAAGTTTTCTTTATGAATTAAAGTACGAAAAAAATACTTTTTAAAATAATGTAAAGTGGACTCTGGATACTTCATTATATCTGTTGTTATAAAGCCAAAACATAATGCAATGCAAATTCAAGACTTGTTGAAGTTTACCACAAACTAAGAGTCCCATATGTTTGTTTAAACACTGCATGCAAGATAAAAAAAAAACATCACACTTTTGCTCTTGTTTTACTTCAATTTCCATTACATCTGCTGAGTAAGTATAGTAAAAAATGTGTCAACTTGACTCTTTAGAAGAGGTGGTGTGAAAAAATGATGTGAGAAAAGAATAATCTAATTCCACATTCCACATGTGACACTATGCAAAGGCTAATATCATGGCTCACACATTCCAAGCAGTCAGACATCTGTTCCATTCTGAGGTGAACACTGCTGAAGCAAACAGCTGCACATGTGCTGTAGCTACTTTTTTTGTTTTTTAATTAAAAAATGACTGCAGCGTCGTCAGTTAGTGCTGCACTTTGTAGTAGTTTTTAAAACAATAAAACAGCACACCACTGTTTTATGTGTAAAATATGGAAAGCAGTACTTAAGCACATAAAGAAAAATAAAACAGTAAGCAGAAGAGAAATGTACCTTTGTGAGTCCAAAAAAAGTTCCAAACACACTTGGGAATAGCATACATGATTTTCTTTTGAAACTGCAATGCTACCTGAGTCACTCTATCCTCTTAATGAGATAGATTAATATTTATGCTTTTAAGCCGTTTACTGCCTACACACAATATTCTATGCAAACATTTTCCATTAGCTTCCCCCTACAACATTCACACCTCTGGAAAATTAATTCTGAATACTGAAATGTTTTGTGCTTATATTTAGGTAACTTATGCACTTTATTAAAACAAACAAGCTCCTGGTTGGTGATTTAAAAAATTAAACTTAAGCTGAAGCATGAGACAATAAATAATTTAATCTTCTTAGAGCACCTGCCCAACAAAACATGCTTTTAAATATGCAAGACCTAAAAGCTCCTGTGAGGAGTTTTCATCTGGTTATGAAACAGACTGATATGAATACTGGTGCTGTTTGAAGGCCTAATAAAGTATAACAAGCTATCAGCCACAAGATTGGTTATTTCTGTACAGATGTTTTTAATGCCTGTAAACGGTGCCATCGGGTAGGCGTCAGATGAAACTGTTGGCACCCTGCCTTTACAGCCTTTTTCTTTTGATACTTTTACCTTTTTTCTTTTCTTTTTCACAACAAATATTCACATTGAGCGAAATTTTTGACTGATAAAAAATAACTTGATTTGATTTTCATCAGACAACATCACTTATACATAACTGGGCCAATATTGGTAAATTGATTAAAAGGTCCCAATTTCTTTATTTGGGGCACCAAAATCCCAAAGCAAAAGCTCCTCACATCTGCATTTAAGTGATAGATGTATTGGAAAAAAGATTTGATGCTGGAAAACTGGAAGAAAGCATATTCACTCTTAGAGCAGCACTGACTGGGCCATAAAGCCTCCTCTATGTAAACAGATGGGACATGAGTTCAATTTCAAAAACAAACTTCATGTAAAGTCAGCTTTTCTCAGATGTGGTTCCTGGCAAAGTTAGTTCTTGATATGCTGATTTGCTGAGTGTTCATTTTTCAACAAAGTGTAGTTACAGTCTGTTATTTCAAGCTCTAAAGACAGGTATGACACTATGACTGACAACTCTGTTGACAAATGCACCCCCTGTGTTTCTGTGAACGGCGTAGAAAAGAAACAGCAGGAGAAAACATAAACACTACCACACGGTTGCTTAACTTTCTATATCTGTGAGTTTCCGATTAAAACCGATATCACTTCAACAATATGCCAGCCCCCTCCAAATTGGCGATTTTGGCATCACTTTTGTTCAACGAGAGGAGGTAGTATCCGTCCAGTCAATGATACATACGCTGTGGTGCCCAACTCTTGCTACAAAGCACACTGCACAAGTAAATGCATATGATATTAGAAGAATCCAAAGAAGACATGCTTCCACAGCTGACATGTCATGTGAAAGTGTTGGATGTACAAAGTAACTTTTGAAAATGTGGTCGCAAGTTTGGGTGACATGGCACTACAGCAGAGCATGTGCTTGTTTTCAAAGCTGATGCCTGGAGTGAAGAATCAAAAATGCAGACAGGGTGAGGGTGAGAATGACAGAGTATGAAGGAGACTGTATGGCACAGTTGCTTTGTTCACAACTCGTAATTCATCAGTTATGTTGTTCGATCCCTTTTTGTTGTGAGGTTTCAGGAGATGGAAAAAAAAGACCAACCTTTCAGGGAGGCAGAGATGGCATGCAAAGATGAATCAATGGTTGGGAAGTTGATAAAACATTGTGACTTTTTCATTTTCAACCAAAGTTCCCAATCTTCCCCGACCTTTAGCGTGTGTTTTATCAGACCAGAACTTGACAACACAAACTGTCATGAAGGACACAAAATTCACTCCCTGTTCTTTGAAACAACCACTCATCCACCCTTGCCTCCTCCCGTGCCTTCTGTTCTGAACAGGAGTGTCACACGGCCGCAGCAGGACAAAAACAAGCCGCTATCATAGTCCAACAAAACATGTTTGACAGTGGATATGTTTGGAAGGATATCGACTGTGCCCACATACACGCACACACAACCCTTTCTCACTCCAAGTCATCAAATACTGCAGCTCTGTCCATGGCCCAAGCATAAAGTCATGCTATTGGTGCACCCCTGGGGTCATTTCTGGATAATTATTTGAAGTTCTGTGAGATGCATGAGTTACGTAACATTTCTATTTACCTCAGAATGGTATAAATTACTATGAGTTATGTAAGCAGTATACCTATTCTGCAGTGATTTAAACTCAGACCATGTTCTTTAATCTACCCTGTTAAGTAGCTTTAGTACTTGATTCAAACCAATCTGCAACCATTTCATAAACCATTGTAAGAGTTGGTGCACATTCAAAGGTCTTAAAAATTTGAAATTATCTCAGGAAGCTTTTCTTTAAAAAAACAGATTGATTTAACTTTAAGTAATTTGAATGTGAAACCATCTATCCATTCATTAACTGTACTAATGGCTGTAACCAGACGTCTCGAGACTGCAAAAATTGGTACCAGTAAATGTATAAAGCATTGGAATGCTGCAACATCTTTGCCAACCTTTCACTGGCTCCAATTGGGTTGGGCTAAGGGGGTCAGGTTGACACATGACTCATGAGGAATGATGATTGGTTAAGACAGGTCACAAGACTCCCCATGTCTTTGATGTGCATCGACAATCATTGACGGGAGGCTCAGGTATCAGCGATCCAGACCTCCAGCACAGAGAGGCCGACATACCACTGAGATCTGCCTGGCAGGGGGTCCTATAGGGCGTGAAACCTTTACAGGACATGCCCTTGGTAGACTTTTACACCGTCGCTTAACCATGACCTGGTTAATTCGCATCCAGAATTTTGAAATTTTGCTGGTCCCTTTTTGACTATGAAAAATAAAATTGTCTTGTATTTCAAGTTTAATTTATTTTGATTTCAATTGCCATTTCTGACAGGAAAAAATGAACTACCAACAGATAAACTGATCAAAATTGCAACTATGGTCTGAGCAGCTGCCAGATGAGATGATTTTGACCCATGTTTTATCCTTTTGAACAATTGTTTATTCATCACACAACTATTAGTATATGTACACCCTGGACAGGTTACCAGTCTATTACAGAACTGATGGCATACCACCATTCATGCACACACTCATACCTACACCCTTGCAGCCTAGATTAAGATGCCTACACAAATGTAAGAGTAGCTTGTTTGGATATGCACAAACTCAACATGGTGTAATGGAGTACTGTATATCCATAGTCAAGAACTCAATCTTGCTCTTTCGCACTTTTGCAACTTGGTAGGAATGACAGGACAGCTCACTTCTCAAAATGGAAAGTCATGTCAGAGAAGATGTCAAGTATGTGGATTCTTTCAATAGTCATCTTCACACACTTCCCTGTGATATCAGGAGTTTTACATCCTCGTTAGTTACTGTATGTTTAGTTGAGATGATCTATGATTCAGAGAGACACAGATGCTAACAGAGCTGTGTGGTACAAGATGTTGAAATACACAGACAGTTCTGAAATGCTGTCTCTAAACCCTGCTCTGTACATCACATTGCTATGACGATCACTGAAGTTTATTACTTGACATTACCAAGAAATACAGCTCTCTTGTAATTATTGTACACATTCAAATAACAAAGTTAATCAGCTAAACGCGGGTTAAGAGAATTGCTCGTGAGAGAAGTAAATTGCAAACATTTATGGAAAATTGCTGCCATTTCAGAGGTGATGAACGAAATGATTACCCGTTCTAATTGTCGACTCTGAGGTTGAGAAGATGCATTGGTACTTTTGGTTGACAGTTTCCAATACTGAGTTAATGAACCCACAGAAAACTCTTCTTGATCTGAATATAATTGAACAGAGACAACTGTTGTAATTTTGGGATCATCACCGGTGTCACCCAGATGCCACACGACTCTCTGCGCTGTGTTGATGGAAACTCCCAAGAAGGAAAACAATATCTAGCTGCTGGTGGCAGAGATGATAACTGTTGTTCTGGAGTAACGCAGAGTGTGTGTGTGGGAGTGTGATTGTCCAGCTTGGCTTTAGAGATGGCAGAGGGGACAATTACAACTATAGACAAATGCTTTAGAAACAGGATGTGCGCATATACAGTATACTGAACAGAGAGCACCTGGAATCAGTTACCATAGCCCACAGCTCACAGCTCACTTTGTATTTTAGAAATATCAGCAGCAAGTACATTAAATTAAAGAAAACAAGATTGGTCTGTGGAGCCAGTTTCAAAAAATGATGCCTCACATGCATGAAAAGCTGCCAACCAAATAAAAATGATAATCAGGTCAAATAAATGAGAAGCTGTTCACTCATTGAAGGCCCCATGGTGCTTTTAAGTGTCACTTTGAATTGTTGGTCCTTTTAGGGTTTTCTGGCTTTTCTGATTGTTGCAACATAAAATGTCTTTCTTGACATCACTTCTAGTGACTAAATGCTGAATACAACATGAAGAAACAGAATGGAACAACAGTTAAACATATGTGAACTTTGTAGTGTGCATCTTCCTTACAGTGGTATCCATTTGCACAAAAAAGTAACCTATCCATTAATCATTAGAATTACACAGTTCTGCTCTATATTTAGAGTGCAGAACTGGTATAAAACTACTGATCAAATACATGGGGATTGCAGTCCAGGCGTGCAAAGTAGAGATGTTCCGAAGTAACTTATTTCCTGGTTCTTTGAACAGACAATTACAATCTGGTAAGCAAACAACTCTAAAGTTAATAAAACTCTCAGAGAATTAAAGTGAGCATAACGTATCAAACAGTGCTTAACAAGGGATCACAGAGCCTTCAGGTACAACACACTAAAGAGGTTTGGATGAGTGTAGCGAATGTTAGCAATTCCAGCACCACCACCCTTCTGTCTTCCTTGCACATTAACATCCACACGCAACATGTGCTTCACATACGCTGTGCTTCATTCAAGTTAACCAGACACAGTGTACATACAGCTTAATCTAAACTTTTTAAATCAAAACACTGCCAAACCATGCGACACTACAAGGCACCATCTGTCATCTGTGTTCGTTTACATCCGGATAGTAGAGCATGACAGCAGCATGGCAGTCACCATAACCAGGAGCTACAGCCCCAGCTAGTGGTGGATAGTTGTGCTACAGCCTAGACACAACATGATCGGTATTGCAGGCATACAATAATACAAATATTAATACAGACTTGTTTAACTATCTAATTATTGGTGCTGACCAGTGAACTGTAATCATTAAGTCAACTAAATGCACACATTCATAGTACAATGACTCTGATATCAGTGTTTGGAAAGTTAGGGAGAATGAGCAGGCAGTTACCAAAGTGACTACTATGAAAAAGTCACTGATTCATTGCATTGTAAAAGTAATTTGATACTTGGAAAGTAACTTGGTACTCTTATAAATGTGCCCTGCCTCTCGTCTCAACCATATTGTGCTAATTAGATACCCGAAAGCCGCAGACTCAACAGCTGATATGGGAAGCATGTCTTCAACAACTTACCTTACAGTCAGTCAGTGTAGTCCTTCTTGGCTTGCAGTTTGTAGAGCTGGCAGTGATTTAAAATCAATCCTTGGCTTTTTGGATGGAAAAGGTTCCTCCTTGGTCTGCCGAGCTAATGCAAGCTGCACCAGGGTGTTACTGGTGTTTGCAGCGCTGGGCTCTCAGGGTGCCAGACAACCCTATGTGCAAAAGGAAGAGCAGTTGATGATTAGTGATTGTTAAAAAATATATCAATCATTCTACTGTTTGTTTAATTCTTGGAAGTGTAACTCTATAATCCATCAGTCAGCCTGATGCCGTGATTTTACTCATAACTCCTCTCTCCGTGTCGGCTCATGGATATCTTTACGTGCATCTTCCCAAAAGCACAATCACAGCTGAGCACAGAAACGGACGTTTACAACAACATTTTATTTGGACCATCATTTCCAGGAATCATTTTACCTCAGGACTTAAAAAAAGTGTGCATAGATACATACACAGATATTCAGACCTCTAATTTTTCATGACTATCTCTATTCCGTCATGAACCAGTCTCAAGGTGATGTGCCCAATAACTCAAAGATAGGAATCATTAAGCCTGACTAACTGGAAATACTCTCTCACTCCTTTATGAGTTCTTTGAATGTTATTGCACACGGATCAAAGCTGACCTTGGACAAATACTGTACATTGGCAGAGGAGCATCACTTCATCAAGTATGCTCTTTATTAGTGGTAGCTTTAATGACTCAACCCTGCCTCTCTCTAAGGCTCTGTTTACCGTTAGTGGTGCCTTTGTAGTCATCGGAGAGAGCTAGACTAGAAACCTTACAGTTAATAATTTTCTCCCTTCCTGGAAACATTTGGGCCTCTGGTCGGCTTCCCCCCTCCTGTAAGAGTGCTGAGAGATGCACCAAGGGAGACAGGTGAGACTGGAGGGCCATCTGGAGGAGCTGCTGGGTTTGTAGTGTGAAAACTCAGCTGGACTTTAATGAGAGCATTGTCTGGACTCGAAACGGCCTGTTACATACTACCTACTAATTATGGGTGGGAATTGATACGATTTTATCAATGTCAATGCCATTGTCAATTCTGCTTATCAATCAAATTCCTTATTAATTCTCCAAACGATTCCTGAGTATTTTTTGAGTGTGAAAAAAGTACTTCGACACAGTCTTCCGCACCAAAAGAAACCATTTTATTTTATCCAAAATGATGTCTGCACAAGACTGAACATGAAAATATTCAACTTTGACATACTGAACAATAGTTTGACCTCATTCTAGGCCATGTGAGTCCGAACGTGGCCCCTCGAGCCTGGATGAAAATACTTTCAATTTGGAGAGGAAAACACTTTTCCTCAGGGGGTCATCTCAGAGGTATTTTACCCGGTCTCGGTGCCTCATTTTGGCTGCGTGAGTCCGGACGTGGCCTCTTGAGCCTGAGGGATAGCGTCCAGACTCCGAAGGGGGAGAGGTAGACAGGGGTTTGCCTCCTCGTCACGAACATGAACATGTTCGTAACGAGGAGGAGTTAGGAGGAGGAGTTTACATCTTGTTTGTAGCTACTTGTATTTGTTTTTGTACTGGCGTGTATCGTTTTTCCAACACAGTGTAGATGTGACCGCGCCCACCTCCCAAGTACGGAAGCCTCGACGGTTTCGTTCCCATAGAAATCGCGCTCCCGCGTCTTGCAAAATAGATGGTAAAGTGCCTCATTTATCACCGGCCAAGCTGGCTAGGGAGTTATTTTTAATACCCGACAAAATGAATTTTCACCAGCATTTGGCGGGTGTTTATTTAGAGCCCTGCATGGAACCCTTCTCCACTTTGGCTCGACGTGAACCCCAAGCTTTGAGACCTAGTTGAGTGTGTGACGTAATGCAACGTACCTTTTCCGGTTTTGGAATGAAGTAAACAACGGCCAAGCTGATGGCAAAACTGCTTCTTTAGCATCCACTTATAATTTAAAAAGTTAGGAAGTGGTTTATATGGAATTTAATAATTTTTACAGCACCTAAAAACTGAATCCCCCCCTCAAAAAAACAAAGAGGAAAGAAAAAGCGGAACAAGCGCTGTGCATTGTGGGAAACAGTACGCGAGGCAGACTGGTCCGATGCACACTGTGAAATTTTCCCAAATGCACACTTTGACATTTTCCCAAATCAGTACAACATCCGGGGAGTTTTGGCTTACTGCAGATTTACTCTTTTTTACATACTACTTACTACATACTGATTTTTGGCCAAATCGGTACGTACTGCTAGTATGCGGTTTCGAAAACAGCCATAATGAGCCCTGAGTTAGCATCCTTTTTAAATATCTTTGGCTCTACTGTCCTTGTTGGTGTAAACAGTTGTAAAACGGGGCACAGGAAAGCTGTGAGAGGAAACTTCACAGTCCAAGAGAGGCTTTAGTATTAAGGCCGTATGTGAATGCTTCCACAGTAAACCTACAGTCAACGGCAGTAAGCTGCTCATTATCAACAAACACAGAGTAGAGTCACTCTCCTGCTGCTGGCTGTGAGTGAAATTGACATTGACTGCTACAGCTGAAATGGTACCAAGATCAAGATATTATAATTTTTCTGTCAGAGACATGTTTCAATTTTCTTTTTACAGTTGATGTCAAGCCAGCTCGCCATTTCCCATTAAAGGAAAAGAGAGTTTTTGTTTCCTACATCATAAAGGATTCTACAGTGCTCCCACAAAACCCTCTCCACCAAACAGGAGTTCTTGGGGGAAGTGGTTTTCTCAGCCGCTACTGTTGCTATGCAACCACAAAAAGAAAAAACAAAAAAACCCAACTGAAGCAGCACCTTTACTCAAGTTTAAGGGTTATATTTTTTTTTTACTTCCTGCACCCAATTTGTTGAGATTTAAACATGTTCATCCTTGTTATGGGGCTGGAAAGGAAAATTATTTTTCCAGTGAAAAATAGGCAGGTGTGTGAGTAGAGGGAGACCCTCAGCACACTCAGACAGGGCTGCGTTTGGATTGCTGTGGAAGAATTTCTGTGTCAAGATGACAGGATTTTCTCTTTTTTTCCCCCCCTTTTTTACTTTCAGTACTCTCCTCTTCCTGCGTTGTTCTTAAAACCAGAAAGGGTCATAAAAAAGAAGAGCCAGCGCCAGATTCAAGTCATTCTTCTTTGAGCTTTATGGACTCAGAGATACCAGCTTAGAGAAGATGTGTTTTAAAAAAAGAAGCATAAAAGATGAAATGAAACTCATTTCAAAATGACCGTCGACAAAATCCAAAAAGGTCCAAACGAAAACACAAAACCACCACTGTTAGCACGAGGACTGAAGACGCACAAGAAAGACTCAATGATTCAACAATACAAGGGAAGAAACACAGACTAACTACACACCAGGTAACAAGCAACAGGTGTGGACACAGGTGACACTAATGAGGGCAATCGAAGTGGAGGGACACACACAAGGGCAGGAAGTAAAACTAAACTAGACACACAGGGAGCAACAACTACAAAATAAAACAGTAAACACAACAGACTTGACTAAAAAACACAAGGGAAAAAGACAGGGAAAACTAGAATTATCTACAAAATAAAAACAGGAAATCAAAGATGGATTACAAAAAAAGAATAAAATGCAAAACTAAACTAAAGCAACTCATGACAGATATGGGCTTAAAATAAAAAAAAGGGTACAATTTTTCACATCAAACTCGATTCACCACTTTAATCAAGTTTGATTTTCCTTCTAAAAAAACTAAATAAATGAAAACATAATCACTAAAAACAAGTATTTAGCTATGATTAAATCCCCTTAGTGGTTATCAGGAGCCCAATCCTCTCTGATGAAATGCACTGTCAAACTCATGATGACTGCATTGTTCACCATTTATAAATGACATCCCTGATAGATCTTTTCACGTTTACAGTTGTTCAGATGGGGCAGGGCAACTTCAGCAGAACACTTGTGGCTGGGTCGCACATACTGTATCTGGGGTGGATAGTCTCAAGCAGTGAGGTAAACACAGGCTTTTCCACTGTATTTGTGGACACCTTCTCTTTAGGGAGAACTGCATCTGTAGCTTTCCATCCTGTCCCTTTATGGTCATACACGATGCAATGGAAAAACGATTCCGCTAATGTTGGTTTCTTTTTAGTGGGTGTTTGTTGGTTGTACTGTTCTCGTGTATCTCATAGTGAGACACATCACTCCCACTCGGCTGCATGCCTCTGTATAAGATGTTGAAATAATTGGTCGTGCTACTGCCTTTAGTTCCGAGGTCTGACATTGCAAAACCAAACCATTTACAAACAGCTGACAAGACTGGGCCGTTCTTATGCAACGTTCTTATTAGCGCTGACAGCCATGTTGCTGTTGTTGTTGCTATGTGTGTGTTTCTGTAGGAAGTAAACAAGGGGAAGGACGTGAGCTAAGAGAGCCCAAAAGGAGTGGTGGAGGAAGTTCAGAGAAAATCTGGATTTTCAACTTTCAAAATCATACGAAACTACAAATGTGAATTCATAGATACCATCGATCACCCTGTCCTACCAGACACTCAGAATTGTTTTACCCAGCAACAATGTGAAAGTCTTGCATAAACAAATGCCAAAATGACAATATAGACAGTCTTAGGAGAATTTTGGTTAATGAAAGTAAATGCTTAGCCAAAGCTTGATGGACTGTTCGGGAAGTCAGTGCTAAAAAGTTGTCGAAAAATTGAGGGCAAAAGACAAAATTGCAAGGTATTGCAGAATACAATGCTATTAGACAATGTTGGTATTATTTTCTCAGGATTAACATTCAAATGCTTTTATTCTTGTAAAACCAAATCTCCAGTCTGTGGACTTTTGAGGGAATTATCTCGTGTTGTTGACATTGTAACATTGTTCAGTAACCTTTTTAGATAAGTGGTGGTTTTGGGTTTAAAGCCATTCTTCAGAGAAACCCTTTGGTTCCACTTCTGTACTGACTGTGCGCAGAGCTAGAGATTTGGATTAGGTGAGACTGACTAACAGCAGGAGCAAACACATTTGACTCCATCCTACAGTAATGTGTATTTACTGAAAATCAAAAGAAAACTCCTATTATTGATCTGACAGAGTAAATCGGCATGAAACACGAGGTTTACCCCTGGAATGGCTGAATGTCAGAGCTGGTTTAGATGCACTAAGGTCTGAATACATCCCCCCCAAAAAAGAAATCTCCTACACAGTTGTTTTTGGTATGGTTGACTGATTACACCTCTTCTCAGGACTGTGTGGGCATTTACAGACCCTGACTGATAGATGTTTCCATGACTCCCCTTTTTAGTACCGGAGCAGATGTCTAAATACACCTGTGTGGGTTTGCAGAGCAGCCATGGCTTGTTGTTCAGCCTCAATGCATTGATGTGATGTTTGTCCTAATGTGGCAGAGAGACTTCTACTTTCTCACATGCCTGCTTCAATTAAGGGAGGTGAAGGATCCCGGCTGAAGCCCTGCACAGGCCAAACACTGAACAAACCGGCCTGAGAATGACACAAAGGTGCTGAAGGTTATTTTTCTAATACACACCAAGAGACATCAGTGTTACTTTTGGTAAATATTTCAATTGGAGGCTGAGTCTCTGTGAATAGGTGAACTAGCCTTTTAGTTTGAGTCAAATTTGAGTCATTTCTGCCCCATGTTGTTTTAGTCTAGTCTAAGTCGTCAATGAATCGAAACATTGTATTCAATAAAAGTCACTCCATTTTAGCCAAAAGTTTTCTCTCTTTAAACTTGTTAAAGTAACGGATCAGATATTTGTATCAAGGTTGTACCAAGTTTTGAAATCTATGGAGCAATATTTGAATCTTTCAACACTTTGTCTCATTTCTGGATTCCAACTGTTGCTTGCTGAAGGGATGTTCTGTGAGATTTTTTATTCAACCAATCAATCAAGCTTTATTTATATAGCACCTTTCATACAAATCAAATGCAACCCAAAGTGCTTTACAGCAACATGCCACCCAAACTGCTTTATTATCAATTAAGTATTTTAACCTCCTTATCATCCTATCTTCATTATCATGTATTATATAGTCTTCCTTGACACTGAAAAACTCACATAGGCCCATCATTTTTAAATACATTCAGGACATCAAACTTTAACATCCCAACAATCATGACCACAAATACTGTCAATGTTACTGTCACCACTGTCCAGTATCCATTTCATATGCAGCTGTGAATATAAAAAAAAAAACAGATCCAGCAGCAAAACATTGTAAACAATTTAAAAAAGGATGTAGACCTCAAAGTAATGATATATGTGAACAATTCTAATTGGCCAACGAACAAAAAACACAGGGCTATTAAATGCAGGATCTGTAAACAGAGATGAACCTTCCTTGAATAATAAACACCCAATAAGATAACATCTTAACTTTACTGATCCTTTCACAAATTTGGTAGATCTAAATAATCAAGTTACACTGTTTTACCATAATTGTTTGTATGCAATTCAGCCAGACAACTTGTGTTTTAATATTTGGATTATAGAAGCAGAGTATTGTGTTCGGCATATAGGTCCTGCCACTCCTCCCAATTGTATCTTAACATTCAGAAACTGAGAAGTATGGAGTCCCCTGGGGGCAAGGTCCAGAAAATAAGGAGCATTTGTCAATCTGTGTGCATGGTTTGCAAATCTGTGCGTACACCTAACATAGCGTATGTACGGATTTGTAATTAGAGGGGACTATTTCATAATTTTAGTGCATGGAGAACAAATCCATGGATATAGATTCATAATCCGTGGGAACAAATTTGTAATCCATGCGTGCAGATTAGCAAACCATGTGCAAATCCTTGCACAAGGTTTGCGAATACATACTTTGTTTCGTACGTATTGATTATAGTGTGCATATGGCTCCTTTTTTCTTTCTTGACCCAGCACCCGTAGGGCTCCATAGGGCTTGATAGAGGAGTGACCACATAATAGCCTAATCCCTTGGTTGGAGCATGCTGGCTGATGTTGGAGTGGTTGTGAAGCGGAACATTTGAGAACAGCTTTTTTGTGGGGGAACGCTGGCAGTGGCAGAGCAGAGGGTGGGAGGAGTACAATTGTCAGGTGATAGTTTGATGCATGCCAAGTGTGAAATCAGTGCAGCTCACATTGCCTGCCTTAGCTCACAGGTGTCAATTCTGTGCACAGAAAACAAGGTCAAATCCACATTGCAATACACAGATGGAGACACCTTTTAAAGGAAACAGGAGATGACTCTGATTTATCAGTTTAAAACCCAAACTTGAGTATGAATAATCAAGACACATAAAATAACTCATGTTGTTGTGTCTTGAGACCTGCATTTTTCTCTTGATTGTGTGCAATTTCACCCACAAAAGAGGTACAGATAGGCTTACACAGAGCCCTCAAAGTGAAGCAGTTTATCATTGACAGACTTTCAGCTTTCTGGCCCATCAAGAGTTGGTCTGAGAAAATACTGAAGTATTAGACTAAAGTTGCAACCTCAGTGCCGGGACACATTAGAATGTTGTTGGTGATTTTATTTCCTGCCAACTTGCAGAATAGTTGTTGCTGTAAGCTTGGCACAGAGACAAAGTGGTTACTTGGACTCTTGTTCACCTGCCAGACCATAAGACAATTTAGTGAACAGATCGTCTCTTATGCTTAGCAGATTGTATTCATCCACAGTGAGATTATACAAAACTGGATGTTATGAGACGACTAATAAAATGGTTTCAGCTTTTTGGTATCTCCATGTTACTTAGCTCCAGCACAGTTACATTACTTTTAGGACATTTTGTAATATGTCAATGTTACTGCATACCAATTTGGACTCAGTGTTCAGTGTGGATTAGTTTCGCCCCAACTGATAAGTATGATTACTAAAAAACGAACAGATTTCTACCTGATATTTTGCTGTAATAAATGCAGGATGTTTCAAGCCTTTGCTGTCAATTTTAGAAGGAACATCGTGTGCTGTACTGTCTAGAATTTGCACCCAAGCTGGAATGGGGTCATATCTAGAACAGGGAACTCTGACACCCAGGGGTGTCTGCTCCATGTTTGATCAGAGGCAAAGTATCTAAGCTGCAAAGAGACCTGTGTGGCTTTATTTCTTTGCAATATCCACTTCCACATTTCCCCCCACCAATGCTTCAGAAAGAGAGAGGGAAATGGAGCGTCTCTTTCCATCTATGCTTTCCTGTTGCAGTGACCCTTTTCACCAGGTCCGCCGTGTGTCTCCCTCCTCAGTCTGAGGAAGACGACAGGTGAGCCCACAGAGCTTTAAACTGCTAACCCCACGGCGCACCCACTTTCAGAGTGTCTCTTTGTGTACCTGGAGGTCTGTGCTCCTCTCTCCTTTCGGCCAGACAAGAGCAGGAAGGCATATGCACTCAAATTCAGCTGTCAACCTGTGAGTTTTCTTACATACCGCTGTCTCCAATCATGCTGAGATGGAGGTATTGGAAGAGGAAATTGCTTCTCTCCTGTGGAAGAAAACATTGCTGGGATTCATCTCTTGGAGCTGTACATATTTTATTTTCCCCTGTACCTGTGGTCATAAAATGATCTGTGGGCATTGTCCTATCTTTCACAAGAACTCAAGAACCATTAGGCGGTGTTTTTTTTTGTCTTGAATCCACTGCATGAATGAAAATCCATGCTTTTTTGTAGCTTGCTTAAAAAAATATTTAGTGCGCACAACTGTGTAAGACCAAGAACAGCATGTTACAAGTAATTGAACCTACAACAAAGGCCCTGCAGTTTGGAGTAGGAGATGAAATGATGGAAATAGGTCTATGCATCATATATCCACTCTGAAGAGCTGCAGGCTTTTACCAAGTTCAAATGCGTGTTGCTTTTGTTTTTCTTTGAATGAAAGAGTCTGCAAGTACAAAACACATCTTTGACAAGTGGGATTCAAAAATAAAAATCAGATAATCATTGAAGCTTTTCAGAGGTTTTGAGTACTGTAGCAAAAAAAATTGTGTAACTGAATGAGTATACAGTTTCGTGTATTCTAACTTTACATGAGAAACTGATTCTTAAGAAACCATTATTGTTTCACCCCGACATCTTCACACGGATAGCTTTACTTCCCACTCCTTCGATTTTCTAAACACACTTGATATTTCAGATTTAATTAATCTGAGACAAGTTATCAATTATTTTAAACATGCAATATTTAGTGCTGCCTTTACATACAAAGTCATCCCCTACACAGAAAACTAATGGAGCAAAGGTATCTTCATGTCTGTACAATATCCTTCTCTACTCTTATAAGTCATGTTAAATAATAACACTTACATTCATGGTAAGGTAAAAACATTAGTGTTTTTGCATTTTCATTCTTAACAGATGCCAAAAAATAACAGCAGGGCCCATATACGGTCCCTGACACTGCCAAGGCCCAAGCCTTGTTGCAGTTTGTGGGTGTGTCTGTTGTCTTCAATTCGGTCAACGTTACAATTCATTTTCCTTGTGTTTTTTAACATCCCGTCTAGTTCCTACATGTCTTCATTCCTCTCATTTTATTTTCTCAGCTTGTGACTGTTCAGCCATCCACCACTGATCTTAAGTTTTGTGCTCTCCAAAATATCTTGTGTATTTTTTCTGATTTTATCCCCAGCTAACATTTTTGCCACATTGTCAACAGGAAGAGGTGAAATCATACACTTTATAAATCTGCCAGACTCCTTCAGAGAGATTGATTTGATATGTCATGTGTGGTCTATTTGTCCCTGGTGTTGCTTTTACTATTCTGAATTAACCATCATTGTTGTGGGGGTTTGACCAATCAGAATCCATTATTTAACAGCCAGGTGATCATTAAGAAAGCCAGGCAATCTTTTTTATATATATGCATTATTTAAATCATTTTATTTGAAGTTAGAATGATTGAGGTTAAATAGCTTATCAAATATGACCACAGGTTCAATTAGCCTTGCACAGATGGAGATGATAGAAATCATCTTCAGAGGGTGACTTTTTTACTTTTATATAATAAGAATATTTCAAAGACTGTTTCACAATTTTTATAGACAGTCATTTTGTATATACCATGTACATCCTGAGTAAATCTCTGTATTTTTGACACATGTTTAAAGACCTGTTTCCTTCCCCCTCTCAGGCACAGGTGATTGGTTTGACAGCGTTGCTCATGACTGGTGATGCAACCTTGTTTAACACCCTTTTTTTTTTACCCATCGGCTGCACCCTCACACATCATTGCAAATTCAGGTCCAGCTCGGAGTGCACAGCATTTCTTATGGCCTTCGCCTCTGGTTACAACTGACAGTGAAATCCATCAGAAGGTAGAGCATGTATGTATGAAAATTTAAAGGGCATGCAAGCACCTGATTGGACAGTCAACGCATTCATCTTTCTCAGGTCGCTGAGCACGGCCGTATCATTGGTGTTTCTCACTGGGCTGTGCACATGCTCATAAATGGGAGATACTGTATAACAAGGCTTTTCTGTTTCCTTAATATCAGTATTTCTTAAAGGAGCAAGGCTTATTTTCTATTTTGGATTGATTTCAGAGATATATCTGGAAAAACTAAACAGCTGTGACACCATATCTTTAGGAAACACATGGTTAGTTTGATTGAAATACAGCAGTGGATAAATTGGGAGAACTGTATCTGTACATCATGTTTTTTAATCACTTTTTCTAACTCTGAATTCTCCCTTCTTGTGGCACATACTGGCTCTTTGCACACAATCAAATGTCCTTCATTAACCCATCGATCAAATGTAGTTTTTGCTGTGCTCAGAATTCATTTCATCCCATCAGTACAAGGTGAAAGGTCTCATTATGCCATTACTTTCTCAAAAGCCTTCGTATGTGCGGCAATTTAAACCTAACAGGCTTAACAAGGGGAAACTGAGGACCTCACACTTTGGAGACCGACAGACTAATGTACGATCCCAAAGCTTTTGCTGCTGAAACCGTTATTAATTAAAGTAATTATTGCTTTCACAGGCTGAATTACATTACAGAATGGTCTCAGAACTGTTGGAATGACTTGGCCTGAGCTTGGTTTAACTCTCCTTGAATATTTTTTTAAAAGACTGTTTTGCTAATGGGACAAAACTTCACTTGAAATCTAGTTTCTCATTCATAATGCCTTGAAATGACTCTAGAAACAACTAGCTGGAACACTCATGAATACTGATAAATGCCTGACCCTGAGTACTCATACAGGGGAAATAGAAAGCAGCACTTTGTCTCAAACGTTCATGTAAGGTGAATTTTGCATTGAGTAAACCATTAATACTCATAAACCATTGATTTTCCCCCGGATTATTCTGCCTTTACTGATAACAAGTGGCCTTTTCAGGGAAAAGGGAGTATTTTCTGCATCTGTTGTATTTGCATTTTATTTTTTAATTGTGCTGACTTCTCTAAACCTGCAAGGGAATGACAATAACATGCATATTTGTTCAAAGTAAGCATATGGGGCGAAGCCAAGCAACAGAAAACACAATAAATTACCAGTGTTATGTGATAAACAGTGACACGAAGATCATGTTTTTCAGCGGAAGCAGCTTTCAAAAAAGATCTCATCTGTTGTTCATTCAGAAGAAGAAGAAAAACAACTGAATACTCACTGCAACAACTGCATTTGTAAAAACGTATGCATGACAAATCCCAAAGGACAGGGTACACGGTAAACAATGCACTGAGCCTTCACTGTCTGGTGAGCACATGCATGTAATTGGATCTGGTGTTCACATGTACCAAAGCTCTTGCTAAAAAGCTAATTAGTGACAGATAGACATCGGCTCTTGCATGTATGAGTAAACAAATTGCTAAATGGAAATGAAAATACGATAGCTGCACTTCCCAGAGAGGTTGAACAATTAACACAGCTGCCGTCAGATGCCTTCACTATTTCTCCAAACCGTTCTCCGTGCAGCCACCGTCAAGAATATTTCATCAATAGCCCATCAACACAGAAAGAATTTCAGGCTGTAAACATCACTCACCTAGACTTTTGCAACCTTCTATTTAATTACACGGATTCATAGATGATATTTCAGCCCACATCGAGGGTCAGTTGCAAAACCCTGTTATGCAGACACTCGGTTGACTCAGACTTATGAGATCATACGGTTTTATTTACACTTGACTTTAGCATGATCCTTTGGAAGGATTATGTTTCACCACTTTACAACTCATCAAACACACTGTCAAATGAGTTTTACCTCATGATATTCAAAGACCTTGTGCTATTTTTTATTAGAGTTATTAAATGGAGGCGTACCCAGCATGTGCAAGCACCACTTTTTTTGTATCCATTGCTATTCAGAATTTCTGCCTGGCTGGCCCTTTACAAATTTTCCATATAAAGTGAAAAAGCTGCTGGAACTTTAATGTAACTACTTAAGTGTAAGACTATGGCATGACCTCAATTAAGATAAAAATCTTCAAGGAGTGGGAAACCCTCATGGAAAGTGTGAACTCTCAACTGTATGCAATTATAACTTACAGAGGATATCTGGCATCTACAGTACATATTCAAAATGGTGATGGAAAAGAAAATGGCCTCTGGACTTCATCAAAGCAGCAGAAAAACATTAAAAGCAAGTTCAAAACAAAAGCCTCAAAACCCACTCAGACCCATCTTAACTGACAAAGTCTTGAAACTCAGAATCTGGAAAGTCTTTCTGTCAGGCACAAACAGATGAAAGTTAGTCTTTAATGTTTCAATGAACAAAAGACAAACATACTCTTTGCACTGAGTTAGAACATTTGGTTTCTAAACCGATAGATAGCACTGCAGTGATAGCGAAGAACGAATATGTGCCAGTTTTGGCACAGCTGAGGAATCAATGTCATCGGAAGTTCCTTTTAGTAAATGCTGGCATCAGACAAAAATGTGTTACTTCTTGATTTTACTATAAAGCTTTGAATCTCTGCTGGCAAAACTCAACCATAGTTGAAGAAAACATCCCCTGTGAAAAATCCTATATTGACATCAAGTGTTTTGACCTCTCACTTTGCAGCAGTGATGTATAGGTGGACTCCAGGTCTCTATGACATTACTGTTGGTAGAAAACATATGCAACAGACCCCAGTGATGGCTTAGGTAAGAGGTAGGGATGTGCATGTTTGGTCAACTAAAAGATTAAATGTCACCCTCGCCATATGACACCAGAATTACTAGTTAGTGAAGCAAACTGTTTATTATTACGGCCAAAATTTCCACTCTGAAGCTTAGCCACCAACCACTAGGGCTGTAACTCCAATTAATAGCCAATACCATAATGCTATAGTGCTGTACTATGGTACAACTGTAGTCAGAGGTTAAGCTGACTTCAAACTCTCACCACTAAGAGGGGCAAAAAATACTTATTGTCAGACCATTAGATAAGAAAATCATGATCTTTTATCCTCTGGGGAACCTGAACATCTGTATCACAACTCTTGACATCCAAACCAACCTTACTTTAAAACATATCTCAACCTTATGGTGACTCTACAGGAAAAGTCATGAGATTGTACAAGTTGTTTTATTTTTAGGATTCATCCTCTGGGGACCATCAAATCTTTCCAAAGTGTTTCTGCCATATATGCTATAGGTGTTCAGATCATTAAATCATTACCAAAGTGGCTGACTGAACCAAGCCTGAGCAGCACAGTGATCTCAACAGTCACCAATGTCTGATACATCACCTGAGACCCTCACTATTTTTTAGATATTTACTCAAATCATGACCACAACTTGAATGGATCATCAACGTCTTTAGGATTAATCCTCTGGGGACCATCAAATCGATACAAAACTTCTTGGCTATCTTTTCAATCATTGTTGAGATATATCAATTTGGACCAAAGTGCTGGACTGAATCAACCCAGCGACACTGCAAGAATCAAGCTAGGACCATGGCTGTAACCATATTAGGTGTGTCAAATCTCAAATCTAGCCTTCATATTGTTGATTGTCTTGAAGGTAAGCAAGAGACTTAAATGGCATTTGATAACTTTAAGAAGAAAGATGTCAGAGAGATGTCTGTTTGGCAGATAAATATTATTGCAAGTGTGATATTTTACTCCTAGGCAAATTCTGCACCATAAAATGTAATAGAACATCAAAATTGCTAAATGCAAATTAAATATGCAAAATTGTTCAATGCAAATCATGTATTCCATCAAGTTCAAAACATTTTGATTCCAGCATTATATTCATTTAATGCTACATCCCAATCCCAAAGCTAATCAGTATATTGATTTTCCTGACTTGGATGCATCAGAAATAATTGATCAGAACTCCATTCAACAAACGACTGTCATAACTTATTCTCCTTTCTTCAAACACTTGACCTGAACTCCGACCTGCAAAAGCACGCACTTTTACTTTTCACACATCTGTGTAGAGATGTTGCTTTTTTGGCCAACTTTTGGTTTCATCGTAAATAAGTCACAAAAAAATCTGTTACACTGCGTGAAGTTTGTTATCATCAGACAAACCTCTGGGGGATGTTCTGTAAAAACAAGTGCTAACTCTGTGTAACTATTACAACTATTACAGTGAAACTGAGACTCACATGAAACCGATGATCAGATGAACTCCTCAGGTAAAACTGAATGCATATCGTGGTCACCATCGGAGGAACCTTCTAGGAGGAATGGGAGGATGGTGATTACCAAATGAGAGATTTTATTTTGCCAACATTGAGAAGGTCAACACCTGTTTTACTTTTGATCTCAACCTACCTCAACACAGATACAAAAGTCT
This sequence comes from Notolabrus celidotus, assembly GCF_009762535.1. Lineage (NCBI taxonomy): Eukaryota > Metazoa > Chordata > Actinopteri > Labriformes > Labridae > Notolabrus > Notolabrus celidotus. The sequence continues at coordinate 28,698,811 of NC_048279.1, forward strand.
TTACTGAAAGGCTTGACTGTTTTCTTCATCTCACATCAAATTTGCTTTATACTTTGGATATGTACTCCAAACCTGCTTTCAACACTAGCACTAACTTCATGAAACTTGCGGAAATCACGGCTGAGTTGCATGTGTGAACACAAATAGCCGAGTTTCTCACCCCAACTTCACGCTGAATATTTTCTACCATCCCCCTTGTATAATTTCAGGGTAAAGTGGGGCTGAACTCATGTGTGAACGCAGCTTGTAATCTTTAGGAGAATTCACTGAGAGTGGGCGGGCGGTCTTGCGAGCGAGCGAGCAGGGGGTGATGGTGTTTGTGTCATTCAGCTGGTGTTGCTTCTTGGATGAAAAATGCCACTGTAGCATAAATCAATAGCAGGCGACACCAGTTTGCCCTATTTATTAATGTTTTTAGGTCACAAACAGGGATAAGTGTGCTGCAACAATAAGGTGTTGCTACTCTCATTGAAAACTTTTATTAAAGATATCCCAAAAAATGTCTCTCAATACACCAATATCCCCTATCTTATAATCCTTCTAGTACAGAATCATGAGTGTTCAGGATTCTGGCTGTTTGCATGCACAAACCTGCTAAGTAACATACTTCAATTGGAAGAACTAGTTAACAGTACATCGCTGTGAAATATAGTTGCAGATATAATGCTTTCATTTAATTTGTCCAATCAGTGAATGGTTCTCAATGGGGTATTTGTTTAAGTGCTAACTCCCGTTAGCCACATTGCCTCTCAGCAAGCTCACGGCTAATCATAACGACTAATCATGACTCCTGTAACTCCAGTTAATCGACAAACGGCAACATAAAAAGGTATGTAAAATATGACAAAGCATTTTAATATGGTGATAAATATAGTGTTAATAACATAATAATAATTGTGTGGACAGTAATACAGTAATTATCTCCGCTCGTGGGGAAAAAATGTGGGTCAAGATCAGAATCATCATACGTGTTTGAGAGCGTGTTTCCGACACATCACAGCTGGTAAAACTCTCGTCTTTTACGGAGGACTTACTCAGAGATAGGTGTTAAATGTAAGATGTAACTCATTCCTATGTTGAACCTATCTCAGCTGGGGCAATGCCCAGAATGTTAGTAGAGTGTAAACTCCATTCTAAATAAGAACTTATGTTCAAACTAGGCTACGCCTGAACTTATGCACAGCTTGTGCATCCCGGTGCAGAGTGCTAACTCGTGTGGCAGAAGATTTTACCTGACAACAATTCAACTAAGAATTTAAAGATCAAACTTTAAAACCAGAATGATTGTAGAAGTAGAAAACTATATGATAAAGAAACACATCATACTTTCGCTTTTCAATAAAAGTCCCTGAGTGTTTGTGGGGGCCAAGTGGAAGTTCTCATTGTTAGGACTGAATAAGCATAATTTTGTAGACCACATGGATTACCTCCACTATCTGCCAAACTCTGCACACATAAGACACATTATCCTACAAGTGAGAGGACAGAGCTGTCGTGAGTTTGAAGAGCAATCATGAAAATATGCTAGTTCTACCTTCACAATGAACAGACGCTTACATTCAAACTTCTTTGAGACATGTTCGTCCATGAGAAGAGACATCTCATCACATCCTGCATGTAGGTTTGGTTTGCATCTACTGTATGTGTGTTTACATCATGCCTATCTCATTTTGGTGAAATAAAGAAATATGATAAGAGATCTGAATATGTTTTTCATGTGAAATGCAAAGGAAGCAAAGGCTCTGAATCTACTTTAACAGATGTGAGGCAAGCCAAGGTCTCAGCGGGAGATTTTAAATACCCAACTTTAATTATTTAACGTGTGACAGCCATTTTCATCATAAAAACATGAACATGAGTGACATGAATTTTGTACAGTAGCATTTATGTTGCATGACTTTCGAAATCAGTTATGATGCAGTTTTCAAGTCCCATAGATATTCTGAAGGTATGAAGCTTAGTTATAAATGAGGATTTGCAAATTAGAAAATGAGCTTTGGTGCTTAAAATTACTGCTCCACCTTCATTACAACATGTAAGAGACCAAAACAGATTGCTATCGCTGAATCCAGCCCCTACAGGGCAAGCGGACTGCTTCGCTTTGTGTCAGGGTCCTGATCACCCTGCCATGGTTCCTGTGCTACTTCATGTGCTATCTTACATTTTGTAGATGTATTGAAATTTTTTTTCAAACTTTGACAAAAAGTGCACAATCGTTTCTTTAGTCACTGTTCATTTGTCCAAATTTGCTTTCATGGTCATATGCACCTCAGTGAAGCTCCACTCAAGCACAAAGGTTGATGTGCAATCCTATCGACTAAGATTACAGAGGAAGCCAAAGGTTTGGCTCGCCTTTGAACATAGTGCCACTCTAAATACCCCTCAGACCCTCTGGTGGTAGCACTGATCAGGGATCACAGCAGTGGAACAACTCATTACATCTCCTGTATGATCACGTCTTGAAATGACTGTTAGCTGGTGTCCTCCTGTCGTATTAATAAAACTGCTAATTAGAGCCTCATGTCTGTATTACGTCAGATGTCATTACCTCAGGGGAAAGATCCTGTAATGGGTACTTCCACAGACCTCTTAATGACATTCACACTTTGATGAGTCCCGTGTTTGTGTTTTGGGAAAGAAAAATGGATGTTCACCTTTGAACATCTGCTCGAGTGTCTTGAGCATTTTTCTGCACTGAGTGCTTCCTGGTTTTATTTACACTGGGGTGTTTTGATATCTGGTACGAAATGACAAGTGGAAGTGGAAGCACAGTCTTGTTTAGTGCTCATTTTTGTTTCTGCCCTCCGTTCAAAGTCTACATCTGTTTCTGTGTCTCCAACTGAGTCACTGTGTTTATTTCTTCTTGTCTGTACCTGCATCATTGTCTCTGTAAGAGTTTGTTGCTACTTATCTCCCAGAGTTTGTTGTGAACTTTACATTTCCCTGCCTAAGCCTATCCCCATTCTCCTGCCAGAGCTGTTTCTGCATCTCAGCCTGTGCCCACTCCTGAAATTTCTCCTCATTTTGAACCTGTCATGTCCTCTGGTTCCTCTTCAGCCTCTGACTCAGACTCCTGGCTGTCAGCATGTCCCACATCCATACTACATAATTTTCATACATAAAAGTGTACCCTGCTTATCTTTAAGTATACTATTAAAGGTAGTGATACAGAACAATGGCATAGAATATTGGATCCTTAACTCAAATTACTTGGAGTTAAATATTTCATGTATCATACTAAACCATTTTATGAAACTGTATCTCACGAGGCAGTTAAAAGCTGATTCACACAAGGGATGATTTAAATCAGAGGGATGCAAAATGAATATCCATTCTCCTTTTAAACGGCAGAGGGCGCCATCTGCCTTATAGTTCTTTTGATTTATGTGATGACATCTCTTACATCCTTAGCCAAATAGAGACATGGTGCCAACAGGTGAAGATTTTGCATTGTTTCCCACTCATTGATGATCCACTGTGAAATATTTGCCAGGTCTTAAAACAATTTTTTTTCGTATCCAAATAAGATTGCCGTCTGCTTTGGATAAACTAGAGAATGATTGCTCTGTCTACTAGTCCCATAAACTGTATGTTGGATAGTGTCTCCACACCTGTCTGCAGGTGACAGACAGAACTCAATAGAATACATACAAAAGAGCTTGTACCTCTTTGGGTGGTGCTTATTTAACAACTAGTTTTGCTGTTGATGGTTCTGGCTGTTTCATTTATCTTCATGACCTAGCAGTAGTACTGTGTGTGTCCTTTCAAAATAAAAGCACATTAGCAGAGCTGGGCCCAGGTCTGTTGATCTTTAACTATCGAAATTACTTATTTTGCAAACTTTGAATTTGGATGTTAATTAGAAAAAAAACTATTAAAACCTTTAACTCCTGCTGTCAGTTTTGCTTTACTTCACTTCACTGTGGGAAAACATCACTGTGGCAGCAGACATCAACTACACTGAGCTGGAGAGCCTAGTGATGTGTCAGATGTGAAGATCTCAACTTTTAAAGCCAGCTCTTTTAAGTGAACGATGTGCCGTTACTTTAGGGAGCCATTTGGGAGCTAAAACAGTCAACTCTTGCTGAGCTGGGCATTGTGAATATTTTTGTATCTGATTACATTACAGTTATTATATTATTATATGATAGTAAATATTATACATGTTCTGCTGGAAGAAAAATCAAGTATGGATTTTGGACAAAGCTCATGTTATGCCTTATCTGCCCTCTAGTCACCCTCCAGAGTGTCGTTGGGTGACTGGAGGGCAGATAAGGTTCTAACCTGTCTGCTCAGCTATCCCCTATTCCGTTATCTACCTGCAGGTATAAAAAGGCAGTTTTCAGCGCCAATTCCAAGATTGTCTACGCTGCACAGATGCTGTATCATGCATATCCAAACCACCATTTCTGCCCTCTAGTTTGCCTGTTATATCCCTGATAACTGCAACCTGTTCAACAAATGTTTTGCACTTGGTTGAACTCTATTGACAGTTTTCCCAATAACAGAAATGAGCAATGAAAAAAGTGGCAAAAGGGAATGGATTAAGTGCAGCAGACCTTGGGACAATCCCTGCCCTTGGACATTTCTGACAACCCAGCTGGACCTGCTGGTCAAAGCCCTGCTCCAGGCGCTATGACCGCCCAAAGAAGAGAAGGAAAACAGCACAGGGGCAAAGCTAACCCTATCTTGGATGGCTGCTCTGCTACCTTCAGCTGGAGGATAATGGAATAGTTGTAAAAATGGGGAATCAGGCTGCACATCAACTGAAAGTCAGACTGTGAGAGACTGTTTGGGCCACAGCTTACAGAAACCAGCTCTGACTCCACACTGCAGAGGACAAAGGGTGGCAGGCTTTGTTTTCATCAGTATGGCATCAACTGTTGTCAAAGGTGATGGACAATTTTCATTTTGAATATCAGGATGTGGGTTATATCAAAACTAATCACCTTTATGATGCTATTTACTCTCTCAAAGCTATAAATTGAAAATTGATTGATATGATTCAGCACAGATATGTATTAGAGGTGAGGCAAAAAGAATCAATACTCAAAAGTATCAGGGTTTTTACTACATTTTTTCTGTTTTAATTTCAATTGGTAGATTTAAGTTTATACAAAAAGTGGGGTAGAAGTTGACAACTTGGCATCTGACTGGTTAAAACCATTTACCATTGGTGTGACAGGGAGGCAGCTTCTTGGGCTCAAGCCTTGAATGCTTTCACAGAAGGTCCAAATCTCTCTGGTCATAAACAACCTTTTACTCAGTGTCAGCCCCTGCCAGTCTCTATGATTTAGCCAGCCAATAAAGAAAGTTTTACTGATGAGGAATTTATCATAGGTTAGTGAATGAAGTGACCGTGGAAAAATGTTAGCTTGCAACAGTTAGCAAAGTTAGCTACAGGTTACATCCATACAGACTTAGCTTTGGCTGTTCCCAATGAGGACAGAGTGTTATCAGCAGCATATGGGTACTCAGAGAAACTGCTGTACCCGGCATCTTTTCTACAGAGTGTTTCTTACGCCAACCTGTTTGCCACGACTTAATCAGTTCAGCCTGGGCAATTCAGGAAGGGGCTGGTGTTGCTGCTCTTGGTAACCAATTATACTTGATGGGACAAGTCTTGTCCCCCAGGTTACCAAGAAAATAGATGCTTGTCAGAAGACGATCTGTTCCCATATATGGCTTTTCTGTCTCTGCAATTATCTTCAGAGTGTTGTGATTTTTTTTTTAAAGAGAATAAATGAATGAGAAAAAGAAAAGGGACTGACTGAAATAAGATTATATTTAATGTTATATGTTTAAACATATGTAAATAAAGTCTATGTATATGTACATTTGTTTTGGTTTGTGTAGCATGGGGCGATATAAATCACATTTAATAATGCAATTGTGTTTTGTTCCTGGACAAGTAAATAACCCTAATACCTGGATTCCTTGATAAATTGAGGCAATTGCTTTGTGATAGAACGATTTAAAGGTTAAATCAAAGTGACTCATTCAATACACTCAACCCATCTCTCTCTCTCTCTCTCTCTCTCTCTCTCTCTCTCTCTCTCTCTCTCTTTCTCACACACACACGCACACACACACACACATCCTCACCCTACCAACTAAGTGAAGGCGAGAGGTGTGCTTGTGTGCATCATTCAGTGTGACCTTTGTTTCTGCAGAAACCATCACTTCATAGGTTGATAATTGAGTTGATCTCATTAAAGCGGGAGACCTCCTACCTTGTGAAGTATTCACTTAACAGCATTTAAGTTTTAAAGTACAGAACATGTTAGCAGCGACAAAGTAGGCAGGGTGCAGGTGGATATACCTCCGGGTATATGTGAGTGTGCGTCATCTTGATGCAATCACTTTCTGCCTTTTCTTATGATGTGGAGTGAAAATTGGCATACCTGACAAAGGGAAAAAAACTCTACATGGTTTTGAAAAAAAAAAATTTGTGATAACCAGCTATATATTCAAAAACTTACTTTGCCTTGGCCAACACAGGTTGTTTTTAAATGTGCTATATAAATAAAGTCAACTTGACTTGACTTGATTTTGTTGCTCTTGGGAAGCTGTCATCTTATTATTTGCTGAATGTTTTGATAGTTACTCTGTATCGGGGCTGACATTTTGGATTCAGTTAAGTTTAAAGTTAACTCTTATAACCTTCAATTTCTTCCATAAGTGCTACTTTAGGCTATGTGCTTTTATTACCATCAACCACTTTGCAAGGCAGTATTGATAGCAAGAAATCCCTGTCCATGGAAGATAAACAAGAGTAAGTCTGTGCAGGTCATATTTCTAAACTGGATTTTTTAACTTAATTTGTTGCTTTACAGTAATCAAGGGGAAAAATGTTAATTCTGTTGAATGCACAAATTATATCTCACGAGGAGTTCCTCATTAAAATTCTAAAAATCTATAGTCCCCTGACCTGTTGCACCTGCAATATGTGCACAGATGGCGTGTCCTCTCTCCTGCTCTGCTGCTCGTTCTGTGATGCACAGGAAACACATTAACACAGGAGTCGCCTGGCTTTTTTTCAGGTCCTAGTTTCCCCTAAGGGTTACTTTCAACAGTGTCTGCATCCTTCTGTTCTCATTATTGCGCCATCAGTGTACTATCATCAGTGTGGACTCCCAGCCCCCCACAAACGGCCTAAACCTTTAAATCACTCATTAAATGTGCACCACAGCCTGAAAAACACCCCATGTTGGTCTTTGTGCAGGAAACAAACAGATGTCTTAATACCAAGTAGAAGATAAAGAAATGTTTTATTTCCATTAAAAAATAAGAAAGGACAGCCAGGGAGTAGAGTTTGATGACTGGATCTGTCACAGTTTAAAATACTCTAAGTGCTATTTTACCTAAATTGAGCCACCTTCAGTGGAACTGAAGCTGTGGACTGTCTTAGCTTTGTACTAATGTTCTCACCCCCTGAGGCTGGTACACAGAAACTACTCAATTACAGGAGAATCAGGCAGTTTGTTGGCACTGATAAGCTTGGAGGTAACTATAGCAGTGTCCAGTTTAACTCGGGGAGGGACATTTTATTGGCACCTTTATTGACAGAAAAGGAAGAAGCAAACTGCACATCAACACTGAATTACACAAGCCAAACTATCACATACTCTGTGAGCCTTTAGGTAGGATTGACTGACATAACACTATGAAGACGGAGGAGTTGAAAAGTTTGGCATCTGAAAAAAAACTCAAAGTACAAGTCTCAGCTTGGCCACAGCTTTAAATTCTCTATTCACCGTCTCTATGCTAATACAGTATCACTGAGGTCTTTGCCAGAAGCAAAAGCAGAATACGGAAGGGCAACAAAACAAAGCTGCATGGCAAATGTCCTGCAGCTGAAACTGCAGAAACCAAATTATCCATCCAACACTGTATGAGAATCATCGACATCTGGTCAAATATTCAGTGACCGTCCTCAAAGCACTGCTAAAGTTTTAATCATTTCAATGTTGCAGTTCAGAACTCTTACAAGGCATTAGCTCCAGTTTTGAAATCCTCCATCTGAAAACAAGGACATGATCATTCACAAGGCATCTGCATCTTATAAAATCAGCCCTCTAAGTTCAAAACATAAACCAATGAGTTGAGTATCTCACACTCTTGCAAAGTTGCCAGCAGCTGTGATAAAATCCATCCATCCATTATACCAACATCTATTTCTCAAAAGTCTTTTTTTTTTTTCTACAGGGCCTCATCAGACTTAAGGCAACCACATGATGAAGCAGTTGAGCACACGCTGGACTGGTCGCCAGTCTACCATAGGGCTAACTAGTGAGTAAAATCACTCTTTTTCAGGCCTACTGGCAATTTAGCTTACACTTCAGCTAGTGTGCACGTCCCTGGTTTGTGGAAGGAAACTTAAGCACCCAGAGGAAACCAGTGCAGGGTTTGAATATGAAACGCAACACTGTTTTAGTTAATCTGTCACCATATTGGCACTAATAAAGGTCATCCCTGATTAGGGGTAAATTTTTATCAGCATCTTCAGACGTCACGCTATTTAACACCATATTTGCTGGCTGTTTTCGTTTTCTGTATAAAAGGATTCAGAACTCTGCCTCAACGTTGGTTAACTTGTCCCGTTTTTGAACTACTTTGTTCTCCATGTCTTTCTATCTCTAATCCCCCTGGTGTCGTAGGGGGTGAGTGAGGGCTGGCCTCAGTCATGAAGGGTTTACATCAGGGGTGTCAAACTCATTTCAGTTCAGGGGCCACATACAGCCCAAGTTGACCTGAAGTGGGCCGGACCAGTAAAATCATAACATAATAACCTATAAATAATGACAACTCTACATTTTTCCCTTTGTTTTAGTGCAAAAAAAGTACAAGAACATTCGGAAAATGTTCACATTTAATTAGCTATCTTTCTACAGAAACAACTGTTGTAGTTTTTGCCATGCTGAATCTCATAGTGGGGCCAAATATTTTACTCTTGAAGCCCTGAAACCTGCTGCGGACACGCCAAACACACAGGTTAGCCATTCAACTGACACACAGTGTGTAATGTTTACTGCAAAAGAACAGAGAGACTATAATAATGAACAAGGTAAAGTTGACTATTTTGGACCCCTCAGCTCAAACATGAACAGTCTGCTTGCTGGACAGTGTTGTATGCAGGGATAGTGCTAGTGTTAGTAGTGAGTGCACCTGTAAGGCATGCACATGTATGGTAAGCACGCGTATAATTTGTGGCTCCTTTTGAAGATTGTGGATCCACCGTTCCTGCTGTAATAAGTTTAGATATAAAGTTTACATATATGTAAACTTCAGTGCTAATTGGATCATCTTATAGTGCTTTGAGAAAAAAAGACCCGGAGGGCTGTTCAGGTGCGCTCCATCAGTGCTATGTTTTTTTTACGACCCCCAACAAACAAATCTGAAATAGTAGTTACTTTTATTGAAAAAATGCGGTTAATGTCTTCTCTGTAGTGTTTTCACTTTGCAAAGTCGTTCCGCGGGCCGGATTGGAACTTCTGGCGGGCCGGTTTTGGCCCGCGGGCCGCATGTTTGACACCCCTGGTTTACATGCTTTTGATAAGTGGCACCATCTGTTGTAACAAACATTGGCATTCAATCACTAAACCCCAAATATAGGACAACCCCATTTTTCAAAGATGTATGTATACATAAAAGAAAAGATCTATTTGGGTAAATATGGTGTATACTAAAGATAAAAGCCATTATTGTTATTCAAACCAGCTGCTAGAACACATGGGAGCTTGCTCAATTGGTTGTATTACTGAATACCTCATGGATAGATCACTTCAAAACATTTATTGGACACCTTTACAGATACAATATTTACACTTAAGTAGTCATATATAAGTAATCTAATATCTTAACTTCCTGAAAACCGCTAGAAATATTCTATTTTCAGTCTGGCTGTCAATATTTTAATGCAAACACCACCAAACGATAACCTCACGATTTTCAAAAGCTGATTTTGACTCACTCAGAGTTACATCTGCCTTTGTTACAATAAATACTCTGGATAAGCTGAAATTCACATTTTCCTCACTGTTTACTTTAACCATTGATATTCAAAGTAATTCAAATTGTACCAATAGCCATGAAAACACACCTCGAGAAGCACCGTCTTTACAGTAAGCAGAATGAAAATAAATCATTTTCCTAAGATCATTTTAAGTCTCCACATTAGCTGAATACAATTGAGGAGTACTTTTGCACATCTTGAGGGCAGTGACACAGAAGTGTGATTTTTTATAGCAGTTTTCCCTCTGCCTCCAAAACCACTGAGCAGCCAAGCTGGTATTTCAACTCCTGGGCCTTAAGGTTGTTCCATCTGTGCTGAGGTGATTGATTTAACATCAGACCCCAAACAGTGTGGCTGGGAGGAACCTAATCCCTCACCCTTGTTCTTGTCCCTTCAGTATCAAGGATGGTATTGAGAGTAAAGTTGTTAAGATTGTTAAGTGTTTTAAATATTCAGCAACACAGAGCTCCTTCTGTCTTTCTTGCACTGATAACTCTGATTACATAGCAGGCAAAGCGCAGCAGAGCATTTGCTTCCTCTGTCCCCGTAAGAGGTTTAGTATGTCCTCAGATGCCTTTATGAATTTTTACTGCAGCACTTTACAGTGTTTTTGCAGCAGAAATACTAGCATGGTTTAGTAGCACCTTTAAAAGGAGTTGGGAAGAGGCTGAACAGGGTTGTTAAGCAGGAGTTCAGGATTATAGGCAGACAGCTGCCACACCAGGAGGAGAGACGGACACCATGATACCAGCTGCTGCAGGAAGAGGGTACGGGGTAAGATCAAGGACACAACCCAACAGGGCAGTGTTAGCAGTGTATCAAAGGAGACTTAGGATGTGGTGCCAATGAATAAAAAACAACTGTGGCTATGTGCACTTATACTTTTATATGCACTTTATGTATGCATATTCCTATGTACACTGCATGTGATGTGTCTGACAATGACATTAGAAATTACAGCTCCCAACTGTTGGAAGGAATATTTAACATACTGCAAATTCCAAAAGAACTACGTACCTTGGCCCTACGTACACGAACATTTACATGAACCACATTATAGGAGCTTCTTCCTTTTTAATTACCCAGCTTTCTGATTCATCACCTGACTGTGTAAAGTTCTCACCAGGGACAACCTGTACACACACGTCATATCAAATGAATCTGTTGTTATAAAGTTTATGATTTCACCTCTTCCGTATAACAATGTGGCAAATACATCAGTGTTCGATAGCATCCGTCAACAACATGGAGTGTTTTTAAAATGACTCGCAATTTATTTGGAGAGCACAGAACTTTGGATATGTGGTTGACAGCTGACCAGTCAACAGCAGGGCAACAAGACAAGAGCAGAAAAACAGCACAGATACTAGCTGAGAGAAAGACATTGACCAAATTGAAGAAAACAGACAAGGAGCAACAACAAACTGCAACAGGGTCTGGGGTTTGACAGAGTTCCAGGACTGATTGAGTGAGAGGAGAATGCCAACAGAAAGGTTACAGAGAAGACCTTATAAGGTGTTGCTGTTATCTGTTGGAAATGCCAACAGAAAAACGTTAATAATTGGAATCATTCCCATTAAAAGACTACTGGAATGGAAATGTTAATTACACCCCAAGTATACAGGCTAATAAGAATACTGTCGCCATGGAAATGCTACTAAGAGGACTATTCTTTTTATTCATATACATAAATCGTTTGTAAAGAAGTAGAATAATCTTCAAATCAATACTTAGTGTCAACTTGTTTGTGTCTTAAGTTTATGGCCAGGTTATAAGTGGGATGATGTGCAGTGAGCGGGTGATTATGCAAAATAGATCCCATCAGGGTTGTCTCACCCTGTCAGGATTCTAGTTTGCATAATCCCCTGCTCCCTAAACATTATCCCTTACCCTGTCAGAAGGAAACGATAACCACCAGAATCACGAAAGCAACATTTAAACTACACTGTGGAGAATTTTTAAGCATCACAACGGTGTATTCTGAGACCATAGTTGAGTAAACAAACATCGACTGCTGAGACAGTAGAGTCAAAGGCAAGCAAACAAACAGAAGACAATCGCCTACTCAGATCAACAGGGACAATAATGAAAGGCTTCCCAGCATCAAAACATTAATCAGCACCTTACAGTAAACACCGCCATTGTGCTTACAGCTAAATGTCAGCCTTAGTATGAGACAGCAATCCAAGATGTATAATTCAAGCCAGACCTCCACACCTCTCAAGGATGTCACTCATCTTCTGGCATCAGCATCGAGCCTTGCCATTTCCTGTAAATATTTGATACAGAATAGTAACAGCTGAGTGTCTCTGCTAAGATTTTAGACACTTTTCTGTTAATGATACGTTGGTTTGTGCGTACGCGCAAAATGGAACTATAGCAGTACAATTAAATCTGAGAGGGTTTGCTGCTGTTAGAGCTGGAAGACTCAAGGAAAAACTGTCAGAGTATTTCTTCTAATGATCCTTTTTACTGGTAAATCTGCCCTCCTTCTAGTAATCTATCCCTTCGATAAAGTTTCCTCTCTGTTCCCAACATTTGCAAGAGAACCAGCTTTGCTCATTGGTGAGGCTGCTTTCCACAAAGCCAGAATTTCCTGGGAGAAAAAAAATAAGCAAAGTAGCAGATTTTGAGTTTCATCAGCTGCTGTGACAAGTAAAAAAAAACTATTTTGCACTACCTAGATTGCCAGTGAACTTCACTCAGCCTCTTTTCTATCACCTGCTTTGAAGTGCTCCCTCTCTGGAATATCATTTCTGCATGTTTCCACTATTTTGGCTGCTTTTCCCGTTTGGGGAAAAACTCATAGAGAACACCGTCAGGCTCTTTCACTTCGTCAGTGAAGGGGAGAATTAATCTTTCGCTGAGGAGAGCAGATCGGCGGGTGACAAAGCAGCACAGCCATTAGGACTGCGAAGGAGGCCAAATGCGCTTGTGGTCGAAGATCGACGCAAATGACTGCGCCAGGGGGACGACAATTCCCCTCCGTCGGAGCTTCTGCTAGATGATCATTAGTGTGCTGGGTTTGATTGATATGGCACATTTCCGATGGCAGGTGGACGACTCATCTCAACATGGCAGTCCCCGGTGATTAATCTCATTTTAAGATGCATCTGGAGGAGTCAAGTCATTCTAGATGGGCGGGTGTAAATTAAAGTGTATAATATCGCAGCACAGTCTGAGCCATTTGGAGCATGCAGAACTCTAATGTCAGTGTTTCACATCACTCAAATCAGCTGCCAGGGTGGATGTGAGTTGTGATGAATGTGTGGAAAGTGACACAAAGTGAATGTTAGATTAATAACTACTATTGTACGAAGAAGCGCATCATGTTGAGACAGGTGCAAAAAACTTTCAGGATGATTCATCATTGCTCTTCTACTTGAAACAGTCTGTCAATGCTCCCAGCATTGGCAGTGGAGGGATTAGAGCTCCTGATCACCACTTTCGAAATCAAAGCTTCACTAATTATATCCATCGTTTTCAGTCCCATATAATGATACCTTAGCATAGACCATTGGTTGCTTCCAAGTCCTGTTTGAAAAGCAGTTTGTGCTTGGTTTAGTTTGGGACTGTCAAATGATTAATTTTTTAAATCGCATAATTTCAAAAGTTAGTCATGATCAATCACATTTTGAATCACATGTTAAAAATGTCATTATTTTGCATTTGGAAAACAGTTCTTGTCAGTTAATATTAATAATGTGAAGCAATTCTTAACATTGTCTTCATTTGGGAACTAAAATAATTAACTCTTAAGATCTGGACTTTTGCCTATTATTTAAACATAATGCTACACTGCTGCACCAGTATGGTCTGAAACCACAATCATCCATTTTTCAATGAAACCTATCTTCAGTTATTTAACCCATACTTGAGATTTTGGTAGATCAGTCCTGATCTTAAAGTAGTATTTAATTGGTTAAGTTACTATGTTGGTTTTCAGAATGTTGTAATCATCCCTCCAAGCACCTTCTTTGTAGATATGTCCAGCTGCAAGAATTGTTGGTGTAGCAAGTGTGAAACACCTCCACTCTTGACTCCCTCCTTGACGGGGTAGCTCCCTTATCTTTCTTTCAAGCTAAATCAGTGCCCAGCATGCAGCTGTCACAAATCAAAGAACAGGCACATATATAAAACTATAGAATTAAATCGATTTTCCCAGCACCAGCCTTACTGTCAATATACCGATCCAACTACTTGAGCCTGTATCAGACCAAGCTCTGCAATCAGTGTTGGAGTAAAGCATCCTTATTTCTATAGGGGCGATTGTTGAAGCGGTCATATAGGAGGAAATGTGTGCTTACAGTATCTTCAGTGTATGGGTAGAAGCAGGGTACTGCTGATAAAGACTAGTATGTGTGGTCAGCATAACAATTAACCTTGATAAATAAAAGGTAAAACCACCACAGCCCAGGCTTAGGCACCCAAGGTTAATGGTTTGGGAGAAACTATTTCTGACCCCAGGAGATTATTGTAATTATAGGTTCTAGAGGATGTAATACTACAGTGAAATTAGATGGGTTTTTGCTTTGGTCCCCATAATCATGGGACTGTATAAATAGGAGAGAGAATCTCTTGATATGAAAATCAGTATGCTCATTTCACAGTCTTAAACGATGGGACTTGTTCTGAAGTCTTATTCTGTGCGGTTCAGTCAAAGGGCTGTAAGGCTGTAGAGTTCAGTGGCTACCATGGATTCTTTCATTCAGTTAATGCCTTTTGCTTGAAAGCGAAACACAGCCTGAGAACTCATTGTCTGCTGCAGATATTTAATTGAAACGCAGTAAGGGGGTTTGTCATTTGCACTCTCACTGTGAAGACTTTTCCAATATTGTAAAACTTTCTGTGCAGGGTCGATGTGAAATGATTTCTTATTCTGTATAACTAAGTCTGCTGTGAGGAGGACTTCATAGTAGGCCTAGAAGCTTGTGTATTCATGCGTATTTCAATTCATCACTGTCATCAGTTGCACAAAATATTTTGGGGCATTATCAAATCATGATTTGATAACATTTGTAGAATTACAGCTTATAGAGGAATAGAGCAATCAGTGTGAAATATTTGGCAATTTGTCAGATTAGATTGGATAAAGTTTTAAATGCTTCACATATTGTTAAAGACTACACAATTAGAGCACAGAGAGGTGTGAATACTTCTATAGGCACTGTGATAGACTTTCATATTTGACTTTGAGATGGCAAGTTAGTTTATTTTGAAATATTACATCATTTTTCTCAAGTTATTTTCATTTAAAATACAACTGATGCAAAAGAAACTTTAGATTGAGTATGTATCAAAACACTTAGTGTGATAGCACTTTCAGCATATCCTTTGATATGAGGTGTTGGAGCTCTTCATACTTGGATCAGAGGATGTGCTTTTATGTCAAGTGGATGCCAGGTGGGCGTCATTTCAAATCAGCAGAAATGCATTATATTTTGGCTCCACTTGACCTAGACAACATGTTATTCTAAAGACAAACATCAAACACAGAAACAGAGCCAAAATACGGCAGACAAGAACAATGCATTTCTGAAATAGCTTTATTTGTCCCTCCTCTGTATCTCCTCAAACTGAACATCACAGACAAAATAGATTCCCAATGTTTCCTAAAACTTTTTGCTCAAACTTTTTAAATTTTCAAAATACTTTTAGTGTCAGGCATACTGCAAATAATTGCATTCGATTTTTAACCTATTCACTATCTGCATATCAATATAACACATTCTGTTGATAGACACTAAGGAAATGCATGTAAAGTAAGGTACAGTATATGGGGATAATGATTTGATATATGATCATAGATTTCTAAATTGGTGCACAAGTTTTGAAAAATGTCTCACTGGTATAGAGTGCACATAACTCCTGCAACACATTAAAAACAATGTAAAATTCAAATTTAAAGCTGCAATATGCAACTTTTTTGCCTTCAGGCCGAAACATGAAATGCAACCCTTCTAAACCCCCAAACCTCCAAGGGGGAAAGTTCATACCCCAACACTTGTCATTCATCCTGATGAGCTGTCGACTTTGAAACTATATGCAGCCTGAAGCTAAGCTAGCAGTCATCCAAAGGCCAACACAAGCACTGAAAAAAACATAGACAAAGAAGAAAAATGGTACCTCTGCCTTTTTTTGTCCTGGCTCATTGTTTCCTGCGTTAAAGTCTGTGGTGTGATCATGCTGCATTAGTAAAGCCATTATTCTCATCTTAAAAGCTTAAACCAAGCTCACCACTTATCACACTCACACAAAATCTTATGACCACAAAAGTGTTGCTAACAGGCTCCCACATCAATATTTTAAGATATAATCTAATATAAAAAATGCACCAGTCAGCAATAAAAGAGTAAGAAGACCTTGATGCAGCTTTCATTCATGCCTACAAGCTCCAAAGATTTTTAATTGATTTTAGGGAGCCTTCTTAAAACAGCTACACCCCCTCTGCAAGGAGTCAATACAAGCTAAGATACAACATACTAGTGCAGCATTTATGTTCAGGTCTGGCAAAACAATGGTAATCGATACCTGAGGAATAGGTGGTGTGCTCCTGATTGAACACAGGATCATGGTAAACATGATCAATACAAGAGCAAACTGGGTCATGATCTTTGGAGGGAATCACTGAAAAGTAGGTCCCATATTTTCCTCTCGACCCCACCAAGGATCAGATAGATGATACAGGAGTCAAGCACTTACTTTAATACTGAATGTAAAATAATTTACTTGTGCTATTATGGTGACACTGGTGTCATACTGTTTTTACATCCTGCTGTGCACAATATGAATTTTTTAACAGTCAGCTAAGGGCAGAAAAAAGCAGCACTGCAGTGAAACAATGGATGCTAATGTCATCATATCCATGCATATGGATCAATTGCTATCAATTAAAAACAGGCAAATAAAACCATTGAATTTTGTTCTGCAGCCATTGAAACAACTATGAATACATCTGTTTACACTTATCATTCCTTGTTAGTGCTCCATCAATCAATTCACACCAAAGATCCCAGCACTTTTAGAGTTGTCTCTATTGATGGTACTCTGTTATGAAATTTGCTAACAGGGTAAACGAGATGCTACAGACAAGCAGTTCTAAATCTGCGTGGATTGTTTTTGATTCTGGGAGAATCCAGGGTGGTTGCTTTAATATGTCTCTCCGGTTCCAACTTTTATGCAAATTGTATGAACCATTGCTGGATTTGTGATACAAACCTGATAAAGGGTCTTTACACATGTGCTCTCAATTGTTTTTTACCCAAAGCAGAAATACCTGATTAAGGGCCCGAGTCCATTAACTTTGTTTTATTGTGCTGGCCCTCAATTTCAGAGGGTTTCTCACAGGCTCTTACTGTTGCTAGGTTATGAAAGTTGTCATATGGCACTAATGCTGCCCAGCAGGGGAGTCTAATTTAAATTGCCCTGTGTGCTGGATATTTGCTTTTATTAAAATTGCTTTTACAAAGTAAACTTAAAAAAAACACAAAAGGCAACAAATTTTGACCAAGAGTGAGCATAAGCTCTGTATCATACATAGATGTGGCCTAAGTGGCGTCACACATTGGTTTCTGATGTGAAGTTTTGAAGCCTATCTTTGATGGATGCCATGCTGGAAAAGCTGACTCAACCTAACTTTTGTCGAGCTAACATGAAACAAAGAGGTGGACTTACGGCGGTATTGTAGCCTCCTCGCTAACAGCTACAGTGTGTCCACGTCACTCAAGTCAGCTGTGCCTCTAATCATGCGTAACTCATAACCCCAATATCTTCAAAACTATTAATTAAAAAAAAAATTCCTGTACCAGGCTGTAAACATGTTTAATTTTGCTGTAAAGATGAGCTTCTTTGAAAGGGTGTAGGTGGCTTCTGTGGCTTCTGTGGCCTGCCTCAAGTGGACAATCGAGGAAGTGCAGTTTTTTTAGCACTTTCACATCGGCTTCATTTCATTTCATATCAAGTCTAAGTTGCTGCATGATTTATACCCTTAAAGACAAGTCTGGTTAGTTGCCTCTCTGTACAGACTTGTTGACATCAGAACTCTTAGTGCTGAAAATGCTGAACTGCATATGTTTTTTAGGCTTTGCCAGTCCCAAAAACATGATTAGTAGACACAGCCCTTGAATGTGTTTACTAATACTTTAGGTTAAGACTTTTCTTTCAGGATTAATTCAATTGCATAAAAAAATCATCTCTGTGTAACATATATTGCTAAAAATCCCATCACAACTAAGCCAAGGTACATGGAAAAAGCAGAGATTTAAAAAATAACAGCAAATAGCCTTTCTCTTGATCAGTTGATGGTAACTCTTGATGGACTTCAACAATCTTCAATATTTATTTTCATGCCCACAAGTCAAAAACTGACCTGAGTTGTCCTGACCCAGTGTGTGCTGTGTTGTTCACTTGGACTGGATGCTTATCAAATTGTGAAATAGGATTTTTGGATCAATAAACAAAGACATCTGAGGTGTTTCTACAGTGCACATGACCGTCAAAGTACTTTGATTCTCCTGAATAGTTTTTATTGAGTGGGGGCAGAGCAGGTGTGGTGTCATCTCCAAACGGTTTAAGTTTTCTCCCTCTCCCTCTCCCTCTCCCTCTCCCTCTCGTCTTCTCTACATAGATCCAAAAAGTCTCGGATGCTCTCTCGTACACAAACAAAAACCACACAGCTAATGTGTAGTTACTTTACAGAGGATTTTTCCCCCTCAAATTCTCTGTGGGTTTCCCCTTTCAAATTCCTCTTGTGTGTTTGCTATCCTGTCATGCTAGGTTGAGCTTTTCAGGCATTGTCAGGCTTCTTTAAATTTTTAACAAGCGGGGGGAGAAACAAAGAGACTGAGACAAAGGGAGAGTCCCTTTTTTCTGAAATCCAAGGTATATTTCCCATGAAATGTTGTGCAGCGACGTGGAATACTCTTTGCCTTCTGTGTCTTCTGATGTTGTTGGCCCCTTTTAACCAAATACTCAACCCTATGCATGCCTCAGTTTTCCCACTCAGGGTTGGTCAACCAAGAACAGCAATGCCCAGGTGGTTTAAACTGAACTGAAGTCTTAAAACGCCTTCAAATCCACTCTGCGCCGGTTTCTTCTCTAGTACTTACAGAAGTATTCTACTTCAACTGTGGTTTTGCAGGTAGTTCTTCAAGCTTGGTTTATTCATAATCTGTAGGGTAATAGAATCTCAGTATATAAAATTGTGCTGATCAGTAACAGTTCTCAGTTTTTCCCTGCACTCACTTCCCTTGATTGAAATGTAATTGGGTAAAATCATGGTGGAATGATGTTGATCACGGCTGGCCCGGCAGAAACATTAGGGTGCTTCATGTTGACTTCAACAACAACTCATCTAATTTTCTTACAGAAGTGAAGGTAATTGAACGCTGCCAGACAACAAAGCTAGGAAAGAACATGAAAAGATAAAAGAAAGCAAAAGCAAACAGCCGTGCAAAAACCTGAAAATTGAGTTTAGTTCCCAACTCTATGTTAGGTAAAGAAAGCATAAATGATTCATTCTATGTCAAAGGAAATCATGTAGACATTTTCCCAGTGGCTGCTTATAAAATTATATTTTGTTATTTTAACAAAAAGGTTTGGCAATTCAGTTGAAGAGTACATTATTCACTCAGCTGTGGATGATTACTTTAAAGCCAGTTACCCGTGTGTTTAGACTGAATATCTTCCTGATTAGTCCCTGATTTTTACCCTTATAGAGTGAGCTTTTAAAAAGGGACTCAGATCTCAATAAAAATAACAGAATTTAGAGTCTGCAGCCATGCTAACAGCTATGTGGGCTAAACACTAGCACTAACATACTTATATTTCTTATAATGATATGACTGGCAAGCTGATAGCAGGCAACATAAACATAATGATGACATTTTGACATCTATAGTTATGTATTGATGTTGGTTTTTGTAAGTTAGCACGTTATGATTAGCAATAAACACCACACCTGCCTCACAATTACAATGTTACAATGTTACAATGTCATTTAGCAGACGCTTTTATCCAAATCGACGTACATACGAGAACAAGAACAACACAAGCAAAGATCTAGACAAGAGGAAACAAGATCAGTAAGAGTAACAAAGTGCTTCAAGTCAATTTGGGTGCAGGTACTGCCAAGCAGTGTAAAGGCAATGCACAAAAATAAGTAAGGATTTTTTTTTTTTTTTTCGAAATAAGGAACATCTACAATGAAGCAACCAACCAATTTAAGACCTTCCATTATCATCATCAACAATTAACATCACCACAATAATGACCAAAGTATCAAGTGCTGGGTCACTCAAGAGCTGAACACAGATTCCCAGAGTTGCAATTAATGAGTATAATCACCTTGAAACCAGTTGCTAATATTTAACTGTGTATTACTTGGCCACTCGGGAGACAGCCATTGAGAATCACCAGATTTGTTGACCCCTTGCATGCTTCACAGCCTGGGAAATGTAGGAAACGTTCTTTATGGCAGCATTTGAAGAAGCCTCTAAAATAGGTCAACCTTCAATGCACTTTTGTGACGCAACTGGTCTTCGGATGTACCCTCTGGAAGATACAGCCCCTGAATGGGGACACGGCTCTTGTACAAGTGAAGCTTATGAAGCTGATTCCAGTTGTTTTGTGTCAGTTATCATAACCCAAAGTTATGGAAAAATTAGATGTGAAGATAATCAATATCACTCTCCAATTTTAGGCTAATCCTTCAAAGTAAGGAACATTCTGAAGATGAACAAAGTCATGGGAAGTCACTCCCTAGGAACCATGCATTGGTAAATAAAATGTCATAGATATTTATCAAATAGTTTTTTAGACATTTCAGTCTTTGAAATAAATATCAACTCTCCATGTAAAAAGAAAGACATCACTGTCCTTACCACTAACAGCTAACATATACGTCACAAACATCACACAGCTCACATAGCGTTGGTCTTGCCAGGAAGAAATTCAGTTGTTCCCATTGTTAGAATCAAGCAGCAACCTCCTGTCTTAAAATATGAAGCCAATGTGGAAGCGTTAAAAATTGCTGTTCCTCAAGTGTCCACTTGAGGCTGGCTCCGGAAGTGCCAGAAACCACATACACACCCATTCAAAAAGTGATCTTTACAGCAAAAAATAAACATGTTTACAGCCTGGTTCTGAATAGCTAATTTATCTAACGGCACACACTGTACGGGGTGAATTTTTGCATGACACAGCAGTTAAGACGATATTATGATTACATGTTTTTCATAGTTAGAGGCACAGCTGACTTCACTGACAGGCGGGAACACTGAACCTGTTGGCTCAAAGCCTGCCTCTTTACTTCACACTAGCTTGACAGAAGTTAGGTTGAGTCCAGCATTTCTAATAAGGCATCAACCAAAGATAGGCTTCAGAAACAGGTGGGTGATGTCACGGATACTACGTCCATTTATTATACAGGCTATGGTCAGAATACATAACATGGTCAGATATATAAAAAGACACTGCAACTTCGTGCATAGTTGAAGCCAGTAATTAAAACACATGAGTGTGCAGTAATCTTCAATCATGACTGGTTCCTGACACTTGATGCCAAGTGAATGATCTTATAATAGAAATAATTTGGAAGTCTGTGATCCTGTGAGATGTATTTGAGAGCATGCCAAAGACAAATAGAACACAGGATAGCAGAGAGAGCAGGAAAACTGGCTCCATCTCCTGAAGGAGACAAGAGACAGGGTGCTTTGTTATAACACTCACACCTTTACATGTTCTGTGTTCTTGATGCTGAATGCCTATAGAAGGTTACAGTGTCTGGAATGTTTACACAGCATACGCACAGTATCTGCAAGGTATTGCCATGGCAACTGTCTGCTCACTTGTCCGACTTAAATGCAAAACAATACTTGTACTTGCCAGCACCCTGCGTTTCATGTGAAGAGAGCTCACCTATAAAACATGTGATCTGGTGGCCTTTTTCTACATTGAAGGTTTTGTAGAACTAATTTAATGTGTGGAGTACCAGATAAATGAAAATCAAACACCCTCATATCTACACTGACTGTGGAGCATGTTATATTTCACTGACCAAATTTAGGTGGACTCTACTTGATTCATGCACTGCAAATGAATAGTAATAATAAACTCTAGTACTGGTCCATTTGTTTCATTTTTTGAGGGAATGTCTGCAGGTGCAGTAAGGCAAGAATTGGCCATCCATGACCAGTAATCTTGTCCTGTCTATTAGCCTGAGCTGCTGGGAAATAACACAAGGAATAAAAAAAGAGCTATGAAATTCCTGGAATTACCACAGCTCACTTGTTACAATCCAATTACTTTGTCTGTATTTGAAGCGGATCTCCATCCCCACCCCCTCTCTCAGTTTCAATTCATTTCCCGAGGTTAACACCTTATTATTATTGACCACACGTGCTGTCACCTGCACCTGCACACGTCTTTACCCTCACAGAACCCAAAATTGGAGAGGTGGGGAAAAAATGATATTAAATCCTGACACATGAAAATGTCAGCACTGTGATGTCTGAAATGATATACATTTCTCAGTTCATGAATACAGCATTGCCCTCTGTGTCTTTAAACATATTGGATTTTCCGATGGAGGAAGGAGCATTTAGACCCAGCTGTTTGGCGGGGTTTGGAAAACTAGCACTGATCCTTATTGTGTATCTTAAGCTGGTCCCTCTCCTTTGAATGAATTCTCTAACAAGCACTTCTCAAGGGTTTGTGTGCCAAGAAGAGCAGAGTTACAGCTGCGCTTCTCCCACAGTCCAAATTTAGCTGAATGGCTGCAAGGGAAAATGCTCTCCAAGCTGGTTCAGGACCTTACATGGAGGTGCACTCAACTACAAAGCATTACAACAGTTTTCTCTCCTTTAAGAAAAAAAAGTACAATATTTATTCCCGCATGGCAAAATGACTCCGCAGCGTCTGCAGAGTGTTGAAAGGCTTCTTGATCAAGCTGTATTGATTTGGTTTTTTTTCCTCCTTTGGTGTAAAAAATTCTGTTTTTGCAGCCCATGTTTTGTTCGAAAAACTGCCCCCCTGGTGTTTTAGTCTCCCCAAGTCCTATCATCCAGTTACTGATGTCCAATTCACTTATGTCACGTTTTGTGAGCAAAATACATTTGCGTTTGTTGTGAAGTGCTTTTAAAAGACCCCTGGGTCTTTCCCTCACTTGCAAAATTTGCATTTATTTTATTCTCTCTCTCTCATGTACATGCAAATAAACTAAACCAAATTAAATATATTATAATAGCAGGAATAAAGCACAGTTTTCCCATCAGTGCTGAGCACCCGCTGTGTTTACTTTCCTATGTAGTCTTAGCTTGTTTGCTCGTTTGCTGTGTTACAACATTTTCCAAAAAAAAAAAAAAAAAAAAAAAGAGAGACATTACTTCTGAACAATAATGAATATGAATTGGATGAGCCACATGTGCAGAGGAAACAGGATGTTGTGTGGCTCTTGAGAAAGTGCTGCCACATGCTGTAGGCCCATATGGTTGTACACTAATGATACTTGCAGAGGTTTGGCTCCAAATTACAATTGTAAATGACTGTAACCAAGGGAAACTAGCATCCAGGAACACTTGTCTGGGGGAGAAACCAGATACTTCACTTGCCTCCAAATTTCACTTGAACCCTCTCAGCTATCAAGGCTGTCAATGTCAGGCAGCCAGTAGCATGGCCGTTCACCTTGAGGGGACCCTGGGAGATTGGCTTCTCTGGAGCTAACAGATATGGACTGCAGCCCAATTTCCTCTTGGCTAATTAGCTTGGCTACAATACCAGTGGCAGTCCTTATCAGCCCCCGAGCCTTCTGCTCTCAGTCTGCTTTTTTTTTTTTTTTATTTATTTATTTTATGTCTGAAGCACACTAAAGATAGCCTCCCCAAAAAAGTTCACAGTGACCGGTTCCTCTTTGTATGTGCTTTCCAGCACAGGTAAAGCATGTTCCAAAAGCATGCAAACCTGCACTGGTTTCACTGACAAACATTAAGTGAACATTTATAAAGTAAAAACTATTAAATGCCTCGAGCTCGGTTAACTCCACAGGGGTTTGTTATCTAAATGAAAGATATCGGCTGAATGTTAATACCTAATTTGAGGCACACTGAAATAGGATTACGTCAAAACATTTCCTACACAGCTCTCAGACTTGTGATGGATATTACTTTTTCAACGACATGAAAACGTTGACTTCCTTTTCTTTTATATTTTCCAAATTATTTGCAGGTAAGGAATTGTGATAGCTTTGGATGATTACTATTAGAATTACACACATGCATAATTAACTGCTGACATCTTTTTTTTTTTACTTTTGCCAATCTGAGGATGGAGATCTGGAACTTTGTTTTGTGGATTATAAGAATAATGTGATTTCACATGAGGGTTGGAGGTTTCTGGCGAATTAAAAAACATTTTTACTTTGTGACAAAGTTCTTGCAGTTTGTCAGGATTTCCAGTCTTCACACTCAGGTCAGGAATTATGATATTATAATATCACATTATAATCACAATATCAAAGTTATGATAAGATTATATTGCTGTTTTAAACATTTTGCAACATAATTTACTGAGATTTGCAATACTGCATATTTATATACCTTATTTAACTACACAATGTGCCCCTCCAGGAAAACTGGAAAAAAATCAATAAATCTGAGTCTATTAATCTCACTCAGTCACTTCAGTTTCTACCAAGGCTGTCACAATTGCAGGATTTAGACTTTAATATGATACTGATAAAAAATCTAACCATATTAATACCTGTTTTTATACCACGTCAGGAAAAAAAGAAGAACTCCTGGGCACCAAAATTTTCATTTTTAGTTCTGCACTTCAGTGCTGGTAAAGAAAAAGAAAGCCACACCAACATTTGGATTACTGTTCAGAATAAAGAAAAACATAGTAAATGTAACTTTGCCAATAAAAAAGCATATAAATAGTATAGATAGTATGGTATAGTAGTTGTATAAACACAGTCTGTGCTTTCCTTATTTATTTTGTCGACTTCAACTTTTCTGTGACTCTTACCTCTGCTGACATCAGAAAAAACCTCAACAGCACCCCTGAGTGGACTGAACTTTGAAAGAAGTTATTTGGCCAAAATGGTTTGGTATTATTATTTTGTCTTTCAAGAACACATTTCTAAATAGTTACATTTGGATGTACCAGTTAATAATTTATAAAATAGAAAGGAATGCTAAAATCCAGATCATGATGCTGCCATTAAAAAAAAAAAAAGATATATATTTTTGTCATATCGCCAACCCCAACTATGAGGTATGGCTTATTTCTCCACTTCTTCACACCAAGCTAAACTAACCACCCAGTAGTTGAAGCTTTTTATTTAGTGTAAAAAAAACATGAAAAGAAAATGGATTATTCTCTTCAAACTTTCAACAACAATTTCTCAAAAATGTTGAACACACAACTGTATTTTAATTATTTGAACAAATGTGACAAAAGCAGTTAATTCCATAAACATTGGAAAAGTGCTGAATTTATTTTCACTGGGGGAAACAATCTGTCAGACTGACCTCTGTTTCACTCTGAGAAGAAAGTTGCTTTAAGATGATCTGTATTGTTTATTGTCTTTTCTGGTCTACTTGGCATCTGTCTCATCCACCGGACTAAAATGCACCCACTCAGCAAAAAACACTTATTGTGTGAAATTTCCTTCAGTGTGCAGGATATCTTCTGCAAACCTTATTCTAATTCATGTAATCCTCAGAGATGGCACAGGCCCAGCATGCAGCCATTCAGAATGCACCAGTGCCCTCAAAAGCCTGCTTAGTCCCACAACACAGACAGTAAGGGCCTCCGGGTAATTTCACACTCTGTTATGATTTTGTTCAGAAATAATATGAAGAGAGAAGTTCGGGATGACTTCAGAGAGAAAAAAGGAGTCTGATGTTGCTGAATTTTTTGAGTCTAGAGCAGTACCTGTCTTATAAATGTTAATATGTTTGAATATCGAGTATGAAAATTACACTGATTATGGCTGTGCAGTAAAAACAAAGCTTTGTTCTTAGCATTAACACTGGCAGGAGATAAGTAGCAGCTCTACCGACTCTAATGAAACCTAAGAAATAAATGGTGTTTCTGTGCAGCATGTTTCATGACGGCAAGACAAATGGACATGTGTTTGAGGAAAGGCACCTGGCAACCACATATTCTTTAATGTGTCCTTGATGTGTTTATTTTGTATGTGTGGCTGCAGGGCATCACAGAATGACACATGTATACAATAATAGCACACCAAAATAAACACAGGACCATATAATAGCTTCCAGGACCATTAAACTTTAATAGGCATATATAACTAACTGCAGTTAAACCAGCTACAGGTTTCCCTTCTACCTCCAGACCACCAGACTCACAGATTACATTTCCAAGCCAGATTGATTTGCACAGACATGACCAATGGTTTTAATGTGCTGAACACTGCAAGAGATTGTACCGCTATGGTGGTGGTGGGGACTGGGGAGAATGATTGTCATCAAAATTACGTGACTTGCTTGCAGCCAGTCTGGCAAACAACACGGAATTACCGCCAAGCAGAGGATGTCAAGGCAACCCTGATGCTCTGTCATTGAAACCCATCTCAATTAAGCTGAGGCTGGACAGGTGCCTGGGAGTTGACTGATGGGTCCTTCCCTTCCCCTCTCTGTGTGCTGATGGTACTATTTTCTCCACTGGAAAAAAAACTGAGGATGTTAAGGAGCTCTGAATGGAGTTTATTTGTGTTGTCACTAAGTCACTAAGTTAAGACCTCACTTTTATGATTATAGCCCTGACTGCTTTTTAGTGCTCAACTCTTGGATATAACAAAGCTATTTCAGAGGCACATCAGCTCTGTATGTTAGATGGAATTAGATGGAGAGTATTATGTGGCTTTTTGGACCGCTAAACCTGGGAAAATGAGCCCAAAAGACATTGTCTCATTCACAAAGCATATGCAAATTGTTGCAAACTGTGCTGCAGAGCAAATAGATGGAGCTAGCACTTGACAAGAACACTGATTTACTATGTCAACAAGCCTGCCACTCAATTAGATCAAAACCTCTGGACAAAACCTTCTCAAGATGCATTCTGGTCAATTCCCAGAGACATGACATCAAAGACAAATCACCTGCAGGGGAAAAGTGGTGACGTTTGCACACGACTTTACTTTTGAGGTGAATAATGAACTTTAGTACAAAGACACTCCTTAAGGAAAAACAAACACGTTCCCAGATCCCACCTTGCAAAGATTAAGATTGATTGAGAAAATTGGATCCGCCTCTGTAACATTATCACATGAGAAATATCAAATGTCCCAGCATGGATTATCTGACTTGTTGAGATACAGAAGTGCAAAAACCTGTTATTCCTCAGGTGGCTCCAAAAGCAGAGGATTCCCCACAAGGTCCAATATAAAGATGTCTATTTTCACAGCATAAATACATGTTCTTGACTGGTTTAAGAATGGTTTGGGTCTCTATACATTGTTTTAATAATCATATACACTGTAGTTGGTTACATTTTTTATGACAAATTCATTAAATTGATATACAGGGTTATAGTTCTATCTAATTTACGTGATTAGGTGTGTGGTTTATTTGATTAACGGCTTGGGCAAGTTGTAGCTTTTTGCCAGGAAGCTAAAGGCCCACCTCAACTCCACCTCTTCACCCATTTCTGGAAAGATTTAAAGTTAGGTTGAGGCAGCATGTCAAATATGGAGACCAACATCGTTTGGCATATAATGCCTCTTCAGACACCAATAGTTGACGTCACTGAGACTACATTTATGGTTTATGCAATCTGGAAGATGGGACTGGATCTTATCCTGTCTTGAAGTTGGTTCTTTGATAATAATATAACAGAGTACGGTCTAGACCTGCTCTGTTTGTAAAGGGTCTCAGGATAAGATTTGCTGTGATTTGGCGCTATAAAAAGATTGATTGATTAATAATGTCCAACAAATAACCCTTACAAAAAATGTCAGCAGTGAATAAAGATCTGGTTTTGATAAGACATCAGTAATTCTATAATAAAACTGTACCTATAAAAGAGGGCAAAGAAAAGTGGCTTTATAAAATTGCTTATCATAAGAGCTTTTAAAGATTACAATGATTTGGCTGCAGCTCAAGATGTAGACAAGCAGGGAGTCCCACAACTGACGCAGATATGGGGATTCAAAGTAGACTTGTATGTCCTGTTCAGTTTGTCATGACTTGAAATAGAGGTAAATTGTGTGGGAAAATAGCAGGAGCCACATGTGTAGTACTCTCCCGGTGAAACCCCCCACTGTCATGTGAAAAGCAGCGGCTGGCAAGTCCACATGCATTAAAGGAGGCAAATAGCAGTCTGCACCCTGCCAGCACTCACAGAGAAGCTGCCAGCGGCAGGGACTGAGCTGCACACTGGGAAAAGATGACGAAAATCCCTTTTTGAATTGGACTGTAATGAAACAAGTATGTGTTCTGTCCAAACTAAGACAGAATGCCGGTAGTGAGGCCGCAGATACATGCCACAAAAGTAACTAGGCCTCTAGGAGAAACATTTTCCATTTCACGAGTTTTGTCCCTGTGATTGGCTAACAGGCAGACCTTATCAGACATCAGATAAAGGAAGGACAGTTTCACACACAGAATCTTAAACACAACCTGATTGTTGTTGAATTTTCTGCTCAAGATGTTGAACACTTCTTCTGGGTAAATTCAATAAATAACAGCTGTTATTCCAGCTAATTTGTTTTAAGAGCAGCTGGAATACTAGATAAAAAAAGGTTTTGTTATCATAGGTCTTATGGCTGTAGACATCTAAAAGTATTAGAGATTACATTCAAAAAAATGTCAAATATTGTTCTGTCATATTGACAAATCAGCTTGCTGACATTGGGTTTGAATACGGCTTGGTTATAATGATATCATATAACTCAGAAAAGAACCACATCAGCTGTTTGCCTGTTTACATCCATTGTAAGCCATGTCCACGGGTAATAGTTGAAGATTGCTTTCATCTATTTATAACTGCAGGAGCTTAGTGCAGGCTATTGATGGTTTATTATAGCAGTAGCTAACACCACAGAGCAATCATTTAGCATTTCATGTAAAGCTTTCAGAATAAACAGGAGCATCTCAGCAAATGTTTCACATGTGGGCTAACAGCTAATTATGACATGGATATCAAACTGGAGGAAATGGATGGTAATGGAAAATGAAGCTAAAGCGGAAGGGCTAAAGCACTGCAGTTCCTGAAATGTCCACTTACTGCTGCTTCAAGCGTAAAGCAGCCAAGGAGATCTCATTTGGTTGTTTGTAAAAATGTTACTTTATGTAGATGATATAAAAATGTTTACAACCTGTTTTTGGTCCCAAAAGTGAATCTGTTATGTGTACAAACTGTAAGTGAGAGAGCACTTGTATTAGTTTTCTTTTTAGATAATATTAAGGCTAACTGTTATGCATGAATGTCCATTAGTTTGAGCATGGTGGTTTGACTGACAAGTGGGTGCTGTAGCTGTTTGCTTCAGTTAGGTTGAGTCAGTTACGGTGACCACCAATGACGGACTTCAAAACATCTCTTCTGAAACCAGTGAGTGATGTCACTGACACTAGGTCCATGTTTTATATAGTCTACGGATGAGACAGCATTTCCAGTATTGTGTCCACCATGGTTGGTCTTTAAAAACACTTCTTCAGAAACCAATGGTGACCTCACTGAGACCATGTCCATATTTTGAACAGTCTATGAAAGTAAACCACTGTGACTTACCAAGCAGTGAGCAACTGAAATGAAAAACTTCAGATGGCTGTGCTCTTGGTTTGTACTCTGACTCATGAATGTATTGTTTACAGCTGTACTGCCACATGCACAGCTGATTTGATAGGAGCCTGGCATGTGTCAATTAAAAGACAGATCTGCCACGTCCACAGAATCCTTTGAAATAGTTAATACAGCACAAAGAGCTCCTTTTTAATTCATTGCCCAATGAGACTGATCTGTCATATCATTTATGCACATTTTACTATTCAAAGCCAAATTTCCAGAGGCAAGTTAATATAAATAAACTGATGCAGAAATTATGAAACAAAACAACTCTCTGGCATAAAAGCTGCATTGTATCCACCATGCTTATTTTAGAGCATAGCAACTTAAAGGTTTTGTCCTTGACATGTACTTTTACTTTTAGGTAAGTTATCCTTTCACTACTTTTTGTCAAACTTGAAACACAGCCAGTGTATTCAGGAGTAGAAACTTAAATCCTCTCTGTACTATCTTCAGAAGGAAAACAGCAAAGGAATTAAACTAATATGATTATAGTTTGAGTTAATACATGAAAGACTTTGAGATGAAACATTGTTACCTCTTTGATAATCACCTTAAATATAAGGCTGTTGCCTTTTGCAATTATAAATTCCATTCATGTGGCTTTACTGATTTGAGACCTGTCAGTCATTCTAGGAGTGACTGCAGCAGGTTTGCCAAATTTACTCTTTGGCTATGGGTAGAATTTTTTCTCTGTTGGTTGAGTGAATCTATTTTGATATGCAGATAAAGCAGGTAGGCTACACATGGAATATGTAACACAAGCAAACATACGTGCACACAGACACAATGTCTAACCAGCAGTTACACACACTCACAGATACAGCTGCACTAGCAACAGTCATTGTTGCCGGCGCCTGCAATTGAAATAAGTTAATAGAAACAGTTAAGAGCCTGTTTGCAGATCTATTAATTTTCTGTATTAAAAACACAGTGCAGCAACATTATAAGGTGTTTTGGTTGGGATTAATTAATAATATGCATAGGAAGTCAAAGCAGTTCAATTGTGTTGCTCACGAGGGAGGAAGAAGAAAAAGAAAGGACAAAGAATCAAAGGGCTGCTGTTCTGCAACCTTATTTGTTTTCTTTTACTTATTGTGACATTGGGCTGACTTTTGGGCAGGTTGTATTAGCTGCCTGGCTACTTTTGGGCTAGTTTTGATTAGCCATTATGCTGGCTTTGTCTCTCAGACCCGGCAACCCTGGACTGCAGGATTCATTCCCGTGCCTTGGATTCAGCTGGAGGGTCATTCTTTAGTTTAAAATTTTGACTGCTGATAAAAGCTGTGTAAAGTCTGTGGTGTTCTTTCTTTCCTTCCTTATTTCTTTCTTTCCTTGATCTGCGGTTTGACCTTTCTTGCTCATGAAATTTCTACATCCTTCTTTATCTTTCTTTACCAGTGAGATAATAGTTTTCAGAGGAGAAAGGGCATTCATTATGATTCACCAGTAATGGTTCTGTAAGAGAATAAGTGAGGAAGGGTCAGAGGAAGTTTTACTGGGACAGAAAGTGTAATATCATCAGAAAGAAAAACAGTCTAATGGGCTCTCGGCCAGAAGTCTGGGCTCTTCTCTGGTTGAACTACTGTACATTGATCTGTGCTATAAAGTCTCCCATAGCACTGAAGCTGTTATACATTAGGAAATCATCAGAATGGCATGAGAGGTTTGGCTCTCAGGGGCTTGCTGCTTCTTTTAAGGAGTAATGAATGACTGTTTTTACTTACAGCTAAAGCATGAATTATTTAAGTGTTAAATTGCATTGTTTCTCTAATGCATGTCACAGAGAATATCTCATTAGGAGGAAACAAGGCATGTAATTAAATATTGCTTACTCACTCTCTTGGTTAGTCAACTCATGTTTATGAAAGAACATTTATGTTACATTTATCTGAGTGCATTTAAATGACCTAATCAGACTAGAGATTTGTGTAGCTATTGATGTGAGATTAAAGCTTTTCATGTTTAGCTCAGAATGGGCCGAGTATTCAATGTTTGAATCAAGAAATAAGTTGAAAGATTGTTTGATTGTAGTTATCTAAACATCAAACACAGAGGCTTTAAGTTGTTTACTGTTCACTCAGTTAAGCAAAATTCAATTTCATGCACAAATTAAAAAGAGTCAAAGACATAAGCTTTTTTTCCTGACACGTTTTTTTTTTGCTCTGATTTATTCCTGTGGCATGTATGACACTTTTAGACAATGTTTTGGCTGCAGCCCAGACAGTGTCAAATGGATGGGATGAATAAAGCTTGAAACATGATTTAAAAAGTGATAGGCACACATAATATGACGCCTACAAGTACAAGAGCTGAAAGGCTTTTCTCTATCTGAGTCTCTGTCTCTGGAAAGCACAATGAATACCCTTTTCACATGTGAGATCACACTGGTCAGCAAAATCCTACCAGTCCCCTGTCTTCCTCTCCTCCGCAGCAAACTGATTGGTTGGTCGGCAGAGTCTCTTCAATCTTTGTGCCTCTTCATTTGCCTGCCCCCCCAGACAACTTTCAGTGTACCAATGAGCCCAGTGCCTAATTATCAAAGCATTCCTCCCCCTTAGATTTCAACCAAGCTCACAAAAATCTCAAAAGTTGTCTCGAACAAAGAAAAGCAGAAGAAAGATCTGTACTCCTTTCAATTGCACGTGTTGGAGAGACCCACATCTTAACAACAGTAAGTGATAGAAATGCATTCGACATCCCAGAAAAACACTACCAATTTTCATCAGATGGGGCTTGCCAGTATCAACACACATGAAAGCTCCACTCTGTGCCTTTAAGTAGTGAGAAATATGCAGGAGCCAGTAGGTGGATCCAGTCTGGTTACAGTCAAGTGTTGTTTGTGTAATTCTGTTTGAAATAATTGAGAATAAAACCTGTACCAGACAGAGCACGATATAAATAACTTCACAGGTGGACATATTTTGGTATTATGGATCATTTAAAGACTCAAAAAGAGGAATCCAAAGTCAATGCACAGAAGTCAATTTTTGGATGAATGTGCATATCTTTCTACATTTGGAGAAGTTTAGGATAAATATTTTTTGAGAGTTCCCTTTTTAGGTTAATACTTTTTGAAATTAATTTTTCAACTAATCCAACCTCTTAGATTGGGTTGTACAGATTATGTAGATGTGAACACTGAAGATAGTTACGAAACTACATTACCATAACCAAAACTATCAATGCAATCACTGGTGGACTCATTTCTATGGCAAAGTTCAAAGGGAAGCAGTTACAAACGTATCTACGCTGGTCTAAATGCAATAAAATGTAACACATATAAAACAATTTTTTGTAACATTAATATTAAGTCATCCTCATTCACTGTTGAGGTAAATTATGTCCAGTACTATAGAACTACTGTGTCCAGTTATGTTTTATCTCGCTGGCCAGCAGGTGGCAGCGTAGACTCTTTCATAGCACAAGAATGGAAAACAGTCAGAAGAAGTTCCAGAAAGTAGTCAGAGCCCATGTTTCAAGTGGAACTCTCTGCCAACCCATCTGGGGAATAATAAGGTGCTTAATTTCTACACCACAAATGCTGTTACAGTCTGGATGCTGGAAACAACTAACTAATAGATGCATACTATGGGTAATTTGAGCAGTCCCATTTTCTACTTCATATCTCTTGATTCTGTGATTTTGCTTATTCTGTAACACCGACCTGCCGAGACCTCCTGACAAAAGTGTCTGAAGACGCCTCATATTCACACTGAATAATAGAAAACAGCTTGTGATACTGCCACTTAATATAACCTGAGATAGTTCCCATTAGCAGATTTTTTATGAGGCTTTTTTTCTTCTGGAACAACAGAAAAGTAGACATTAAGTACAGTAAGTGTGTTGTGCTCAGGGTGAAGACAAATCTTTAGATTGTAGGGGCGCAGCCTGTTTAAAGTGATCTGAATCAGTGGTGACCGCCATGTATCACCTCTAAACTGGGCAGCACATACAGCACTCTGCCAGGTTCAGTGTCAGAATCAAGGCATAGCACAGAACCTTCAGAGGCCAACCCGAGCAGACACTTTTACACCTGCAGAGGAGCCGTGATATACTCTTGAATGGGGTTTCATGCTCTCATAGCTCCGTAACCTTCACCTCCCTGGATGCCTGAGGAGGACAGATAGTATTTCATGTTAACAGCTGAGAGTTCAACTGTATGCCTACTAAAATATCAAAAGACTCAGAATCAGAGCACGTGCAGTCCCCTCTGATATCGATTCAAAAGCTGCAGGTTCAAAAATGCAAGTGGAGACGTGGAAATCTTAAAAAAGGGGGAAATAACTGACAGGAGTGAGATGATGTTCACATGAGGATGTGAATTCCTTGTCATTGCATCATTTTTTTAAAGAAGTCACAGCTCGAAGGAAAAGTCTAGCATTAGCCGAGCATACATGATGTATGAAAGATAATTTTATATAATTCCAAACAAGTCATTTAATGTATAATAGCAAAAGTCTATTTCTACAAACATTAAGGAGAAGAACATCTCCTAGGTGCTTTAATGTGTATTTTTCTGATTGATGACAATATGCCCTTTAATATAACAAAACTCATTTGGGTGTGAAATACTACACATCATCTCTAAGAGTCCACAAATCCTATCTGCTGCTTCAGTGAGCGCCGCTGCCAATAGAGCAGCTTGGGGTTTTCTCTCTTCATCACATCACAAATTAGAGCTTCAGTTCAAGTGAAGCTTCAGGAATCAGTCACGTTAGCTCAGAAATAACACGGAAATTCTGCTCGAGTGTTAGCGTCAGAATGCCACTCTGCAAACATATACAGGAAGCAAAGAGTACAAGGGAAACCTGCACTTCCCATGAAATAGTGTGATAAGGTGAAGGCTATGATCTCTAATTGATTTTAATCCCATTTCATTTCACTCATGGAGGGAGATGTAGATGGAATCATTTTTAAGCCTAGTGACATGGTGGAAAAGAGGGCAACGTTAGCAAGATGTGTTAATATTTTGTGAAGTCGGGGGGATGTGAAATGAAATGATTAGACCTGCATGAGAAGAAACAGCTCATGGAAATGATTCCTGATGTTTATGTTGGAGGATACTGCGGATTATTAAAGCTGTCTATCTTAGATTTGCTTGTGCTATGTAGTAGGAAATATAGCAGGGCGCCATTATAGGCTGCCCAGATACTCAAAAAAGTCAAGTAGAATATTGTAGAAAGATATCTGCACACTGGAATTACAGCTCCCTTAAGCTCTCATTAGCAATTTTTGGGGTTGAAAAATTGTGGAGAAAAAAAAAAAGTCTCAACGGAGCTCTGACTCAAGTGTTGAAGTATCTTTATGTTTTATTCTTGCTATAAAGAAGTTTTAAAAAATCCATACCGTATCTTATTCTTGTTTCTGTCCTGATAAAGAAAACTTATATATAGCTGCTGTAAACATCATTCATCTTTTTTACCTGAAGCATCCAGGGGCTGCCCACACAAACCAACCTCCTGGTTACTTTGTCAGTGGAACATCCATGCATTTACTTGTTTTGGTATTTTAAACATTCTAAGAGACAAAAATGCTTGTTCCATTTCGAAAATACAAAATGACTGTCCTGCAAAGTACTTTGTAACAGATTACATTAGATTTTTCAGCTCTGTCACACAGCCGTATCAAACTCCAAGCTTTGTGAAATGAGAAGCCATATTATTATGTGAGACTTCTGCCAAAGTCATTCTTCTAATTTATGGCTCACAATAACATCTTGCAATGAAATAGTCAGGGTATACTGCACACGTCCTGAAACCTTGAGAGTCCTGTGAATATTCCAGTCTCTGAGTTTTGTGTCCCCGATGTTCCATGATGTCACTGCGCTAAATGAAAAATTACAATGCAGGCAGAAATTGTGGAAAAATGTACGTCATTGACTGTTTGAAGTAGAGCTTTCCTCAGTGCGTCAGAAAGATTCACACAAGGGCTCGACTGAAAGCCAAGAAGGTCCCCTTAAAAACCACACCAAACACAGTATTATAAAACACTGAAAAATGTCCTGACCCTGAGCCTAAAGCAGGATACACACCAGTGTCCGGAATGCAATTTAAGAGATGGTTACTGTGACAGTGAAGGTCTATCATGGCAAAATGTTATCTACAAGGATGGACATTTTCAAAAATTGTCAAGTTTTCTCAACTTGAGTGGAATCAGAAACTGGTCTACTCCATTGACAGGTTACTTCATATAGATAGAACTCAATCAATCAATCTTTATTTGAATAGCGCCATATCACAACAAACGCTATCTCAAGACGCTTCTACAAACATAGCAGGTCTAGACCTTACTCTATGTAAACTATTAACAAAACCCAACATCAAGACAGGATAAGACTCAGTCTTATCTCATCTTAATACAATGAGCACATTGCAGTATTTAGCTAGTTACAGCGGTGAGGAAAAATGTCCTTTAACAGGCAGAAACAGATTCATGTTCGACAGCCATCTGCCTCGACTGTGTTAGGGTTGGAAAGAAGGATAGAGGAGAATACGAGAGAGAGCGATGATATTGATGAGCTGAATAGTAGTAGTAGTAGTAGCTGTTACTGCTTGAGTCCAGCACGCCCATATGAGCTGGAGTCCGGACATCCACGGCAGCAGGCCGTCTACGGCAGAAAGCATCCTTCAACACTTAAAGTAAAAAAGTTGAAACTTGGTAAACACACACCAATATTTTCAAAGATTTTAGTATTTTCTACAAGAAGAGACTTGACTCCTTATGGTTACACAAATATATTACAATGTTTCAAAATCAAACTCTTGGCCTATCAGTACTTATACACTAGATCATTAAAGTTAGCTTCAAACTGAAAAATTTGAGCCACCTATTGTTACCCGACTTGGATATTTGACCTGCACTTGAAATCAAATTGTACTTACTTATTTATATATGTAAAATCTTCTTTTCATTTCCACCTGCCCTTAAGAAAAAGTTTCTTTGTTCTCCTATTATATTTGAGTAAAACAAACTTGGCCTGCAGTCAAAGCTTTTGAGGTATTATTCAAAGTTAGAGAGCAGACATGAATCAAGAAGTGAGAGCTGATTCATCAAGAAGAATGCCACGACATGACCCCTTATCAAACTGGAGACAACACAGAGAAGAAAGGAAAAGTCGTGATTAACTCCAAAGTTGAAGCTCAAGTCAGGTCACCTGTTAGTCAGATTCTAATTATGAATAAGCAGATTTTAAAAAAAGGATATCCTTGCATATTACTAACAAGCAACTGTATTTTTTCAGCATGAAAAATCTACACTTATTAAAACAAATATGGAAGCTTTTCAGGTCTGATTATGAGATACTTTAACAAAACTGTTCTCCGTGTTTGCTTCATGACATCTTTGTCAACGGCCTCATTATGCCCAATTCATGGCACAAACACAGTGCTTCACATTAAACACTTTGTAAAGGAAAAAAGAAATGTAGTGTTTGCTGCGCGCAGAGAGGCAGCATGAACAGACTCTTTATACACCAGATGCACCCTCGAGTGAGCGGGGACATAATCAGTGAGACGTCCCTCCCCGCACACACTCTGTCTTTTAACTCCACCATCTGGCTCTTGCTACAGGTGGTTCAGAGCGAACTCGCAACATATCAACCATCACTTTCACCCCCGAGCTGTGCCGGTCCTCATCTGTCACTGCTATTTGATCATCTGTCATTTCAACAATAATGACACCATTACAGTAGCATTAAACGGTTTATTGTGGGTTGTTCTTGGAAGAAAACTACAAATGGTGACAGCATGGAGAAGCAGTGATTTGTGGACATGTGTGCACTTTTTACCTCAACACAGAGAGAGAGAAGTAGACATCTGTTGTGGAAAAAAACACATGCAAAACATAAAGTTACTGATACAAAACATTTAATAATATCCTGTTAGTATGAACAGCAGGTGTCTTGACCTTTATGCTGTTTCAAATGCGGTCAAATTGGCCCTTTATTCAACAGATTACAACAGAGCAGTGAAGTGTTCAGACCAAACCCTCACAGTTAGGACCATGTGTGGTCTGTGGATCAATGGAAAATTCCTCATCCTGGCATAACAAGGTGCAACTAGCTTTTACCGTTTCCTGAAGCACTTGCCTCTTCTTTAAATCAATGAGAAAGATGTCCCTGTGTCTCTGTGTGTCAGGCCCACCCCTGCACGCTC
This sequence comes from Notolabrus celidotus, assembly GCF_009762535.1. Lineage (NCBI taxonomy): Eukaryota > Metazoa > Chordata > Actinopteri > Labriformes > Labridae > Notolabrus > Notolabrus celidotus. The sequence goes on from NC_048279.1 coordinate 28,736,788, forward strand.
TGATTGTGTGTGTGAGGGGAGGCATAAGACTTCAGATGTTATAATTCAAACTAAGAAGAACAATTTCATTTTGCTGCACTGAAAGGGGTGATCAACATCCAAACACACCGGTGGCAGCAATAAAAAAAGTTTTCCAATACGGCAAAGGAAGTAATAAAGCAGGACCGTTGCTATTTACTGATAGAAACCTAGACTGCCCCGTTTCGGTCCTTAACTCCTCTTAGCCACTGGTTAGAGACAATAACATAATCACATTTGAAAAGCAGACAAACATCAGGATCTGTTGAGCTCATAGGACTTGGTAGTACAATCCCTTACAGACTAATCAGCACTTTGTGTTGAGTGAACATTGTCATGTTGGCTCAACAAAAGCTGCAGGACAACATGTCTCCATCAATTTGAAGAAAAATTGCTCAATTTTAACTTCTGTTAGAGGATGGTGAAAGGTAAGTCCCATACTGCAAAGTTGATAATTAACTATGAACTATGATTATAACAATTTATATGTAACTTGTTAAATCAGGGAGTTATGAATTAAAGCCTATGTTGTATTATGATGTGTTGGGGCGACTGTGGCTCAGTGGGTAGAGTCGGTCATCAATCAATCATGCTCCTGCAGTCACATGCCAAAGTGTCCTTGGGCAAGACACTGAACCCCAAATTGCTCCCGCTGCTGTTCAGCAGGGTGTGAATGTGTATGAATGAGATTAGGTAACAATGATGGTCCCTTACTATAGCAGCCTCTACCATCAGTGAGTGAATGTGGTGTGAATGGGTGAATGTGACGAGAGGAGTTAAAGTGCTTTGAGTGGTCAGAAAGACTAGACAAGCGCTATATAAGTTTCCATTTACCATTGACCATGTTGTCATGCATACAAGAGGTAACTGTGCCCAGTTGGACCTAAAAACAATGTACGTGCAGGACAGTTGGGGACTGGGGAGGGTGCATGGACAATCATGCTTCGGCATAGTACAGTACCAGGCAACTGGGATTAGTGCGAGAGTGCTCTACAGTGGAATGGTTCACAGAAAAAGAGAAAGGTCTTTCCAAAGGGCCCATCAAAACATGACCTCGAAAGCATAGTACATACAAAATGTGTTCTAATTCTGACATGCTGGGAAAAGATCGTCAGTGTTGAGAGAATTATGATTATTGGAAAATTCTGCACCTCATTATGGCAAATTTGGTGCCAGTCCAGTGAATTATGTTTCCTCCATGTTACAAAGATGGAAGCTGGGTGGTCATCATTCCTATGTGTTGAAGGCTTGAGTGACTTTCCCACCACAAACTTTAAATGAGTATTTCCACAGCACTACGTCAGTTTTGGACTGTGTGGGTGTGCAATAGCACAAGACTGAGAGTAAGTTGACATCAGAAGCAACAACTGTCAACAGATCTGGAATCAAATGCTGCTTAATTATGCATCGTGTATCACTCGCAGAGATTGACTGAAAAAAAAGGCCTTTGATGAATTGTTTTACTGTAGCTGCCACGCACTCATGTTGTGAGAGTATGGAGTGTTAGTATTTCAAGTAAAATGTTGTTCTTATTCAGCGCCTCTGTCTGTCAGTATGGTTGACACACCACCTACAGACACTTTAACTTAGGTTGCACTTTTTAACTCTGTCAGGGTAAAAAAATGCTTCAGAATGGAGTGAAAGTGCAGACAGCATAAGCTTACATTCAAGGGAAGAAACAGATATGAGGAGATGAGGAACAATGCCTTGCAGTCTTTTGTGTGATCCTTTAAAACTGTACAGTTTATCCTCTGTAATGTGTTTACAAAAGGTTGTGACAGCATTTCACAACCGCACAATCACACACACACAAACTGGATTAGATACATTTGAAGTGAGTGGTGTCTCTGGGATTTCTTTAACTTGAGCCAAGTCTGACAGAGGGAGGTGGTGGAAAAAGAAAGAAGTAAGAGAGGACAAAGAGGGAGAGATAGAGGCAATGAGTTTCAAAGAGAGAGAGGGAGAGATTTGGAGTTGCTGCCCTCTACATTGTGAAAGATATGGCTCTATTAGCATAAAATTACAATGGTGGAGGGTTGCCTCTGCTTGAGGGATTGTCTGAGATCAGCTTAATCTCCAAGTGTCGGCAAATCTGATGACTCCCCGAAAGTTTAATCATGCCACCAGGGCAAGAGAGGGCCTGATGAGTCCTAAACGACACACTGGGGTATCCACTCCAGCAAACTGGTTTCTTTATGAGTGTCACATGATTCCACAATGTCCTGCAAAACAGGACATCACAGATTTAATGTGTCGCTGGACACCGACTGTCCCCATAAATGTTACAAGTTCTATGACATGAAGTGACATGTTTTATTTATCTTGTCATTATCATGTCTCACAGTGCCCCTGCTGATAGACTTGTAAAAACAGGCCCTGGATGGTCTATCACACGTGTTTCTGTCATAAGTATACTGTTACAAAATTGCTTTTGTCAGCTGTAACCCAATGTGTTTGGCCAACAATGCCCCAAAACAAGGAAGCCGTAAGATCTGTACATGTTAACTTTGTTTTCTAACTTTTTCCAATATAGACTTCAAAATCACAGAAGAGGCTGTTCAGAATGGAAATAGGTTCTGCAGACATCTAGTGGTTAGATTATCCAAACATGTGTTCTTATTCTCCACTTAGTGGTTGTCTGGGTACAATGCAATACAACATTTCTTAAAATCGCTGATCAGCTAAATGCAGAGACAAGGTTCAATTTTGTATTCTGTATAAGTAAAGAACAAACAGAGGGCAGCACAATTTTTTCATTCAAAGCAGGCCTGCCCGTAATTATGAATAACTTTAAACCTGAAAAGTTAAAATTTCAATGAGTTACATTTACAAAAACTAACTTCCGGTGCAATTCTCATCCAAAGTCAAGCACATGAATGGGGTACCAATTGGTCTCTTTTGGAGCCAGCCTCTAGTGGCCACACAAGGAACTGCAGTTTTTGGCACTCTCAAATTGGCTATAATTCTCAGCCCCAGAGGCTTCTGATTATTTTCAACAGGATTTTCTGTTTTATGAATAAGACTGGAAATGAACAATTGTGGAAAAATCCTCTTAGATTGATGAATATAAATTATTTTAAAATGGATCTGGCAATGCAAGCAGCACTGAACAGGTTGTGGCGCCTTTGTGCATTTCAGGGTTTGGTTGCGGTGTGATGCAATTAACCATTGTGTTGCCAGTGCACTGTCTTTATCAGTGAAGAACAATGCTAATGGCACTGAATTGTCATGAATGGTGCTTTTACAGTCTACAGTGTGGGCATGTAGATAGGGGAATCTAATGCAACATTTTAAGTTTGAGCCAGTTTGGAGCCTGAGTGTTTGGATGAGATACCAAAGCCATGTCATTTCAGTTTTGTAAATCAGCCAATGATCCTTTCTATTTTAAATCGGTTTCACCTGTGTACCAAATCTGAAGTGAATCCCACTAAAATGTGACCTTGGAAACAACTGAAAAGAGCCTGTGTTGTAGACTGTAAGCTTTGACAAGCCAACACAGCCAAAACATTAATGTTTTGATCATAAACTGAAGATCCTTTTATCTTTAAAGACTCTACAAGCTCTTAACCAAATGTGAAGTTTACTAGACTCACCCCTGACAAGGAGTTAATCCCAATAACACTCCTGGAAATGCCTTTACCCATTTTTCAGCAATAATTTTAAATGGTGGACCTCTTGGGTTAATAATGAGCCAATGCAGCTTTTTAAATGTCAAGGGCAAGATGTGTAGGCCTAACATATTTCATAATTCCAGATTGGACTTGCTGCGAGGGCTACATTTAAAAAATATATATTTATAACCGATTGAAATTAAAATGTGTCCAAATACAGGCGATTATCTAGACCAGATTCCGACCGTGAAAAGTCCTTGGCCGGGATGTATATCCCTTGTTGCTAAGACCTTATATTCACTTTGTAGGATTTATAGGATGTGAACATTATCCAACACTGGAGCTGAAAATCCTATTACACTTCCACTGTATTTTAAGCCACTGGACAGATTCCAGTGTTTTGTTAAAGGGAGGATTTACATGCTGTAAACTTGGCATAGGGTCTTAAGGGATAATTGTATCTATTGATATAAGATATTAATATAACGAGTTACAACAAGTCAGAAAAATCAAGGCATCTTCTGGTGCTTGTGTCTCACATTATACACTTGATTTTATTACCAATGATGCTTTATATAGTTGTCTAATAATGATAATGGCAGATTCAATTACTGGGAATTATTTTGTAATGATTTCTTAGCATTTATTCAAAATTCCAAAGCATCCAATCTTCCAAAAAAAGTCTCCCCTTCAACATATAACACATGTCTAAAAACATTTCAGCAAGTGTTGCAGCCATCTTCCAGCATTTTACAGACGTGTGAAATGTTTCCCATTTACTAAACTTTGAAATTCACCCAACATTTCATGAATGTTCCTAAAACTTTTCACACATTCGTCCAATCCTGAAAGAACTCCAACATTGGTAAATGTGTGGAAAGTTTTTTTCCCATACACGAACAGTTCATGTTGCACTTCTTCCAGCATTGAAAAAATAGAACATTTTTTTCCTGATTTGAGGGTTTCTGTTTTCAGTTGTGCTTTTGTTAATGGACGGAGAGCGGCCCTCCATGGGGGCTAAAGGAAGTTACAAACTTCACACATTTAGGACGAAAGCTAGTTTGATTGTCATGCAGAAAGTGGGACAAGAAAGCTTGTGCTGAAAATAAGAAGATTTACATAAGCATGACTGATGCCAGCCACCATGCCGAACTGGCAGCAAAACAACAAAATACATTAAAAGCGATTACATGTGGAAAAAACAATCAGTACAATCCTGTGAAAGAGTTTCCCAATGTTCTGATAGCTGTAAAACCTGATTCCTTTTAGTAGACCAGGCAATATCTACAGGCATTAAACTCGATCAGGATCATTCTCTCTGCTTGTCTGCATTGCTGCTGAACTGTGCAGGGTGCTTCATGTCTTCCACATTTAACAATGAAGCACTGTTATGTTCCCCTAACACTTCCGCAGAAGACATTTTCTCAGTGAATTAGCCTCCATGAACTCCCTGACGCCAACACATCACTCACATTTTCCCGAATCGAGTCTTAATTCCTTATTTGTCACCTATAATTGCCTCTGCTTCAGCATGCAGCCATTCAAGGAAAGGCAAACTGTGAGCTGAAGTGACTCTGACGTTTACATTTTAGATATCCCACTTCTGTTCTTTCAAAGAGCAACTTAGAAGTCTCACAGAATGTGAATTTATCATAGAGCTAATTGTCCTTTTTCTCACTGCTCTGCCATCCTATTGAACAAGAAGTGGAGTTACATCAGAATTATCTACAGACAAGTCCTTATGAATCCCTTTTTTTCTTTTTCTCTCTGGCCTGGGGGTTCTTAGTTGGCATTCAAGGTCCAGTAAGACATGTTTGATCTTTACAATGCAAGTGCCAGTAAAAGTTAAGCCTGAGATTTAAATTCACTCTAAAATTCATCCTCTCTCCCCAAGAACAATACCTCTATAAGCTCCAACACTTTGTGCACTTCAAAGGCCTCAAAACTGAAACTTCTTTGAGCGTAAAACAAAAGCAGGCTGTGCTGTCTTTCAGGTTTTTTGGAGGACAATATCAACAGAAAACCTCTAAAGAATTACAGAAGCCCCACAGAAATATTCACCTGGAAAAGTTTTCTCTCTGATTCCATACCGCAAAGTTGTTGAAACAAATGACTGTACGGCTCGAGCCACGACAAAGCCTGTAAGAAAGCGAAGAGAGTAAGCGAATGTGCCCCGTCTTATCATCTGCTGCCACTGCACAGATTAGTGCTGAACGGAATAGAAAAAGGTTGCAAAGGAGAGAAAAAAAAGAATAAAAGCTGCTCTCCAGTATTAGAACAGACAGTTGCATTAGCTTTCTAATAAGAAGAGACAGAGCAATACTGAGCACTGAAAAGGGAGAGAGGAGCGTTTCCTTGCTTTGAGCTGGGATCTCCCACCGACCCCCATCCCCATCCCCACCCACCCACAGTGCTTTGCTCTCCACCCACATTCTCTCCTCCATCCTTTCTACTTAAATCAGATAGCTGTTGGTAGCAGGAGAAGCATGTCATAGGTTTAACTCATACAGTATTAATTATACTCCCATCCCCTGACCTCCCTTGTACCAATAATCTACTTCCCACAACCCTGTTCACTGAATAGAGGCTCTTATCGTTACTAAAGTTGAACCCCTTTAGCATCCGCTGCGCCCCGGTGCCATGTGATCCCCTTTGTCCCGTAGGCCCTCCGATGATTTATGAGGCTTCCAGCTGCAACTCGTAGTAATATTCTGGATGTGTCAGACAAGGCAAGGGGAAAAAACTCCTCCTCGCTTTTCACTTAGCAGACTGACTGTGTTATGGTGATGAGTCTGCAGTCCTGCAACCCTGCCTTCATTTGACATATTGGAGCTGCACAAAGTGGCACGTTCATGATGGATTTAGATGGACTGCTGTTGATGTAGTTTTCCAGAAGACTTCATACTTACCCAGGATATAACATCCGTCAAAGATATGAACTTCCAGTTGCTGTATTTCATTTTCTCTGTAATGTAATATTCATCATATTTACAGCCCTATCACTTAGTCAGCACAACAGCTGCCAGTCATCATGATGGATTAACAACAGTGAGGTAACATTAATAAAGCTGCCAAACTCCATCCAAGACCGAAGCTTTCCACGACATACTTTTGTCCAAACTAATCACATAGAAGCAAAGAAAAAGTAATGTAAACACGGGGGCTGTCCAAATAATGTTTTCATTTTGATTAAGTAATCACAGAAAAATGGACGCAGATTAATCCCACTTTGTCATATGTCACTGATCGTACAACCTTCCAAAGCAGCTTCACAGGAATAATAATCAATGGATGCCACAGCATGATTTGGCTTTGCACATCTCCACTTGACCTCTACCCCTCCTGTCATGAGTGGAGCTACACACACACTTTACTGACAAATGCACAAGAGACAAGCTCACACACATACTGTGCAATTTTCTCAACCAACTTGATCAGAAGAGAACCAAGCCATCAGTTGAAACAAGTAGGCAGGCACTTTGTAATGGAGATACCTGGTGTTTAATCCAGGAATGATGGTATTGCAAAATCAATGTGAGGCAGAACATGACACAGGTGATGGCATTGAAACAGATACACTGCCCACCCACTTCTGTAATGCAATGCTTTTAACGTAACAAACATATGTGAATAATTGCATTTAATTAATCACAGAGCCTGTAATTAATTACATATTTAAACGCTGGACAGCTCTAATAAAAACATGGTTGGAGACAGACTAATCCATTGAGGGTATAGAGAGGAATAAGTCCTTATATATGACCCTTTTGGTGTTTGAACCACAGGCTGTATAAATAATGGACGTAGCAATTGTTACCTCAACCACTACTTCTTGATTGTGTAGATGAGGCCTCAAAATCTGCAGTTGGCTGTTGATTTTCATATTTGGAGTAGAGAGCAGAGCTGGGGAGGAGCGATACCGTCTACACCCGTGGCCAATTCAGTAGCTGCTAATGAGCTGAATTTTCCATCATGTCTCCTGGGAAGTGAAATTTTATTTGTGGTGAAGACTGACTATAGCTGTTTATCTCATGGATGAGAAGTTACAGTTTCTGGAGCAGAGCAGTTATGCTTGCTGCTTAAGTCTCTTGAGGGGAGCGAATGAAGGTAACTTATACTAAACAGTCTTCTTGTCACCTCACTCTCCAGGGAAAAGCCAACAACTATTTTAGTTTATTTGTGGCAGTCCAATGGGGGATTCTGAAGCCGGGTTCAAGTGGACACTCAAAGAACTGCAGTGTTTGGCACATCTTAATTTTCCAATATCAAAGAGTGCAGCTTGGTTTGAACATTGTTTAAAATAGGAGGTTGCATTGGCAAACGTTTACCTTCCACTGAGTGTCTGTTCAAACATCAACATGAACCTTAAATCCAACACTCATTTTTTTCCAATTTGAATGGAGGTGGTGCTGCACAGAGAAATAAAGGTGTGGTGGTTGAAGTAAGCAATGAGTGTATTGGGAAGTTTTTTTTCTATGGTGCAAGATAAAGTTTGCACCTTACGCTGATGATCAACGTTGAGTTCTCATAGATATTAAAAAGCAGTCGTTACAAATTAACCCAATACATGTGTTTTTGTTCCCTATTCATGGAGACATATTTAGCAGAGGGGTCCTCAATTAAGTGTTTTACTAGAGTTATTGTACAAAACATAATCATGTTGAAACCACAAACTCTGAAAATGTTGCCAAGTATCAGCATTCTGCTCTGGCAAAAGCATGAATGCAATGCTAACAGAAACAAAGGGGCTCATTTTACCATTCACTTTTTATCACCTCAGATGTTCTGACAGGAGTGTTGCGGCTGCTTAGCATCTGCTCATTGTATATCATGTACTTCATTACTTTGGGATGCAGCAAGAGAGGAACTAGCGTCAAGTTTTTGTAGCTTATCTCAGCTGAGTTAATTATTCATATCTCCCACTGTATTCTAATGTAACTGTTAGCTATATGTGTATATACCCTTAAAACTAGCAACATTTCCTACAGTATAAACTGTCATGTGGTTTCAGAGCTACACAGTTAGCATCAGAGGGCTGAAAGGTCAACATAATTAAAATTTAACTTGCTTAATATCATCATTACCCCACTGCTGGTATGTTAGCATGCTCCAGTTGGCATTGTGCCTGAAGCACTGCTGTACCTGTTTACAGTCTGAAAGGTGTTAGCATGGCTGAAGACTTCTAGCTGTGTAAACATAACCTACTTTACAAGTTTAAAAAAAATCAGTTTTGGTGTGTAAATGAGTCACTGGAAAGGGACTCTACAGTGGCTCCAACACATGTGCCTCTTCCAAGGCTGCTGTAGAATCCAGTTTTAGCTGATAAATTGCCATGTGGCATTAAGGACGTTGCTTGATATGTGTCCTTGTTGTCATCCGTTCTTCTCAGAATAAAATCAGTGTCACAGCTACATTTGCTGAATCACAAAGAGCAAAACATGAACAACTTTTCAACAAACTCGCTTCAACTCAGGAACCCCGCAATGTGGGCCATAAGTTCACAGTCACACTTATGTAAAGCATAAACGAGTTGGAGCATTTTCTCCTTGGAAAGACGACCACTAACTGCAGGACACAGGGGCTGAGTGATCGCGAAAGATCTGAGAGCCTTCAATTATTGTCACCACAGGTATCCACTGGGCTCACGATGAGAGAAAATGTAGCAAACCACTGTCAGGTCTTTTAGTGGTACACCCTGCCAAGGGAGGAAAGGGAGGAATAGTGCGCTGAATCCCAACACCTGACTCTAATGAGATTGGGATGCAAACCCTGCAGCCATTAGCTTCAACTCAGCGGTATGAAAAGTAGATTCCTGGAGATGGCAAAACTAACAGGATTAGCCTCCAAGGTCTTTTGTCCACCTACTGTATTTCACATCGCTGCAGTGTTATGTCTACCACACATAATCATCCAAATACCAGGCGCATAACAAATCAAATAATGTGTGTGTGTTTGTGTTTAAAGCCGAGGTCCCACCCCTGTCATTTGGTTAAGAAATGTGGAGGAGTTTTTTATTCGTGGTCCAATTATGCAGAAGAGATGCCGAGTGTTATTTGTGTTTGTGTTATCTGCTCTCTTTGATTTGTGGTGCGGTGAATGGTGAGTCTGCTCTTTCCAAGAGATGCTGTGTTACTCGACATGCAGCAATTAAAACTTGAATTAGGCCGAAATGAGAAACTGTCTCTGATGCTTAATTTCTCATTTACTCATGTAAGAGTGAGGCTATGAAGTTTCATTAAGCTCCATCCACCAGGACGACCAATATAGATCTGCTACAAGAGCCTGAGTAACTAACTGCAAATGCTTTGATTTATTCCAGCTCTGCAAAGAGAAAACATGACAAATGTGAGCATTAGGCTTTAGTCATTTTAGTGTATCAATACGAGGGAACATCCCAACAGAGGTTTTCATTTTGCACTCACGGCTATGGGAATCTCAAAATAGAGCATTCACAAATTATGGCAATGTTTAATGATTTTAATATCTATCGGACCATGCATAATATGCATAAAAAGCAGACAGCTTGTGGTAAATTACAAGAACAGCAATAGAGGTGATTTTAGGCTGAATTCTGATCTGTCTGGATGTTTTTGCATAAACCCAAAGCCTCTTGGATCTCGCTTTATTCATGCATGTGCTTTGGTGCAGAGTCATAGCTCTCCTTAAATTTCTAACACCATTAGGGACTTCATGGGGATTTTTTTTACACATTGATTTTGATCCTTGAGACGCTCCAGAAAAACCTGACCGTGCTCTTAATTACCTGGCCCCCTTCCGATAAGGAAGTTAAAAAAAAGTTTTTTTCCAGGAGTGGAAACAGCATCTGTCTTTGACTGTTATTTTTCTGCTTTTAAATATAGTAAGAGGGATGCAAACCAATTATCTACATAAATGCACCCACTTTTAACAATGCATCGAGCTGAATATTGATGCAGACTTGTGCGTTTGAATTTACATTTCCTCAGTGGAATAGTTGGACAGCATACAAAGCAGACTGGATTCTCTCATTTTTAGGGCTACTTCTTGCGTCTCAGGTTCAAGGACTGTGCCTACTGTTGCATAGCTTCAAAGATTTTGGAGGGGATGAAAGTGATAATCTGCTTTCGAGTCACTCCCCAGCTGTGCTTGCTTCTTAGGCCACACAGACACCCACAGAATCACAAATGAGGACTGCCTTCCTGTCAGTGTCTGCCAGTCAACATGCTAAAGTCTTTGCCTAATGATAGGACTCCTTTTTTAAGACTAAGTAACTGCACTGAGTCAAAATATCGCAACTGCAATGTTAAGAGGCGATCAGTATTCCTGTCTCATATGTGAAATTTAGAAGCGAAGCAACAAGCTTCCCTGTTCTCTCTGCCTCGCTCACAATCCCACACTGCCTCAATGATTATTAGTGTTCTGGTGCACCAAAATCTGGTCTGCCCTGCCTGTCACTGCTGCCATGTCTTCATGCTTTGTGTGCATGCTCAAATACTGGCAAACACAAGACTCGAGCCAAATGAATGTTACACATGTAATCTAAATGAGCTCATCTGAAATTCTCATTTGAGTATTTTCATTTTGATGGATGCTACAGACAGAACACTATGATTTTGCCTGCTTGTACTTCCATAAACTAACTGATGTCTTCTGCTATTAGGCCCTCAAGCCTTTTACCACCACACCCTCAGAGGGGACTTCATTACCTCAAATAACTGCCTTCTACCTGCTGCTACAGCTTTTGACAGAGTGACTTCACCAGCTCCTTATCCGTGTTGGGTCAGACTTTAAGTGACTGTTGATTAGTTACAAAATCGTAAGAGGTCATCCCCCAGAGTGCTCGTCTCCATAAACCTCGTTTTCATCCAACACTGTAAAAGTCTCAGAATACATAGGTCCTCTGAAGTTCTCTGGATTTAAAGACGTCAGCGGGCTTCAGACTCTATACTATCACACCTCCGGCTTCTGAAACAACCTCCCTGCAGATATCAGACAGTCGGGCTCTGACTGGGGTTTTAAATCCAGACTTAACTCTTTTCAGTGTTACTTTAAGCAAGTTACCTGTACTTTGATTATGTCAGACTTTGTTCCTGTACCTATTATCCTCCCAACATGGGGGCTCCACTGTTATGAATATAATCACTACCTTTTTGTGTCTGTAGTCTGTCCTTATCTCAGGTCATGGTGGAGAAGAGCTTCATGAGCAGCACCTGGAGGTTACTTGACATCTCCTTGGATCCGTACTCATTGTACATGCTTACACTCTTCCTGGTTGTCAATAATGTACTCTGGTAGGTTGGTTTTTCCATTTCCTCTCTCATTACAAGTGCTTTTTAGGTTACTCTTATTAGATAGACAGTTTTGCAGCGTGTCAAACTCAACACAAATTCAAGATTAGGCTTCATAAATGAAATCAACATTATTTTTTTCCCATTAAATTCTCTGGCAAAAAATATTATGCCAAAAGAAGTATGTGCATATATTTACCCAAGCATACTGCCTGGGAGCATATTGTTATCTCCAGCACTTGCCTGAGGCAAAGGGTGTTACACACATACAAACAACTGGGAACTGCCCAGTAAAATTTCAATGGAGGAGTTGGACGTTAATTGTCTAGCTTGGGGGCAACACAATTAAAAGGTCAAGAGTGGATGGTGGTCAGTCTGCTCTCTTTAACATCAATTTCTAGCGTGAATTCAGAAATTAAGATCAGTGAAGTTACAGATGGTGACATAACATCAATTTGTGTTTTTAATGTTTCCATCTGTATCCATCTGTTATTGTCTGAAACAGACAGATTAAATGTGTTTGGAGACGTTGCAGATTTTGTGGTTGGTAAATGATTGATTTGTTGGTTGCACCTCTGCGGGTTTCAAATCTCAATGAAGTCTGCTCCAAACATCTGTTGAGCTAAAAGTTTGGCACAATAAGCCAAAATTGACGACGTGTACACCCAATAGCATATTTTCCAACTTCAACAATGGCTGAGTCAATCCTTCAACAGCAGCCCTACCATCAGTTCTGATGTGCAAAATCCTCCCACATCCATTAGAAGGCATCAGGTTGTATATTATGAATGAAGAGTGTGCAGCTCTGCCTCTCCCAAATGAATAATGCTTATTATGAATGAACCCATGGTGGTTCTTTTTAGCCTACACAAGTCCTTCAAATTTCAGTACTTTTTAAGATCATTGTCAACCCAGCAACGCTGTCATATTATATCACTGTCATCAACCTGACAGCAGCAACAGAAACATGAGAACCAGATCATGAGAGGAGCTGTCAAAGCCAGATCATATGGATGTTGTTTTAGATGCGAGGTCTCTTGGTTGAATGAAATGCATGCAGTACTAGACAATGTCAGCATTCAAAATTAAACATTGAACTTCACGAAGCAATGTTTTATTAAGATAACCCTTCAATGACCCGGACGTTGATCACAAATATGCACATACGATTTGGATGACCCTGGGGGGGAAAGGACCAGTGGTAGTACTCATAAAGCTTCTTTGCACAAAGAGCTGCTCCTAGGGAGACAATTCTAAGAAAATTCCTCTGCCGTTTTCTAAGAATTTCTCCTTGAATTAAAGACTACATCCTAGTAAAGATAAGTTATTTACAAAACATCTTTGCTCTTTAATGGGTTTTTAAGGTGAAACTCAGGAGTAGTGAGGAAGGCTTTTTTAGAGGCTCAAAAGATTTTATCAAGCAGAGGAGGAAAGAGCCAAAAGACGGTGAGATAGGGAAATGATCTCAAAGTAATGAATGGACAGTGGGTTTATCAAATGCTACAGATTGGCGGGACAACTAGGACTGTTTGTGCTCACATCCCCAAACAAATGCAACAATGCAAAATCCCTGACAATGACAGTGATCTTAACATTAAGATATTTGAAAACTGCAAAGCTGTGTTCTCACAACACAAACCTCATTTTAAGAACGCTTGTTAGTAATATCGTCACAAAGCCAAGAGAGTGCAGAATAATGTCAACAACAAGAAGCTACTAAGAATGATGAACACTGCATCCTTAGATGGTTCATGTTTAACACAAGAAGTCACACTGCAATCGATATCATTTGAGGAGAAAGTTAGCACTTGTCTCTCTTTCTCTCTGATCATCTGCGGGGGGTAAAGAGCCAGAGTAGATCACACACTGGTTTGTCAATCTTAGCTGATAAGGTAAAAAAAAAAGAAAGAGAGACATTGGCTTAATTTCTCGAGAACTAAGATTGCTGCTTGGTCAATCGCGCCCCCTCACTGAGATAAAAGTGTCTGTCTCTTCCTGAGATGTTCTGAGAATGTTCCACGTCTTAAGCAGGACTCTTTGCCAAACTTTTTTGAGCTCCCTCAGAGAACTCTTTGAATGTTCATGAGGTGCTCTGCCCGTGGGCACAGGCGCATTATCAGAAATACTTATTCAATAATCACGTTGCTTTTGCCAACAACATGCTTTTACCATTAGCTTTGTAGCCATGTGTTGTCTATTGAGGTTGTTTGTGTTTTACTTTTTCCTACCTCTATTTCGCTTTCTCAGCCAATCTAGTCACAGCAGATGGCTTTTCATCATGAACCTGGTCTTTCACAAGGTGTCTGTCTGTTCAAGGAAGTTTTTATTGCCGTTGATGCCAAATGTTGCCAAAGGCTTGCTCATGGCGGATTAATGTTGGTCTCTGTAAAAAAATAAACAAAGGAGGTAAGTTTGAGCCTGCTCTTCAAACATTTGTTATCAATACCAAATTTTGCCCTCCAGGGAGCCAGGGGAGGAACCTGGTCTGGCCTCTTGATTGGTTTGATTTTAGGCCCCAGCTGTCCTGTAATGTCAGGGGTTAACAGATCAAGTATGAACCTTTACTGAAGCTCAAAGACGTATAGGGCCACGGCAAGAATATTGTGGTTTATGTTCAGGATTTCAGGGTCCATAATAGCCAATCATAGAGAAGTTCACCAGGAGATGGAGTAACGTATGGAGTCTCCACATAATGGTAAACACTGTAGCCCCTGAGTGTGACAATAGACAATAGATAGTGTGCTATTGTTGGCATAAGAACAGCAGGATCAATCTTAGCTACAGCACTGAGTTAAGAATAAACAACCCTCGTTGGCCTCGTCTTTAAAAGCATCTTTTCATAAAGCCGGAAACATTCTGCTTTTGTTTTCTTCAATGAAAGCTTTTCTATAGCAAACATGATTGAAAAACAACGTGAAAGGCTTGCCACAACCTTCACAGATCACACGCATAAGTTTTACTCTCAAGTACCCCACATGACCCATGTTCTCCATGGCCACAGTTTTCAGATCATAAAAAACATAACTTTGTTTTATAACTAGAGCTTGGTTGTTTTGACAACAGTATGTCTGTGCACATAGTGAAGAAAATATATGGAATTGGGCTGTCAAGATCACTGGAGCAGAATGATAGCCGTGTGTTTCAGGGAGCAGACTGTCTAATAGCCAATTTGTATCTGTGACTGTTGGAACCCTGCCTGTGGTTTGTGTGAGGAGGGGATTCAGTGTGTTTTCTGATGCAAGATTACAGATATGGAGCTAAAGTCATTGTCTGTAATTAGAACATCTATTAGGTTACACTTACTTTTCAAGGCTTGGATCAATCAAATGATGGAATTACTAAAGGCATGGGAGTTAAATAATGTTAATTGAGAACCAGTGTGAACTGGGAATGTCATTTTGCACAAAAACACAAGGTTATATCCTATATCAAGCTTGCTTAAAGCTCCTGTGAGGACTTTACGACTGCTTATGAAACAGACAGTGATGCCTCTTTATTACCTACAAAAGCTAACTCAGCCATGAATGACAAGTTGGAAGTTTTAATGAGTCTTGGTGTCTTCAGGTTGGAACCTCCAGTAGGCATTTGAATTTGCAGCTGAATTCGAAGTGGCTGGGATGAGAGTCAGCCCCTTCAAGACAGAGGCCATGCTTCTCTGCTGGAAACTAGTGGATTGCTCTCTCTGGGTGGGGAGTGAGTCTTCGCCTAACGAGTGGGGTAGTTTAAGTATATCGCAGTCTTGGTCATGAGTGAGAGTCAATTTGATCGTGAGAGTTGGAGCTGATACAATTTTAGCTGCAATTGATCATACTTCAATTATTGCAAACAAGAAAAGAGAGGGGAGGTCAGAGGAGATGGAATGTATGGCCACTGGATCAGTGTACACAGAGGGTGATGCAGCAGTACTGCCAAATGCTGTGAATGCAGAAATATAATGCTACCCAGTGGACCAATCACAGGTGTGTCGTTTTGATGTGTAGCTACATCTTTTAGGAGGTGTATGTCAGGCACATAGGCTTTGGTGTATGTTCAGGGCTAACCTAAGGTGTGGATTTGACACAGAAGTTTAAAAGGTACCTGGAAAGAACAGAGCCATTCTTATTGTTACACGAGTGCCTCTCCTACTATGACAACACAACAAGGTCTAACTTAAAAAAGGCCTGTCTCATGCAAAAGTGTTTTAACATCTACTTTATGCAATAACCTTCTATGTACCAGTTAGAACCCAGTAAGTACAACACTGGGAGTTCAAACATGACTGACACAAATAGAGTAGTTTAAATAGCAATGTTATTTTTCTTTTTTACCATTTCCTGCTATGGCATGTCAAAATGTCTCTTTGTAAGAGGTAAAATGGGAGACTGGAGGCAGCACAAGCCTGCTGGTTTTGTGTTCCTTAGTCGGACAAAAGACATGTAGACTCCTGGGGAACACAACACCAAATTGGAGCAAAGAACATGTTTCTTTTTTGTCTTTTTCTCCTCTCCGGCAATATTTGGCCTGATATGTTTATATTTCATAACCCAGGTTACAGTTACTCTTTTTTTATTTTGCGCTGCAGGATTTTGTGATTTAATACACTACTAAATATTTGATTTATTGACCTAGAGGCTAATGTGATCGCTGCATTTATAATTGTATTCGTAGTACTCTAACTGCAGCCAGGATAATCATACACACGTTTTTGGCTACTTTTACACAGCTCTGGACAAGGAGGAGATAGTGTGGGGCATCATTGGACGTCACTGATATGTGCAATACTCGTTGTTTACCGGTGTATTTTTCAAAGCTGAAGGCATCTTGAATGTGAGAAATGTAAGAGAAAGCTGCTGTGAAGCTGTCATTAGTAGCTGAATCTCACTGTGGGAGTTTTGTTAAATTTTACTTTTCTCTGATGGACATGAGAGGGACTTAAATAACAGACAAAATTGTACCAGTATCATTCAGTTTATCCAGTGTTATTTATTCAAACCAGTGGAAGCCGAGGGCTCTCTTTTGTTTGGAAAGTGCTTCTTGGTACGTTCAGTCAGAAATTGGTGCTCTTAAATCTGTCTCACATTACTCCGGCACATTTATCTCTGTTTTGCTCAAACGTCGGCACCCTGATGATCGGCGGTATAATGTTCTGTCTTGCACTATTCTGTTTTCAGATCTGTGGAGTAGAAGGATGAATAACACAATTTTTTTAGTGCAATTGTATTTTGTAGAATAACAGTGTTGCACCACACAGGCTTCAAGAGCCAGAAATCAGAACAGAAAATGACCATGTGCAGAAAACACTTCAACTAGTGAGCAGTTTGCATTATGCTCTGTAGGTGGAATTAATGAGAATGGAGTTTTGGATTATTTAGGGTACAGAGAATTGACAATCAGACATCTGCACTATAATGGGTGCAATCTGGAGTACAGGCAGGGGGATGGATAATCACTCCAGTGTGTCCAGCACAGGTTAGGGGACCACAGAGCCAAAGCCTCTCCATGGAGGGACTGCAGTCACTTATTTATTTTGTATTGTTGGATCTTTTCCCTGCATAATATGGCTCCATGGTGCAAGTTTAAGCCACACGACTAGGACATTAATTAGGCAAGCACAATATGATAAAAACTTGAAATGTGCAATTAATTGTTCATTATGGTGAAATCAAAATGCAGTGTGGTAACTACACAAATATTTAAATGTTTATATTATAGCTTGATTAATATTTCATATGTCTGTCTGCTGTTTAACATGGTTTACACAATAGCAGCCCTAAAAGAAAAAGTGATAGAGAAACTCAAATTTCAGCATTGGAGTTCATGTTCAAATGTGACCTAGTTAGAATGTATCATTAGATTTGGTTGATAAGATGCAGTTGTACCTTTGTCATCTAAGAAGTGAGCTATGTTGGTCAGATCCACATATCAGTAAGAAACACAGAGAGAGAGGTATCTCATTGTGAAGCAGTATTTTACTCAGAAGGTTGCACTCAAAGAAGCAAACGACCACTTTGTTGGAAAAGCATGCTCAATACATGGCAAGGTAGACCAGTCCAGAGGTGCTACCTTTGTAATTGTTGTATCTTGACCGCCCGTGATGTGTAGATGCAGAAGGAATCTTCGTGACACTGGCTTGCTTGTTTAGTAATACATTTATTACAAGAAAACAATACCAGTATCGAACAAGCACCCGGAATGCTTGGGAGAACAGCTCTGCAAATCTGCTGACTCTCAGAATGCTGTTGACCAACACCTTTTATAGGTCTTTGGGCCAATGACATAGCTTACTAGAGAGTCCAAACTTATCTTAACCTCTAGTTATTTATTATACTCTCCTGGGCTCTGCTAGCCTAATGGTTACAAAACTTGTCCATGCATGGCACTAAATTGGAAAGGGGTCTCAATCTAATTTCCTTGAAAGTCTGGGGCAACATAGGTTTCTCCTTGACTTGTTTTACGTCAGTTACTTATTAACTATCAGATACTTCATAATGATTTACCACCTCATTAGGTTGTAATATGTAATCATGCATGTAATGTAAATGGTGGTTAAACTACTCAGTAAATAAACTGTGTGCAGTGTTGGTTTGATTGAAAAGAATCCTCAATTTAAGATAAGTGACCAGTGTTGTTTGGTGGCGCAAGTCTCTGCTAACAGGTTGCGGGCGGTGGGTCTATCTGTACCTCAAAATGATCAATACTACCATAGGCTCTGCTCAACTTCTGTAAGAGATGGCAGCGTGGTGAGAACAGAAGTTACTAAAAAGAGCTACACATCTGCATAAAGACTGCACGTTGCTGAAAGCAGGAGATCTTTTTCCTTCTGGGAGCCACAAAAACCAGACAACATATTTTACACCCGTGCAGCTTTTATTCTGGGTTTTACGTTAATTTTTAATTTAGTGCAGATTTTACACACTGCATTCAAAACAGACATGATTCTGTAGTGGAAATCCCTGCATGGGGTCAAAATCACATCAAAAACAATCATCAGTGAACACAGCTTGTCGCTGCATCCACAAATGCAGGTTAAAACTGAACCATGCAAAGAGGAAACCATTTATAAACATGATCCAGAAACACCGGACATTTCTCTGGACATGAGACTGTTTAAGACGGACTGAGGGGGAGTGGAAAACTGTCCGGTGGTCCAGTGAACCAAAACCTGACATTCTTTAAAGGAAATCATGGACGCTCTAACATTTTAGATGTTGCACCAGCTGAGATAGTTCCAGTGTGACTGTTAGTTACAATTTAAATCTTGCACCTAGCTCTAGATGTAAAGTCCTCCAGACACCTGGAGTTATGGAACTTTGTTTTTGAAAGATGGGATAACTTCGAGGAATGTTTTATGTCAAATGTTTTCACCATGATGAATTACATCAGTTGGAATGACTAAACTATACTCTTGCTTGTTTTTCTATGAGCTGATATATCACATAATAATGGAGAACCGCAATATTGACATATGTTGTAACTGACTATTTTCACCACCACTCAATGTCACTTATTCTACAATAATTGTAGATTAAAGCCTTATAATGCTTTGTTGTAGTTGACCTTTTCATTACTGCCAGTCAATTGACGACAGTTAACTCAAGTCTTTCCCAGTCGTTAGCCTGTTCAGAGACAATCAGACATGAGAGTCAGTACTGTAACAAACACTGCATTAGCAAAGTACTTTTTACACAAAGGCTAGGAGTTAAAAACATAATTTTGCTATACTATTTTGGTTAGTTTTGGGTGCTAAGTTGAACCTAACATCTCCATAGTGAAACCAAACATTGACTAAACTTAAGTCACAAACTAGCCAGTTTCAGTGTAGTGTTTATTGTGCCATCGAGCTCTTTTTTTAGTCCGAGAACTATTAAAAACGCATCTGTGATCCAAAATGTAACAGCCTAATCAAGGGTTAATGGCTCAATCTCATCCCCACTCTGTTGCTCTAAATAGCCCCCAACAAATTCACCTGTGTGTCCTTGTGCTTAAAAATTACATTCACATACTTTCATTAGGGGAAAGGTGACTCAGAACTTCAAAAAGAACATATGAGCACTGGTGAGTGTCAGCAACAGACTTACCAAACATAATAGTTATGTTTGGGCACAAACGTCCTCGGTTAAGTTTAAGAAAGGATCATGGTTTGGACTAAAGTAAGTACCAGGAGATAAGTTGCACACTAATGAAACACTGTAAACAGGATTCCACTTTGAAATAATATCTCAACTGGGGCTTTAAGATGACTTCCTGCTGGCTTACATTTCACCCCTCTATCCTCAACCTTGCCTTACTTAAACCTTCTGTTCCTTATATTATAATATGAGAGTTCCTCTTGGATTCTACCAAAAACCTACAGTGTATGTTTCCAACAAGCATACATCTGATCCAGTAAAGTCAGAGTGCTTTCACACCTGGATTATATAGTTCCAAAACAGGAGGCTTTTCCCTCCTCGACCTGGGTGGTCTGAACACATGTGGACATATCAGTCACACACTGATGCTGAACAAGACAACCGGGCAGGGATTGCGCAGAGAGGATGGTCTACCTCCCATTCATACCATGGAGCCGTTTGACTGCAGTGACAATGCAATCAACCCAGAAACCAGAACAAATGGCTCATTACAACAGATAGAAAATCATGATAGTAACATAATAGGCTAATGTCACTTTGAATCAGCTTCCCATAATGTGAAGTGCAACCAGTACGCATGATATTTGTTTACCTACGCAGTGGGGAACGGAGGCTGTGAGGTAATGGCAGAAGGACAGTCCTGTGATGATGTGTGCTTTGGCCCTCTTTAAATATTGCAGGGTACACAACATGAGCCAAAGAGAAAATGTAACAATGTCATCTGAATTGAAGCAAAGCATACAAGCTAAAGTTACACTTTTTAGGAATATAATGTTCTCTTATTTTACACACAGACATGAGGAGAGAGACCCATGACTATATAAAGCTGTTAATGCTAGTCAGATGTATGAACTGATTCAGTAGACGTGTTCTAGTTTTATCGGGTGAAATTTGCACTTTACCTCATTTTTTTTCTTCTTTTGTTCTACACTGAAGCCTTCTCTGCATTATTTCTCCAATGAGCAACAGCCACTGTCTGACATTTGCACCACATTAGAACTAGGCACCAAAAATCTACACATTTTTTTAAATTAAATTATACAAACAATTCAGAAAATATTGTTCAAGACAGGATAAAATATTCCTCTATTTTTTTGTATTTAACTAATATTTGAACATTTCAAAATAGTAAAAGGACTAAAATTAAACAAGCCACCCTTATTTTGGGATGTTGCATAGTCTTATATAGAACATGGCAATCAGCTGTGGCCAGAAGCATTGAGAAAGTTGCAGACAGCTTCTTTATCTCTAATACAATACAATACAATACAATACAATACAATACTGGTGTTTGGATGTGGTTTCAACAGTAGCATTTCAGAATCATGCCAAGTCTGCCAAAAGTCACAGGAAAATAACTTGAAAGAGACACAACCTGATAGTGTGTTCTGGCTGCAGTGATTGGGGAATAAACACCAAGACCATACAAAGAGATGCTCAACTCAAACGGTAACAAACAGAGGCAGATATCTCGCCCCTCATAAGAGAGCAGCTACACTGAAACATCCGCTTATTTCCCACAGCGCTGCACATTTCCCCCAGAGGCTAATGCTGTGCATTCATGTGCAATGAACTAATGAGCAGTCATATTTTGTTTCCAGCATCTTTATGGTTTCCTATAACATAAAACACTTAGAGAGAATCAAGGGCACTTAATGGCTTTAAAAGAGGAAGGCTCCCTCTGTACAGAAGAAAAAATATACTTGGATTAATGTTCTGTGTGATTGTTCTCCTAACAAAACATTTTACTGTTAACAAAAAGCTTACTCGCCTTAAACTTTTAGTATTCAATGTATTGACTTCAGAATATGAATACACTTCTTTGGGTATTGTCCTCAAAAAACATGCAGATCAGATGTCACTCCCTACGGACAATCACTACAAGCAGGGATATAAGACACCAAGGTTTAATCAACTGGTATTGATTAAATGATGCAACTAAAGAGCCTTTGTTTCAAGATCAACTTCCACTAGTGAAGTATACTGCAATGAATAAACTCAAGCTCTCAGAAACGATTACATTTAAACAATGCCACTAGTTTGTCACGTAAAGCAATGCATCATCTGGGAGTTGGAGAAGGAATGAATGCATCGCCCACAGCCCAGGCAGGTGTTTGTCAACCTGTATCTCATCAAGTGCTATATGTTACTGGCAGTAGTCTAATATAAATGCAATCACCTGCTCTTGAAAACAACCCATCTTGGGTGTATTTGCATATTTGGTCAACAGTTGTACCCAGAAAGCTGGCATGGAGTCTGTCTTAAAATAACATCACATGTTCTGCAGGAATGTGTGGGTACATGCTCATCAATAATACATTTTCAGAGCTCCCCTTCCAAAAATGAACTCATTATGTTGCCAGAGGCTACCCCGAGGTATTACTCTAATCAAGCCAAATACTTGATGTGTAATTGCCTTCAGCTTCACTCGAAACACTAAAAGGAAAGCGTTCTCCACTTCTGTGCGTTTTACAATGTGACCGAGAACGGTTGGCACCACAAAGAGCGTGAAGAGGGGAGACAGGTTCGGCTCTCTGAACTCGCTTGTATTTTCTCCTCAATTAACTGCCCAAGGTTGAGGTAGCAGAACATCCCAGGGTGCTTCACCTCTCTCCTCGCCAGCGTTTTCCTCTCCACTCCTCATGCAGACACAATACATCTATCACAGCCCTGTCCAATACCCTGTCTGGATGCAGTGTTGATGGTGAAGAATATTAATGTTTGGAGATACCCTCTGGCTACTGATTAATTAGCTGGGCTCATTTAACGTTGATTGATAAACTGTGCTAAGATGCTACAAGAGGGTGTAGTTATAGCTGAAAAGGTACATTTTGGGGAGAGTGTGTTCATTTTTTTTGTTCACTAAAAGGCTCATTACAGGCTAAATACCAGCCTATAATTCGTCCTTGTAATTAGAAATCTCAGTGATGTTGGACATGTTAAGGGTTTTAAATACTAGTTAAATGATTGTTTAAAATGAACAGGTAGGCATTTGAAATTAATTTTAAAGTGTGACAATGTTTCCCAAACATATGACACCGGGTTTAAGTGCAATTCAAGCACCATTTCTCTTTTTTTCCCCCTATATATTTTTTGCCATCAATCAGCACTTTAGACACTCTTTGCTCTCTACCCCTTGAGTCTAATAACCTGCAGTGCCTTGCATCTGTTCCGTAGGTGACAAGAGACAAAGAGAGAGTGAGAGAGGTCCCTCAGTACATCCCTCCTCTTAATGCACTAATTGAGTTGTAACATCTCATGTCACATATGAACCTCCTCATACTGCTGTTTTAAAAGTTATATGCAGGTGGTAGCCTTCAATGTCATAGTTTTGGATGCATATGCCATGCTGTGAGAACATAATGTGGAGTGAAACATTTCAAGCTGTAAATAGTTATTTGGGTGTCTGAACTGTCACAATAGGTGAAAAAACAAAGGAGGACCCATATACAGAAATGATGACATATAGAACAAAAGAACAAAACATAAAGCATAGCACTTGCTTTAAAATGTTCATTGATATAATCCAAAAAGGTCCAAATCAAAAGTCCACCAGGAGCATGAGGAAGACTCAGGAGAAAGATGAAATGTTCCAACAAAGAAGGAAGGAAACACAGACTAAATACACAAGGTAATCAGGCACAGGTGTGACAGGACACAGGTGAAACTAATCAGGGTAATCAAGGTGGAGGGAAACACAAAGGCAGGAAGTAAAGCTGAACCAGACACACAGGAAGCAAGAACTTCAAAATAAAACAGGAAACACAAGAAAAAACACACACACACATACACACACACACAAGGATTACAACACAAGACATGACTAACTAATAAACAACACAAGGAGGACATAGGGATAACTCAAAACTAATACAGACAATTTGGAAAAAATACACGAAACACAGAGTACACCTACAAAATAAAAGGAAATCAAAGACAAATTACAAAATAAAGAAAATACACAACTAGACAAAAAAAAACAGTGCTTTTGAAGTACAATATCAAAATGGTGGAATGAAAAGACCTCCAAAAGAGAGCACATCAAAGCAGCCCCGTGATGTTCAGGTTAAGCCTGCTACCTTTCAATCTGATGGTTCTGGGTTCAAATCCCACTATTGGCTTCCAGTGTGAGATGGAAATGAAGCACTTTCATCACAATGTGCATGAGCTGCACTTTTTAATTACTACAACAAACTAGTGTAATGAAAACTGTTCTTTTGAATTAAAAGTCCTACAAAAGAAGCTCATCCAAGCAGACAAGGTGGTATACTACTACTACTACTAATAATAATAATAATGATGATAATAATAATTATTATTACTATTATTATTATTATTATTATTATTATTATTATTATTATTATTATTATTATTATTATTATTATAATATCTGTTTTATCAACATTTTGCTCAATATCCCAACTTCATTGGAGTTCTAATTGTTTAATATTGGTTCAATTTTAGGCCAAAAGTTTTGTGTTTCAACATCTTTTCTGATACAAAGGCAGGTTTAATTTAGGTGATTTCACTTAAGAGCATCAAAGGATGGACTCTAGCAAAGCTCCTTTTTTAAAGATATTACTATGACAGGTAGATATCCTTAATTATAGGTTATAAAGAAGTAAACTCTTCCGCAGTTATTTAAATACCAAAAAAAGTACACTCACATTTTGTTTGTTTACATCATAAATATTATAACTATATGTCTTCTGCAGTATTTAATATAATTTTCCCATAAATCTTCCAGCTCAGCTTCATACTGCTGTGTAAAGCTCTACCTCTCTCCTCCTCTGGTATGACTCATTGCATCGATTGTTTGCGATGAATATTTTAGTGACAGGGGTGAATCAGCTGAGCAAATCTAAAGGAAATTGGTGTCTGTGCTGTATGTTTTGCAAACAAAGCTCTGGCTCTGTCCTGTTTAATACATCAACCTTCAAACAAAAGACTGAAGATGAATTAAGTGAAGTGAGAGATAATGAGACGACCTTTGCTCTAACTGGAATTAAAGTCCTCCTCAAACACAAAGCAGCAAACCAATCCATTCTCTTTTTTTACTTATCTTTAGACTACAGGTGGGCCCTTTGTCTGCACACTGTCCACTGCACATTGTTTCTTCAAGCCTGCAGTATGAATCCAATTACAAAACAGGAGACGTATGTACCTTTAACTCTCTCTGCAAAGTCTGTTTCATCAGGAGCAACACACCAAATTTAAAGGTTATCTCTCAACAGCCTTCAAAATCAGAAATGTTCAGTCTATTAGCTGACAGAGAGAGAGTAAAGTTGCCCTTTAAGCAGGTGCATCCAAGAGCATCTGAATTTGCTCTGTTCATTATTAACAGAGCAGAAACGACTTTCTATTCAAGCTATCGGTTTGAAAGAGGGAACTATCAATAGGGGGCCTTGAGATAAAATCACTGTTCAAGTATGCCATGCTGCGCTGTTTAGAGAAATGTGCTTCTGCAGCATTGACAGGGTGAAATTTCACCGTTGTTTCATGGCCTCTGCAGGGCATTATTGACAAAGCTGCACCCACGGCTTAATTTTTCAAATACCTTACTTCCAAAGACATCATGGATTTGAGGGGAGAGCAACTAAACCCCTGAAATCAATAACAAATTATGGCTAAAGCTAATAACCGGTCGGATGATGACGGTACAGTATGGAGGCCTGTAGAGGAGTATCAGGTCATCAGTTAGGATGTCAATCATTTTCTGTAGGTAGAACACCACAGGGGACCCACTGGATACATGGTAGTGCTTGACAACATCAATGACCCGAACCAGGGAGGGGGACGTGAGATCCTCACTGAAGTCCCGCCTTGAAGAGAGGTCTGACAGTTTGCAGTTTTACGTTTCACAAGTTTCATAAGACACAGATGATTATCTCCCTAAAACAAAAACATCCAAATACCTACAGTACACAGAAAAACATCCCACAGTCCAGCCTCTTTTGTTTAATTGTTTGTTTTGTCTATAACATAATTTCTTTTGTTATCCTTTTTAGATTAATTTCTCTAAATAAGACAAAAAGATTGCATTTTCATTTTTCAGTTCAACATCATGTACAAGGAGAACATGGGGTTGCCAGTTTGGCTCGTAGATTGATTTTCTCCTTCAACTGTATTGGGAACCCGGATCCCACAATGTGAGATGGATGTGGTGTAGTTAACAGACTCACCAAGAGCCAGAGTACACAGCCATAAAAATGCCATGGAGAATACTTACCGAGGGGAAAAACAAAGCCAATGCAGAAGTGCAAAAAAAAATGCAGTTCCTTGAGTGTCCACTTGAGGCTGGGGAATCTCCTTTAACACCCATATAAGAGTGCCCTTTTTTACAGCAAAGTCAAACATGTTTACAGCCTTTAAAAACAGTCTAGGTCCCAAAGGCTAATTTGTTTTTCCAAACATGCTGTACCAGGGTGATTTTATTTTTAACTCATACATTTTGAAGACTTATACATAGATTTACATGATTAGGGGTCTGGCTGCATTGACTGACCAGTGGGCGTGTTGCAGCTGTTTGCCAGGAGGCCTACAGCCCGTCTCAGCTCCATCTCCTTGCCTGTGTCAAGGTTGGCTAAAACTTCAGTTGAGTCAGGGTTTACTAAGGTGACCACCAGCATTTGGTTTCAAAATCCCTTTTTCAGAAACCAATGGGTGATTTCACTGAGACTACAGTCTATGATACCAGCATGTTCTGCAGGGGAACACAGAGATGAGATCCTGGCCTCTATTTATAATGTGGGAGGTACAACATCTGAACCACCCATGGTGTCTTCTAATGGTTAGTAAGGCAACAAACCAGCAGTTTCTAAGATGAGGTGTGATCAGTATAGTATTTTGTGAACTGACAAGATAAGATAAGATTAGATATACTTTTATTGATTCCCTATTGGGGGAAATTATTCTGTTACAGCAGCTTGCAAGGGACGGGAATACAACAAATTACTTTCAGTGTTAAAATAGAATTATATTAAAGGTGAAAATGAAATATAAAATATATACACTATGTATATACACTACTACCTTTGCATAGATCAATTGAGTTATTGCACAGAGAAAAAGAGACAAATTGGAGAGTGAGCATAGCAACAAGACAAAACAAATAGCATTATCACACAGCAATGATGAACAGATGTTTACAGTGTCCTCACAGTTCACATATAAACTAATCATGGATGAGTTCTAGAATTAACCCAAGGTTAAATAAGGTGAAAAAAAGTTTTTTTTTTAAAGGTTGGTGTTAAAAAAACAGAAGCAAAGTGATATGAACTGGGTGAGTCTACCTTCAATGCAATGATTCTCACATAATTAGCCTGTTGATATTTGTAATAAATTTTGATAAGTTATAAACAAAGCCTGTAGATTGACAGCATATCTATAAACACTTGTATTAAAAAAAAAAAAAACTTTAATTGTGAGTCATCTTCATGCTGTATTACTTTCACATGGTTTCCATGGGTCTTTTTAAAGGTTCAAAGATTATGCCTCAGCAGGGGCTGACGCGGACATGAGCCCCACATACTTGTGCGTCGGTGTGTCCGTGTCACGCAGCAATTCTCCGCCGAAACGCATGAGGGCAGTGCGGACTCTCTGATAGCCGGCCGCCTGCTTCCGGTCCCGCTAAGATCTCTGTTTACTTTTCCACAGAGATTCTGAGTCTGTTATGTTAATCTACAGCTGATACGTGTTGCTGTTTATCATACAGACATGATTACATGATGAATAGAGAGGAGGAGATGAAATACACGGCCGATGTGCAGCTGATGTCCAGGATCCCGGAAGTGTTGTAAATGCGGGAAAGACAAAGCAGCCGAGCGGACCAATCACAGAGCTTGAGGTCCGTGTCGGCTCTACGGGGAGTTACATTTTGGAGGAGGTGCACGTCAGCTACGTGCGTAGGCCTCGGCGTAGGTACGGGAGCTACGCGGACCCCCGGCGTAGGGTACGCCGTTGATTCAACGCAGAAGTATAAATCAGCCTTTAAGGTATACAGGGACACAGCTGGATGGACTACAGAGGTACACTAGTCTTAAATAGACACATTAATATGCTTTTTTGAAGAAGCTATGCTTTACATCTATTCAAAATCACACTGACTTTATTTCCTTTCAGGCAATATTTATTGCAGCTTATGTTAAATCAATTTTTATCGAGCAGCTCATTCTTCAGATGACTTCGGATGTTCTTTTAAACAGAGCCTGGATAGCTGTTGGCTTTCTGAATCCTCTGTGTAATTATGTGATCAGCAGTGCCTTTAGGACCGCAAGGTATAATTAAACCAAACAGTGTGTCAGAAAATCAATAAAACCAATTCAAAAGTCTGCATAAAAGCCTATGCGTGTGTAATATGACAGCTAAGACTCTGTTGTCATTGAATGGCACAGTTTAGTGGTCCAGGTGACAGCACTGACACAAACTAATGTGAACCTGATGAGGATTATTCACGCCACTGATGACTCCAAGTAAGCAGATAGCGACAATAACTCTGTGCAAAGTTTGCCTTCACATGTCAAAAGCTGAACAATAACCAGCCAGAACTAAACAAAGTTACTGAGCTCCATCTGGTGCACCTAGTGGTGGACTAAGTACACAACTTTATTTAGTTTTAACATTCTGAGATAAGAAACAATATCCAACACAATATACAACACCTCTGGGTCTTTTCTTACTCCACGCACTCACGCACTGTACATCACCCCTTACTTTAATCCTTGTAGCTTCTCAAGTTTCTATATCATGGTAAGGCAAAGTTTGCAAAATGATCAATATTGGCATCACTACTGGAATAATCTTTGTTATGCAGTATACTCCATTTCTTATCATTATTTGGTGTCTGATGCACTTAATATAAACAAGCAATGATTGGTTTACCTGAAGTGGATGAGGGAGAAACGGTGGTGACAGAATATGTTAAGGAAACTATGAATACAGCCAAGGTGTGTTGGAATAACATCCTCGTGTTCTCATTGTCCAAGCATAAAAAATCTGTTAAGTTGGCAAATGCTGTCCGTGATTTATGGCAGACTGTCTCATTATGCAAGCTTTGTCATCCTGTTGATAAAACTGTAAAATATTCCACCCTAAATATATTCCTCAGAAATAAAATATGAGGATAATTCAAATAACTTCAAGTATCTCTGAGGCATTTCTTGGGAACACTCGACACGGCTGGAGGGCAGTATTCTAAAGTGATGTGTCAGCATTGTTTAGTCTTCACCACGGTGCTAAAGGACCTGAAATGACCTGAAGAAGTGAGGCTAAAGAGAGACATAACAGCAGCTGAAATGTTGTTGATTTTATTACCCGCAGTGGTTCAACTTCTAACCTCACTGCAGTGACGTTAAATTTGTACTTCAGGGTCTTTTAGTACAGCAAAGCATCACTTCCCCCGTCACTGGTGTTAAGTGAGTTTAAACACACAAACAGACTGGGGATTAAATCTCAGCATTTCAGCAAAAGATAAAACAAAAGTTAGTGTGGGAACAACAGATAAGATTTTCAAAGGATTTTTTCACAGATATCATGTGATGCATTATTTTACATTATACACATTTAATGTGTACATCTAATTTAAAGACTTTCCCACAACACAGAACAGAAACTTTCATTTCTGTGTTACTTATGATAAATAATTCAATTAGAAGCAGCTTTTATGTAACCGAAAGTCGCTTTACATAAAGACTCGACAAGATTAATAGATTACACAAAAAATGCAGTTGACACTGAGGATAAAACAAGCCTCCATAATCACTCTAGAATATAATGAATGCTCTTTATGATAATAAATGTTCTTTTTAGACTAGATATATCTATTTTAACAAGTTCCGAGCAAGAGTGTTGCAAGTGAAAACAACTTCTTGAGCATCTAAACAAGTAGCTCTACAAATACTGGGTTGCTTAAAAACTAGCCTTGAGTTTTGCATAGAGATGGTCTGTAGGAACTATTTTTCTTAACTATTTACTAATTTCTTCAAATTGAATTTTGAATTCTGACTAACAAAATAGTGTAGAAGGTAAGAAACAGTCAGAGAAAATTGAGCATAGTGTTTTTGATATGGCATGAGATCACAGAGTGTTAGAATAAATTATGTAATATTGGTTTAGTGAGCTAGCACAACAAGCCTTTGTTGCCTGTGCTGGTGACTCATTGATCCAGTTGAGTGGTTATACGTCAGTTTAACCAGACACAGTGTATATACAACTTTATCTCCTTTTTCTCAATCAAAACACTGCCAAAATGTATCTCTAGCAAAAGTTCAGACAGGAAGACTATAAACGCAATCACAGCAGTTGTTTAACTCTTCTCTCCCTCGTTCAATAGCTCACCCTCTTCCAGCTGCATGCTCTGGAGATGGCATTGGTTGTCATCCAATAGCTCAGTGGCACGCCCTTAATGTCAGCCTATCAACTTTCTGCTGTCTTTTTAAAGGTGACATATCATGCTTTTTTCATCAAAATATATTGGTCTAAGAGGTCCCCAAAACATGTCTTTAAAGTTTATGCTCATAAAAACACTTTGAAATCAGATTTTGGCATACCCGAAGAACCCTCTTCTTCAGCCCTGCTCAGAACGGTCTATTTTCTCTGTGACCACGCCCCCTCAGGAAGTGGATGTGCCATCGGCTCTCCAGCACGTTGATCTAATGTTTACATGTTGGCTGAATATACACGGCTGCTCACAGACCCGCGTTACTCTAACCCTCTGACTTTGATCCAGAATCTGATCCTGACGAAGAGGCGTCTGCAGCAGGACCTTTCTGAACCATTGGTCACAGATTTTGTGTTTCTTGTTGTTTTATTTATCAGTATGTCGACGTGTGTCTTGGTACACAGCTACGAACATGGAGCTATGTGGCTACGCTAACTAGCGCTAGCACTTTTCCATGATAAATAAAAATCATCCACTAGATCTTCAAATCTGCAGACGTGGGGAGTAAAACCGACCTCTGCCAGAAAAGCAGCAGGACCTTTCTGAACGATTGGTCACAGATTTAGTGTTTCTTGTTCTTTTTATTTGTCAGTATGTCGACGTGTGTCTTGGTACACAGCTGCAGCTACGACATGTAGCTATGTGGCTATGCTAACTAGCGCTAGCACTTTTCCATGATAAATAAAAATCCTCCACTAGATCTTCAAATCTGCAGACTCGGGGAGTAAAACCCACCTTTGTGTTTATTAAGACAGCCTACAACTAGCATGCCTCCCTCCTAAGCTCCTTGTTAGCACACATGTGTGCAGGGAATGAAAAACGGAGGAGGGGTTGAGTTGTATTTTATACAGTCTATGGGCTGAACAAGCTCCGAGCTCTGACCTCCGTTACAGACCGGATATTGTTGTTACGTAACAAAAACACGGAAGTCTGAAACGGCTTGTTTCACACACATTTATAGAAAGATGTAGAAATCAGAACAGGGGCAAAATGGATTTTATTCATTTTCGGGGGGTTTGTAGACATGCCAGGGAAACATATTTCAGGTAGAGAACCATTAAAAAGTCAATTTTGCATGATATGTCACCTTTAAATATCTCTCTCTCTCTCCAGCTAGGTCCTTCTTGCACTGATGGCACGCACCCCTCCACCTCTACCTCCCCATCTCCACCAAGTCGCAAGTGCGCAAGTCTTCAATTCCTGGAATTCATCAACCACCACCACCACCACCACCAGTGTTTGAATTCTAGGGGGATTTTTTCTGCTGCCAAATTCACACATTCTACGCTCACAAAATTATCCCCATAGAGTCCTTACGCCAAAGATTTCTGTCAAGTTTCATTATTCATTAAGTTGTAATAAATAAAATATAATCTTCTTAATTGTGTCTCTCCTGATTGAAATGGCAATGCTACAAGTTGCCATCTTTCATCTGTGCTTGTTTACATCCAGGTAGTGGAGCATTTTAGCATTACGGCATGGGACCACATATGACCAACATTTTGGGCCTAAGTAATACTGTAATGGCAACTCCAGGGATTAATTTTCTGTCTAGGGCGACAGCATTCACTCTCCCACCTGCTTATCCTCCTACACATCAACTTGGCCATTCCTTTTCTCAATTGATATCGGTGTTGACTAGGCAAGCCCACCCCTAGGCTGACAGCCATATAGGACAGCCGATAGGGAGGCAGCATGTTGTGACAAATCAAACATGAATCATTGATATAACCAACTAGTTAATCTGGTGCCATCTTGCAAGGGTGACAGCGTTTAATATGTAGTCTAATAAATGCGCAAATCCCTAGTTTTGAGGCTTTCTATCGGCTGTGGCAGAAATCAGAAAAACATAGTTTTACGGACAGACACATAAAAGCCTCAGAAAACTGCTACCTGATGTATAATAGCTTCATGTTTTGTACATCTCTTGTTCATTTTGCTGCTATGAAATGTGAATCATGGCTCTGATTTTCTAATCTGCTAAGTAGCCCACTACAGAGGAACATGCTGCTACTCAGAAGGTTCCAAAACGGTCCCTGTTGGACACTGATCTCCCGATAGAGAAAAGAAAACATTTGCTAAGCCAGCCACAGTTCCGATAAGCTCAGAAGAAACCAAAAGGATATGTGAGGTGAAATTGAACTCCTTGGACCATTACACACTGAAGTAGAACACAGGACCCAATTCACGGGCTTGCCAGGAACACTCTCTCACTGTCGGCATTATTCGGGAATTAGGCCTCTGACTGCAAATGACTAAATGGGGAAATCTAATTAAATACAGGATTTGTAAAAGTATCTGTGCGGAGGATTACAAAGGCTCAGCCTCACTGAATCCAGAGTGATATTTCCTTCAAATGGTGGTTACATAAAACCGACGGACAAGGCAGACCTTGCTCAAAAGGCCACCTTGGCACTTTTGTTCAAAAAAAAAAAAAAAATGAGGCTGTGCCATGTGTTACTGAGTCTGTACCCTGTATGTCAGAAAATGAAACGGTGCAATCATGAGCTTTTTTTGATGACAGTGTAAAAAGAAAACTACACCACAAGTCACTTAATGTACTTGCTATTCTTAAGACAGAAAGTTTGGGGGTGTTGTTAAGAGGAAGGGCACCCTAAAGGAGACCTGCAGTGCTGTGATGAATAGTTATTCACTGTGTCTTGATGTGCTAAAAATAACTTTCTTTTTAAGTTTATGAGGCACAGCTTATCACTTTGACTGTGCTTACCGATTAGAACATACAGGACACTTTAACCTCAGCAATACAACTCATAAACTGCATTCGTGTGTGACTACTTTACTGAAAAGATGTGTGGGAAAATAGTATACAACTGAGGTAACGGATTGTTTATGTACAGTGTTCCTATGGTGCCAATGTGTATCACTTCCAAAATGTCCATGCCTCTGTGATATTGTGTTAACGTAAGGCAACCACAACCCTGAGGTTATAGAAGTTACCACATCTCCAAGATACTAACTTGAATAAGGCTTATTCATTATTATAAGCCCATTTCACATATGCACTCCTGAAAATGTCTACACAATTATAGTTAGCCTGCCCCTGAAAATTTCAAGAGATGCTATTCAAACATGTCCCATAAAGGTTTCCCTTTCAGGGGAAGGGGGTCAGAGGAGGCCGGACATGATATAAATAAGACGCTGCAGCAGTCAGCTTTCGATGTTTACAAGACATTTGAGAGGCCAGGTGAGGCAGATTCAGTCACTAGGATGACATTTTTTTTCACCTTTAAATCAATGCTATCAGAAAAGAGTACGAGGCAGCCTGAATTTCCTAGACTTTTATCCATAGTCTGTATAAAACATGGCCATGGTCTTAGTGACGTCATTGGTTTCTGAAGCCAAACAAAAACAAGTGCTGTATTAGAAACACTGACTGAACCTTGCTTTTATTTACTGGGTCTTATTTCTGTATTCTGTAATTCCCTGCAAATAATGCCAGAAAAAAAGCTAACTCAGCTGGAAACACTGCAACTCTCACATATGGCATATGGCATACGGCATACACTCCTTTCACATCATCATCATCCCGAATAGAGTGCAATTATTCAGTCAGTAAGGTGTGCTGAAGTATGCACCTGTATGCTGAGAGACCATGGTTCCCTATAGATGACACATCATTATTATCTCGGCCCACTCCCTGTAGTGCTGAGCTTGGTGTTTCGTTGTGGGGAGGGACCAACTTTTCAGCCCTACATATTCCTTATTCATTTTTTTTTTAAATTACATATTAAAGGCTGACTGGATTCTGACTGTGATCATCTTTATTTAAATAAAATACAAATATTTATCCTTGAAGTTGACATTTTGTGAATGTTTCCTAAATCTAAACAGATGACTTTTATCTATTATTGCAGCAGTAAGTTTGATTTTGTTTGGGATATTCCTTATGAAAGATAAGTACTTAATTATTAAACATCCTTTACAACGGTAACTTTTAGCCCAGAAATATTCAGTCCAACTTTGGAATTAAGAGATAAATCTGATATGGAATTAAATCATATCAGAAAGCTGTCAAGTCATCACCCAAAGACTGATGAAGATGTTTGTGTGTGTTTGGAGGAGGGAGATTTTCCACTCAGCGACCCTGACAAGGTGCGCTGCATCCCGACAAATGAGTTCAGAGCTTCAGGGGTTTTGACCACCCGTGGCACAAATCCATGTCCAATTATCTGCCTGAGAAATTGATATGTCTTGCCTAATTTATGCCAAAGATGCCTCCTTCCCCACACACACACCAACACACCATACACACCTATGCACTTCTTGTTATGTAATATAAAAGCTGTGATACCAACTGTAACATGGAGGAGCCATTATCTTTAAGGCCAGTGGCTTGCCTATTGTAGCTCTTAATGACCAATTAGAGTATCTGGTCAGTCGAAGGTGCCCTCAGTGTCATCGTTGTTCTCTGACCACACACAAAAACACAGACCTCAGAACAGGTAAACAATATATTTTGGGTGTGAGCGTGCTTTTTTGCACTGTTGGAGCAGCCTGCTCTCCAGAGATTACATGATGTATAATGTTCTGCACTTAATCATTTTTGGTAATTGCCAGTTTGAAGTACAAAAAAAGAAAAACATAAGGTGAGGAGGTCAAGATAGTGAATGGCTGTGTAGCTTGTTTGACTTTTGTTGCAATAAAAAAACAAATAACAACTTTTCTTTTGGTCTCAATCAAGAGACAAAGACATTATCTGACCAAACCCCAAAGTATATCTTCAGCCGCTTATGTATTGTGTAGACCATTTTAAAATTGTATTTTTTTCAGTCCATATAAGGTCGGTAACATGGGTCATTTACTTGGACTATCTCTATAGTCGCTCTCTGCTCCATGCATCTGATGGCCTGCAGCATCTGACACAGCCAGTGTCATACTTCCATTTGTATTTGCACAAGTTGGATTCCACCCCATTAGTCTCACCTGTGTCCTGCGTTCACTCCTGTTGCTTGTTACCTGGTGTGCATTTACTTCTCTATTTTCTCCCCTCTCTGTCAGTTTGATGCATCTTCTTTCCTGTGTTCCTTGTGGATCTCATTGTTAATCCTAGTTCATGGGTGGGTGTTTTGAAAAGCAGCTTTTACTGTGCATTTTTGCCTTTCGACCTCATGCAAACAGAGTATTTTGCTGAACACTAACTGCCTCACCACAGGTACAGAATCATTCTGTGTCACTGAATAACCATGTTTTATGTTCATTACGATAAGTTTAACTCTTTCATCACATTTGCTTTATTTTTCTATGTTCTATTTAGCTCCTAAACGAGTAGTTATCTCATGTTGTTTTGTTGTCTTGGGATTTGCTTGTTGATTGGAAAGTCTTGAATGTGGGTGCTGGCCTGTTTTCAGGTTTTTGTAATATTTTTTTATTTTACTCATAAGACAAAAAGTTCATATTTTGTTGGATCCCTATATTTATTATCTCTCTTTGAACATATCTTGAAAAGTAAAGGGTCCACACTTGTTAACTCTTAGAGTGGACTTTTTCTTTCTTAGACAGTCTTTATTTGTCCGTGAAAATTCCTGTGCTGCGTGTGTTGATGGCCCACTAATATCAGGAGCATTTATTCAGAATCAATACCTCAGCCCTCTTCTATTTTCCATCTTTGTGATGCTTTGGAGATAAACGGATTGTATACTTGACACAGTAAGTTTGGGAAGAAAGGATGGTGCCCGGGATAAACCACCTCCCTGCTCCTGTGGGGGCTTTAAACTTAAAAATAGGCCCCTCTTATCTCTCCCCTCCTCTATCTCAGCCTTTCATGTGCTGTATCTCACTGAAAAGTGTTTGTTGAAGTATAATTCTGTGGGTTATGGAAACATGCTGAGGAGGTCTCTGCCTCTGGGGTGTAATACAGAGTGTCTGTACATGATGATAGCATTCAAACAACACTTCACAGGTTCCCTCTGACATCTCTGCTCTGTCTTGAAAACTGATATGGGTTTTCTAATTGATGTGGACATTTACTGTACCTGCTGAGGCTGCTGTACAGTGTATACAGCTGGTAACCATCAATGAGTGGGTTATAATAAAGTATAGCCCTGATACAGAGATAAGATTATTATTCTCTACAGTAAGCAAAATTAACTAAGCACACAGAAGCTGTCTTTATGATGTAATTGCGTCAATGTAAGTATATAATTTACAATGAAACTCTAAAGGGATGGAATAGAAATAGAAATCTTGAAAACTATATATGAAAGACAACTTTAAAATCTGTGTTTGGATTGGCTGAGATATTTTTGTTGCTAATTTATAAATTAAATCGTTTTAAGGCTTCCCCTCAATAATACACCAACATTTTTATGAATATAAAGTTATATTTTGGGGCTTTTTTGCCTTCATTGATTGGACAGCTGAAGAGAGATAGGACATGTGGGGAGCAGAGAGTGGGGGAAGACATGCAGCAAATGGTCACGGCTGGGAGTCGAACCGGTGACGTCTGCAACGAGGACTATAGCCTCTGTGTATGGGGCGTGCTTAAACTGTTAGGCCACTGTCACCCTAAAAACAGTCTTTGTCAATTTTTTAAATGTCAAGTTGTTGCTGAAAAAATCTACCTTCTGACTTGTAGTTGCACCTTTAAGTTGGGTGCATATGTATGATAATTCTGCAGTGCTACTCGCAGAGCCTCCCCCATTGAGATACGTGGTATTGGGGGGTAATGTACACACTGCATAGTGTATTTGATGTGGGAAGTGAGTCTCTCCTGTGTTTGAGTTGTAGAAATGTACAAAGAGGGCTGCACTGGGTCAATAAAACACCTGCAACATCACCTCAAAGTCTCAAGACCATTCTTCAAAGCAGAGTTTTTATCAGACAGAAAACTAGATACCACCTCCAAGCCATGCTGAAGTTAACTGGAAGTGCTTTGAGAAACTGGAGGTTTCCTGTGGATGGTTCAGAGAGGCCGAGGCTAGAAAGCTTACACGCTAAGTTTCAGTCAAGGTTTCATTTTGCATGCTTGTCCATCTTTGGTACCATCCAGAGCAAAGTGTACAGAAGCAGAGTATAGCAACTACTAACAAAACGTTCAATCTCCTGCTAGTTTGGTCATTTTGTTTCATTTAGAATTATTGTTTTTGCTGTTGGCTGTGTGAAACATGCGGCCAACTTTCTATCAATCAGTCAATCAATCAATCAATCTTTATTTGTATAGCGCCAAATCACAACAAACGTTATCTCAAGAGGCTTTTACAAACATAGGAGGTCTAGACAACTCTATGTCAATATATATCTAATCTATCAGAATATATATCTAAAAAAGAAATGTTCATCAAAGACGACAGATTGGCCATAATCCTCCTGTCAGCCACCACCTCCACAGGGTCCAGGACTGAGCTGGCCTTCTTCACCAGTGTGTTCAGTCTTGCTCTCCTGTATCCTGTCCGCCCACAGCAGGTTTAATCCTTCCAATGTGGCGTTCGTGTCCGGTGTTAGCTCTGTTAGCATGATGCTACTCTGCCAGTATTCCCTCTGGTGCTGGGTTAGCTCGTCCACCTTATCGTAGATAGATCTTACATTCCCCATAACGGTGGGTGGAAGGACAGGTCGATGTTGTCTTTTCTTAGCTTGCAATACCAGCACGTCGTCCTTGCCTCCTTCTCCTCAGCTCGCAGGGAACATCGGGCCTAGTATCGTTTAGCATCAACATGCTACGGGCAGCTAACAGCTGATCTCGTATGTAAACAATGTTACCATGGATACACGCAGGATCTCCGGACACAGAAAGGAACAAAAATAGCAAAAACATCACAGCCAGTTTGGTGTCTATGGCTAAAAAAATTGTCATTAAAAGACATGACAGGCTCCAAATACAAAGAGAACTAAACAGATATGAAAAAAGGTTGAAAAAAAGAACAACGAAGAGAGAGCTTGAGCGGCGCTAAGTAACAGCACCTATTTAGTTTCTATGTATTCTTGTAAAATGTGTGTTGAGGTCCATTTGTCTCTGGATTGTTGAACAGTTGGAACAGTTTTGCTCATAAATAGCGACTTTCATGTTTAATTTAACTACTAATCAGTTAAACCAATTCATATTATGTAGGCCCCAAACGTTGGTCATACATTGTGTCCATGGTGTAGCATAGTCGCTTCTCACTAGCCAGGCCTATAGCTCTGGTTTATAGTGACTGCCATAATGCTCTACTACCTGGATGTAAACAAGCACAGTTAACAGGTAGCATCTCATAGAGCAGCACAGTTTGGCAGTGTTTTGATGATAAACTGGGGGAGACTGCGACTCAGCCGTAGAATCTGTTGTCCACCAATTCGAAGGTTGGTGTTTTGATCCCAGCTCCCACACTTTATGTTATCCTCGTTGTTATATTGGTTAAAAACTGAAGGATTCCCGCAAAGTATTTCTCCTGAATTTCTCATCAAAACACAAAATTGCACTTTTTTTAACATTTAAGTGCTTGTGTTGAATCAATGCTAATGTGATGTGACCACAGAGTTATTCCCTTGTTGTTGTTTACACTAGAAAGAGCACACATCACTAACCTCCAGGGGCTTCACACTACTATCAACACGAACCTGCATTATTCCTGTCATGATTCATTTAAAAAGTAATTAGTCAGGGGGCCTCTGATCTCCAGCTGTCAGACAGAAGCAGGAGTTTAATTGGCTAATCTGACAAGTCGTGCTTTCAGAATTTTTGCTGAGTTTTATCTGCTGTTTCATTCAAAGCACAAACTGTAAAGTGCTGAAGAGAAGTGTTGAAGGCACTTGATTGATCACTCATTCCTTAGTGACTGTGGTAAAAAAAAAAAAAAAAAGGCGTTATGATGACAAGCATGATAAGCAGATGAATAATCAAATGAAACGATGGATAGAAGAAATGGACAGATTAACAGTCAGACACACAGATGGAAGTGAATGATTATTCTCCGACCCACAGATGGTTTCAGGCCTCAGCCGTGTGTGATGACGGCCAAGCTGCAGACAGATCTGCTGAGCAAGATTTCCACTGAACAAAGCATTTTGTGAGGAAGCTGCAGTTTCCATGTGGCTAATTAAACTCAACTTACTGAGTCATGTTCTCATTCTTTCTTGTACCAGAAAGATGCATTTGTGTCCAAGGACAAGTACCATACATTGTCAGCAGTAATGGATTGGCTATCTAGAAATTAGAGCTAATTCCACATCACCAGGGCCTCTTCATTGTACCTCACTACAAATATATAAAAAATGATGAAAAAACATAATAATAGCTGTCATGGATGTTCTTTTTGATGATTTTATTAATTCTAGGTATTAATTCCATGGAATTGAGATTTTAATGTGGCAAACACATACAGTATTTTCCAATGAGTCCTTTGACATAACAATGATTAAGTCCAGTGGAGGCTCTTCTAGCAAGGAGGAAAGCTTATCAGAGCACAAAAAGTCCAAAAAGGTGCAATTCCCCAGCAAGGACCACACCATCAACAGAATGTAATTTGACAATGATTTGTTGATTCAATGATAATAGTGATTCTGAATTTGACGTTTAACTTCTTACTGTTATTGGTTTGGGGAAGGTTATTAGCAGTTCAGCCTTAGCTCCCAGGCACGATGAAAGCCCTTGAGAACCCTATGTGTTGTAGGAAAGAAAGACATAGGAAAAAAAAGGGGGGAGGGCGGGGTGTGGAATCTAAGAACGAAGGGGAGGAGAAGGATAGTTTGAATTCATAAGGGAGCATAAAGAGGAGTGGTTGAGGTGTGGTCCTGCTCCTGAAACTTTCTATATATCATCACAACAAGAAAAAAAAAAAAAGTCACATGGCACAGAAAAAAATGTTTACTTTCAAATTCATATTATCAGATTTACTTTCAATGCTTGTCTTAAAAAGGGGGCAGTGTCCTTTACACTGGTGCAACCAATGTACCAGTATGAAATGCAGAGAAAGGTATTCTGCTGTGTTACAATATTTGACCTAGAAGATGGCACTTGAAGAGGTAAGCAACTGCCTTACTGTGCATAGCATGCTTAAGCTAGCAGCATCACTTTTTTACCACTTTTCTCCCACATTATCTCATAATAATGCATTTAAAGGAAACAGTGCTGTACTATTAAAGAAATAAACCTTGTTTAGTGCTGGTTGAATTGAAAAGACTCCTCAATTTAAGACAAGTGACCGGCAGAGGGGGCGTGCACAAGTCTAAGCAAATTTGCAAAGCCCTGACTATTGCAAACACTTCTGTCTACCCCTTGCTGGGAAGCACAGACGGTCATAAAGTTGTATGCAGAACATAAAAAATACTCTCATAATAAAACTGAACACCACGGCCAAACAAAAGCTATTGACATGGAAAACTGTTACTGCTGCCATCGCTAACCAATGACGTGGCAGACTC
Organism: Notolabrus celidotus; assembly: GCF_009762535.1. Lineage (NCBI taxonomy): Eukaryota > Metazoa > Chordata > Actinopteri > Labriformes > Labridae > Notolabrus > Notolabrus celidotus. Next base: position 28,777,589 of record NC_048279.1, read on the forward strand.
CGGACAGTGGAGAAGGTGAGGAAAGAGGGGAACGAGTATAAAAGGAATTGTCAGCTCTAAAAAAAAAACCTGCTGACGAAGGGGGCCCACCACTAAAAGCATCATTATACAGAAGCATAATCAGATTTGGAAAAAAAAGCCCCCTCTTTTCACATGGCTAAACAGCAATGACAGTTCGGAGCTGACAGCCGGAGCTGACATTTGCATAAAACCTTAGAGCATGTAGCACCTGCAGGGCAAGGGACAGCGCCTGTCCAGCACGTGCCACAGTTGAGGGGGAGCTCCTGAGTGAAGCCAAAATAAATATTTCGACCAACTCACCTGCTTTGTCTTGGAGGCCCTTTCCTAAAACATTCTGGAAAAATAATGTGGAATATTGACACATACATCACTTTTGTTTGTTCCAAGTTGAAGTTCTGCTTTGCACTCAGTCTGGTGGTGCTGTCTTAAAAATGTAAAACTTTCAGTGTGGTTGGTGTTGGTTAGAAAACAAAGCCAGGACTGATTGTTGACTCCAGTCTGTCCCTGGGTGTGAGGCACACACTGCATATTTTCCGTTACATTTCAAACGTCTCTTCCAGGAATAGAACCATGGAGAAGCCTCTGCAAAAACTCTGACTTTGTGACTTTTAAAGACCCCTCCGGCCATCAGCTACAGTGCAACTCAGTGCAACCACGTCAGTTATCAACTGTAACAGTGTGTGAGGATTATCACCCAAATCCCCCAGAAGGCTTTCTGTGACCCCTGCATGTACTGTACACACCAGCAAAAAATAAACTCACCTTACACCGAATGCAGCAGGCAGAAATTTCAGACTACTGCGAGGCAGTGTGTGTTTTGTGTGAGTGTGCGTGCATTAGAAGGAGGGAGAGCAGAGAAAGGTCACAGGTAGAGAGCAGAGGCAACACATTGTACTTGAACTGACATGAAAAGAAACAATCTGCAGAGTTAAGTTGACTGAGTTGACACTAACAACCTGAAACACTTCTCAACAGAGCAGCAGCTCTCAATATCCCTCGATCCTTTTTCATTTCAAAGTCTACTCCTGTAGTGTTGCTGGTTTAAAATCCTGAGACCTCTGGCCCTCGGCGCAGACTCACAGAAAGCATGGAGTGCCAACATTGACCTCTGTGTTCATCTGTGTGTGAGGACGGAGGACGCAGAAGAGGAGAGGGATAGGGAATTGTTGCTTTGCCACTACAGATATTTTCTTGCTTAAAAATTTTGACTGACTTCGTCAAATTTCATACCACTCCCAGCTCACTTCAAAATCAATGCATGTTGTGTGGAACACAGTCTGTCCAACAAAGACAGCACTTGGTGGATTTGTCATTTCAAACTGCAATTACAGAATTATGCTGATGTTGTGGAAGCTTTGTCGTAATCTCTCCAGTGCATCAGAAAAGACTCTGCAAAAACTTCAAGAGGGGAAAAGTGATGAGAAGATGAAGTGAAGTCTTCTGCAGGGTGTCTGTGGGCCTCTTCCAAACCACCTCATACCGAGGGGTGTTTCTACGGGGTGGCCATGTCCCCCTTTAAAATCTGGTTGACCACCCCAGAACCCTGAACAATGATTGGGTATTTACCTGGTCAGAGAAGCATGTCAGTGCCAACTCACATTGAATACTGTTGTTTAGGATAAGAACCCATGATCCCTTCATTGAAAGGCAGCAGTCCTATCCACTATATCAAAAGGATGCTTGGCAGTGCTTGTTTTTAGGGGGGTCTTTCCATCATTCCTATTGTAGTTAAAAGTGTGTGAAATGTGTGCAGTCTGAGGGGTGTTTCATATCCAGTCAGAACTCCATGCCAGGCACACAAATCGAAAGGCATGGGTCATAACCACTGCTTCTCTGGACTACTGAGAACGTTTTGCTTTTTCAAGCCTCTTCATTCCAACAGTTTGATTGTAGTGCAAAAGCACAGCTCAAACTACAGTAGGAGGATAGCATGACATTACTATCTAACACCCTAGTTTGGATTTGAACCCAGTAGCATTTTGTCAAAAGATTTTTAGATTTTTTCATTTCAATATTTGGTCATAGTCATTCAAAGGACAGCTCAAACTACAGTGTGAGAGAAGAATGTCGACTCACAGAACGCTGCTGTATGGAATTTGAACTCAGGATCCCTTCATTGAAAGGCAGGAGCCCTAACTACCATCATGCCATCTTGCAGTGCTAACGTGTTCAGGTGTAGTTAGTTTCCATATCAGACACACAAAATCCAGGTCAACACTTAAGCTGAAGAAAAAACACTTCCACTCCAAACAGGAAGGCCCTGGCTTGGATTGGAACCCTCATCCCTTCCACTGTGAGGCAGCAGTGCTAACCATTCTTCTAACATGCCACCTAGCAGAGTTTACTTGCTCCCTAGTCGTCAAAGTAGATACGAGTTGACTAGATAGAGAGAGTAAATAAATGCTACTTGTGTGCACAGTGTCTTCATGCCACCCCTACAAGTCTGTGCCCCAGTTTGGCCACCCCATTCACAAAAGTCTGGTCCTGCTTCTGTTCATACTCTCCCTCTTCACACTCCATTTGGGCATCCACATGAAGGGTTTGCCACCCTGCGATGTCAACACTTCTGAGTGTGGCATGGAAGTGGGTTGATATGAACCCTCAAACGAAAGCTGAACATTTTAGTGATCTAACATAATTCCTATCATGTTTTTTTTTGGTTTCACTGTGAACTAGTTTCTTGCTAATGCAGTCGACGTCTTTTATTGCCACAGCCAGCTACCCATAGAGTAGTTCAGCACAGCCTACAGTTGTGTCGATAGTTGTCCCACTGCCTAAAACCAATTTTCCAAGACTTGCACAATCACCCTCTCCTGCTGACTTTGGGTCTTACATTCAGGAGTCTTCTTAATCTTGGTTGCATAGGTGCATCTTATACACACAAATTTTACTGTTAATACTAAAGCGCCTGTCAGGTTTTGCATCCAAGACCCCCAAAACAGACAGAGAGCACAGTTCAATATTTTCAAAATGAAATTGAATGTTAAGTTTGAAGCTGGGAAGGAACAGATGATGTAGAAGCAGGGCAGGTTGAGGCAAAACAGCTGAAAATCCCAGAAGAGTTGTGATCCTGAAGAAAAATAGGGAGAATGAGAATTACTTTTAGATCCTCAATGAAACAAATTCAAAGTTCAGGAAGGTAGTTTAGCATTAGACCAGTACCACATGAAGAACTGAACACTCTGGCAAAGACTGGTTGTGGAACCAGGGTATATATATTGCAGGAGCTCGGTTAATGGATGGATCAAAGGTGTGCAGGTTGATTGGCAGGAGGATTGTTAATGAAGAGCCACACCCTGGCAGACAAACACAGAACAGGGAGGAGAAACAACTGAAACACCAGGAATGAGGGAGGAGCCAAGACAGCGCCAAAATAAGTCTATGTTTCGGAATGTGAATGACATCTTTGTGTTGTTCTGAGTTCATCTTACATAGGTTCTTTTTTTACAAAACAGACTCTAATGTATGAACTGTCCTTCAATTCAACAGTGATAAGACATCCTAAAATATCTTGCTTGTCTGGTTGAGCCAGTCTACACACTACACCTGCACTACCTCAGTTTGGACCATGAAAAACTATGTTACATGCAATATGTGTTTCTATTATCACAAAATAAAAGGGTCTACAATGAGCATCATTACACCAGGGATCATGTGGAGACTGTGTTCATTGCACTGTGCAATCAAGTCATTAAGGGCCAGTTTAAGAATTGTCAGACTGGGAATGTAATTTTGATTGTAAGTGAGGATGCAATTCCCCTCCAATAATCATACAAAGGATATAATGACATGTTGAATTAAAAAAAAACAGAGGAGATGCATGTGACATTAATAATAATTGTGACATATAACCTATGTGCCTCATCATATTCTTCAGCATGTGAGTGACTGTGAGAAAAAGGAAACACAGGTGACACAGACAAAGAAGCAGAGGAAGTAAGGTAATTATATTCCTACTCCTGCATCAGATTGAAAAGGCATCTCATTAAAAACATCCTCCAGTGGTATTTAGGGACTTGGTAATTGATCAGATTCCCAAAAGAATTATCACATGACGTAAGCAGAGGAATGAACCTAAAAACAAACATGTCATTACCCCTCATATAGGGAGTCTCCTGGGGGAGACTTGTCTGTCATCGAGAACAGCTTTTAAGAAGAAGAAAAGGCTTCACACTTTCTCTCTGTCTCATAAAGAAAAAAGATCATAATCAGAACGTTTTGATCCTGCTTTGAAATTCGTCAGTTGAATGTTTTAAGACATGAAAACCAACGCCATATTGGTGTATTCTGCAGTCCAATTTGCTGACAAGCTCTTTGATGGTGGTCTGATTAATCATTCAAGCTGTTCAAGGTTTCAATGAGACAATATATATATATATACAGTACTCTTCAGACCCCACAGACAAAAAATATGTGAAGTTAAATGGTACAAGAAGAAGTTGCAAAACTTGGGTTTAAGTGCAGAGATCAAATCTATAAACAAATCTATGAAAAGTTTGAACAGATAGCACTGCAGGAAAATACATTTGTTTTTCCCAAATAGGAAGTGCCCAAATGATACTGGTATTTTACTAATGTTTGTCAGAAAGCTCATTTTTGCAAAAGTCGGCATGTGCGGTAAGATTTCATAAAAGTCTTAGCGGAAAGTACGATGCACGACGAAACCTCATGAATTGGGCGCTCACACTGAACGGTTCCACTGTCAAGCATGACCCGAGTGCTGCCACTGTGAGTGTTGAGCATTGACGGTTGTTAAGTAAGTTTCCTTTCAAAACTCCCATAACACACAAAACTGAGAAAACAATTTTGACAATAATTCAGAAGAATTTCACCTTTCTGATGGGTCAACAGAAACTGAAAATGTAGACGCTTCATGAAAGTTTAAATCGTGGTAGAGATGTTAGTGATGTCCCGATCTGGATCTCAACTACCCGATCGAAGCTGATCTTTGCATCTTTTAACTGATTGAGGAGCTGCAATCTCAGCCGATGATCTCACCCTAATCATTTACATCAGCTGTTGAAAACTAAACACAGGGTTCCCACTCTTTCCAGAGATCATTTTTCAGGACATTTCCAGGACATTTTCAGTGATGATCAAGCTGGTATGACAGTCTAAATTTAGTTCCTAATTTAGTTCCTAAATAGTCTAATATGTTCCTCTCAGTGGAAGTCTACATGAAAGACATGTAGTCTATGGCTATCAATGAAATCATCTCTTACATACTTAAAAAATATGGCAAACTAATACTCAACTCAACTCAACTCAACTTTATTTATATAGCACCTTTCATACATAGAAACATGTAGCCCAAAGTGCTTCACAGAGTAACAGACAGTGAGAAAACAACAGCGATGGTAGAGATGGTAATAATAGAATAATGCAACCACAGCTGTACAGCACTTCACTTTATTAGTGCAACCAAGTAACAATGATGGGCAACATCTCAGCTTTCTCTTTTCTCAAAAGATATAAAATGAGCTAAGAAAAAAACAAAAGAACCAGCAAAGGAATCAGGAAGCTGCCTTACTGAAATAATTAAATAATAATAATGATCAGAGGATCAGTGCATTAATGACCTAAATAGAACTGAATGACAAAAATGGCCACAAATGTTTCTCAACTCAACTCAGACTCAAAATATACCTGCTTAATCATGAAATTCATCCTGTGATTGATATAAAACAAAGCAAATGTCATGTTTTTTTATTTGAGGTACCGTAAACTCTGAAAAAATTGCACCGGTGTAAAGACACTATTTGAAGGTCTCTCAGAGTTTTTAAAAAATGTAAACTGTGATGTCTATTATGATCAGGGATGTCTACAACGTGGAGTTTCTGTGCAGCTTTGTTGTTCTTTTTGTTCCATTTTTTTTCACTATCGGGAGTTTGCACTCCTACTAGCTAGGGCAGGGGTTCTCAAACTTTTTGGAGCCAGGGACCCCTTACAGGTGAGAAAATTGTCCAAGGCCCCCTCATAATTGTAACACAGATTAAGCACATTAGTGAGGAGTCATGATCAAAAGCTCCGGCTCTGAGGTCCGATGCTTTATAGTGAATCAGAAGAGCCGGCTCACATTGAGAGAGAGCCGGCTCCCAGTTTTTTCCTTTCACTGCTTAGCTCTCACAGTGCTCAGCCCCAGCTCTGCTCACAGCAGAACTTTGTTTTGATTGGTCAGCATGGCGGCCATGCGGCCAATCGCATGTGAGGATATAGGATTCAGGTGATGGAGTGGAGGCTGTGTATCCGGGCTACATCTGTTCCTTCAGAGAGTCTTCTTGAAGACCGGGCAAATACTCACTGAGAGGAGAAATCGGATCAGTCCATCCAAGTTGAGGCATCAGATTTTTCTCAATGCCAACCTGAGGTTCTGGTTGTTTGCATAAGTTTGGTTCCGGTTCTGTTTGCTTGAGTTTGGTTCTGGTTCTGCTTGCTTGAGTTTGGTTCTGGTTCTGTTTGCTTGAGTTGGTTCTGGTTCTGTTTGCTTGAGTTTGGCTCTTGTTCTGTTTGCTCGAGTTTGGTTCTGGTTCTGTTTGCTTGAGTTGGTTCTGGTTCTGTTTGCTTGAGTTTGGTTCTGGTTCTGTTTGCTCGAGTTTGTTTCTGGTTCTGTTTGCTTGAGTTGGTTCTGGTTCTGTTTGCTTGAGTTTGGTTCTGGTTCTGTTTGCTTGAGTCAGTTCTGGTTCTGTTTGCTTGAGTTTGGTTCTGGTTCGGTTCTGGTAAGGTTTTGGTTCGGTTCTGGTTCAGTTCTGATATGGATCGGTTCAGTTCTGGTTCGGTTCTGGTAAAGTTCTGCTACGGTTCTGGTTCCGTTCTGTTTGCTTGAGTTTGGTTCTGGTTTGGTTCGGTTCTGGTTTGGTTCTGGTACGGTTCGGTTCAGTTCTGGTTCGGTTCAGTTCTAGTTAAGTTCTGGTTTGGTTCAGTTCTGGTTCGGTTCCGGTTCAGTTTGGTACCGTTCTGGTTCAGTTTTGGTTCGGTTCTGGTTCGGTTCTGGTACGGTTCGGTTCAGTTCTGGTTTGGTTCTGGTTCAGTTCTGGTACAGTTCTGGTTCGGTTCTGGTTCAGTTTTGGTATCGTTCTGGTTCGGTTCTGGTTCGGTTCTGGTACGGTTCGGTTCAGTTCTGGTTTGGTTCTGGTTCAGTTCTGGTACCGTTCTAGTTCGGTTCTGGTTCGGGTCTGGTTCAGTTCTGGTTGGCTTTGCTTTCGTTTGGTTCTGGTTGGCTTTGCTTTAGTTTGGTTCTGGTTGGCTTTGCTTTAGTTTGATTCTGGTTCGGTTCTTTTTCGGTTCTGTTCTGGGTTGGTTCTGATACGGTTTGGTTCGGTTATGGTTCGGGGCTGGTTGGGTTTGCTTAAGTTTAGTTCTGGTTTTAACCCCAAACCTAATCATAACCCTAACCCTAATCCTAATCATAACCGTAACCCTAATCATAACCCTAACCCTAATCCTAACACTAAACCTAACCCTAATCCTAACCCTAACCCTAATCATAACCCTAACCCTGATCCTAACCCTAATTTTAATCCTAACCCTAACCCTAATCCAAAACCTAACGCTAACCCTAATCATAACCCTAACCCTAATCCTAACTCTAATCACAACCCTAACCCTAACCCTAATCCAAAACCTAACCCTAACCCTAATCATAACCCTAACCCTAATCCTAACTCTAATCACAACCCTAATCCAAAACCTAACCCTAACCCTAATCATAACCCTAACCCTAATCCTAACTCTAATCACAACCCTAACCCTAACCCTAATCCAAAACCTAACCCTAATCCAAAACCTAACCCTAATCATAACCCTAACCCTAATCCTAACCCTGACCCTAACCCTAACCCTAACCCCAATCCTAACTCTAATCACAACCCTAACCCTGACCCTAACCCAAAACCTAACCCTAACCATAACGCTGACCTAATCATAACCCTAACCCTCATCCTAATAATTACCCTAGCTCTAACCCTAACCCTAATCATAAACCTAACCCTAACTCTAACCCTAATCATGACCCTAACCCTAATCATAACCCTAACCCTAGCTCTAACCCTAACCCTAATCATAACCCTAACCCTAGCTCTAACCCAACCCCAACCCTAACCCTAACCCTAACCATAACCCTAACCCTAGCTCTAACCTTAATCATAACCCTTATCCTAATCATAACCCTAACCCTAATCCAAACCCTAACCCTAATCATAACCCTAACCCTAGCTCTAACCTTAATCATAACCCTTATCCTAATCATAACCCTAACCCTAATCATAACCCTAACCCTAGCTCTAACCCAACCCCACACTAACCCTAATCATAACCCTAATCATAACCCTAACCCTAACCCTAGCTCTAACCCTAACCCTAGCTCTCACCCTAACCCTAGCTCTAACCCTAACCCTAATCATAACCCTAACCCTAGCTCTAACCCTAACCCTAACCGTAGCTCTAACCCTAACCCTAACCCTAACCCTGATCATAACCCTAACCCTAGCTCTAACCCTAATCATAACCCTAACCCTAATCATAACCCTAATCCTAATCATAACCCTAACCCTAACCGTAATCATAACCCTAACCCTAACCCTAGCTCTAACCCTAACCCTAACCCTTACCCTAGCTGTAACCCTAACGCTAATCATAACCCTAACCCTAACCCTAGCTCTAACCCTAACCCTAACCCTAATCATAACCCTAACCCTAACCCTAGCTCTAACCCTAACCCTAGCTCTAACCCTAACCCTAACCCTAACCCTAATCATAACCTTAACCCTAACTCTAGCTCTAACCCTAATCATAACCCTAACCCTAATCATAACCCTAACCCTAGCTTAAATCATAACCCTAACCCTAATCATAACCCTAACCCTAACCCTAATCATAACCCTAACCCTAATCATAGCCGTAACCCTAATCATAACCCTAACCCTAATCCAAACCCTAACCCTAATCATAACCCTAACCCTAGCTCTAACCCTAACCCTAATCATAACCCTAACCCTAGCTCTAACCCAACCCCACACTAACCCTAATCATAACCCTAACCCTAACCCTAGCTCTAACCCTAACCCTAGCTCTCACCCTAACCCTAGCTCTAACCCTAACCCTAATCATAACCCTAACCCTAGCTCTAACCCTAACCCTAACCGTAGCTCTAACCCTAACCCTAACCCTAACCCTGATCATAACCCTAACCCTAGCTCTAACCCTAATCATAACCCTAACCCTAATCATAACCCTAATCCTAATCATAACCCTAACCCTAACCGTAATCATAACCCTAACCCTAACCCTAGCTCTAACCCTAACCCTAACCCTAGCTCTAACCCTAACCCTAACCCTAATCATAACCCTAACCCTAACCCTAGCTCTAACCCTAACCCTAGCTCTAACCCTAACCCTAACCCTAATCATAACCTTAACCCTAACTCTAGCTCTAACCCTAATCATAACCCTAACCCTAACCCTAATCCTAGCTTAAATCATAACCCTAACCCTAATCATAACCCTAACCCTAATCATAACCCTAACCCTAATCATAGCCGTAACCCTAATCATAACCCTAACCCTAACTCTAGCTCTAACCCTAATCATAACCTTAACCCTAACTCTAGCTCTAACCCTAATCATAGCCGTAACCCTAATCATAACCTTAACCCTAACTCTAGCTCTAACCCTAATCATAACCCTAACCCTAGCTCTAACCCTAACCCTAGCTTTAATCATAACCCTAACCCTAACCCTAACCCTAATCATAACCCTAGCTCTAACCCTAACCCTAGCTCTAACCCTAACCCTAACCGTAGCTCTAACCCTAACCCTAACCCTAATCCTAGCTCTAACCCTAACCCTAATCCAAACACTAACCCTAACCCGAACCCTAACCCTAACCCTAATCAAACCCCAATCATTGGTTCTAGTTCTGTTTGCTTGAGTTTGGTTCGGTTCTGGTTCAGTTCTGATTCGGTTTTGGTTCGGATCTGTTTCAGTTCTGGTTTGGTTGGGGTTCGGTTCTGGTTCGGTTCTGGTTCGGTTCTGGTTTGGTTCTGGTTCGGTTCTGGTTTGCTTCTGCTTCGGTTCTGATCCGGTTCTGGTTCGGTTCTGGTCCGGTTCTGGTTTGGTTCTGGTTCGGTTCTGGTTCAGTTCTGGTTCGGTTCTGATTCAGTTCTGGTCCGGTTCTGGTCTGGTTCGGTTTTGGTTCGGTTCTGGTCCGGTTCTGGTTTGGTTCTGGTTTTGTTCTGGTTTTGTTCTGGTTTTGTTCTGGTTCAGTTCTGGTTCGGTTCTGATTCAGTTCTAGTCGGGTTCTGGTCTGGTTCGGTTTTGGTTCGGTTCTGGTCCGGTTCTGGTTCAGTTCTGGCTCTGTTTGCTAAAGTCTGGTTCAGTTCTGGTTCAGTTCTGGTTCTAACCCTAATCCTAACCCTAACCCTAACCCTAATCCTAACCCTAACCCTAACCTTAATCCCAACCCTAAACCTAACCCTAACCCTAATCCTAACCCTAATCCTAACCCTAATCACAACCCTAACCCTAACCCTCATCCTAACTCTAACCCTAATCCTAACCCAAATCCTAATACCATCCCTAAACCTAATCCTAACCCTAATCATATCCCTAACCCTAATCATAACCCTAACCCTAACCCTAATCATAACCCTTACCCTAATCATAACCCTAACCCTAGCTCTAATCATAACCCTAACCCTAACCCTAGCTCTAACCCTAACCCTAGCTCTAACCCTAACCCTAACCCTAATCATAACCTTAACCCTAACTCTAGCTCTAACCCTAATCATAACCCTAACCCTAATCATAACCCTAACCCTAGCTTAAATCATAACCCTAACCCTAATCATAACCCTAACCCTAACCCTAATCATAGCCGTAACCCTAATCATAACCCTAACCCTAACTCTAGCTCTAACCCTAATCATAACCTTAACCCTAACTCTAGCTCTAACCCTAATCATAACCCTAAACCCAACCCTAGCTCTAACCCTAACCCTAACCCTAATCCTAGCTTCAACCCTAACCCTAATCCAAACACTAACCCTAACCCAAACCCTAACCCTAACCCTAATCAAACCCCAATCATTGGTTCTAGTTCTGTTTGCTTGAGTTTGGTTCGGTTCTGGTTCGGTTCTGATTCGGTTTTGGTTCGGATCTGTTTCAGTTCTGGTTTGGTTGGGGTTCGTTTCTGGTTTGGTTCTGGTTCGATTCTGGTTTGGTTCTGGTTTGGTTCTGGTTTGGTTCTGGTTTGGTTCTGCTTCGGTTCTGATCCGGTTCTGCTTCGGTTTTGGTTCGGTTCTGGTCCGGTTCTGGTTTGGTTCTGGTTCGGTTCTGGTTCAGTTCTGGTTCGGTTCTGGTCTGGTTCGGTTTTGGTTCGGTTCTGGTCCGGTTCTGGTTTGGTTCTGGTTTTGTTCTGGTTTTGTTCTGGTTTTGTTCTGGTTCAGTTCTGGTCCGGTTCTGGTTCAGTTTTGGTCCGGTTCTGGTCTGGTTCGGTTTTGGTTCGGTTCTGGTCCGGTTCTGGTTTGGTTCTGGTTTGGTTCTGGTTTTGTTCTGGTTTTGTTCTGGTTTTGTTCTGGTTCAGTTCTGGTCCGGTTCTGGTTCAGTTCTGGCTCTGTTTGCTAAAGTCTGGTTCAGTTCTGGTTCAGTTCTGGTTCAGTTCTGGTTCTAACCCTAATCCTAACCCTAACCCTTACCCTAATCCTAACCCTAACCCTAACCCTAATCCCAACCCTAAACCTAACCCTAACCCTAATCATAACCCTAATCCTAACCCTAATCACAACCCTAACCCTAACCCTAATCCTAACACTAACCCTAATCCTAACCCAAATCCTAATACCATCCCTAAACCTAATCCTAACCCTAATCATATCCCTAACCCTAATCATAACCCTAACCCTAGCTCTAACCCTAACCCTAACCCTAGCTCTAACCCTAACCCTAATCATAACCTTAACCCTAACCCTAGCTCTAACCCTAACCCTAATCATTACCCTAACCCTAACCCTAGCTCTAACCCTAACCCTAGTTCTAACCCTAACCCTAACCCTAATCATAACCCTAACCCTAACCCTAGCTCTAACCTTAACCCTAACCCTAACCCTAATCATAACCCTAACCCTAACCCTAGCTCTAATCCTAACCCTAATCACAACCCTAACCCTAACCCTAATCCTAACACTAACCCTAATCCTAACCCAAATCCTAATACCATCCCTAAACCTAATCCTAACCCTAATCATATCCCTAACCCTAATCATAACTCTAATCACAACCCTAACCCTAATCACAACCCTAACTCTAATCCTAACCCTAGGGTTAGTGTAAGAATGGATTTGTAACAGAATAAATGCACACAATTGGTCAATTATAAGTCTTCTCATAAAAACACTGTAGGTAAAAGGGTTTTCAACACACAAACCCTTATTTTTTGCAAAGTAAAGGTAAAACATCAGCCTGCAGAGAAAGTTGGGAGGCACAGACCCCCAAGCTATCTGCCCTACTCCACTGGTCACACTATAACTTAAACATAAGACTCTTTGAATCAAAAGAGCACTCTACAAGGTCCATGTACCATAAAACTAGACAATATACCCACGTTTTCTGTGAATGCATGATTATGAAGTGAAGGAGAAATGATGTGAAAAAAATTGCGCAGTGTCGCTGTCTTTTCCAACACAGCGTGAACTCAACTTTCAGTGAATGGGGATGTGTTTTGTTAATAGGGTCAGGTCGCACGCAGCCATGTTGGAATAATTTTCCAGGACTATATGTGATTTTACAGGACATTTGTTTTTTTCTCCCATTTTCCAGGTGTTTTCCAGTACTGGAAAACTGGTCAACTGTTTTCCAGGACGCGTGGGAACCCTGTAAACATGATTCACCATCTTCTATCTCTGCACTCAAATATCACAGGTTTTATATTCCATGATCCACTGTCAAAGCTGGTGTAATGAGGACAACAATTATCACAACCAAGTGTAAAAAGGATGCAACCCTTTACTCACTACAGGAGGTTTTAAATCACAGGTTAATAAGGTATATTAACACAGATGTTAAAGTTCATAACAGTAGTCAACAAAGAAGCTGGTTGCTGTAAGAGAGGTCACTATTTTTTTTCTATCTTGATTACTAGCCAATAAGAATGACTCCTTCAATAGTGTGATATAAAAAAGAGGAGAAATACACTTTTTTCAAACAGAAAACCCAAATCCTGAACTTACGACTGAATACACTGAAAATAAAATCAAACCCAGAAGTAGGCCAAGCATCTTTAAACAAACTGAGGTAATGCTGGTGCTGGTTTAGCTCACTATTTACCCCACATGACCATAGGGAAGCAATAAATAAATAAACTGTTAGACTTGGTGGTAGCATAGCACTATTGTTTGGCATCACATGATAATGTACGTGTAATCTTTCTTCTTTTCCACTCTGGAATGTCTGTAGTGGCAGCTGTAATATAAATGTTTGTATGCAGGCTATTGTTTGTATAAAAGATAACATAATTCTTGGGGCTAAAAATGTATGGTATCAGGTTGACTGGGTTGTAGTGGATAGCAAATATTTGACTTGAAACTGTGTGGACAGACAACTCTACTGGTTTTCTTACAGTGCAACTACATCATGTTGGTGAATTGGTTGAGAAGCAACAGAACTGGGCAGTTATATGCTGCGTGGCAGATGATGGGCTTCAGGCACAGTGATAGTTTAAAGTCCCATGTGAGAGGAATAATAGGGCTTTAGTGATGCCAGTCAGATGGGAGTGCAACAATCTGAATGAAATCTGAGGGCATCTGGTGGACTGGAAAAAGAAAAAGAAGACTCTAGGGCATCTTCTTATCACGCCTAACACTTTTTTGAGAACACCTCCGGACATCAGCACTGACTTTAGTGTCTTAAATTCCAACTTCACACTGATCTTTCAATGTAATTTCCAGATAGTTTCTTTTTCTTTGGTAAGTTTTAAGCTTAGTGCCAACACGCCTACTTTACCCCCTGCATGCTAGTAATAGGAGACTCCATTACCCACAGTGATATCTGCATTGCAAGTGTCTGCAAGTGTTTGCATTCCACCCAGGGCCAGAGCTTCTGACACAGAGGCTGATATCATGTAGGGAGATTTAGGGAGCCCACGCACACTCCACCTCCAGCTCTCGCAAGTTTGAGAACCGATAGCTTCAAGGATGAGCCAACAGCATAAAACAAAGTCTACCAAGGATGCTGAAGTTTGCAAAAGACGTGTCAGTACTGATTTATTGTTTCAGAACCCTTACTGAAAGATGCACTGTAGGCTTGTTTTCATACTAACTGAATATTGGGTGGACTTGTTAACAGGCCTGCTTTTTTGATGCCATAAAGTGGACAACCTTCATTCTACAGAAACAGTCAATGGAATATTTGATCAAGGAATATAAATACTGTAGGTGTATTCGTCAAGTTTGAAATCAGTGACAGTGCACTCCCAGATCTGAGAGTCAGGTTTGAAGTTAATGGTGAGATGGAGCTTAGTTTACCATAGGGCAGTCAATCAAACTGAGACAGCTTCTTGCCTCATTACGACATGGTCTCTTTCCCTGAATCTCAACAGCTAGCTCAAAGTTTCAGCTGTGTATCACTGCAAGACAAAGGTTTACTGCTGAATCATTGTGTTCTTTAGAGAAGACTGATTATGATTGTTTAAAACAACCTCTGTTTACATATTTTCCATCAAATTTGTAGAATACAGGACTGGATTTTTGTGAGTGCAGCATAAAGACCAGTAATAGCTTTTCCTGTCTTTCTTTTTTGGGGTTTTCGTTTAATTTTTTCATGCAGTCGTAGCTAGCGCATCTCTTGACTTCTTTTCACTGCTGGTTATATCCCATTTGTCCTTCATTTCTGCTACTTTGCAGCAGTCTACTTCTTCTTCAGCCAATTAAATGTTGTCTACGTTACCCTCATTCACGTCATTAGTGCCACCGTGAGGAGGCATGAATAGTAAGTCAAATTGGACTGGTCGCATGTTGAGTCAAATCTCTTTAAAGCGACACATATTTCAATTAAAATACAGATACTTAGTGCCAGTGTATCAATAATTGTAACATACAAGTCAAGGTGACACTATATTGCTTTATTGATGTTTGTCCTAACCCTTGTCAAGGGATTTTAAAATTTTCAATCTGTGGACTTAATTGCTTGAAACTTGAATGCTTCGACTAACATTTAACACATTCAGATGTATTTCAGTCTGGATCTAAGTTTTCTGTAGCAGCAGCTGAAAAACACAAACTACCTGATAAGAGCAGGATTCATGTACTGAACCTGAGGGGAACTGTAAAAAATGAAATTACCTGACCTCAGAGAAAACGATTGCGTTCATAAAAGTGGCTGAAGACGCTTTCAATCAGAAAACGCAGATGCGTCAAAGTTTACAAGGTGACATAAAGCACTTTTAGGGAATATATCCGAGAAGGGAATTTTTCTGTTCATAGAGGTCTGACTGTATAAGTGGAGTGTTATGTGAAGTAGCACAAGAATAAAAGTGCTCAATCTCTCCTAAGTGAGGGGGGAAAACACTGACAAAATCCAATTAGCAGATTGTGATATTGTCTATCAGCTGCTGTTTCAAGGCTGTGAGGCTTTTCATACAGGCAACTTCAAACACCTTTTTCTTTAGACAGATAAAAGCTTTAAATCTGTACTAACTATCACTAAATCATGAAGGGTTACATGAAAATGTAGAAGGAAACAGCAAAATGTGCTTTTATATTGCTGGGTTGTTTCTATCAATATTTGTCTGAGGGTGTCAATATCTGAAACCACATTTTGCTTGCATACAGGGAAACCTTCAAGGTCCCAATTAGGGAACAGAGGACAGTCTATCTGATGCAGACTCGCTCTGCAATTTAAGCAGACAGAAATGCCTTGTGTGTATTGGATGGTCCCTGTGGTGACAGATTAAAACAGTGGACAATAAAGACAGTCAAAGACAACTGAAGAAGTGGCTGAAAACTCTTGGACAGATTCACAGTAGCATACTGTAACAGAGTTTGATGAGAGCAATTTGGTCATTGTAGAGGGGAGCAGTCAAAAGCATAAACAAGAAAACTTTACATTCAAAGAAAGACAGCACAAGTTAAAGTGTCATAAAGACCTCATCATTACATAATATTTTACAAAGATTGTGTGTAATAGGTTCTGCGTCATCAAGCTAAACTCACGGTTCACTGCTAGTTCAAATAGATACATTTGTGTGTGTGCGTGAGCTCATTAATTCTTAATTTCCATGACCTCTGTTTGGAGCTTTCAAAACAATATTTGAGAGGGTCAACATGTAAAGATTTAATATCTGCTGTAATCTGTATGTTTGAGCTGATTATCAGTCAGTCGTGAGAGGAAAGCCTTTTAACTGTGACAGTCAGCAGTGCATGTTATTACAGAAATAAATGACTGAAAATGTATTACACTGAGAGCAGAAATGGAAATTCACAGGAAACAGAAAGCACAGTATATTTATTCTGACACAAACTAATAACAGATCATGATGGTCTCTTTTAAATGCTCAGTTGTTGGTGAGCTGACCAAAGATGATGTATCTTTTGGGGCTGCATAACATGGTTAAATATGGGATGAGTAATGATATATGATGTGAAGTGAAATACATAAATATGGAAAATAGTGCCCTCTAGCTTTGACTAATGCTTTCCATGTTCATCTGCATGTTTACACAATAATCCTAAAGCAGTTTGTTTACCACCAAATTAGCACCAGTTAGTCAAAAGTTGGGCAGCTGTTGGCTAGCTGGTAATCAGACAACATGGAAGTAATACGAAAGAATGGCCGTTAAATGGAGAATAAAATGTAGAAATGTAGAAATAATTACTTCAATGGGGTAAATTTTATTTTCTCATTAATTGCCTTAAACTGGACTTTGGCACAGGGTTTATTGGGAATGTTAATGTTACACTAGTGATGAATTTGTTAGTCCAAAGTCCCACTCTGGTCCCATATTTAACCCAGTCTTACTATACCACAACCTGGATGCTCTTTGGTCTCAAAAGTGAGGTTCTGTTTGGACCTGCTGTCACTTGGAGCACTTGGTCAAGATTTTGTGGATTTCATTGTTAAACCAGTTAAAGTTGTCAATGTATAATGTAAACAGTGCTTAGCTCACCACCGAAAGAAATATTTAAAAAAAAGTCTCCTGCATATCTGCAA
This sequence comes from Notolabrus celidotus, assembly GCF_009762535.1. Lineage (NCBI taxonomy): Eukaryota > Metazoa > Chordata > Actinopteri > Labriformes > Labridae > Notolabrus > Notolabrus celidotus. Next base: position 28,794,806 of record NC_048279.1, read on the forward strand.
CAGAGGGCTCCAGATTGCTGGAGATGAAAGCAACACAGCAGCTCCAGTTGAAGCCCAGACTTTGACAACAGTGAAAGCAGCTCTTCTGTAATGGCGGAGAGGAACAAAACATTTATCTGGTGGAAGTTCCCCATTAGAGATGTTATGAACACACATCTTGCACATTGCTTATTATTTGCTTTATGTGTCACAGTTTTTCCATCTAAAACAAACTAATATCTGTGTCACCACATTGTCAAATGGCAATTATAGAGCGAAGCCTGCAGGCTAGTTCAGGCAGGCAACTCGAGCTGCACTAATTTCACATTTCCCATGTGTCATTCTCGCAATCACACAACAAACAAATCCTCTCAATTTGGCAGTCTATTTCGGCTGCAAGATTTCCAGCTTCCTCTTCTACCACCGCTTCCTGGCACCAGTTCTGTGCAAAAACTTTCAGCCCCACCGACTCTCCAACATCCACCTGCAGGCTCACACTGTGACTATAAGGTTTAAGATGTTGTCTTCTCACCTCTCGTTGTTTCGCATGTAAAGTTGCATGCAAAGAGTGATGATGTTTGGAGCCGAAAAAAAAAACCCAAATACAAACAGCATTCTGTTGCTGCAATATAGTTTTGACCAACTCAACCTGAGTTGACTGAATTAATCTAGTGAGTATTTTATTTACATATCTTTAAAGTCAAACTGTTTACATTTCTAAACTTTTACTGGATTTGCTTCTACAAGCACCTTCAAATTAACATGAAAGCCTTCCATTATTCTGTGACATTATTGTGTTTGTTCCACCATAGGAGCCCTGAATGTATAATAACTTCTATTCAGGAAGAGTGCCACCATTGCTTTATATACAACAAAACAACTAAGGCGATGATTCACTGAAATATGTCAAGAAAGAGGCAGCTGCATTGAATTGGTAATGAATACAATCAAAGGGAAAGTCTGAGGCTCCACTAGGTGATGGAATTTAACCTTGGCTAACCCATAAACAGAACAAACAGTACAACAGTAAACATAATTGTAACCTGAACAGCATTATCAAAATGTTTGGTTTTCACAAAAGCAACAAAATGCAAACGTACAGGTTGGTGTATAGAAATGTGCACATGAAGCATGAGCAGGTATGGAAAGCTATTTTATATAAAAGCTTAATCAAACATCAAGTTCTCCTTCCTACGTGTTAAAGATTTGATGAAGCCTGATCAATGAAGGCCATATGGAAATATAATGTGCAGATAAAGACTTCATTAAATCCTCAATGTTGGCATGCTTATCATTGTATAACTCTATTGAGAAATACATCAATAACTGAGTCTTGTTGTTTTCAAATGAAATCTATTTGTATGCATGACTAAACTGAACAAAGAGAATGTGAAAAACAACAAAAGTGTAGGACAAATCAGACATGCATCAGATAAAATACATTACTGCATCTGTTTTTATTACATCGTCCAGTTTCTGTTTGCATCAAGAGTGCGGGTGTCTTAATCAAATTAAAATATAAAAAAAGTTCAATTTTTTCATCAGTTATTTCAGAAAGTGAAAAATCTAATATCTCTATCATCTATCTATCTATCTATCTATCTATCTATCTATCTATCTATCTATCTATCTATCTATCTATCTATCTATCTATCTATCTATCTGTCTGTCTGTCTGTCTATCTGTCTATCTCTCCGTCTGTCTGTCTATCTGTATCTGTGGGGTATTGTCAAGAGGAAGATGAGTCAGACCCGACCCAAAAATACAGACAAGCTGAAGGCAAACCCAGGCTTCAGTAACAACTCAGCAGTGCTACAGGCTGATCTCCTCCATGCAACTCCACATGATGCAGTAATTCATGGTAAAATAGCCCCAACAAAGTATTGAGTAAACGAACATACTTTCACAAGTTGCATATTTCTGTATTTTAAATCCCATTTTGATTGGTCTTAGGAAATATCCTAATAACTTGAGATACTGAATTTCATTTTACAATGTAAAATATGTGAAAGTTTTAATTAAAAAAAATACATTTTCTCTTGATATTGTGATTTGTTGTGCACCTGTACTATTTACCATAATACCTAAGGTAGATTACAGATAATAAAAGGTTGCCTGTTTCATATTTAATGTGGAAAACTCACAAAATATTTCATGTCTCAATCCCAAACAACTGATGCCACAAAAAGTCCACAACATAAAGAATTGAAGAGTGTCCGTTCTCTGACTCTGGAACTACTCCCAAAGTGTATAAATTTATTAACACCCACAACACACACGTAGTATTTCAGGCACAGAGAACTGATGAAGAGGTGTAAGTCAATGTAAACACCCGAGGCACATCAGTGTACAAACTCCCAGACAGAACTACATTTTTTTTTGTTTTCAAACTGAGTCAGGTTTCTTAAGGTTGGGACATGTTTCCTCAAGAGTAGCATTTACCGTAGCTTCAGCTCAAGTCTGACATTTTCTTTCACTATTTTCAAAATTATTGAAATTTTTAGGCTTCATGTGACACTTCTGGTATGACATTTTTATCCAAGCACTCATTTTTAAATAAGTAATATATATGCTCCAAAAACCTCTCGTTTCTCCAGAGTGTGAAATTTCTTCAGGAATCCCTCACTGTAATCATAAATACAACTAGAATCATAAATACATAACATGGTGAGACCGTCGTTATTATTCATTTGACACACGGAGTATATTTCATGACTCATCACAGCAGAGCAAATTACATTGATCCTGTATTTCACCTTTTATAGGCATTGCAATGTATCACTGTGATTGTTTTGTAATTAATTAACTACCCCAGAGTCACGTGTAATGGGATAATATTGACATTGTGAGCAATGTATCAGTTATTATATCATTATATGATTTACCCTGCAACTCCCAGTCTTGTAACATTTGAGTGGAGAACTTGGACTTGAGTCAAACTGGACTTGAGCCTTGTTGACTTGGACTTGAAGTTGGACTCAAGCATTAACTCCATCTGGTCTTGAGATATGCAGAGGAGGACCCAGGCTTATTTGCTGATGAAGACAGTTTACTTGGACTTTGTTTCTTTATTTATTTTTTTTGTTTGGCACAAATAACTGTTCCAGTTTTTGAGCAAGGGCTAACATGCTCCCTGCATGCCCATTCATGTGCCATCTTGTGCAGCAAAAGTTCCTGTCATGATACCTACAGAGGCAATTCAGGTATTGGGACTGGACTCAGTGTCAGGTAATACTCTGATCAAACTTCTGCTTTGGTGAGTCAGACGATTGCTCCCTTAATGTCTTGTGTGAAGCCCTTTGAATTGTTGCAGGAATGAGCTACATAAACAAACTTGCCTTTCCTTACCTTGGTAAGCTAATGGGGAACATCATATATAAAGAAAGAAAAAAAAAGGGCACAGACCTGAGCACAGGGAAGTTGAGACTAGACGTAGGCTTGAGGTTTGGTGAGTGGACTAAAACATGGGTGATTCCCACCCTTATGTTATGTCATATCATGTTAGTTTTTATCACGTTATTTTATATTCCAGAGATAAGTTAAAGAGTAGTTTAGACTTAAAGCAAAATACATCTGAAACTGTCAGTCCTAAAATCTGACTGGTATTGAATCACCCTTTCATAAACTGTGTGTGCTCAGGTAGTGTCAATCATATGTTACTCTCACAACAACCCACAAAGTGTCATCCCTTGTCAAGCCTGCTGTCTATGTTGGTAGAATAAGTCAGATACAGAAACAAAGGTATTCAGTCTACATTCAAGAGAGTTTTGCAAAGGCCATTGGTGCAATTTTTTCCCAAATGGAAACGACGGCTATGACAAAGGAGACACAAGACGTGGATTGTTGGAGCAGCAGAAGACCCTTAAGCAGGTCATAAATGTGTGAATGAATGGATGGATACTGTTTTTAACCCTGAAATATTGATGTATGTGCACATCCACACTATATTATTGATGTTATTTTCTTAGTCATGTCTGTCTTCCTCTGGTTTTCCTCAAAAAAACATATATTTCAAAACTTTCTTCACTGACTAATACAATTAAACACAAAAAGAAGACACATGAGTGCTCTTGGTGGTAGAGAACAATATTTGAGGGATACTATCTCAAACGAGTCCAAAAAATGTTCTAAACCTTCACAAAAAAACATAAATTAAGCGCTTAGAACAACGTCAGACAAAAGACATCAACATCAAAAAACGAATCGAATAGCTTGCTCATTAAGCTGCTTGTTATTGATGTAGAAGCTCCAGTCAGCAAACAACATGAAGGCCCCACTGCTCCTCACAGCAGATGAGTCAGAGCTGCTCTAAACACGGTCTGCACAGCACACAGCTATTATACACAAGCTGTCCATCAATATTCTTTCATGCTCATGATCAAAGCACATGAAGGGGTATCTGATTCTGCATGCTTGATATTTATTTGTGGCTACATACATCTCACCACAATTTATGAAACAAGAGTCCAAGTCCAGCCACAGTAGAGTCCCAGTGAGGCAAAAACATAAAGTGGAGACAGCTCTGTTATCTTGACTTTTGTCATGAGTTCCTCATGTTCAGTGTTTTATTTTCTTTGTGTGGTAACCTGTTTCATGTCTTGTTTCCTCCCTGTCTGAATTCTGTAGTAGTTATGAATTACCCTTATGTCTTCCTCATGTTATTTCTTAGTGGTCGATTTTTCTGTGTTGTATTCCTTGTGTGTGTTTTCACCTGTGTTTCTTAGTCTATGTGTTTGCGGTTTTATTTTGTAGTTCATGTTCCCTGTGTGTCTGGTTTGGTTTTACTTCTCCTTGCTCTTGTGTGTTTCCCTCCACTTTGGCCCTGAGTAGTTTCACCTGTGTCCTGTGTCCACACCTGTTGCTCATTACCTGGAGTGTATTCAGGCCCAATCTCAATGTCCACACTCACACACTCACTGACTTTGAGGCGCGTTCCCACTAGGTCTGTGAGAGCATAGGGCTGTCCCACTGTCAAATCTTCAAGTGTGTGAGGGATCTCTCACAGAATTTTTGAGCCCTATATGCCCCCTTTCCGTAAGTGGGCATTTTTGCAGACTTAGCTTAAGGGAATTACACGTAGTTCATAGCATTGTGACGTGAAACACGGGATTCCCAGGGGAAGCCTACGAGCATTAAAGGGTAAACGAGCAACGTTACATGAAATTTAAAAAAGTGCCACGGCAAACAAGAAGCGGGAAGGTAAAACTAATGTTGCGTTGAAAAACAATTTGCTCTCACTTTCCAAGTGACGTCAATTAAGTCAAGAAGGGCTCAGAGCTTAGGGAGGACATTGAGATTGGGCCTTAGTCCCTGTGTTTCCTCCCTTGCGTTGTTGGATCAGTCTTCCCTGAGTCCTCTTCATGCTTTCCCTCATGCTCCCACTGGTGTTTTTTGAGTTCTTGTTTGGACCTTTTTGGATTTTGTTAATGTATCAGTAAGTTTGGTTTCATCTTTTGCCTCTTTTGTTCTTTTCATTATTAATTCTTCGATTTTCTAGCACATGGTTCCTCCTCCTTTGTTTTGACAACACACGTGACAACTTTGTTACAATTTTGTTTCATTAGTTCAATAATATGGGCTAACATTTATTAATTTTCAGAAAAAAGAGCAGCAAACAATTCTAGGTTAAGATATGAAGTTATTATAACAGCAAATTACCGAAATGTTAATTGGCAACATTTTTTAATTGGCTTTCTGACTGGACACCTCATCTTGAAATGCAAACAAGCTCATCATTTTCAGATCAATATCGAAGGCCTCTATAATCAACTGTTACACTAATGCCAAAGCCATAGCCTGTTAGTGAACTTCACATGTTTGTCACATTCTGAGGACATCCTAACTTGCTTTGCGTAAAAGCAAACAGGCTAAGGGATGTGTCGCTTCCTTGAAAAACTTGTCACCCTTGTTCCATCTTTGCCAAGTTTCTTTACGCTTACACTTTCACTTATGTTTCACTTTCAGAAGGAATAATTCCAAGTGGCATCAAAGAAAGAGGTAAAAAAAAGTCATCACCTTTTTTCACTATAGCAAAGACTAGACAATTTTCTGCTTCCAGGTTCCACATTCTGCCTTTTGTGAGGAGGAGGTGTCAGAGACGTAGAATCAGGTGAGGAAGTGCTACAAAAAATACAAGACACTTGTGGAGAAAGAATGGAGTTGCTATGAATTTGGATAACTTTCCAGCATAATGGTTTTATAGCAACATAACTTGAGAACAAATGGAGTGAAGCCTGTGAGCTAGATCAGGCATTCAACTCAAGCTGCACTGTTTATACACTCATGATTTACCTCACTGTCCTGCATCACCTGACAATGTTACTTCCTAATTTGACAGTCTGTTTAAGGTCTGTCCATCTGCTCTGTCAATTAGTGATGGGAAGTTTGGCTCTTTTCAGAGAGCCGGCTCTTTTGACTCGGCTCCCAAAGAAGAGCCGGTTCTTTCGACTCCCGAACGGCTCTTAATGTAGGACCTTTTGTAGCCGTATATTTTACCAGTTGAAAACCCTTTTACGTACAGTGTTTTCATGAGAAGCCTTATAATTGCCCAATTTTGTGAATTAATTCTGCTACAAAACCCTTCTTACTTTTGTTAGTATTTAAATCTAACTTTTTTATTGCACAATTCAACAAAAAACTGCAAACATATCCACAGAACAGAACCAGAACCAAACTCAAGCAAACAGAACCAGAACCAACTCAAGTAAACAGAACCAGAACCAAACTCAAGCAAACAGAACCAGAACCAAACTCAAGCAAACAGAACCAGAACCAAACTCAAGCAAACAGAACCAGAACCAAACTCAAGTAAACAGAACCAGAACCAAACTCAAGCAAACAGAACCAGAACCAAACTCAAGCAAACAGAACCAGAACCAAACTCAAGCAGACAGAACCAGAACCAACTCAAGCAAACAGAACCAGAACCAAACTCAAGCAAACAGAACCAGAACCAACTCAAGCAAACAGAACCAGAACCAAACTCAAGCAAACAGAACCAGAACCAAACTCAAGTAAACAGAACCAGAACCAAACTCAAGCAAACAGAACCAGGACCAACTCAAGCAAACAGAACCAGAACCAAACTCAAGCAGACAGAACCAGAACCAACTCAAGCAAACAGAACCAGAACCAAACTCAAGCAAACAGAACCAGAACCAACTCAAGCAAACAGAGCCAGAACCAAACTCAAGCAATTATTAACAATGGCCTCAGTGCAGGTTGGCATTGAGAACAATCAGATGCCTCAGCTTGGATGGGCTGATCCTATTTCTCCTCTCAGTGAGTATTTGCCCTGTCTTCGAGAAGACTCTCTTGGAGGGAACAGATGTAGCCATGATACACAGCCTCCCCTCCATCACCTATATCCTATATTCTCACATGTGATTGGCTGCATGGCCGCCATGCTGACCATCAAAACAAAGTTCTGCTGTGAGCAGAGCTGGGGCTGAACACTGAGAGCTAAGCAGCGAAAGGAAAAAACTGGGAGCCAGCTCTTCTGATTCACTATAAAGCATCGCCTCTCAGAGCCGCAGCTTTTGATCATGACACATCACTACTGTCAATGCCACTACTGCCTGTCACTGCCACCGGATGCATTGTTTCAGCCTCACCTCCACCCCTGCATCCACCTGCAGGCTCTGACCAAAGGCATTTAGAATATTATCTCATCACTCCTTAGAATTTTAGGATGTAAAATTAACGAGTTCAGTGCCTAGATGACAAACACAAACAATGTTCTGCTGCTGCAACACAAATGTCTAATCATTACATATGCTTATGTAAGTGTATTTTTTATGAGACCATCAGTGTCCATTCAAAAAAATGGAAATTAAATTATCAATACAAACACACCAAGAAGCCGCAGACTCATTTCAGGGAGCAGGTGAACTTTGTCGTCCACAGCTAAGTTGGTCTCAGCTGGGTTTAGTCAATGAATGCTAACGTGCTAATGTGAGTGAGTTAACACTTATTAGAATTAATGAAACGTTGAATGGTAAGAATCAGCATGAAGTTTATCAGATCATGATCATGTTACTTTGGTGCAGCAATAAGACATGAAAGGAGAGAGAGCAGATTTATTATGTTGTGAATTCATTTGATCAGTAACATCACTTGTCAATAGGACTAACATGAGCAAGGACATTGCTAACATTTTTATTCAGGTCATCATTTGTGTTTTGTGTCAGCAGCTTCCAGAAACATGGGAAGTGAGAGGGGTAAGGTGCTTGATCTGTCAGCACTACTGCAGCGCATCTAAAACAGCTGATTTTGAGTTATGATGTTTACACGTGTCAACCAAAACCAGGTTTCCTTGAGTAACTGGATTGAAAAAGGGAATCTCTAAGCATTTACATGCAAGAGATGTTACTGATTGATTGCAACCCACTGTGTAGTCTACATCCATATTTTATGCCCTGTCACTTGTAACTGTGTGATCAGAGGATCTTTCTGGATGTCTAGGCTCCACGACAAGATGCATGACACTCGGCCATCACACTGAAGTATTAATCTGGGATTTCTGAAGGACAACATCAAGTCATGGGCGCTACGAAGTTCAATCCACATATCCCAGTTTTTTTTTTGTGATTTTACTCTATCTGAACAAACTTTTACTTCTCAAGAAAGCAAAAGAAGTTTATGGATGTTAAAATCTTAAAGAAACAGTGATTTTAAAAGGGCGAAGAATCATCCACTTTGTCTGCTGTTTTTTGAAGATTAAAGTAGTGAGTTATTTTCAGGGTAGCTTAATAGCACTCAGCATCTCAATAGCGTTTCCTCAGACGCAATGGGCCCGTCTCATGAGACCCTTTTGGTCTGAAAAGAGAGCAGAAACAACAACAAGGTGATTTCCATTACAATGTAATGACAAATCATCCACCAATTTCTTCTCCATCACGGTCTGAAAAAGCTGCAGAGAGAGGAGAGGCTGATTATTGTAGATGAAAGACGACTACACGGTCGACTCCCATCAGGCACCACACATAGGAGGAAACACTGAGCTGTGACGCAGAGCACTGGGTTTGAAGAACAACATGAAACACCTGCTCTCCTCTCCTCTGTGACTTTAAATGATGTTTATTGTGGGTTCAGTGTCGGAGGATTGATTGGATTTGTATTTGCATTACAGGCATTTAAGTGACACACCAGTTTAGAGAAGCTCATGACTTTGAAGCTGATATCCATTATTGCTGTCTGCATGTTGTCACTTTTGAAGTTGTGAGAGCTTTTGAGCAAAAATGGTGGATGAGTTGTGTCAGGTTTAGAAGAGTTGTGATGTTTGCATACAAACTTTAATAAAGCGCAAGCTGAAATTTCAGACATGCATTTCTATTTCAATACATAACCGAAAGTGGTGATGCATCAAATGCTTTAAACATAATTTTGGGTAAACTTAGTTAAAATTAGTCTGACCTAAAATGACATCAATCATAGGGTGACTGTGGACTTAAGGGTCGGGGGGGGGGGGTACAACCTGGACAGGTCGCCAACCCCTCACAGGGCTTGTTTCTGAACAGTCTTTATAGAATGGAATATAATAAAGAACAGTACTTTTTATAGTTTTTCTGCAAGGTTTACATTCAAACACTGGAAACCTACACAACCTTTACCTCATGTACCAACCCTGTAGAAGAAAACATTAACAGTAATTGAATCAACAAAAGATAAATGCATGGACTAGTTTTTCCAGGTACTGCTGGGACATAAGTAATTAGATCCTTGAAATATTCTTCAGTGGCTCTTCTGTATCAGCACTGCCTGCAGGTTGGTAATTAATAACCTAAGAATGACCCCATTTGGAGGACAGAGTCTTTTTTCTTTTTTTGTGGTATTGAGAGAGGTATGGAATGTCATATAATAACATCTCATCAAAATGTGGAGTCCTGGCTTTGTTCACTTTGTTAGTTCCTCAGGGTCACTTAATAAACCAATACACTGGTTCACTCTTTGGACTGGATGCATAGATTCATAAATGTTTCATTGTGTTTTTTTGGACATGTTCTGTTGTTTCCACTGTGGCGTCTTATCTTTTGCCCCTTGCTTTATTTTTCATTCTCACCTTCCATGATTTTGTCATTCGCGTCTTGCATCCACGTTACAGCAACAGTGGAAGCAGGCCCATTGTGCCACAAAATAACCATCTGTATGTGCATTGTTGTCTGGATTTAAAGAAAGCCTCATTATGGCATGTAAACAGTGTGCAGATGATGAGGTCTCTTATTTTACTATGCATTATGAAGGACTTCCATTCACATCCCTTTGTCTGTCTGTTTTGTTTATGAGAAACTCAAAAGTTAAAGATAAGGACTGAAGACGTGTATGACTTTGACGGTCACCTAGCCGAGAGGACATGCCGCAGAAAGCACTGACATAGCTCTGTCAGCTGCAATCACAAGTCATTTAGTTGTCAAAGAATACATGTGTGTCTGTTTGCATTGCTGCATGATGTATGGTGCGTTCATGTTTCCACAAACCCATCAGTTTGACAATGACAAATGTGGATTTTTCCTTGAGGAAGTGAGAGTCTCAATCAAGTTCTTGAGTTTAAAAAAGTAATGGGGGTTAAGAAATTATCATATAATATCATAATGTAGCATTAACCCAAAAAAAGGTTATCATTGGTCTAACTGAATGGTTAACAAAGCATGCCAGAACAATGTAATGCATACATCAAGGCATCGACACAATTAGTCTATAATCTAGTTGAGAATAAGATAAGAATAGAAGGACTTAGTTGTCAGCAGGATTTAGAAAATATTCATGCCTCTCCGTTTGGTACTCTCACTGCCTTGGGATGTTGCAGATTCCTTGAGAGGGTTGTTCAGAAAGCTACTGCTTGAGTCCTGCTTAAGATCAGTACAATGGATCACATCAGTCGGATTCTATGATCTTCACTTATAGGCTTCAAGCCCTCAAGATTTTGAAGACCGAGATGCAGTTTTAAACTGCTGCTGTTACTACTACTTGTGCAGCCTACATATTGAAATTAAATATACATATTTACACTCAGGTAAATTATGCAGAGCAGAGATTTTTTTGTTCAATTTCCCATCAGGTACAGATAAACACTGTGTGGTCTCATATTGTATGTAGCTATCAGGGTGGTATTTTAAGTTTAAAGCATGCCTCAATGCAAACCAACTAGTAAAAGGTCTTGCACACAGTGGAGATGCTCAATTGAGGGCATGCCAGGTCGCTGGGAGCACTGTTTTGGGGGCAGCAATACAGAACAGTGAAAGTTAATGCAGAGACATTTCCCAGACTGACAAGGCTGGCAGGTCAGTATCTTCATCAGTGCCTCCTGAGTTTGTGTTTTCTGCTGCCCTAACTCAGTTGTGCTCCTAAAGGATACCCAAACATGTAACAGGTAATCAATAATTGATCGTTGACTTTTCCAAAGGTTGATCAGAGAGGATGCTTTAAACTTGCATCCTTAATATAAATATGAAATGGGACTCGTAGAGGAGATACAGAAGGTCATAGTAGCAAAGTGTATGCTCTGCTTTCTAAGTAAAAAAACTGCAGTTTGGTTATGAATCCACACAGACATTTTTGTATCAGGCCCTCAGGTTTTTCTTTTCATTCTGGTTGAAGCTGACAACAAGGAGGAAGCAGAGGCTGTGACACAGCTTGACTTTTGCCTCTGTGATTTAACTCACTTATTCTTATATTCCCTATTGGTTCACAGCCAATCTTTAAAATAAAGAGTCAACATTAAATGTAATGGCAGGAGTGAAGAGAAGCAGAGATGTTTACTTGTTTGTCAAAGGTGCAATAAATACATGTAGTTTCTTCTTTCCCTGTATCAAAAGTAGGGATGTAACATTACCTTGTTAAAACCGGATACACACACGATTAGGTAAGATTAAAAATGAAGATTGGTTCCCATGTGTCTGTGACTGCTTTATTCAACTTTTGCATTTTTTATTTTTCATTTGTGATAGTTCAAGATGTTTTCTTCTAATGTACAATAAGGGTACAGAGAGGCAGAGACTGTAATTTTATCTGATGGATGAGTCACGACAGTATCATGGATAATAACTGTCAGGTCAAAGAAGGCATTGAGACTTTTTAAACTAAAAACATATTTATTCAGTCTGGTTTTTATGTAGGGTTTAACAATTGTCTATCTTTACTTTTTACTTTATATTGATTTTAATGCTTTTTTATTATTTTATTAATTTTAACTATTTATTTTGTATTTATCTACTCACTTTTATTCATATTATTCATAGTTATTTATTTTAACTATTGATATTCTTAATGTTAATTTGATGCTTTAACTTATTTTAATCACACATATTTCATTGTTAAAATATATTGTTTATTGCTTTTTAATATGTCTTGCCATTATTTTATTTCTGCTTCTTGCTTGTTTTCAATCACTGTAAAGCACTTAGGGTTGCATTTGATTTGTATGAAAGACGCTATATAAATAAAGCTTGAGTGATTGATTGATTGCAATGACAAAGATAATGGCATGGCAAAGAATGAGTTAACCCTCAAAGACCGAGACAGCCGCCAGCGGCTTCTTGTTCTTAAATGTTTGATAACTTTTTAACCGCTAATCCAGTCAACAAGCTGTAAAAACTCAGTTACAGCGGACATTCTTGGCTTTCCATTGATACCACATTTTTCTCATTGAGCATTTTCAAAGTAAATTCAGGAGAGTCTGGCGCCCCCAAAGATGGTCTAGGTCTTTAACAGCTCTCTTTAATACTGTTTGAAGAGTCCAAGGAAATGCCTACAATTCCTATGATGGAGATGGCAATTTTAACTTACACTGTAATGTGCAAACCCTTTAACTTGAAAAAGGTCAACTTTCAATCATCAGAGTGTTGTGAGCAATACATGTTACCTCTGTGTCTACATAGCCACGTGTCAAAATCACCTCTGTTGTCTGCTATACGTATCTCTTTACTTCAACTTCTAAGTTTACTGCTTGGTCAAGTGCATTCATTTCCATGGTCAAAAGCACTTGTTTCTGATGAAAATGCATACAGGACTAAAAGGTTAGACTAAAAGGATTTTATTTTATTCTGTAACTCAACGATCGTGGGTGAGTGAGTACCATTTGTGTCCTTCAAAGATAAAAGCATGTTTGAGACATTTTGTAATGTGCTGTACTGAATCGTATCGTGTCCTTTCGTATAGTACTGTATTATGACTCCCTTCTCTGTGTGACTATTTAACACAACACATTGTTAAGATACCCACAGAGCACATTTAGTACTGTAACTTTGAACATTCAGTGATTTGTTCAGTCTGACAGCTGAAGTGTCTTCACCTTTGAAAAAAAAATGAAGAGCACTCTACAAAAAGCATGACTGTTGATTTGTTCCACATCTTTATTTAAGGCCTTTTTAAAGATGCACTTAATGCCTGTACAGTCTGTTCCATAGGATCACAAGACTTGATCAAAGCAAGCAGAAACAGCTTTCACACCTGAGCGTGCAGGTTTGTTTTTTCCCTTGAATCTATTAAAAATGTATTTCCCTTCAAGTGTTACCTGGTATGTAATAAACTGTCATATTTGCTCAGAATGATATGGATACTGAAATATGATAATGAACAAAAATCAAACCTTATTGATCAGTATATACCCTGAATAGTTCCCCTTGCTTGAGTAAAGGTATAAGGTTAAAATTCAATTATATTCAAAGGTTGGATTTACTGCCAGGCAGGCAGAAGGTGTTGAAATGTTTCATAAGGCGAGTCTCTCACCTTGGAGTTCACTGCCTCCTATTTTCCTCAAAAATTGCTGCAAGAGAGGCCAAGAATAGACCTTTCAACATCAATGATACAAATTCAAACAGATCCCTGTGCTTTCTTTCATTCCTAAAAGGACAAAGATTTTCACTTGTTCTCCCTGGCGTCCGTGTCAAGAAGATTGTCATTCAGCAGGCTGCCATTCACCAGGATAGCTTTTCAGTTCGTGTAATGATCCATCCTGAATATTCTGAGGCTGTCTCTGCCTATTTGGCCTTGGAGTGAGGATGATATTTTGTTTTTTTTTCTCTTCCAAGGTTTTTAAATGACAAGACTGCCTTCCAGGAATCCCTTCCAAATTGCCATTACAGTCTTATTTATTTATTTTGTACTATTTTTTTTTAGATTTTCAATATAACCCACAGTCATGCAATAATAACACGTGTTCCTATTTCTAGATATAAAAAAACTGTGCATTTAGAGAAACCTAACAACAAAACAAGCTACATAATAGGTTACAAGATAAAAGATAGAAGTATGAATGGCATGTTTAGTCGACTAAACCATTAAATGTTGTCACTTGCTATAGTCATCACCATACTAGCCAGTCAGTTGATATTTTTATAACTGAAGGCCTGAAAGGCTGGTGACATGTTATATCTTAGCTGGAGCGCAGCCACCCACCACCAGCTGGGTGAGTCTAAAAGTTCCAGTTAAGGGCTACTACCCTTAATTGCTCTACTACCTGGATGTAAATAAGCGCAGATGACAGATGGTATCTCGTAATGCGGTATGATTTGGTAGCATTTAGACCCAGAAAATGGAGATAAATGTATGTAGGCTTTGTCTGATAAAACTGTCAGGCATGTGGACATCAACCTGCAAATCAGTTCTGTTTTCTTGGAGTTTTCTTCTCTGTCGGTATGTCAGACTACAAATTTACATTTAACGACTAGGCAGTTACTTGCTTCAGAACATCCTTAGGTATAAGATTTGTAATACATAATCAAAGCATCCAACATGTTTGATCAATTTGTTCAGGACTTATTCAATATAAGTTTAACAACATGTGGAGAAGGTTTCAAAATTGATTATTTAATTTGTATGGGGATCAACAGAGTCATACATGACTGTAACAAAAGGTCCATTGTGATTCATGGACCAAGGGTTAAAAAAAAAAACACCTCATCTAGGGAGTATTACATCATTCCACATGGATAGAATTGATGAGAGAGCACAAAAAGCAATACCTGGCAGGAAAAGACACTGTTTGTGTGTGGCGGTATATATAGGCCATTATCCCCCCCACCTTTTTGTTCCACAGCTTATTGTAGTTTCTGTCATAAAGTGAGATTTGCTCCCTATGCTTCCCTTCAGGTCTCCTTTCATCCTGCACACTTGCACCCACTCACCCATACATTGTCCCTTCTCTTTCTGTTTCTCTTTGCTTGTATGTTTATGCTTTTTTCACAAAATCGATCAGCAGTGTGTTTTTAAAGTCATCCAGAAAACAATTTGTTTTCTGATTGTTTCCTACTCTGGTGGAATTAACTATTTGAGTTTAAATGACTAGGAAATTTGGAACATCCCTACATATGACAGCAGACTGGCATTTTGTTGAAACTGCCCTTATTTTTCTTAAAACATATTGATTTACTTTCTAAAGCCAAGAAGTGAGCAAGCTAAATGGTAACGGCTTCTTCAAGAAAAATCTTGCTTCACAGACTCTCACTCTGATTACAGCTATCTCAGAAAACAATGACTACTTGGTGAGATTGCACTTATTGTTATGAGGACACATCAGGCTGGTTACTGTCTGTTTTATAAATGAATGGCTCTTTAAATTGGACATTTTTAGATTGTGTTTGTTCTACTTTCAATCAAAAAGGGAAATATTCGAAGGGGCTGTAATAGGTTGTCAGGAAATGGTAAGACTGGACTGGCCCACTTCAAATCAAATCAAAGCCTTTACTCAAACAATTGTTGACTCCCCCGTCATAGACTGATATGTTGGAAAATAGTGATCTTATTGGTGCACAACTTTGAAGTAAAAATAGTTCAGTCTGAAGGTGTTCTCTTGACAGCCTCAGCTGCTGGAGAAAAATGCAGCAGGGCGGGTGTTATCACTGACAGGCTGTGTTTAAAGGAGTTATTTATGAAGTCTTGATTGCTCCCAAGACTGCGAAGCAATGATGTGAAAGTTGTTTATTGTGTTTGGCTATCTAAAGAATAATATGCTTGTGATTAGTTCAGGTAGGTTATGGCTGTGTAGCATGAGAATATTACATGAGAGAATGGGCTGCTGTGTTCCAGACCGAAGCATCGAGCTGCTCTGGTCCCATGGTGTGCATGCTATTGGCCATCCAATCTTTATCTCGGCCTTTATTGCTTCTCCTCTAAGTGTTGATTCCCATCGATTGAGAATATGTGCTTGTACGTGTTTTGCAGACGACACTGTCATTAATCTTGATTGCAATAAAGGTGCAGAAGTTTTTTTTTCCTGTTGGCAAACAGGATCTGAAATACTGATAACTTAAATGACTAAAGATTATATAATGTGGTGAATAGATTGTTTCCCTTTATAGTGCATGAAATCAGAGTACTGTTACTGTAAATAGAATGGGAAACCGGAAAATGTTGCCTTACTGTTTCATTGATGTTAAGATAACATTTATTCGGGAAATGCAACACAAACACTAATCTCATTTTAAATGGTTCATCATGAAGAGGCATCAGTATAGGACACTATGGGGACAGAGCATTCGCAGTGAGGGGTCTGACACTCGTGAACCATCTACCCGAGGAGATCAGGTCTGCTGAGTCAGTGAGCTCTTCCCTTCTTAAAACATACTTTTATCGTAGAACCTTCCTGAATTTTATCTGAATTTTATTTGACTTTATTTTATTTTAACCATCTTAAGAAATATATTTTCAAATAATTGTATTCCTTCAGAGTTTTTTTAGGGGAATTTTATGTCTTTTAAAATAGGTTTTATTTCTTTATCTTGACTTGTGTGTTTTTATGATCTGCCTGTTTTATTTTGCTGCCCATGTAAAGCACTTTGTAACCTGGTTTTGAAAGATGCTCTACAAATAAAATTATTATAATTATCATTATTACTATTTCAAAATTAGTTAAAAACTCCTCACAGTGCATTTAACAGCTGTATCCCATATCTGTTAATCATGTTTACATGTTGTTATGGTTAGTCTTGCAGTATGGTCTCATTCAGTACACTGGCAGACTCCTCCCCTTAAAGTAGGCTGAGTACCTAGAAACAAGATAGGCTAACGTTGACTTCCTGACGTCAAGTGTCCTCTGTAGAGTGTCGAACAAACGCTGATATTTTTTCATCTTGCTTTAAATCAATTAAAAACTCTGATTTAAAACAAGGTCAAAACACTGCTGAAATTCCCTAGCTTTGACGACAGTGCTCTCTGCTAGCATACACTTGTTTGTTTGCTATCATCACGTGTTATTGACCTAAATTCTGTATTACTTTACTTCCCTTTAACTTAATATTAAGGATGAAGGGGTACCGTTGGCCTAGCAGTCTAAGCGCGTGCCCCATGTACAGAGGCTATAGCCCTCGTCGCAGAGGTTTCAGGTTCGATTCCAGCCTCGACCATTTACTGCATGTCCTCCCCCACTCTCTACTCCCCACATTTCCTGTCTCTCTTCAGCTGTCCTATCCATTAAAGGCCTAAATGCCCCAAAAACATAATTTTAATATTAAGGATGAACAAACACTTAATTATTGGGGTTATAATAATAAACTGTTTTTGATCTTTACTATTCAAGGTGTTCTTCCTTGTACTTATGTTATGCAATATTGGAGGCATATTGAAATCACCACCATAGTTTACACAAAATCTGTCCATACGTACACTGATCCCCATAAAGGTGCTATTCCATTTGATTTTTCCATTTTCAACACCCAATAAAAAACACCATGCAGTAACACCACCCTGAGGAGATGTCTTTCTATTCCTGCTGAGCCCATAAGAATATGGAGTACTCCTTTTTTAAATTTATTTATCTTGTTTTTCACATGCTAAAAAACTAATTTCTCCTGAGTGGCCAACCACCTGCTTTAGCTGCTTCAAACGGGGAGATATACTTTAGTACCAGGAGAAAAACAAGCAAAAAATACAATCTTATGCGAGTAAAATCTTCCACTGCACATCGCACTGGACAGTCAGTGTGTTTACCAATGTTGAAATATGGCCGTAAACTGATTTCACTGACACATATAGTGTGTGTATCTGGTTCCAATATCAGGGAAGTCCAATAAAAAGAGTCAAAATACAATAAACAAACCCTGAAGGCACCAGAGAGCCTGCATACCTGATTTCAGCTAAATCAAGTCAATTCCGGTCTGAGAAGCAGTCAGGATGGAGACACACAATAGCCTGTAAGAGTTTAAAGCACAACTGCACCCTTAAATATGACATAACTAACACAAACTGGCAACTACATGACCAAGTTTTTACACCAGAATTTCATTGTCTCGCTATTTTGCAGTGGTCCATTTGCTCCACTGTCTGTAGCCCTCAGCAGTCTGTAAAAACTTAAGCCTCACTTCCCTCTGAATCCATTTGTTCACTCAATTGCACAACAACACTTTGATGCTTCAGCAGTGTTTTGTTTTTCTGGTGTTGTAAAAGCACCAAAGCTGAGTGTTTAAATCTTGTAGAACAAGACGGAGAAACCATGACACCTGTACTTTCTTGCCTGATTGCATGTAGCAGGAAGCTGTTACAAAGAAAGGCGGCAGAATGCTTTCTCGCTGCTCGGTTCGTTCAAGAGATAATCTTCAATTATTCAGGGAATCTCAATAAGATCAGAATCCTTCAGTCTAAGAAAAATGAAATAAATTATATACGTACAACAGCAAAAGCATGCCTCTGTACCTAAAGACTGCCTAATTAACTAACCACAACATACTGTGGTGAAAAATTATATCAATGCAGAAGGCAAAAACTGCTGTTTTTTGAATGTCCACTTGCTCAAAGAGTGAAGAAAAACGCTGTTGAAGCCCATAATTAAATGCACATTTTAACGGCAAAATTTGACACAATTGCAACAAAGTACACATGCATATGTGGGGGCATAGCTGATTTGATTGACATGCAGGAGCAATGTAGCTGCTTGTCAGGCATGCTGGCCTTGGCTTAAACTCTGCACTACTGCCGGTTTCTAACTTAGACTCAGTGTTTCCAATGAGACCACCATCTTTAGGTTCATGACACCTCTTCAGATAGTGACGTCATTGGAACTACATCAGTGTTTTATACAGTGTGGATGTAAGTCCAGTGTTTGCTTCAGTGGCAAACATCTGATAGAAAGTGAAACACAAGCACTAATCTGGACAGGAGGGAACAACATTACTAAGTGCCACTATCTGCCTGAAGTCAAAAAGGTCACAGGTGCTGAAATGCAGTACCAGAGGCACCCCTCACAAGTACTACAGCTGTGTCAGGTCCCCCTGATTTGGGCCATAAAAAGGGTTTTTTATTTACCACAAGAGCAGCCATATTTTTGGTTAATTCAAAATATTCTTCATACACTTTTACCCCAATAGTGTCCCGCCTGGTCCCACCTTTCTGCTCTGTTATTGGATTGTACACACTGGCAAAAAGTTTGCCTTTAGGTCATTCATTCATTTACAAGAGACATCAGACCATGTACTGTATACAAGACAGCTTTGAAGTATTGTTCTAACCCAAGACGTGATGGTTCAGTGAAATGAATCATCATGTTTCTCCAAAATCATAACTAGACTGTGATCTTTTGAGGTGATTAACCTCACTTACTTATTTACTTACTTTGTTATTTTTAGCTGACTAAATGACCGGATTAGGTTTAGACAGAAATAGTGGTTTTAGATTAAACATGGAGGTGTGTGTGTGTGAGAGAGAGAGACAGTGCTGATTGTTGATTTACAAAGGATATTCAGAGCGGTCTCTTCAGTGAACTCATTGACAACATAAAATATGGATTTAGTCTCAGTGACGACAGCCATAGATTTCTGAAGAGGTGTTATGAAGCCCAAAGATGACTCACCATGGTCACCATATTGGAAACGCCAACTCAACCTAACCAATTATGCCTTCCTATGCACTACTTGTGACCCTTATGTCTTCAATACAAGTAGGTTGTAAATGATTCCACCTCCTGCACAGTGCATGCAGCTAAGTAATGGGTTATCTGGACCTTAAACATTTCAAGAATCAGGCTGTTTAGCATGTATGTGCCTCTCAAGTGGGCACTTGAGGAACTTCCCTCTTTTGCACTTCCCTGTTAGCTTTTCTTTTAACATCGGAGGTTGCTGCTTGGGTAAAATGCCTGTTTTGTTTTGGACTTTGGGCTTCCCAAGCACAGTAGGGTTGGATTAAGCATGACCTTTTTTGGGGAATAAAAGACATTCTGGAAAAATTATTTCCAGAATAAATCACTCTTTTGTTACCTAATCATACAAGCAGTGCCAAAAGGGAGGTAATTTTTCGATTTCATGAATATCTCAGCATTTATTTAATTAATGTTGTTGTTACCAGAAGGGGTAGATATAAGTTGTTTTTTATTCCGCAGCTGTTGAAATGAGCAATAAGTGTCCTCAGTGAATCAGTGCTAACATTAGAGAGCAACTAGCTTCCACTTTCCAAGTGAAACACAAACTTAACAGCCCAGCAGGTGCTCCCAAGTGTTACAAAGGGACAGATGGCTGCGTATGATGGAAAAGTGTTCTGTAAAGTTATTTAAATCAGCCTCTGTTTGCTTTTCTATGGCACAGTTCAGAGAGTAGCTCTGAACAGAAGTTGACACCTTACGTGATGTTCAAATGTTGCAAAGAAAAACAATCTCTAGACCTCTAAAGCTTGACCTTATATTGAAAAGAAAACCTGCGGTGCTTATATCCACAATAGCTGGAGGATTTCTGTTCAACCTCCATACAGAATTCCCTCCATACTGGATGTAACATTTTTTGGATGCCACTTGTAACACCATGCACTTATGCAAACATAAACAAAACACACCATACAATGGATTGTTGCGTTTCATGCACGACCTTGCATGCCATACTGAGCCCATCACCCTGTGCAAACAAACCTCCGTCTGCCACATTCAAATGTCATGTCCTCTCTCTGGGACGCTCTTTATAACTGACATATGTCACCTTCCAATTTGCCAGGGGCCACTTCTGGCTATTTTTTCTCTTCTGCTAATTGCTCTAGGCACTCTTTGCCATCTTGCTTCTTTTTTTTTCCTCCAGGATTAGAGGGTAAAAGGGCCCCCAAAAGATGTACCAGTGTCCCCCTGATGAATAGACAGCTGCTAGAATACCAAACACACACAGCAGGGAGTCCTCTAAGTGACACATCCATAAATGTCATGAAGGGAGGGCATCAAATATGATCAGAAATGCTGTTTAGTGCATCAAACTGGGATTTCTGATGATACAGTTGGCTGTAAATATAACCAAAGGACAATCCATCTGAGCTGGAAATCAAAGAATAAATTTGATACATGACACTGGAGGAATCTTTCACTAAAATATATGTTAGAAGAGACAGCCCACTTAAAAAAAATGTGGTCCACTTTAATTCATTTAGTGAATTTATTTCTTCTCTTTTTGGTTTTGTTTTATTTTCTTGAAAAATGTATTAATTTAAACAGCAGAGTTTCAGAGCCGAAATGGGATTTTGAGAATAAGGTAGTAAATTATCAAGAATAAAGTCTTTTAATCATGAAAATAAAAAATACAGCTAGAATATTACAACAAATATGTGTTCGTAATGGGAATATCTGAGTAGCAGCCAGCCACCTGTGCTAAAATGAGGAATGTGAAGTATCTCTTGGAGTTCTACTTTGTTAGGCTTCATAAAAAACTGAATGCTTAATCTTTTAGCACACCAGTACTGTCATTGGGTTCAAGATTCTGAATTCACTGTGCAAGTCACTGAGTCTGTCATGAATAAGGACAGGCTAATCGGCAGCCTGTGCATGCTTCTGCAAACGCTGTTAGACCTCAACTGTTGAGTCGAGCTACACAAAATAATCTGCGTACCTTGTTTCAGTATCGGTGGCTAGCTCCTATTTACTACTATCTTCTTTCTCTCTTAATCTTCTCTCCGTCTTTCCCAACCCAGCTCGGTCTAGGCAGATGCCTTTCTAACATGAGTCTAGTGCTGCTCGAGGTTTTCTGCCTGCTAAAAGGAAGTTTTTCCTTGCCGCTGCAAAGTGCTCTGCTCATAGTGGATTAAGAGTCCTGTCTGTATAATGGGACTGGATATTACCCTGTCTTGATGTTGGGTCTTTGTGAGAGTATGGTCTAGTCCTGCTCTGTTTGTAAAGCATCTTGAGATAACATTTGTTGTGATTTGGCTCTATATAAATAAAGATTGACTGATTCTGATATCCTCCTGTATGTCATTTTACACATATTAATCATAGCCTAGTACTATTACTTCTCTGACTGTTTTCTTTATCTCTTAACTTTGATTCTGAAATGTAAAACTTAAATCTCACAAATGTACAGGTTCATTTTGATAATACTAGGACTTTACAAAATTGGATTTTTTTAATCCTTAAAGCTGCTGTTGGTAGGAATGGTGTAAAAAAAACTACTTTTTTCTGATGGGTTTGGAGAAAAGGTCATCTGTAATTGAAGTAATTTGAGATTATGGCCAAATCACTGTTTTCCAATACCTTTGTATCAATCAATGTAATTATCCCCCTCTTTCCCGTTATCACGGACCAATCAGAACTACTCCCGACCCTCTGTCGCCCTGATTGGCTGAGAAGCCACTTCTTCCTCATAGAACTCGCACAACAATCTTTTGTGGGCGGGGTTACGGGAGCAGAGAGGGGAGGGGGAGGTGAATGAGAGGAAATCTGGTGGGAAGGGGTAGTGTTGACATTCGAAATCTCTCTCTGAACTATTTGTTTATATGGCCCTATGTCCCCTTTGGTAGTGGTGTTGGCGGAGTTACAGTTATTGCAATTGTTGCTCTTGTTATTGTAGCTATAGTTCTTGTTGTTATTGTCCCTAAATTGGTTATTGTTGTTGTATAGTTGTTATTATAATCATTGTATTGCGCATTCAATTGAGATTTTCTGACAGTAATCCAGAAGCTAAGAGTTTCCAGCTCAATACTTTGTTTTTTGTCTGCAGCTTGTAGGCAACCTTGACCAGACAAATGATTTCATCCTGTTAGCGCTCTGTACAGTGACAAAGGACAAAGAAGACAGAGGCGTGGTTGTCAAGGCAACATGGTTAAAGAAAGCAAAAGGCAGACGTGTGTGTGAGTACGCACAGAGACATACGCACACATGCACCAGCTCATAAGCACTTACTCATTCACTGTTGGTCAATGACAGCTTCGCCTGGCTTGAGGATATTTAATCTATGAGCAGACTCTGGCAGAGTCACAGTGTGGTCATTAGAGGCGATGGCAGGGGCTACGTGCAAGGATAAACATACAGGCAGGAAGCTCAGAGGAACTATGGGAGGAGAGATGTGACGCACGAGAGACACAGACACACAAAGGCACACATGCTCTTTGTCACTATATGTGTAAAGCATGCGGCAGCCACCGACGCAAACATGCAGTACACGTGCAGCATGTGGGAGATCAAAGAATCAAAGAGTTTTCATTGGAAGTGAGATTTCCTACTCACCATCCCATGCACTGGTTGGTCATGAAATTAAAGCATGCACTATAATACATTTCCTGCTTACCTAAACTGGTATCAAGCCACACAGGTCATTACTCCTTGTTTTGATTTCCTTCCTGTCTCTAACACTAAAGGTGTTTTTTTTTAGGCCACTAAGTTTGTGTGGTTGAGGTAAGGGAAGGCGGTGGTTTAAAGAATTTTTCCTTCCTATGCCAGATTTTTCTCTATTAAGCTAAACCACAATCTTTCCCTTACTCAAACCAAAGGTTCTGAGGGCCGAACCACAAAAGGAAATCAACTATAAGAAATTCTGTTGGTGAAGTAAAATGTGATCAGGGAGGCATTTAAACTCTCATGACACATTTGCTGTTTCTAACCAGCTGTTTGTGAACATATTTTCTTGGACACATTATTTTACCTAACACTGATGTTTCATGAGAGATGGTTTCTGTCTGAAAGTCTTAAGGTTTGGGGTTTTGACAAAATGTGCCTTTGGGCTGAACTATTCGAGGTTGTTCCAGTGAGATACTGCCGCCGGGGGAATCCTCTACAACCTTATTTCCCCCAAGGTTTTTTTTCTGTTTTTTTATTCACTACCAATAAGTAGGCTAAAATACAGTAAGCATAGTTGGCTGAACAATGTAACATGCAGAAACTATAAAATATTAGAACTCTGAGATGGAAGTTGGTTTAGTGGGCTGGGTTTTGAGAATCCAGAGTTCACTGCTGGTCCATCCATCTGTGTTTATGTCCACCCTCAGCTGCTTCATTGCTTTTGGAGGTGGCAGTTGCTGCATTGGCTCATATTTTCTACCTTTCAACCTACATGTACCTCTGGTCCAGGACTGCAACAAATCATAAGTCTTGTGGTCCAGATTGGATCACAGACTTGTGTCGCTGGATGGATCACTTTTGAGGAAATAAATCAAAATGTTACTTTTCTACTCCTCACTTGGCCATGACTGTAGCATCCTGAGGCACAATAAACCACAATTCATTTTCATGCATGTCAATACCACATCCTCAATTTTCTTAACTAAAATCGTTCATTTATATGTTCTGGTCCAGGACTTTCAGTACAGTGCAGATGTGTACCAATTCAAATATGTGGAGAACCAAAAGTTATCATAGTGCTATCATTAAGGTCTTCTGTTTAGGAACACTTTGGCTTCCCCAGTGAAATAAAACAATGGACAAATTCTCATGATGTAAGAATGGATGGATGGACATCCAGAGCAGCCGGTAACTTTTTGAAGAGGGAGTTGAACAAATTTGCACAAAACTTGCATAAAATATAAAAACATGACTGGATTGTCATGACATTAGTGTATGGATCTCTATGGTGCCTACAGTACTTATTTTCAATTGGACAAATCGTTTTTTATTGGTAGTAAAGTTACTGATCGCCATGATGATGGATTTTCCATCACCAGACAATGGATCACAAATGCTCTGAACCATGGGTGGTGATCCATACAGAATGGATCAACTATGACCCATTGCACCACCAATCTGGACCAACCACAGTTCATTACATCACTTCACGTTTCTGCTTTGCTGGAGGACTACCTATTTTCGGGGTGCTTGTTTAGCTGAGACGTTAAATCATGAGCCCCATGTGCAAGGGCAACAGTCCTTCAAGCGTCCCATTCCAACCCATGGACACTTATTGCAGGGCATTTGCTGCTCTCTCTCTCTCTAAAGTTTCCAACTCTGTTCACTGTCCTGTCTCTGAAAGCTAAAATCAAACTTTTACAAAAAAAATCGACTTTTAAGTGGGACTTATACTTAACTCAACTGTTTCCATTTTCTGAAGTGCAAAACACAAAGAAAGAAGAGGTTGGGTCCTCCATTTATTCTTGGAACTATTAGAATATTTCTCCAGTCAGTGACTAAGGTGGTTGGGTTTCAGGAAATGTAGTTAAAGGTTGCATCACGCATTAAAACTAAAGACCTCTGCAATCATCTCTCTAACAGGGCAGTTTGGAAAACCATTTAAAGCTGAATGACTAACCAAGGTAGCTGTGAACAAAATTCATTGGGAAGTTTCTCCTAACAGAAAAAATGCAGAATGAAGGAGTCATAATGAATAATATACAATACAGAAAAATACTCTATAACATTGTTGTTTCTTTCCCAGTAAGAGGGCTAACCTTATGTTGCATGAGACACCCCAAGGCAAAGTTTTGTCTACGGCCAACTATTTTCTTGCTGCCAGTATTCTCTCCCCCCTCAGCTATTGTTTTGCACAGTTTCTTTAACCCCTGAACCGTGCACTGTTTGTAATGTCAATGTTTTGGAGTGCTGCTGCTGCAGTCAGTGGAAGTCACACTGCTTTAGGTCAGCTGAATTTATTCCACCCCATTAAAGATGACCGTGGCTGATGCTGAAATACACATTCCTCAAAACACTGTTCCCATCTCCTGATACATTTTTCCAGCATGGCGTTACCCTACTTTGAGGAAAGATATGCTTGACCACGCATTTTCACAGTGAGAGTTGAACTTTTAAAGTGGGTGAACTTCTGAAGAGTTCATCCAGCCCGAAGAGAAAAAGATGCAAGTGACTTTGTTTCAAGACTTAACCATAACCAAAGCTAAAACAGCTGCCAAAATGTTCTTTGTGATACAGCTTTCAGATGTGGCTTAAATTAGCTACGACTCTCAGTTTCAGCAAGCGGTAATACAAGCTAGCTCTACCCGCTGTCAGGCTCCAAATGCTGAGTGTGCATTAGCTAAAGAGCTCTTTTAGCCCTGCAGCCAATGTCATTTAAAATTAACCTCCTGTCCTCTTTCCCATCTAAACAATACGATTGTTTCTTATCATTTTGAATAAAGTTTGGTTAGCTATTCCACTGAGGGCCCCCTACAGGCCTGGAGTACTAATGACACACCTGAATATGCAGCGCTTTCCTATTGAATGTGTTTTCTGTATATGAGTGCTTTTAGATTTGCAATTATGTTTCCTCTGATAGCAGCATATCCTTTCATTTACAGCACTTTTCCATTGTTGCAAATATTCAGACTTTTGCATATGGTGCCGTGTATCGTTTGGTCAATCGATTTGAGGTTCTGACTAGAAAATCAAAGTAAGAAAACACGTTGTTATATACTTTATGGTCAAAAACAGATACAGAAAGGTTAAAATGTTGTCTCAATTTCATTTTCCATTTTGAAAAATAAGACAAACATAAAAAAAGGTTGGTTTCTTTTGTCTGGTCTTGCTCAACGCTGGTAGCAGCAGCTCACAGTGACACATTCAGGTGTTATCAGAAAATGCAAGAGGAGTGACTGTTAGGTAACCGAGCTGCGGTTGCACTTTTGGTGCAACAAGACATGACACATCTGGTAGATACCAGCAGGAGACGTGAAAATAATTTGACTTACTGGAATAATTTTGAAGAAATCATTTTTAGCCCTAGTGTAGCTTAATTTAAACTACATACTGACCAGTAGGGAACCTGGCACAAGCAACAATGAATGTTCCCTGCATTTAAAGTTATATTTCACACCTAAACAATAACAGATACAACTTTGAAGTATTTTCTAAACTGCAGTATACGATTACTGTTTCATAGACGATATCCTCTAATCTGATATAATGATGATGCAGAGAGCTGCGTGTTGTAAGCTTTCTTCTGCAAAGAGAGTTTACCATAAGACTGAATCTCTGAATCTCTGATGTTACATAGTTTGAACTTGAATAATTTAGTTGTACTGTGTTTGTCTTGGCTGCTAAATGATTTAGACTTGGCATTAGAGTGAATTCATGGGCTTGACATGAACATAAATTTCTCTAGAGAAAAGGTTAATGCTCCTTATTGAGGTCTATGTTGATAATGCAGTTTTATTTTTCAATGTTAATCCCCTTTGTTAGAGGTAATGAAGATCATTTCCTAGCTAATGGCGAAAATGTCCAAAGCAAAGTTTAATGTTTTAATGTAAGCCTTTATTGTATCCCACATTAACAAATGAATATCCTCTGAATAATTAATGTTTAATTTAAATGAAATACAGCAGGGAGGCAGAGATGAAGCTGCATAAGTTAAGGCTGCTTGCATTATCATGCATTAAAACTGTTGCAAAAAAGCAGTCCAGTGTATTCTGATGCACCAAAACAAACAGAGGTTACAATGATGCTGGGTCAGATTAGGAGATCACAGAGCCATACATTTGTACTGTGACTTGACCTACAGAGGTGACAGACTAAACTGAAGTACCAGACACAAATCCCTAATGAAGTTGGAAGGAAAAGGGGCTAGACAGCATCCAGACAGAGGACTGTTAAAAAACAATGAGTGTATTCTGTATTTGTTTGTCTATGCAAATGGTTAAATGGATGTTCTGAATAATGACTTGCAGGCTTTATGCTTATGTTAATGCTAACGACTGTTAGTCAGTTATTCACGATGTTGCTGAAGTGCCTCCGCTATGTATCACCAACATTTCTTCTTCCCTGCCAACACATCATAAAAGGGAGGGATGCTGTTGACAGAGCTTCATAAACTTTTTTGGTCTCAGAGCTCTATCTCGCAGCATCTGTCTTCTTTTGCTTTGCCATGTTGTTAGTTTAGGGCTGCACGGTGGTGCAGTGGGTAGCGCTGTTGCCTCACAGCTAGAAGGTTCCTAGTTCGAATCCCGGCCGGGCAGGTGCCTTTCTGTGTAGAGTTTGCATGTTCTCCTCGTGCATGCGTGGGAGCTTCGGCTTCCTCCCACAGTCCAAAAACATGCTCACCAGGTTAATTGATCACTCTAAATTGCCCGTAGGTGTGAGTGTGTGTGTGAATGGTTGTCTGTCTCTCTGTGTTAGCCCTGTGATAGGTTGGCAACCTGTCCAGGGTGTACCCTGCCTTC
Organism: Notolabrus celidotus; assembly: GCF_009762535.1. Taxonomy (NCBI): domain Eukaryota; kingdom Metazoa; phylum Chordata; class Actinopteri; order Labriformes; family Labridae; genus Notolabrus; species Notolabrus celidotus. Next base: position 28,823,027 of record NC_048279.1, read on the forward strand.
CGCCCGAAGCCAGCTGGGATAGGCTCCAGCTCCCCGTGACCCCTAACGGGATAAGCGGTCAAGATAATGGATGGATGGATGGATGTTGTTAGTTTATGCTCATGACTTTTTCACATGCAATGTGGGCTGTGCTCTTATTGGTCAATATCACAGGCATGACATAACATCAAAGGAGGTGCAAAGAAAAGTCAAACTTTCATTCTGGGGTTTGTGAAGCATCCCAGATGTTACCTTGATTAACTTTCAACATTTTCATGGTTGGCGTGTCTTGAAATCCTACGTCTGCCAAAATGTGCTTTATTGTGTGTGGGCTGCACGAAGGCGCAGTGGCTAGAGCTGTTGCCTCACAGCAAGAAGGTTCCTGGTTTAAATCCCCAACCGGTGCCTTTCTGTGTGCAGTTCGTCTGTCTCCCCATGCATGTGTTCTCTCCGGGATCTCATGCGTGGGTTCTCATAGGGTACTCAGACTTCCCTCCACAGTTAAAAACATGCACACTGGGTTGATTGGTCAATCTAAATTGCCCGTACATGTGGGTGTGAATGGTTGCCTGTCTCTCTGTGTTAGCCCTGTGATAGGTCCAATGACGGTTGGGATAGGCTCCAGCCCCCTCAGATCCCAAAAGGGAAAAGCGGTGAAAGATAATGGATAATGGATGGGCTTTTAACATGTAATGTGATCTCAGTTTTGGTCATCTCTACTTGACTCTTGGTCGATACATCATAAGAATTTTTTATCAAAAGTAATATCTATGTTGGACCAATGTGGCACCAGTAATAATTGGGTGACACATTGAAGAACAAACACTTTTAAGTGTTTTAATACGATGTTCCATGTTCTTTAACAACTTTTTTTTCTTGAAATCACAGTTGCAGAGAAGAACAGTAGTTCTGCACACACATCCTCTCATATGGTGATTTAATTCAGGTGGTAGAAGGTGCTATCTAACACTTTCTCTCCTCTTCCTTATAGATGTTGAACTGAGATGAGATCTGGAGACAAAGACGTGATAATGATTTACATCAATTTCACACTCATTAATCCAATGTCTGACCCTGAGTGCCCCTTATGAGAGCTTTTGCATTCATTAAGTTTCCTTAATCATTTATCTCGGTGTGCCAATTTTTACTTCCTATAGCTGCATTGAAAAAAACGACTTTTAATTTGAGCCTCATCACATGCCATTTCTGGTCCTTCATAAGATCCATGACCCCTTCTTTTATTAGATCTACAAAAAGACTTTGAATCATCCAGGTGAAATATTATAAGAAGCAGCAAGATTTGTTGTTTTAGACTTTTCACCAAGAGGTTTCATCAGATTGTCCCACACATAAGGATATTTCTATAAATGTAGTTTGTTAAGGACTCACGTCTCGTGAATATAGGAGTCATTGCAGTATCATCCACTGAATGGTAAAAAGCATGTGACCTGGTTGGGAGCAGGTCAAGTTCTGAGTTTCGGCATTATTTCTGCTGAATAGCCACGGCTCTCAGTAATTGTTTCTTGACAGGTTCTTCCATGCACAGCGTTTGGCTCTCGCTTGATCTATTATGTACAAAGCAGCACTTGGAACCAGAACGTTCCATCAGTAAATCCACAGAGCAAAGCTGTGCCATTACAGCACCATATTCTGTATACATCACATTGTCAGAGACAGTCCCCCTCCTTATGACTTTACCTGTTTGCCTAAGGAAAAATTTACACTGAAAATTCACTCATACAGCAAAAAAACGTCAAAAGCCAGTGATGCAGCAAAAGATAATAATATGTATTTGTGTACACATTTATATCACAGATTGAGACTTTGTTGTATTCCTTGTTTGTGTGTTTTTTGTCTTGTGTTTCCTGTTTTATTTTGTAGTTCTTGCTTCCTGTGTGTCGGGTTTAGTTTTACTTCTTGCCCTTGTGTGTTTCCTTCCACTTTGATTGCACCTGATTAGTTTCACCTGTGTCCTGTGTCACACCTGAGCTCGTTACCTAGAGTGTATTCAGTCTCTGTGTTTCCTCCCTTGTGTTGCTGGATCATTGAGTCTTTCTTGCGTCTTCCCTTGAGTTCCCAGTGGTTTCCTGGCTTCTGTGTTCCTTTATTTGGTCCTCCTTGTGCACCCTGGTGTTTTCATTTGGATCGTTTTGGATTTTGTTGTAGATTTTTTCTTGAGTATGTTTTTTTTTTTCCATCTTTTGCCTTTTTTTCCTCCTTTGTAACCCAATATGACAACGCCTAGCACCAGCTCTTCTGCTGATGGTGAATTGGATTGAGACGGTGAGTAAAGTTACCTTCTGGTTATTTCATGCTAACAATCAGTTGTGATCAAAATCCTTGTAGCTGTATTACCACAATTAGCACTATCCGCCTATTATTACTACTAGTGTGATGAGTCAAGCAGCTAATTTCTCTTGTTGCTGGATTGATTATATTCTCACTGCAAAAACACACTCCAGGGTTTGATTGGAAGAGAGTCAAGACCACCTATTCTGGCAGATCTCCTCTTGCTTGTGTTGTCCCACATCCCGTGCAGCTGCTGTGTTCACATAAGTCCAAACTACAGAACAGAGCAAAGAAATTTGTAATTAATAAGAAATTAGTCACTTTGGAGCCTCCCTGGTACACAGTAATGCAATTACATATAGCACTATGATAGAGAAAATGAACACAGGTGGATGCACACATGAGGTTTCACATTTAGTGTTAACTCGTTAAGTTCTGATCATGAACAAAAGGCGCATTGTTAAGTGATTTACTTGGATTTGCTGCAAAATGACTAGTGTAGATATAATAAGAGGACTTTTAATGTGCATCTTGAATTAAAAATGCTCCAATACTGTCAAAACAAGATTGGTTGGGTTGGGTCAGCAGAGAGATGTCGTTGTGAAGATAAAAGCCTGTTCATGAATTTTTATGGAACCACTGACACACCAGATACAAAAGGTTCTCTTTTCTTCTTTGTGTAAAGCGATGATCATTAATCATGGTCAATCTTTAGACCTTTTAATGCAATGAGTGAGATTTGTCAGAAATAAAGTCAAACAGCATCCATTGCTCTCCAGTGCAACACATTTCCTGCGTTTGTCAAGCTTCATTAATCTCTCCATTCAATCGCATCCAAAGCGGTCCTTGAAAATACTTTCCACTTTCACAACCGGTCCTTGGAGGCACTGTGAGAAATGTAGCGCGAGTGGAGGAGAGAGAGAAGTCAGTGAGAAGGAGGTGGTGAAAACTCCCAGATTGATTTTCCCATCATGACTTGAAATAGCATATTTATTGATTGCTTATAGGGAAAGGAAGAGGTGAAGGGTGAAGGTCCCTCCGGCACGGAGGGATGTTCGCAAAGGCAATCAGCCTTTTCTCTCTGCATGTGAAGGTCAGAGGAGGTTTTACTGTAAGGTTAAAGACTGACCCTTCTGCTGCGATTATGTAACATTAACGTTTAAAAAATGATTGGTATTCTCTTTATTTTAAAAATAAGATCTATATATATTATCAACTTACTGTCAGGGCGCTGAAATGACTGATCCTATTAAAAGGTTAAAAAAACACAACGCTGCATCTTTCATGGCGTGAAAGCGTTGTTATTGTTAGGTTTTATGTTAATATTGTATGGGTTGTTTCAAGTTGATTACACCTCTGACCTCACAATGTACTCCCACTATATTGTTACATTAGGTAGTCTGAAAAAAGGGCAATTTACAAAGCATTTCACCACACGACTTCTCACTTAAATCATTTCATTTTAAAAGCAGGAAAGGAGGATCACACACAAAGTGTTCAGGAGTGGTGTTTAAATTTGGCAAATGATTGTGTACATATCTGTTCTGCTGTCCAATTGCAAACTGTCCTTACTAAGCTTACATGTGTATCACAACCCTCTTTTGTTAAATACTTTTTAGAGAGAGCAAACAACCTTATAGAAAAAAAAAAGTTTGCGGCAGTCATTAGATCATAAATGTGATAGTGTTTAAACATACATCAACCCTTAAGCAATCCAGCTAGCCAGGTTGCAAAGAGACTGTTGGCAAAGGATTAAGCATTTTTGTAAAATGATCACCTGACTAGAGCTAGCAGTTTCCTATTCGGTTATAGCAGCTGGCTAACCAGCTACATTGGCCAAAAAAAGTAGAAGGATGTTATCAAGACCTTTGTTGTGATGATCCCACATAGGAAGTACCAAACATGGATGCAATCCCAGTAATGGTGGTTCTGGCTTTAACGTATTTAAATACCAACACAATGTGCCATGCTTGCTTATATTATTAATATTGATTTGTCTGAATTTGGGGCAGAAGTAGCTCAGTCCATAGGGACTTGGCTTGGGAACCGAAGGGGCCCCGGTTTGATTCCCAGTATGGATGAAGTTTGGCAAGTGGACTCGTGGTTGGAGAGGTGCTGGTTCACCTGTCTGGGCAGGGTTGATGGCAGCATCCTTACTCTGACATCTCTCCCTAAGTGCATGTCCACTGCATGTGTGTGCAGGATTGTATGTATATACCAAAAATGTGTGTAGCATGATCAAAAAATAACACGAGTGAAAAAAATCGAATTTTCCCCAGGGGGATTAATAAAGTATGTTTCTTCTTCTTCTTTCTTCTTCTTCTATATGTAATTCAGAGTTCTTGGCAAGGCTGGTGCTGTTTTAACCAACATAAATACATCCCTAATGCTCCATGAGTCAAAATTCAATACTGATTTATCTGAATGTGTCGATCTTGGTGTATCTGTTGCTCAGTCAGCCAAGTTATAATACTGAGAGAACCGGCTGCTTAACATCAGGTGGGTAAGCTGTCATGTCGAAAGGAACTCTACATTTTCTAAAGAGCTCCATGAGTTACAGCGTCCTTCGAAAAGTGCCAGTTAACAAATGTACTGCATTTTGCATTTTAAGTTACCCACAGTGAAAATGTCAACATTCAAAGCCTTATTATAACAAGCAAGTATACATGATGGGTACTGGCTAGCTCTATTATGAACTACTTCGGTGAAGCTAACACCAGAGAAAACCAACTTAAATAGGCAGTTCAGGATGACACCCCACAGTTTCACACACAACACTGTGTGAATAAATAAACAAGCATTATACCCCAAACTGTTTCACTTGAACAGGCTGGATATGAGTACTTCTGCTGTAGCCAGTACATTTTATTATAGGACCTGATGGGGATTCCATGGCTGTTGCAGACAGCCTCAAGTGGCAGAATTTTGCACTACTGCACTGGCCTTACTTTTCAATACTGGTCGCCATGTGGATGGTACCTAGATTAGCTTTAGTGATTAAAAACAACACCAAAAACTTGAGTGCCCATGATAGGCTTCTGCTATTTAATTTGGCACGTCTGCTAGGACCATGTGGACATATGCCAGCAAGGACATATCTCATAGGTAAAACCCTGCCTTTACAGCAGTTGGAATCAATATGTGTTACAATCAGAAATATCAACAAATGGACTTTCTACATGATTATTAGCGGATGACATGGCACAAGTGAAGAACATATCTGGAAACATTTGAAAAAAGTAGTATAGTTCATGGCAAATTGAGCATAGCCACAAACAGCTCTGTTGAATTTAATTAATATCAGATGTGGCACGACAAACAGTAACAAGTTCCCAGCTTTATACTGAAGCCAGTGTTTCATTTTTGCTCACAAAAGTCTCTGAGACAAGAGACTGAATGAATCTTTGATATAACTGAGGGGCATTTTTGTCTTTGTGTTCTTTGAAATGTTTTACCCAAATACAATTCTTGCCTTGTGGTGCTATTGGACTTTCTCAGCAGCTTTTCATATTAGTTCAGGAGAAAAGAGATCAGATCAAACCAATGTTCCTCCCACTCCTCCAAGCTGTTGACTGTCTGCAAAGTAAGAAAGACTTGTTTGGTACATTTCTTTTTTATGTGTGCTTCTTCTGTGTGCAGCGTGAACTCGGACTGGCCCTTGGCTCCTGGCCATTGCAAAAGAAATAAAACCTCCACTCATGAGGATATTTGCATTCTGAAATGATATTATTGGTTCCCTTGATGGAGCTGACTTAAAGCTGCCCCTCTGACACCCAATGAATTGCAAAAAGGCTTTAATGCCATGAAGGATTTCAAATATCCCAGAGCTACAGCATACAATCTTTTTAATCCCAAAATGATTTTGCGGAATTCAAATTTCCATTTTAAGTGTCATACATTCCTCACAATTCCAAAATAAATGAGAAATTTCTTCACTGTGCATTCCTGGGGCACATTTGTGATCTTCCACAATAACAAAACCCCAAAAGCATACAATGTCTGATACAGACAGTGCATTGGGATTGGCATTTCTCTAAGAAGCTGCATGTAATTGGTGTGAGATGCCTTTTATCTTTATGTGGATATAAAATGAAGGAATAACACTAAGATAGCATCTTAGGAAACATCTCAGTCCTAGAAATAAAAGTTTTAATCTATTCTATCTGACTCTAGAAGTTTTTTATCAACTTTGAATTTTGATTTTTGCTGTAGCTCATTGGTAGGGTCTGATAATCTAAAATTTGACGTGTCACTGGCCAAAACACTGAACCCTAAATTTATCCTGATGGCACAGCCAGCAGTGTGTGAATGTGTCTGAATGGAATTGGTAAGTACTGATAGTCCCCTACTACAGCATCCTCTACCATCAGTGTGTAAATGGTTGAATGCAACATGTGGTGTAAAAGTGCTTCGAGTGGTCCATTTACCTTTCACCAGATTTGTGCTGTCCTGTAGCACACATATGGAGTACATTACCATGAAAACCAGCCGGCTATTAGAGGTCAAAAGCATTTTCAAGATCCGCATGGGCTTGGGTAAACCCTATCCTATGAAAGATTAAACTGAAGTTTTGCAAGAAAAAGTTTGACATTGAAAAGCTCATTATAAAACGTTTTGACATAAGTAAGCTGCTTTAAGTAGCATTCAAATGTAAAAGTAACAGAAGAAAACTGATAAAAAGAAACATGGGTCAATCAGCAAAAAATAACTTTGATTATAGTATGAAAGTATGAGATGTTCAAACGTTTGACAGTGGCAGCTTTTTTACCTATTAATTGTTAAATCATATTACTTCTAAAAAAACAAAAACTTTTATATACGGATGGTGTCCCTCTCCCCTCGCTCATGAAGTTTTTCCCCTTAGATTTCAAATCAAACGTTTTATTTTGCTTCATCTGGTGTTTATCTATTTCGGCTGACCGACTTCTCACCAGGAGTGAGATTCAATTTCAGGCAACTGAAGTATTTTTTTACTTTGAGTCCAGTGAGCAGTTAGTTCATTATTAATTAGCACATTTTTGATGTGTCTCTAACTCTCATTTAAACCCCCGTGTGATTTCTGTGTGTGCAAAATCACTGTCTCATGCCCTTAAAGGGGCATATACCTGTGCTAATTTGGAACATCAAGCTTGGAGTGACTGTTCTGACCTGATTTTGGTCACTGTCTGGGTGCAGGAGTGAGGTGTTTTTGACGCGCTTCTATAAAAGTCTAATGTCCAATTCGGTGTTATTGTTGCTTTACTTCTTGCCATTTATTGATTCAAATGATAAACAGGTACAGACAATTTACTTTGAATGTGATATGCGTGATGAGGATAACAGTGTGGTCTAAGACGAGCGGTAAAAAACGTGTGCTCTTCTCGTTCCCAAGATCACTGCTTCACCTGTGCCCCTTTTGTAGCATTTACCTGCCTGTTTACCTGAAGTGCCCTTTGTGGTGATTGTGCAAGTAGCAAAACAAAAAACAAAAACAACATAGGTAAAATGGCTCATGCAGAGCTCAAGCATCAATCTCATGAGGACATGGCATTTATCAGTTAAAGAACACAGGAACAGCTTCATGAATTTTCCTTGGACCTCTTTTAGAAATCTCCTTAAAAGGTGACATCATGCAAAATCGACTTTTTAATGGTTCTCTTCCTGAAATATGTGTCCCTGGCATGTCTACAAACCCCCCCGAGAATGAAAAAAATCCATTCTGCCCCTGTTTTGATTTCTACACCTTTCTGTAAATGTGTGTGAAACGAGCCGTTTCATACTTCAGTGTTTTTGTTACGTCACAACAATATCTGGTCTGTAATGGAGTCAGAGCTCGGAGCTTGTTCAGCCCATAGACTGTATAAAATACAACTCAACCCCTCCTCCGTTTTTCATTACCTGCACAAATGTGTGCTAACAAGGAGCTTAGGAAGGAGACATTCTAGTTGTAGGCTGTCTTAATAAACACAAAGGTCGGTTTTACTCCCCACGTCTGCAGATTTGAAGATCTAGTGGATGATTTTTATTTGTCATGGAAAAGTGCTAGCACTAATTAGCATAGATACATAGCTACATGTTTGTAGCTATATTGCTACATGTCGTAGCTGTAGCTGTGTACCAAGACACACATCTACATACTGACAAATAAAACAACAAGTCACAGAATCTGTGACCAATCCTTCAGAAAGGTCCTGCTGCAGGCGCCTCTCCGTCAGGATCAGATTCTGGATCAAATTCAGAGGGTTGAAGTAACGCTATCTGTGAGCAGCCGTGTATATTCAGCCAACATGTAAACATTAGATCAACGTGCTGGAGAGCCGAGGGCACATCCACTTCCTGAGGGGGCGTGGTCAGAGAGAAAACAGACTGTTCTGAGGAGGGCTGAAGAAGAGGGCTTTTCAGGCATGCCAAAATCTGATTTCAAAGTGTTTTTTTGAGCATAAACTTTAAAGACATGTTTTGGGGACCTCTTAGACCAATATATATTGATGGAAAAGCGTGATATGTCACCTTTTAGATCAAATTTAAGAAAAGTCTTAGGAAGATGTTTGTGAGGAGAGACTTGTCTGGTCTTTTATGTATTTAAAGGCAGTGAGCTTCATTCACCAAGATCCAGTGTGAAATACAAAAATAGCTTATTTAAGAGTCAAATCACTCCAGAGAGATTGGATCCTGGGGATCGTGGCATCCCGGGGATAAGCCTGTCGTCTCATGCCTATTTGCGCTGTGATGTTATCACATAGATGTTTACACACGCAGCAATTATTATCCGTATTTGAACTTTTGAAGCCTGTGAATGGTGACCTGTTTAGCTAGCAAGTGGGGTCAAATTAGGCTAACGGTTCATGGCAGTCTCACAAAAGCGATTTATTTTCTTCCCTCTGAGCCCTCTAAGCTCCTCAGAGAGGGAGCGAGATAGAAAGAGAAACAGAGTGAGAGAGTGACAGCTGACAAGTTGACACCTGCACCTCCTTGACTATATTTGTACCTTCAAGAGCCTTTGATTTTCCAAAAGACTTTATTATGCACATGTCATCGTAGGATTTTATTCAGGTTTGATGATTTATGTGAGCATGGGTGACAAATGCTATGGCTTAAATATGCTCAATGAAGATCAGATTGGTTCTACTTTAAATATCTTTGTACTTCCCAAATCCTTTTGAAGCATACCTTAAAAGACGCTATAGATCAGCATCAGGCAATACATTTTTGGTCTAAGCTTTTCACCAGATTGGAGTCTGAGGCAACTATAGCTCACATTCTCCCTTCCATACATACTTGAAAACATATGCTTACTGGACTTTAAAGCAATATAATGAAGCTCCTATATATTGAAAGTAGAAGTAATACTGCTTACCTCAGTATCTCTGCAACAACAGATTAAATCCCCAGACCAGCTGCCTACCCTCTCGTATTTTCCAGAAAGCTTAGCACACATCAGTGTTGCACTTTTTTTTTTACGACAGCCTCTTTCCTGCATGGGGACCTCTCTCCTGAGTCTTTTCAGATCTGACTGACTTCCTTACTTCATTTAAATATATCTCTAACCTTTTGCTTCCCAATCCTTGTGATCTCAACCTTCAAGAACAATTTTACAGGATATCATGTAAAAGCATGTGATGGAACCTGGTGAGTGAAATCATTGTAGAGTCTAACCTTGAATTATGTAAGCTTGGGTTCAAGGCTGACTAACCTACTGCACAGGGCTGATCTACTGAAGATATTGGACGTATTCCTGCTGTGGGGGTGGGGGGCACTTTGCTGCTGACCATGTGCTTCGACCTCATTATGGAGAGGGCAAGAGATTGACTAATTTCTCCCATGGGTGATGAGGGAATTAAAAAAGCGGGGACTAATTGGCAATTGCAAGGTCTAGACTGAAGGCCAGAGGCTGTAGAGGTAGAGCTACCTGGCATATTCATCTGAGGAGATACAGCTTGTAAACCCACATAATCCTTAAAACTGCCTCTTAAGAGCATGTTTTGAAGACTTGCTTTTATGGAATAATTGTTATTCTTATCATGTTTGTCTGGTTTATTAAATTTTAATCCTCACCAAACTCACGGCTGAATGAATTACTCACTTAAAGGCTTTGTTTATATGTGGAGGTTTTTTTTGTACTTTGTTCTCTGTTTTGGTAAAAACAGTTAAAAGAAGATTAATAGACATTCATGCATTAATTGCCATCATTTAAAAAGAGTCCTACAGTATATCAATACTTCTCTTGGCCCTTTAATTATCTCTGCGAACAAATAGCTACAAATGAGCTCAGACTGTCAGCTTTGAAAAATATTTCTCTTTTTGGTAGTGTTCAGATTTTCATTTGTAGACCAAGTGGTTTTCTGATCCTGTTTCATTAGGCATTTGTAGAACACAGAATATGTGACTGAGTACTGCGTACAAAAGAGGCAGGCTGTATTGAACTTCATAAAGTCCTTGGGAGCACATGGACTGTTGTCTGACAAGAGCTGAATATGTTAATCTCTCAGCAGACATCTGAATAAGTGCAAGGTAACAGCTCAGCACTGGTGATGATTTGGCATATTTAAATGATCATTAGCAGGGGAGGGACAAAATATTGATCAATACATCATTGCCCTGACCATTTACAATACATAGAATGGATGTCACTTCATTTACACCCACTGTGAGATACAGTATGAAACCAAACAAACGTCTCCCTTGGAGCTGACATAGTGTGCCGGTGCAGCCAAATCATGCTCAGAAGCTAACTGGCTGTACTGATGTCACACCCTCTCTGCATACTTTTAACTTAATAAAATGTTGAAGATCCCTGAGGTGGGTACAGTCCACAGCAGAAGAGATTCTTGTGTTTGTGTGAATCATGGAAAGTTCAATGACTCGTGTGTTAGTGTTACGTTTTCTCTCTTTCTCCCCTACTTTGCTAGTCCGGTACAGAACTCTGGGGGAGCCCATATTTGTCAACAGAGCTGTTAATCATGATGTCACATCCCCTACTCTGACTCTTTGTGGAAAAGCTTGTAGTCAGTGGATATCTTCTGGCTACTCTATAACCTCCCCAAAATGTTCCCATGCTATATCTTTGTCACATTTGGTAGCCAACAGGTTCAAGAAATGGGCTTTCAGTAAGAACATTATTCAGACCACCCACTATTGTGTTGTTGTTGTTAGGTTGTGAACTGAACTGTTCTTCACCTGCAGGTCTCACCTGTCCCTGATGTAATGAACCTCTGTGTGACTTGTTCAAACCTGTACAATTCAATACTCACCCCAACCAATCTTTTACATCGAGGCTATTTGCAGGTCTTCCCCAGTCAGGCAAGGACACTAGTTGGTGATGGACACTGGATCTAACACAATCAGGCTGTGGTCATGATTCCCTCAGGGACCTGCTTTATTCACTTGTTTTCCTGTTTGGACTCCCTGATATATGTGCAAAGCTGCGGCCTGGGGGAGGCGCTCAGAGAGGCCTTCTTGAAATTCCACTTGTAAAGACCCCCGAGGTGAAGAGGAGGAGTGGACTGGTGAGAGGACGGGATTGTTATTTCATAGTATTGGCCATGGATGTTAAAGCTCTAATCTCCCCAAGGTCAAAGGCAGGTATTTGTGATGAGGAGGCTGATTCCCTCGTTGAAGACTGCATTTTCATTTAGAGCTCCTCTAGTAAATAGACTGACCACAGCACGCCACCCTAAAGCATCTCAAATGGCCTCTCTGGCTTCCTCAGAAGATCATTACTCGCCCCCGGAAGAGAGATGGGATCCTGTGTTTTTCTAAATCTGCACTGATACTACTCTGTGCTATCCCTCTATTTCATTGAATAGAGTAAGGCTGTGACTGTATTTGTGGTGATGGATATGACACTGACAATAGAATAGTTCTGATACCAATACCAGTGTATGAAATACCAAATAAGGTAAATGCACCAATCCGGCACTATAAATTAAGCCCTTCCAAATATTTTTGACCACTACAAAAAGAGAACTGGTTTCAGGTGAATGATCAAGTTACAATGGCAGCTGAACAGCGCCTGTGTCCCAATTCAAAGGCCGGATCCTTTGAAGGACGCCTTGCATCATGGCCGCGCAACAAGGCTGTCCTGTTGCGAAGGCTCCTTCAAAAGTGGCCTTTGAATGTGGGTTTCTTATCCCAGGCTATGAAAGATCTATGAGGTACTTTGTAGCCTGATCTGTCCTAAGATTCATTGCACTCCAATACAACCCAGATGGTGACCACTCAAGCAAGAAATTCAGTTTTAAAGGCAAGTTTCTGGTTTCAACTCAGTAAAATAGCTAGCAATACAAATGTTTAAAAAAAACACGACTTAAATGTAAAGGTTAAGTACCAGGATGTTAATTATATTGGCTAGTTAGCCAGTCAGCTGCTCTTTGCTTGAAAACGGGAACTACACTTTGTGATGCAAGGGTAGAGGTTGGAGCAGATACGGACACAAATAGGAAATCATCCATAGACCAGATCATCTGGTCTACACAGGCAACAAAAAACTCACACTTCATAGCCCCGCCCCTTAATTTGGACACAGCTATCAGAAAGTGGAATATTGTTTAACACAAGCTCAGCAATCAGTGTTTAACAATCAAACATGTTACCGCAGCATATTATTCCTCAGAATGATAAGTTATATCGTCATCACCTTTGCTAGTTGGCACCAGAATCACTTGTCAATTACATTTTTAAATATTTGTATTATTGCAGGCCTTAAATGCTGGTCATATGATGTGTTTAGCTGTGGTTTTACCCACAGACATCTGCCACTAGCCAGAGCTGTGGCTTGTGTCGATGGTGACCGCCATAATGCTGTAATACTCTAATACCTAGATGTAAACAAGCACAGTTGAGAGATGACATCTCACACTGTGGCACGGTTTGGTCGTATTTTGATGCTGAAAATGGAGATAAAGTTATACGTAGGCTGTGTTTTAACCAAGTTTTAACCATCATGGTGTGAAATACAGTTTTTCATCTGTTGTTATTTTTTATATGTTATAATGTTTCCTCATTGTAGAGTTGCAGTGATGTCTCTCTTACATTATCACATATTAGTCTGTGAGTTTGAAGCGCACCTGTCATACCAGCTAAATTATCACAGAACATATCCTGGAAAATGCTCTAGTGGGGACCCTGTTCAGGCATGTCATGGGACAGACAGTGGGTGTAGTGAGTTAGTGAACAAGCTGATGAGTATCCTGGTGGAATTAGCTCTGTCAGTTACTTTTAGGCTAAGCTCCTTCTGTGTACCAAGCATGTCTAATAAATTACTACATAGATTACAGTAAAATATAACAAAATGGTTTGTATGTTATGTTTTTGATTTTTATGAACACAGTAGAATTGAAGGGGTTTCCAGGACTTGCCATTACTCAAAAAGACAAACATTATGGGAACATTTTGAACCACAACATTTCTTCACTGTGGTGACATTGAAATGTCATTACACTTGGGTGAGAGGAACTGCGCTCAACAATACCAAATGCTGCTGTTATTTTCTGGCTTTCCTCCTGTGTATGACTCCTGCTACAATAGTACAGCAGGGTGTAAAAATGTTCAAATGGGGCTGAGAGGGATCCACACTGCCTGTGTCTTTTGAGCCCGACGTCTCCAGCTGATCTGATGGGATTACACCCCAGGAATGGGAAAATTCCCCTCCTCTTGACTTACATCTTTCATCACATCAGATGCCCTTTTCTAAGAGGGGCAGGGAGTGAGAGTATGGTAGAGGAAGGGAAAAGAGGGAGGGTGATGGAAAAATGATAGAGTGAGGAGAATGTAGAAGGAGGGAGAGACAAAGTGGAGATGGAAAATGACAATATAATATGATTTGATTTGTGGGGCTGAATGGATTCTCAGTGCCCATTTTCTGAGAGAGAGGAGATGGGGAGCGAGGAGAGGGAGGGGTGAGGAACATAGAGATGGGTGAGGGAGGTGGGTGGAGTGTGAACAGTAAGGCCGCGGAGTTCATTTAGCACTGGGGCCGTGAGCCGGCTTGACAGTTGCTGGTGAAGGCATTAGTCTGCTCGCTTTAGTCCAATTTTGCTCTGTTTTTCTCCCTGTATCCCCCTTTCGCTCCCTCTCTGTCTCTAATAGCAGTCTTTGTCAGACCTCTGGTGTCCATCACTGTAGACTATAGATTTTAGCAGCCCCAGCAGGACTTATAATACTGACAAAAACAACATTACAATTCATTAACAGTCACAAAATAGCTGTGGGCGACAGGACATTTTAGAGGTCATAAATTAGCAAAAAGTCTGTCTCTGAAGCTTATGGCTCCAAAAGTTTGCTGCCTAAGTGAGTCGTTTTAACTGTCATTTGAGAAACATGACACCTGCTCTCGGAGAATGATTGACGGAAAAAATTTGAATACATTTAGAGGAATTTGACATATCCACCATTCTGAAAAACAAGACACCTGCTCCTGCAAATTGAGTGACTTAGAAAAAGGGTCATTTGCAAGGAGAGTCTGTTAGCTGGTTGACAAGGTAATGGAAGCTTTATAGAATGGACTCTCTTTGGATTGATTAATCATTTACATCAAGATATGGTTCAAGTGTAGCTTAATAGAAGCCTACTGCAACACCTGGAATAAATCAGAGCTTTGATTCAAGTGAATGCGTTTCCAGGCCATGCTTCCACAGAATGACAGTGTTTTTTACTAGCAGCTAAGAGGCAGCCATAATTACTCCTGTCAAGGGCCTGAACCCTCTCAGAGAGGAGCAAAACACCATTACCTGTCAACAAATATGTCTGCCTCACTGTTTCTATCTCTGGCTCTCTTTTTCTAAATTCACAGTTCAAAGAGCACCAGTGCTGAAAAAAAGCTTAGCAATATTTTCAGTAATACCAAATAAAGCACAGGTTTAAAAATAACCAAATGCGACACGAATGGAGTATTTTTAGTCAATTGATATCTTCCTTCTAGAAGTGTAAGAGTCTTGTAAACACAAATAAATGCGTGAAACTCATATAAAACATACATACATATACATATACATATATTCCATGACTCTAACATGGACATGCGTGCATCTTTGTGGCTTTGCAATGTAGAGAAATAAGAAGGGAATATGATTAAAATTTGATCCGAGCCATGTTTTCTGCTGCATAAATAGCTGAAGCACCAGTTGGACTATTTATGATTACATTTGCATCCCACCAGAATGATTTAGAAATGCACATGATGTAACCTAAGGACATCTCTGTGCAGATTCAAAGTAAGTGTAAGTGAATGTGAAAGTGTTTTTCTGTGAGTGTCAGCATTGGTGATCATTGACCAATCCTTAAGAATTCTCCATTAACACTAAAAAACATGGGTATAGCCATAGTAAAGCTACAGATTGGTTTGTGGACTAAAATTATGAAGGCTAAATTTGTCATTAAGCCCATCTTGTTCTGTATGGGGCAGCCAAAAGGGGAAATACTTGCACAAGAAGGCAAGCCATAAAGTACACTCTGCTTTAAAGTTTATTCTAATTTAAGTGGATCATAGTTTACTGATTGAATATCTTTCTGTAATAGAGAAGTGTGGAACCAGTGCTTGAGATCATAAACTTCAGTATTGCAGGTTTAACTTTGAAACTACATGAGGGTTGTCTTCCCTTTTCATATGAAATCATAAGTAGCTTCAAGGATGGTTACTCTGAAAGCAACTGATTCTTGCACTGAAGATACACTTCTCTAAAATCTGAGGCTAAAAAGCCAAAGTGAAAGTGTCTGGGGCTGAAGAACCCTGAGTGGCCACTTGAGGCCATCACAAAAGCAATTGGGTCAAATGCCATTGGGCCCCATTCTAAAATACCCAACTTTGCAGCTATGACAAATATGTTGAGGTTATTAAAAATAAACAGTAGTTTATTTAACCAATTATAACAACTACTCCTGAACCATCTCATGATTTTTTTCATATCTGCTTTATTGATATCTGCCCACAGTAAATGAGGGTTCTTTCTCAATGTTTTTTCAAAGGATTTAAATTAATGTATAATAATAAATGATTGATACATTCAAATCATATGTGGATTGAATGTATGCATGATAAAGCTGTGGCTGTTTAGAGTGACAGGTAAGTGCTGGCAGCAGTATGGTATGGTGTCACATCAGCTAGTTCAAGTTTCTAAACTTCATCTCTGTGGTATTCATGCTCTTCCTCTAAATGGTGACTGCCAAATTTAAGGTCTGAAAACTGTAGTAAGCACACCTGTGATTTACAAGTGTATAGGAAACAACACAATTTGATATCATATAGGATGGGATGCGATACAGTATGAAACAATACAATATTAACAAATAGGACACAACTTGATACTCAATATAAAGACCAAAATAAAGATAGTATAATGGCCCAAAACCCTGTGATTATTAAGAAATCACAAGTCTATTATATTATTATAATGATACATAACAATATCAGATTAACTGACGCATGTTAAAAGGTACAGTGCAGGATTCATGTTATTAGAGCCACATGAGAAGTCAGAGTAGTGATAGTGATGAGTCACATTAAAAGATTTACAGCGCTGTATTATGTCAGATTAAAATATCCATATTATCTGCCAACAATTGTATCCCAAGGTTCAGGATGAAAATATTTTGCTGTATCAATAAGTTGTCCCACCTCTAGAACCTGTATTCATTTTGCTTCACGTTTAATGATAAGTTTCCTCTCCTCATTTTATGCCTCAGAGAAATGTATTGTGAATGATTTTTAAATGCCTCTTGTTATTTTAAGTGTTACACATGTGTGTGTTGTCCTACACATGCTTCCATGTGTTCAATTAGTCCTGTACTGACAGACAGTGTTGTTCTACTTTGGTGTAAAAAGAGGTCGTGTCTGGCAGAGGGAGAGGCTATTATGGCTCCTTTATGGATTATGAGACAGGAATGTGACCCTTATCTCAAGGTGAACGTCGATACCTGCCTTTGTTGCAGTACATCAACACAGCGTTCCTTATTACATCAGAGGTGATGGCCCTGGCAGCCATAGCAAACAACACTCATCTTCACAAGTTATGTCATATGGTCATAACCATTTCCAATTGAAATTGCCTTATTTAAAAAAAAAAGGATAATATTCCTGAAGTAAAGTGAGCTGATTTTGTTTTCTTCCCATGCAGAGATAAAATGAGCTCAAAAACCAACATGTGGAGGTGTCTGGTAACGAGGCTGATCACTCAGTGTCGCTTACAAAGATGACATCACTCATTTCAAGCGAATTCTGCTTCTGATCAAAAAGGGTTAACGCTCTACAGATGGGTTGTTGACATATTTTAAAGTTTAAAAAAAACATATGGTTCAGCTAATTAGTAGAGCAACCTGTTCAGATGTAATACAATAAACATTTATGCATACCGACACAAACACACACACTGCAGAGTCTTTAGATAATCAGGTTTTAGGAAGGACATCTGATTCACCCAGCTGTTGACTCATAAAAATACAACACACACAAATAAGGTCACACACCACACTCATGAATTTTAAATACTGTAACTTGTGAGTCCTTTGCAACCTAGAGAGAACCTTTCTCTGAGTTTTGTTTGGTGTTTAGTTTTGCATCATTATGTTTACTAAGTGCATACGAGTTTGACATACTGTGAGATAGGTTTTGCTTCTTTTTAACAATTACTAATAGTTACATTTTCTGAAGGTTAAATTTATAAATGTCCTGAAGTGATTAATTTCCTTGTTTTTAAGGAAATGTAAGTGCAGGCTAACAGACTCATCATAAAGGTAAGAAAATTCATAACCAAGTTTTCCGAGTGTGGTTAAAGTTAGCAGAGCTAGTACCATCAGCAGTCAGTCCTCCTTGTAGGTTAACCTTCACATGCCCACATGTTAACATTGTAGATGGCTTTCTAAATGGTACATACTTAATGGACTGTGTTTATATAACACTGTCTCTTGTCTTCGGACCGGTAAAAGTGCTTTTGCATAACATGTCACATTCACCCATTCACACCACATTCATACACTGATGGTACAGCACCAGGGGCAGTTCAGGGTTAGGTGTCATGCACAAGGACACTTCAGCATGTGGACAGAGGGACCTGGGATGGAACCCGGGACCTTCCAATTGAAAGACAATTGACTCTGCCACTAAGCTACAGCCGCCCCATCATAATATAATGGGCCAAATTAATGTTTTCTGAGGTAGAAAGAAAAAATGATATTAATATGTTGAGTTGAAAAGTCTCTATCAGTCATCTTTGACAGCTCCAGTCCCACAAGATGAATGTGACGTACACCAACATCTGAAGTAAAATCCCAGGACAAAAGACGACTGAGGGCGAGGATAGTGAATGCAGGCAGATTCTGTTCTGAAGATAAGCTCTAGGGAATACAGAAAGTCCTGAGCAGCAAAGGAAAACTTTCTTCAGGCAGGGACAAAAGGTAACAGACAAGACTTTTCTGTGTTGAGTTAACTGAGGACACATCATGAGGGTACAGTCATATTTGTCACTTTCATGTGCCAGGACTGGATCCATGGGAATGTTTAAATTATGACATATATTCAAATTATGATCAGTATCATGGCTGCCACAGCCACTATTAGTAGACTTGATAAGAAACACACTGACATCTTAAACATCATCAGTGTTCTTGCAAACAGGTGCAGTGATTCAGGCTGGTGCTGAACTTAATCATGTCCTGTTTTAAAGCAACCAGGAGCTTTGCTTTATGCATTTTCATAGCTGTAGTCAAGTCAATTTCTGCCATGACCATTTTAAGAAAAATAATCCCCAACTAAAATACAAGTCACATGCACTGGCTTCTTTAAACCTGAGCCAACTTGATGATCAGGGCTTTAAATGCCCTTTTTCATAGGAGGTATTCAGTGGTTATGAGATACTCTAGCTATATTGCACAGCTGAGTAGAGAATACCATCTATTCATAAGAAGGAACGACTAATTTTGACAAATGTGGAAACACCTAGTGGCTGTTATGTCAAGAGTAAAGCATGGAAGAACTTAAAGTGACTACAAAGACTGATGTGTTCTGATGAAGGTAAGATTTGGTGACTTGGATGGGTAGAAGAAACACTCAGGTTTGTATCCCACGTGAGAACAAAAGCTAAGGTGAAGTTACTTTAACTGAATGAAGTTACAACATGTCAGGGATGTGTCTTCACTGTACTCTTTTAACGTTTTCTTGATGCAAACTACAGCTGTGGTTGTTCCCATGATGACCAAGGCCTGTAGTTATCTGTCCTTGCTGAAGTTACTACAGAGTAAGATTGTCAAAGCTTTTAAACAAGCCATTTGCTTATCTGATAACATGTAATTGGGGTGCATAATGTGTTAAAGATGTGTTTATAAAGGCTGAACAAATTGCTCCACTAAAAAGAAAAGTGAAACCACCAATATCATGAAAGGTAGTGCAGGAAAACAACTCTCCAGTTCCATGCTGACATGCTGTTGGAGTTAAATAGGTGGGGAAACTACTCAATTTTAATAAGGACTTGTTTTGTCTACTAAGTAAAATCAGGTAGGTACAGTGTGTTATCATGAGAGGCCAATCAGATTTGGGGTTACAACTTCGGTTGACACCATTAGATGGAAAACAGGGAACTGTACTGCATCAACATTTGCATACAGGCCTCATGCTTTTAGTATACTTCTACAGTTCCATTCTATGTCTCATTCAACCAACATAACTTCTGGTGAACTGACCATGTATTCAACACTTCTGTTAGCCACCAGTCAGCTAAGAAGACATCAGGCTTTCCAATTCTTCATTGTGATTCTACAAGAACATGTAATCAGGCAATCACTCTCAGTCGATCCCATCACTGAGGGAAACCTGACATTCAGCTCCATGTCACGCAATTATTCCACAAGACTGTAGCTCACAACTGCGAAAAAATCCTCCTCAGCACTTTGAACACCTGACGAGGCTGTGGTCTTTTTATCGACAATGTTCAATTAAAATGTCCCGTGTGGATTATGTGCTTAGGTGTCACCATGATGGAATGGCAGTCCTCTTTAACCCCGCGAAGCAATGCTATTCCACATCAATCCTGGAAAGGCATGGTGTCTGCAGTTCTTGATTGTGGGGCAGTCAGACATGCTGCTTTATCGAGTTTTGATAGGATTGCTGATGAATCTGCACCGTAAAACCTTTTAATGCCGACTCTGGATCTGAAGCCTGATTACAAGCACCAACTGGTGTTCATGCAGTCAAAAGGCTGATAGTATTGGAAGATGGTGGTGATATTAACCCTAGACTTTTGAGCCAGTCCACTTATCGTATAGTGATTCCATCTTTGTTTTCACCCTTTTGGGGGATTGCATTTCTCAGAGAAAAAGCTGTATGACAAAATGAGGTACTCTAAGGGTATTACACCATAGTTAGTGGAACAAATGAGCAGTCAGCAATCCCAATTTATCTCTCAATCAAAAGCCTGCTCAGCTACATCTAAATCCTCAGCCGAGGCAGCATTTTATTTAACATCATTAGGATTGTAAAGGCATGCAATTCGTCTCAGATTTTTCAGATACTTTCCTATCTTTTTTCTTGAAAGATACAGTAGTCACTGTCTTGCAAAAATCAGATAACAACCCCTGTTTTCTCAAAGAAATAAATAAGTAAATGTTCTGGAGTTCAGGTACAGGGCACCTTTGTTTTCACCGCTGTGTGGCTGTGAATTTTAGCAGCTGGCGTGATCTGCTCTGAGGCTTAGCCCTGTTCAGCTAGCTCCAGAGTTCTAGCGAGCAGGCTGTCTATCAGTGTTTAAAAAGAGAGCTGGCATGACCTTTTTTTATCCATCACTGCTCTCTGATGCTGCTTTCTGTCCAGAAAAGTAGACAAAAAAAATATCCACCGCATGAAATATAAGTGAAGAAATCTTGGTGTCATTGCTGAGAAGAGATGTTCAAAAGCATTTTCTTCTGATGGTATTGATAGAATCTCTCAAAGAGTATTATATAAACCAAAACCCAATTAGGCGACACTAGAGTTTCTCCTTAAAAGTATAGCATGCTCACTGTACACATAGGGCCTGATCTACTAAAGGTTTGCATGTATAAAAACACGTGCAAACTTGATAGCGCGCGCAAAGCTGACGTACTAACCGGGAGCACCGAGGATTGCGTCTTTCAAATGAGCAAAATAGCACTCGCTATCCATTTAGCGTGTTTGTCTTCATGAATATGCAGAATACATGTAGATCATCAGGACGCGCAAAATACTGGGAGGAGAGGATGCAAATAAAATAATTTAGCACACGCAATGTGATTTATCAAACCCTGAAGCAGATAGCGTGCGCTGTATTTGCATCTATATTTAGCACGTTTGAAAGGCAGGTGCAAACTGGCACAGCGTTACGCACACATGGCTGCGGTCACTGTAAAGCTCATCATAACATCGCTTTACAACATGCCCGCAAAAGCTGGGCTTACAAGCATTACTAAATGTTTTAGTCAATCAAACCAAGAGAACAAAATAATAATAATAAAACAACACAAATTCAAAGCAGTTCAGCACCACGGATAGCGACCGCATCATTCTGACACCCACTTTAACTTTTTCAACTAATAAGAGCACAGCAGGTCACTGTATCAACAGCTATAAAGTTTAGTCAAATTGGCACAGCGGCCCACATGTTTACATACAAACAAAAAATCTATACAAAGTACTAGGCCTACTCACCACTGTCTGGACGAGCCTTAAGCTCCGAGGACCTGTCCACAATGCACTGTATGTCCATTTTCTTTGATCTGTCATTCTCAATAGATAACATGACATGTCCACTCAGTCTATTCTGTACCATCGTGCTCATCAAGGGGTTTTTAGTTAGTTTTACCTTGGAGAATGAGCGCTTACTGAGCTGCGCCAGGCAGCTCTGCGTAACTCCTCATCTCGTGCTTGCAGCAGTGTTTTGGGGTGAATTGACTCAAACATGTTCACAGTTCCATTTAAGCTGGTGAATCTTTGGGACAGTTGCTGGATGATGACATCAGGCATTAAAAACGTTCACCCAAAAGTTGCTCCCTGGGTCAGTGAGGCGACTGTCTTCATCCAAGTGACGCCTAACTTTTCTAGAGCAAGAGTGGCAGACTTAGCCTCATCAAATCGCTCTCTAAACTCCATCAAAACACTGATTGCGTTTTGGAGTAGAGTAGGTGCGTTTATTTCATTGGCAGATCTTCTGTTTTTTTCACACATCATTCACCTTTTCACAGATGGACTCCCACTCTGCTCTCTCAAACTCTCCATGGTGACAGCCAATAGCACACGCAAAATCCTCGTAAAATAGGGCGGTCCGCACCACTTTTGCACTCGTTATCATTTGCGCACGCAGTCTTAGTAGATCACCCGCAACACGCCCAGAAATAGCACGTGCAAAATTATTATTTGCACACACAAATTAGCGCTTGTTATTTGGGATCTTAGTAGATCAGGCCCATAGTCATCTTAATGGTGGGAAATTTTCTGTCGATATAAAAGGCTCATTCTAAGTCGAATGAAACAAAACTATTGTTATATATTCAGGTGATGATGTACATTCAGACATGCTTATGAATATTATATTTGATTTCTACCAAGTCTGTTCTGCTACTTGCCGCTAAATCCTACACACTGTACCTTTAAATAATGCTATAAGTTATGTTTTTTGGTTGTGCTTATGAGCATTGACTGCAATAACCTGACACAGCCTCCTTTATAGCATCCAATGATGTTTGGCATACTTTTGGAAGCCAGAAGTGAGCATTTGGACAATAAAGTGGGGCTTTTCAGAAGTATGTGGTTAGCAAACAAGCTGGTATCTGTGGATAGCTGGCTAGCTAATAGTTGGTTTAGGTGACTCGTCCACAATTCATGGTAGCTCAAATTACCAGCGATCAAATTGTTTAGTTTCTTTCCTCACAATTGTAAAGTCATCAACTGCTGGTCCCTGAGCTTCACTTTTCAGACCCAGAGGCTTACACATCATCTATAGTTCCTAACTTTTGCTTTGAAAAGTTTTTCTTTCACTGCTTTCTTTATGTGAAGCCAAAATTATGAATTATCACAGATGCTCTGTGAAGATTTCCAAAAGACAATCTGGGAGATATTTAAAAAGCCTTCACAGAAGTGCACAAAACAATTTCATCAGGAATCTGTTGGCACTTCAAAATAGTACATTGTAAAATTTTACCATAACATTTTTTTTTTTTTTAAAAGAACATCACAGATTGCAGATAAATAAAAAACAAGTGGGTACATATTGCATATTGGGACAACTGGTTCTCATGGATGTATGAAGCCAACATCAAACAGAGAGGATGCACAAACAGCACTGAAATCCACATCACTTTATTAGCCATACTTTAAAGCAGCATGGTTTAATGTTAGTGTGCAGCTGAGGAAGATAGCATGAAGAGCATTTGACTAACAAAGCATGACATATGCAGAGCAGAATTTAATTCATGAAATGGTTCATGAAACAAACCGTCCAGGTGTTCATTCTGCTGCTATAATGAGAATGTAACACCTGCATGTAAAGCAGTGTGAGGGATCCACTTCTAAACAGGCAAAATGTTTACTGAGCGTGGATATTTAAAAGTAAACAGTGGGTTGTTAACAGGTTTTAAGGGCTCAAGTCTGCGGTACTTCAAAAGCTATGCTGCAAAAATATTAGTTTTTCCACCATGTTTGCTGTAGGCCACACATCCTCATCTTGGACAAATGCACATACACAAATACACATTATGCGTGCACACAGCCATAATTGATGTGGTCTAGTTTTTTAATATCAAGAAATATCATCAGAGTGCATGTGTGAGGGTTTCTGAGTGTGTGTGTACAAATTACAAATCAGACAGAAAAGATGAATTTCCCCAAAGGGGTAATATAAAAGTAATTGCACTTCCTCTCAGAATATCGAGCAAAAGGTGGTCACCGTGTGCTTTGAGAGTGGAGGCAATTCACGGTTGCTACTGCATTAGTGTTGTACTGATCAGTGAATACCAAGTGATGAACACTTTGGAAAGAAACGCAACACATGCTAATTAAACAAATGAAGTTTTTTTTTTTCTTTTTCAATTAAACCAGTCCATGTGCTTCCTCTGTCTTTTGGTGGCCGCGGGAAGAGAAGGAAGTGGATGAGGAAGCGAAGCAGAATGCAGATTGAAATCCCCAAACAAAAGCTACCCTGTGCATCTGCAGCCAACAATCCTAACCTGAATTGTCTCCCAGTTTGGAGGACATTAGTGGTGCATATACGACTCCCAGGTTAAAGCCTGAGGACAGCCTGGACTGCACACATGGCTGAGAGCTAGGGATGATAGAGTGCTCTCTGTATTCACACTGTCTCTCTTACCAGTATTATATGTTTATTAGTCTGTCTCCATGCCAGACTTATAAAACCGGCCAAGGCCCTCTCTATCATACAAACCATTTTTCACTCCACACCACATCACCGCTTTTATAGTGTTGCTGTGCCCTAAGAAGAAATGGTTGAAAAAATTAAAATGCAGTCTCTTTTCAGCTGTCAGGGGGCAAAAGGAATAGCTTAGCAACCAGTTGTTTGAAATATGAGGTCACAGTTGTAATATACTGCAAGTCTTCAACTCCACTTTATCACCTCTCTTAAAAGAATAAGATGCAGCGGCTCCTGCATGCCTAATGTAAGATGGATGCTTTGTGAGGGACCTTTACCTTCGCTATCATTACTTTATTAATGCAGTATAGATGTTGAGAGGAGGGCTTATCACTGCAGTAAGGAGCTGGGACCTCAACCATGGTTTCCATTATTGTGTTAATGAAATATAGATGCAGCATAAAGGATTTTCATCATGGCTGCTCACCGCTGTAGAGGTAATTAAGCACACATGCAGGATTCCATTGTGCTTTAATCGCCTTTTAGTTATAGCTGTTGGGAATTGCTTTAACCCTTCTAGCAGGGAGCTGCTTTCAGTTCCACTGTAATCTACAAAGTGATGACACTTTACATAATCAATGGTTATGATAGCAAAAAACTATAGATTCAAGTACCAAGCTGAAAATATTCCCCTTCAACCGACTACAGAAATAATTTCTGACCCAAGTCTAATGCCCAGAATAGAGCCATAAAGATTTGTCAGTTTCTAATGAGAGGAAGGCAAATGATTTATCTCCTCTACATAATCTTGATCACCCACATCATTAGTTATAATAAAATGCTAATAATGTATCATATGTCTTCAAGGGAAACTCATTTGTCAAATATTCATTTAAATATGACAAGAATCTCTGCATACATCCCTCTAACCTTTTGCAACAACATAAATTAGTACTATAAACATTGTGGCAACAATTGCATCTGATGGTGCAAAGATTAAAGAGTGTCTTTGTTCACATGTTTGTAAGGTACTACTGAAGGTACCTTACTATTTGAATCGAAGTCTTAATCCTAGGGACATGGCCCAAGACCCTGACGACTGATGGCAGTTTGAATACCTGATTGGGAAATTGGAAACTTCAAAATCTGGGTCATTTTTGTTTTTGTTTTAAAACTCCTTCCCAAGGGTTAAGAGTCTACAGTCATGGCCGAAAGTTTTGAGAATGACACAACTATTAATTTTCACAAAGTCTGCTGTTTCAGTTTTTATAATGCAATTTGCATATACTCCAGAATGTTATGAGGAGTGATCAGCTCAACTGCAATTAATTGCAAAGTCCCTCTTTGCCTTGAAAATGAACTTCATCACCAAAAACACATTTCCACTGCATTTCAGCCCTGCCACAAAAGGACCAGCTAACATCATTTCAATGACACACAGGTGTCACACACATTAACACAGGTGTGGGTGTTGATGAGGACAAGGCTGGCGATCAATCTGTCATGATTGAGTGACTGGACACTTTAAAAGGAAGATGGTGCATGACACCATTGTTCCTCATCTGTTAGCCATGGTTACCTGCAAGGAAACACGTGCAGCCATCATTGCATTGCACAAAAAGGGCCTAACAGGGAAGTTTATAGCAGCGAGTAAGATTGCACCTCAGTCAACCGTCTATTGAATTATCAAGAACTTCAAGGAGAGAGGTTCAATTGTTGCCAAACAGGCTCCAGGGCGCCCAAGAAAGTCCAACAAGTGCCAGGACCGTCTCCTGAGGGTGTTACAGCTGCGGGATCGGGCCACCACCAGTGCAGAGCTTGCTCAGGAATGGCAGCAGGAAGGTGTGAGTGCATCTGCACGCACAGTGAGGCGAAGACTTTTGGAGGAAGGCCTGGTGTCAAGGAGGGCAGCAAAGAAGCCACTTCTCTCCAGTAAAAACATCAGGGACAGACTGATATTCTGCAGAAGGTACAGGGACTGGACTGCTGAGGACTGGGGTAAAGTCATTTTCTCTGATGAATCCCCTTTCCGATTGTTTGGGGCATCTGGAGGAAGGCTTGTTCGGAGAAGACGAGGTGAGCGCTACCATCAGTCCTGTCTCTTGCCAACAGTGAAGCATCCTGAGACCATTCATGTGTGGGGTTGCTTTTCGGTCAAGGGAGTGGGCTCTCTCACAATCTTGCCCAAAAACACAGCCATGAATAAAGAATGGTACCAGAACGTCCTCCGAGAGCAACTTCTCCCAACCATCCAAGGGCAGTTTAGTGATGAAGAATGCCTTTTCCAGCATGATGGAGCACCTTGTCATAAAGCAAAAGTCATAACAAAATGGCTCGGGGAACAAAACATTAAGATTTTGGGCACTTGGCCAGGAAACTCCCCAGATCTTAATCCCATTGAGAACTTGTGGTCAATCCTCAAGAGGCGGGTGGACAATCAAAAACCCACAAATTCTGACAAACTCCAAGCATTGATTATGCAAGAATGGACTGCCATCAGTCAGACTTTGGTCCAGAAGTTGATTGACAGCATGCCAGGGAGAATTGCAGAGGTCTTGAAAAAGAACGGTCAGCACTGCAAATATTGACTTATTGCATGAATTCTGTGTAATTCTCAATAAAAGCTTTTGATACTTATGAAATGCTTCTAATTGTATTTCATTATACCATAGAAACTTCTGACAAAAACACCTAAAAACCCTGAAGCAGCAGACTTTGTGAAAATGTAATATTTGTGTCATTCTCAAAACTTTTGGCCATGACTGTAGAAGGTTGCCTCAGCCTCAGCCTGACCGCAACTTAATCAATATGGGTGACTGTAGGCTAGCTGGAAACTTGTGTTAAATTCCCTCCAAAACGTTAGGTTATTAATTTATTTGGTACCACAAAAGTGACACACCATTTAATGCATTGATTGTTTGTGTTTTGCTGTTACACTAAAACATTAGCTGCTTGATGCAAGATGCCTTTTCCTATTCTTTGAAGCAGGATCAGGTTTTTAAGCCTGCAGCTTAGGACAGCATTGGATATTTTTAACATTGGACATCAGTGCCATTTTTCCTTTCTGCTGCCTGTCACTTATAGTTTTGACTTTCTTGTTCTTGTCAGTCAAAATAATATTCGTTATGCTGTCTACTCGCTGACTGCTTATGATTGCAACATAAATCTCACTTTAAAATCTTGGGATTAGTGAGCTGTTGCAAGAAGACTACTGTGGAAACTTCAGTCAGAGTTGGATAGAGGATGCAGGGTTCCTTTGCACTATATTGTGTGACACTTTAGATTAACAGTCTGAGCATGCAGAGACAAAAACAAGCATCAGTGGCTGGACTGTGATTTAGCACAGTAACTCCCAAGGACTTGAGTTATTGCAGTTTATGTTGCATTATCATTCAGATCCCCAAATCTGTAAAACAGTCATAGGTTAACATTCAAAAAAACCTTGGGACACTGCGTAAAATAATGCATATATGCAACAAATGCAATGTTCAAAATGAAAAATGTGCCCCTTATAAATTTGATGCCAGCAACACTTAGCAAAAAAGTTGGGACAGGGACAGCAGAACATTGAACATTGAACATTCCATGGAAACAGACTAATTTCACAGCAAAATTTCAAGATCTTGCTGGTGCCCCTAGAAATGTATAATTCTGCTCTTCTCAATTATTTCGCCTCTGCATGCTAGAAGTGCTGCTAGAATAATCACACATTTGCTACTCTGTCAGAGCGTAGTCTGCGAGTGTGTAAGAAGGTTAAAGAAGCGCAAATTTGAGACATAAGGGAGTGAATAACAGCTGCCAAAATGTCTGACTTAGACCTTAGAAGCTTGATAAAGGAAAATGTCTCTGCATAACATCAAATCCCCAGGTTAAGAACAAGTGCCACTGTGCTTGATGTTTACCAGAAGAAGAAGAAATCTTAGGTTCAGCAGCTTCAGCCTGTGTCATCCTGATTACAGTGTGTCATCCAGCCACTGGCTCCTCATTCTAAACCACTCGTGGAAAATGAACAGCCATGATGGGATATATATTGCTGCTCCCGCTGTTGTCAGTTTGACTGGATGTACAGCCATGTTATCTATTACCTCCTATAAATTCCAATTATCTCCCTCGTCAGATAAGATCACACACGCACATATGCCCACATGTCAGCAGAGTAATATACACAGAAAGCAGCCAGCAACGAAAATCCTGTGATAGCAATAGAATAATCCTGTCCTTGGATCTAATCTCTACTACCTCAACTGTAGACAAACTCCACTCCAGTGTAATTAAAGCTGATTTAGCATGATTTACACGCTGTGGGCAAGATAAAATAAACATGATTAGGTTAGACAAATACTGAGGTCAATATTTTTGAAGGCTGGGAAATTAATAATACATTTCGTATGATAAACACTTGCACCGTGGGCTGCAAGTGTTGAATGCTAAGCAGTTAGGTTGCTGTGCCAAGCAAGGATCTGGGGCCCCCTGCTGTTATCGAGTCAACCTCGTTGTTAATTGCTGAAATATGTCTCTTTTGGCACTTTTAATCACTTGAAAAGCAGGCAGAAGTGCTTTGAATTGGCAATATCAAAGATTTTCTCTGCGATAGTGTTAATTTTTCATCATTCATTTTGTCAGTCTCATTTAGGAACAAACATTTTCAACTGCAACCCACCATTAGAGTCCTTTCTTTGAGAAGCATGCAGCTGTATTTGGTCTGAATACATCAGAGCCTTAAGTGCTAATTTCGCACAGAACAGCTTTTTTACATTTGCACCGTTGAACGCGAGGAGATAGACGTAAACATGTCAGACGCAGACACAAAAAGTCAGTATAGTGATGCAAAATGTGCTGTGCAATTTTTTGCAATCATCTGGGAGATCTGGGGCAAGCTGTGTTTACAGTGATTCCAACCTGAGAAAGACTGGGGGGGGGGGGGAGAGAGAGAGAGAGAGAGAGAGAGAGAGAGAGAGAGAGAGAGAGAGAGAGAGGAGAGAGAGAGAGAGAGAGAGAGAGGAGAGAGAGAGAGGAGAGAGAGAGAGAGAGAGAGAGAGGAGAGAGAGAGAGAATAATGTCCTGCTCATTGTGAGCTGCTTATCACAAGCACTCAGCAGTGTCATCCTCTAAAATTAGCTTGTGCTGGCTGAGCACTATCTTGTGAAGATAAAATAAAGAGGGGGGGGATCAGTTATGCTGCATTATTAATCTTGAGATATGGAGGGAAAGAAAGAGAAAGAAAGGAAGAGCAGGGAGAATTGAATTGAGAAAGGAGGGGGGCATGGTGTGAGGAAAGGACAAGATAACTTCCCTTTGAACTCTTTTTACAAGCTGTAGCTCTTGGAGAAAAGCAGAAATAAAAACATTTAGCTAAATGAGGTTGCCACTCTCACCTGGCACAGCTGCAGATTTAAGGTGGGTGGAGAGTCTGTGGCTAGCTGGAGGTAAGAGAAAAGTCAAGGAGATGACTGTCCCCTCGAGGCTGGCGGGAAATCACAGCAGCCAGAGACACACAGATGTACAGCGCTGCTCTCTCAGACACAATCACACACACCAGCAGAATCATAACTAGCTCACTTTTATTTTTCTCCCAAAAGACAGATTTTGGATGGCCCTACTGCACCCAATCCCACCTCTTACATGGGTCACTGCCACATTCCAACTCTATATCTATTCTTGAGGTCAAAATTCAATTACACTGCAGTATGAATGCCTCTATTCGGTATGGTGTTTATTTTGTGATAAGCCATAAAAAGTTGAAATGTGTGTGTATTATACCTTGACTAATAGCCTGGGGTCTGAGGATCAACTTAGCTGCTTTTTCTCCCTTTCTAACAGAGCCGCTGTTATATAAGGCATTTATATCATTTGATATTTTGGTCATTCAGTAAATAGCTACTTATCCAGAGCAGCTATACAGGAAATGGCATCAAATGAGGCTCACTCAACAGACACCTAAGAGCATATAACCACGCAGAGTCAATTAGTGAAGCGCATGCATTTGTCTTCCCTCTGCAAAGCATTTGCTGTGCGGTTGGGGCAAATAAACCATGTGGGCTTGGCGCATAAGATATGCAAAACAGTGAGGATATATAAAGACACACTAACAGTATCATATTCACCATAAAAGGCAATGGTGTATGTGATGCTCTCGAGCCACAATGACATTCTCCACAGTGAGCCATGTACGGAAATGTCATCAGAGAAAACAAGGGAGTCCATCAGTCCACATCCACAATTTATGAATTCATGCATCCAGGCAGGTCAGAGGGAAAAAAAAAGTGCCAGCGTGGCACTTCATCCACCAGTGATGAAAATCCAGCCGTGATACAGCAGGGTGGTCCAGGACAGGAGAGGGTTTTCAAGATAAAGCTGCTATAAAAAATGAATGACTATTTGCAACAAACACAGTGGCTTCTGAATCATTCATGGGTCATGTAATGGAAAAGTATGAAGGAACGAATGACAGAGGAAAACCTTCACTCCAACAAAACTTCTACAGAACAACAGGATAAAAACACAGATGTCACTGAATCCAGCACAGCCTTAGACCATTGTATACCTATCTTGCTATTGTATATCCAAAAGTGCAAACAAATGATTTTAATGGTTAAACTGTGATCCACCATAAAAGTTCATCACAGTGCATTACTCTATTGTCTAATAACATCTCACTGTCTAAAGTTCTTTTTTTTATATATAATATTCTAATATTGATATCTGGAAGCTTGTGAATTGTAGTTGAATTTACATAATACTCTAATGTTAATAATTATGTTATCCTTGTATGTATGCAAGTCGGAGTCCCCAATACTGCATTTGATTCTGATTCTGATTGTTAGATTTCAGAGCTAAATAATGTTTTCTGAACAGATACACAAACTGTACACCCTGTTTTAGCAAAACCATCTTTGCTCTAAGACAATTCAATTACAGTATTGACCTGAATATACAGTAAGACAAGACTTTTTCTCCTCAAAATACACCTGAAAAAAGTGGGATCACCTCATATTCAAATGTCAATATTAGTTACAACAGAAGTCACCACTTATCTGTAAAGTGAGTTGACCCCTCATGACTGAAGCGAGCTGTGACTCACCACTATGATGTCAGGAGGGGATGAAAGATGGAGAGACACAAAGGTGCAAAAACTAGGACAAGTTACCCAACAACTGTGGTGAAGTTAGGGTGTTTTTTTTTAAAGAAAAATAGTTATCAGTGCAGCAGAGGTATTAAATAAAAGTTAACAAACCAAGAAATATGGTCACAGAGCATAATGTCCAAAAAGGGCAAGCTTAAAAAAGATAGTCTTAGAATACTTGTGAGTAAAAATGCTTCAAAAGTGTGCCTACTATCAGACCTGTCATCCATCCAATAGACTGCAGGTTATTGACGTTTTTATGGTACTAAAACACAGAGAGCACAGGTGCACCGTCAACCCATGATCACATTTTATTCCATTTGAATTAGATAATTTTATTTGAAAAGACATTCAATGTTTTTCATTTATCATTATTGCTAATACAACTGTTTCTTTATTAAAGAAAAAAAGTTTGGTCATCAAAAAGTGTCTGTGAGTGTGGTGTCAAACTTGTAAACTGACTTTACACCCTACAGCACAATGAGTTAAATATGCACAGCTATGAAGTGTTACCAACTAAATAACAGTACAACAATTATAATGTCACTAAATGCACATTTTAACATCGATATTTACAGTCCCATGAGCCTTTGCTCTAATACATTTGTCCACAGTCCAAACGACTTCCACTTCCAGGTCCTTCAAGACCCCATTAGCAAAAAACACTTGGTGATGAGGAGCTCTGTGTCAATGTATGGTGCTCTTCCTTGCGTACATTTCATGCATAATGGTTTACACTGTCACATCTAAACATATCTGCTCACCATGCTGCATCTGAGATTTTTAAGTGAATTATTTCCCATTAAAGATTATTAAATTCTTACAAATCCAAAAGGTTGATGCTCTGATTACAACATGATGCAATTGTCTGTGTGATTCTTCACTGAAATATGTTGCATGGATGCATTTTCCTTTTTGTTCTTTGGGTCTATTTTCAATTTTGAGCATTTGAAATACTTTCTTTCGTCTTTCTATTTGATCCATCTTCTATCCTTTGTTCAAACTTTTTTTTTCAAAGCTATCAAAATAAATTAAACTTGAAATGAGAAAAGTGAAGAAGAAATAATGTGGTCATTACATGGATCACATTCTGCCTCCAACTTTCTTCAAGGCAAGCCCCTGCAATGGTTCAGTGCATAAACCTCAGCCAAAAAGAAATTGCTTTCTTGTTCAGAAAGTGAAAGGATATAATTCAACTGACCAAAAGCCTAAATGCAAGAGATTAGATCAGCGCAAAGATCCAGGCCACACAGAGATGAACGTCTCCCTGCCAGCACCGAGGACACAGAAAAGCCTGAGATCTGTCTAAGTCACTCTCTCAGTTATCATAGCAGAGATGCTACAAGAGGATTCAAGGTCCCTCCATGATAAAGACATCAGAGTGAGAATAGGTGAAGTCAAACAGAGAAAGGAGTAGGAGTTTAATTGTATTCATCATAGTGACATACAGCAAACAGCTATCAAAGTACAGCAACGGAGGCACAACTTCAAGAACAAAAACATATCAGTTATTATATCACACAAAGAGCAGCTGCCTCTACATTTCATTGTCCATTTGAATGTTTGTGGCATGATTTCCTGTTTCCAGTCAGACATAACAGGACACCACATTAAGCTATTTCCTGTCTAGCAGTGAGTGCAGACGCTGGGTTCCTCTCGCTGTAAATGGCCTTTATGGCACATCACTTTTCACCACAGTGTCAGTTTTGATCCTCCAGATGGTGCAAAGAAAAAGTTTCTTTAATTAAGTCAGTGTGAAAAAATACAAATCAGGTTTATTTTGAGGTCACATTATGACACTTGATGGGATTCTATTCTAATCAGCATCTGACGGCAGGAACTAAGTTAATAGGTGGAGCAACAAGTCTGACAGAGGATCCCTTTAAGCTTCTTCATTACCATGATAATGTGCCATAAGCTATATGATTTACATCAGCCTTTCTGATCCAATTATCAATTAACAAGTTACATTAAGTGTTGACGTGCTAAAAGGTGGAAATACCCAATGCCAATTAAAAGGCATGTTAATTATTCACAGCACTTCAAAGCCTCCACACAGGTGTTTCCACTTATTGTGCTTGATAAGACCATGTACAGGTACTGTGTGGTCCTGTACTGTTTGATTGACAGCTGTTTTTGTTTTCCTTTCAGCATAGCATAACCTTCATCAATTATTGTTCTAGTTGATGTTATATTCTGACAACATATCATTTCAGGCTGATGTGACTTTAGATTTTGAAAAGATGTAATTACTAATGTGTGGGTGTGTGTTTTAACATGTTAACACCGTTACTGCTGAAGTGCAGCTGAGGTTGACAGTCGATAATAGCTCTGATGTCTTTAGAGACTTAAGGAAAAGCAGCTTGAAATAAACTGGAAAAAGTGTTTTTAAAAGATTTAAATTGGCACGTCACTACTACTGTCATGTCAGAGTGATAATCAATAAACAGCAAGCACTGCTGTCAAAAAAATATACACTCACTGTACTGTATGCTCTGAAAGCCATCGAATAAAGCAATGTAGGAGCTGAGTGGATTTAGATTTGACAGAACAAATAGCAGCCCTTCCTATCAGGTTACTAGCCACCAATATACATGCCGCACTGGCTGGATAACACGACTGCCTGATTTTGTAGTCCACAAAAAGGTGCTGAGGTTGTTTCATTTTCTAATGATTCTAATGTAATGTCTTCATCCTCACTTGTTATGTATGAAAATATAATAAGTAAAAAGGCACTGAGGCCAGGAACATAGAGCGTTATCAGCTGTTGCATCTACACTCATTCTTGTGTGACTAGCTCTTTAGCTTTAACATGCAGAAGCAGTGTGAACACAGGATCCATGTGGAATCAGTATTACCTGTTTTTTGCTGGTGACATTGCTTTGATGTACATATACTGTTAGCTATACAAAGGCAATGAAACCATTGAAAGATATAAAATGTTCTTGATCTTTGGATGGATTCTAGTTTGCTTTTCCTGCTACTGTGTAGTGAATGATCCAGACGAATGTACACCCAAAATACTGTTATAATCTTTGTTTAGAGTGTCCAAAAAAGACCTTCCTGACAGATATAACCACCCTAAGTTACTGAAATGCTGATTTAGACTGGGTTAATATTATCAGAGGACCTCTGTGTGTCCTGAAATGTGGTGGATGATTGTCAAGTTATCCAATTTCCGTGCAGTGTCCCAACTAGAAAGGACAGACAATCTGCCCAAAGATGACTGGACTCCCCTATAAAAATAATATGACAACTTTTCCTCCTTTTGTTTGAATTATTTCATCCCAGAGTTTGCTTAGAAACTTTCTGTAAGGTGAAAAACCTTAAAATAAAGGAAACCAGACAAAATGAATACCTGCATCAAATAATATGAACATGCAACATAAGCACAGAGCTAGAACACCGCGAAGCAAAATCCAACTCTATTTAAATTAAACAACTGCCTATCATTGCTTTTTTACCACAACAAATTAATAAACTAATTTAACCATTAGAAATCTATCTAATGTTTTTATTTTTATTATGTCATATGAAATAGTTCAATTATGTTTTAATTGATCATGTATAATGTGTATTTTAAACATTTCAATCGTATTTATGAATGTTCTAATACAAAGTTTAAATAAACACCAGTCATAACAAAACACAACACACATTATTAGACGCAGCAGCAATCATCAGCTGACAAACAGTTCAAACAAACCCGCTCCTACCGGCTGCCTCCTCGGTTTCTTTCAGATCGTCCTCTGCACCGCGGGTCTACTGTCCACCCCAGTCTGTTTAAAGTGCAGCGTGTTTGGCCTGCGGCTCTCCAGTGCGCGCTCTGGTTTACCTGCTCCAGGTGCGCCTGATGAGACAGATCAAGTCCTTCCGGGTAGACGCTGTCAACAGCTGAGTCCTCATTGTTTGCGATTTATATTACATATTAACTAATTTATTCATGATGTAGTTTATTCATCTAGTCATTATCTTAGCATTCTATTTATTAATTAATGAATTAATTGATTTATTCATTAATTAATGTATTTATCTATCCCCTCCGCATAGCAGCATACATTTAGCTTTACTGAATGTAAACTAATTTTTATAAAGGTATAGGATAAAGATAATTACAGATCCTGTTTCTAGTTATTTTCATATATTAAATCGAACTATTTTTCATACTATAATTTATTTTACTTTTTACAGTTTGACTTGACTTTGATTTGCCCTGGAATTTTGAGTTTGCAAATTACAGACATGGCCAATTTGCACAGGATTAAAAACACAGTCATTCTCTGCAAATATTACAAATGGTCAGAGCCCAGAGTCCCAAGGTTATACTAACCTTGTGTAATGAGGACTTTAGAAAGATGTGGTTCTTTCCTTCAGACAGGACTACTACTGCCTAAAGACTAGTGGTGACCCCAAATAGTCGAATATTTGACGATTCGTTCTAACGAGCCTTAGTCGACTGCCAATCTCATAGTCGAATATTTGCATATGAAGCGTGGATCATTCCATTCAAACCATGGGGGTGCTCAATGTCTAATTTTACATTATTTTCCTGTTTCCTGTAAAAATAGTGTCTCATTTAGCCTATTTTTTATATAAATATAAACTTATTTAATGTAATTCTGAGAACAGCTCTTGAAGTGTTGAATCTCCTTAAAGTGGTAATTAAATCTCCCCTGGTAATTAATGGTGGACTCTCCCATTCAGCGGGAGCTGTGGAGCAGAGCGGGCCTTTAAAGCTTTCAACGTTCATGGTAGCTCAAAATGTCAGGAAATAAAACTTCAGTTGATCCTAAAAAATAGTAATGAAGATGAGGAGCAGCTTCATGAAGAGGGCTGTGAGATCAAGGATTACCGGACCACACAAAAACTGTACGGGGCCAAATGAACGAGCAGGAATACTCAAAGCTGCGCAAAGCCTCAAAAACAATCCACAGCATCCCACTCACCTCCACGCCATCAGAGAGGATATTCTCAAAGACAGGATTTACAGTCAACAAAGCAAGGAGCGCACTTCTGCCCGTACACACGATGGTTTTCATCGCGTACAATTTGAAAAGACTCAAGCGGACAAAGACGCAATGAAAGACTGTTTTAAAAGGTTCTGTTAAGATATTTAAAAACCCTTTAGCTGGTTCAGGTTTGATTTTGAACATTATACAAATGTTTAGCCTTAAGTTGGACAAACTACCCTCCGCAGTGCTGCTCTCTGCTGTGTGAACACTGTTTAAATATCTCCTGATTCCTTATTCTATAACGGCGCGTTGTTCGATGTTTAACGGATGGTGGCCTTATTTGAGTTTTCTGTCCTTCCATCACCTCGTTGTTTTTGCAATATAAGAAATCTAAGTTTTATGCTTATAATATTCTGTTGTCCCTTTTACTTTAAGCTATGAGTCTCTTAATTGTAAATGGTTATGCGTAATATTGTCATGCGGTCACCATCATGCAGACTTTGGGTCAATAAGGAAAAACAACAAACATTCGACTATTCGTCGACTATGGGCAAAATCTGATGAATCAGATTCAACTAAGCAAATCCTTAGTCGGTCTCACCCCTACTAAAGACCTCAGGTAATTTGCAATAACTGCAAAGGTTGTCTGTGTTATATTAGTCCCGTCAGCCTTCTAGCTGCAGAGGCAGTGGGCTCATCTCATTCAACAATGTAAAAAAAGTTTTACACAAAAAGGGTGAAATGTTGCAATTTTCAAATCATTTTTCAATCTTTGAGCAGCATCAACAGGTTTAAAGTTGTAGCTTTTCATTAGAACCATCAGGAGTAAATGTTGCAGAGAAAAATGCCTGGGTTGTCATAATTTAATAGTGATAGTATCAGGAGTTGTTCATATACAGACCTGCTCATCCAAAGGAGATCAGCACACAACACACAAACATAATAGATCATTTGTAAATCATAACAGCGCTGTAAGTTACACTGATACCATGCAAAGAGAGGGTGAAAGAAGCATGTGTAAGTCAGACAGTCACTGCACAATAGTAACTAACCACATGAGCAGCTTTGCCCTGCTTTAAGTATTTATGCTTGGCAAACTACCTCCTGGCTATGGCTTCATGACTAATGGCCAGATTAAAGTGGTATAGATCTTCTCATCTAACTCTCAACAAGAAAATGAATAAACATGTTTTTCAAAGTGTTAAACTGTTGCTTTAAGAAAGGGGCCTTTAATCTGACCCTGCACATTTTGACCCCATATTTCTTACACACATTGCACAGAGATATTTTGGGTTCTCTATCTTGCCCAAGGTAAATTGAACATGCAGATTGGAGAGGAGCCTGGGATCAAACAGTAGATCAACCTGTAAGTGGGCAAACTTTTTATCTCCTGAGCCAGAGCTGGCCTGTGCTTCAACAGAGAATACACCTTTAAATACAAGATGCCAGTGTAGGCCACTCTGTCGAACACGCTTACACTGTAATACATTGAGCACAGTCAGATATAAAGATCCTACACCCGACTCACTCATGGTGAAGCTTTAATCCAAAGGGTTTTCACATCTCTGGCTGCAGAAAAATATATATTCCGTTCTATCATGTTGGACTTTGTTTGTATCTCATTTCGAATACAAGGTGGCTTTTTCCTTTTAGCAGCGGAGGGAGAAAATCAATAGGCAGAATAATGATGCTGTTGTCTGTACTGCTTCCACGCCTCTACGTTCACTGTCATCAATTTACAACACAGCCTTTAGAGCTCAACCTCGCTTTTTATTCAGCTGCTCTCTTATTCATTTGTAAAAGCCGCAGGGGCAGGGGGGGTGAAGGAACATATGCGTGTGTGGCATCTGTTTATGTGTTTGTTTGCGTAGTATGAGAAGAGAAAGTAAAGGTAAGGATATGAAGAAGAAACTGTGTATAATTACAGAAGTGTAAGAATAAGGAGGAAGAAAGGAGGTTAGAGAGAGAAGACAGCGAGAGAGATCACGGGCGAAGGTAAAGCTGTTCTAAGGTGAGATTTTTCTGATAGACCTTTTCAGCACACTACACAGCTACAAGCAGGACGGAAAGAGAGGAAGGCTTTGGTTGGAGAGGTTGGCTCGTGGTCCTCGTGCTCGCCAGCCTGCATAATGATGGAAAAAGAGGAAATGTTCTTACTCGGAGCAGAAGATAAAAGGATTTGTAAGGGTATGTAAGTACAGAAGAGGAGTCGAGAGAGCGATCAATAATTAATTTACTTTCAACAGTCAAGGGCAATTAACACGCTTTTTTGCCCATTACCCGCCTAAAAGGGCCGACTCTTTGGCTCTAGCCCCCTAATCTCACTGACCATTGTCACAATCGAGGATTACACAGCTAACAAATCGATGCACACACACACACACACTCACATAGATACAGAAAACACACCCGATCCCCGACACACTGGAGACTTGGATTAGAGGCAGTTTTGTATAGATACAAATGTCGAACATGCCGGATTTTGTTGCATTAACCTCCGTCCTGAAAAATAGGACGGCTGAGTGATTCACTATTTGTTTTACTAACAACACTGTGTCTCTGTTATCCATCACAGAAATGCAACTGCATAAAAAAAAATGTAATGGCATACCAATACCTGCTGTGGCCTGAATATTTAGAGCAGAACACACACTCTCTGTGGTGTGTGACAGTTTGTATCCCAATGCAAACACATATTTTTCTGGGACATTTGTTCCACTGGCTGCAGGGTAGGTTATTGTCTGAGAGACTTCTCTGTGCAAAAAGAGGTTAGAGGTTTGTCCCCTTCACTTGTCAGTGTCCAGGAGAATAAATCTTGGTTGTCTTTATAAAATGATCAGAGGCACCCAGAAGATATTTGATTCTGTTTCCTCCTTTGTTTCTTTGGCTCTCTTTACGTTACCACCTCAACACCTTAGAGCCCGGTTGATGTGACATTTTCGGGACCAATATTTGTTTTACAGTAGCTGTGCTCAAAAACTCAATACACTTTATATTGTTTTACAGTCCTTGCCAATACATGCATCAATGCACGTTACAGTGCTGCCAAGGCTGCAGATGCTTTGATGGCAGTTTTGAAACAAGCATCACCTACAGTGCACAATAAAGGCAACAGGTGCTAGTAGGAGCCAAACCCTTATGCAGCACCAAGCGGCAACCACCGGTTTTGAGGAGTGAAGTCGATGCAGAAGTGTTAAAAACTGCAGTCCCTTGAGTGTTCACTTGAGGCTGGCAGAGAAAACACACAAAGGCCCATCTTAAAGCAGAAAAATACACGTTCATAAAATAGTTTTGGTCGCAAAAGCTACTTTTTTATATAATTAATTCATTTTGTAGATACAAGGTTACAAGTCTTGCTATTTTAGGTGCACAGCTAACTAGACTGGCAGGCCGGCACACTGTAAATATCAGCGATGATGATAAAGGCCCACCTCAACTCTGCCTCTTTGCTTCTTTCTAGGTCTACCAAAAATTAGAGCGAGTCAGAAATCACAATATACTGTATGCAGATATAAACTCTGCATCAGAAACCAACAGGTGACGTCACTGAACTGTTATATACAGTCGAAAAAGAAACTATTAGTGTACGCTGTAAATCTGGAAGCAATGATGTGGGAGCATTTGTACCAACAAACCCACATCTACCCATGACAAGATATAATTCCACTGAAGCTTTCAACTCACCATTTCCCTCATCTTATGAATGGATGCAGAAGGTCATTAAAGCGATTTATTTATAAAGACTTGTGCACATACAGTGTTGTTTATAACGAAGGCCTCAGGCAGCTTAATTAGTCTGAACCACAGTATGCAATCCCCACAGGTCAGTTCATGACAGAAACTGCAGCGTGTTAGTTGTATGCAGATGTACAGCAAAAACATAGGACATACTATATGTTCATATCATCCGCCTGAGAGAACAACAACCATCCCCGATCGATGTAGTGGATGTCTCCCCTTGATCTCTAATCCTCCTGAACCTGTCATGAGGACAGTGTACACACATGCTCTGTAAAACACTCAGGGAAAGACATACGCTCACATCAAAACTCAACATGCCTTGACTGAAGAGCAGCCTTTCATACTCGATGTTAGTGCACTCTCCTGTTGCTGCTTTAAGTTTGTAAAACTATTTCCCTCATTTTATGAATGGGCTCAGAAGATCATTA
Organism: Notolabrus celidotus; assembly: GCF_009762535.1. Classification (NCBI taxonomy): domain Eukaryota; kingdom Metazoa; phylum Chordata; class Actinopteri; order Labriformes; family Labridae; genus Notolabrus; species Notolabrus celidotus. The sequence goes on from NC_048279.1 coordinate 28,863,816, forward strand.
AATCACTTTATTTAGAAAGACTTGTGCACATACAGGGTTGTTTATAACAGTGGATAAGTCTATTTAAGGCTATAATTAACACCTGATGCAGGTTATTAAAATAGTTAGAAATAATGCAATGCTTCTCACTGCTCGACATATGCAATTAAATGTTAAGTAAACACCAAGCCTGTAATTATTCAGATAAAGTCCTTTTCATTTCTTGATTGCACTCTAAGTTTAACGATCCCTTCGCCTTTGCTGTTATTCTCTTCATAGTTGTTGAAGTGAAACCTGTGTGGTCATAATGCAAAATCAATGTGTGTCACGATGCGTATCGTCTCATAGCCTCTGTACCATGATGTTACGCATTGTATCATGAGGTTGGGGGAAATGCCCAATTTTCCAGAAGAAAAATTTCCAGATTAGATTTCTAGATATTATGGATTTTTTTTATCTGGATGGAATTTTGCAGTTGCAACATGGCTGGTGTAGGTGGAGAGAGCCAGCTACAGCTAATGAGGTAGCATCAAGAAGCTTCAAGATGACAGAGTGGGGATCTCAACATGGCAGTTTATTATACACACAGTCAACCTTATAATACCAGGTCTCGATGGCGCTATATCCATATATCATACATGACAAGTAGAAATAGGCACAGTTTACACCAACTCGTCATTACATGACTGTCCTCTCTTGGTTGGAACATAACAAAAACTGCGGCCTCAGAGAGTAGGAACTTGTCTGTAGTGTGAAACCAAAACAGAAAAGTGGCACCACCTGGTGGTGCTGACTGGTACTGCAGCAGTATTACAGCAACTACTGTAGATTCTGACTGTTACACTGTACAGAAGTCAGTTTTGCAAAAGTAATGAAAAGGCTGCTATCTGGCAAAATAACTTTATTTAGGAGTATTTGATATCATTGTATGTTGCCAGCGTTATTATCTGCAGAGCTGTAACGCTCTGCTACTTGTGCGGCAGGTAGTGCTGAGACCATAACATCAGGGTGCTCCCTGCTGGACAAACAAAATGTACCATCAACACATCCAAAGCATTATTTACTGCAGTGCATGTTCTGTAAAATGATGTTCTCTCATCCCACAATAAAGGAAAACAAATGCCAATACAGGATTTTCTGTGACAGGCCCATACAATACAAATAATACCAGCTGACTTACACATCAGTCATTCTGCTTCGTATAACTAGGTCTTATAGTAATGACACTTCATAGTTCAGTAGTGTCCTAAATTTTGAAGTATAGGTCTATAATCATGAGCTCTTGCAGCCAGTGAATGATTTCTCAGATAGAAATCTCCACTCCACTCACCCCGCTGTGTTCATCAGCATTTCTCATATGGAATAAGTTACCAGGGAAACACCGTTAACGCATGATGAGCTGACCTCAGAGTCAAGATCAGACTGTGCAGAAGAGGCACATTTCTGCAGCTCATTCTGTCCCAGTATTACCTAATGCAAATGTGTCACACATTTTTAATCAATGATTTTAAGTTGATCAGGAAACACAGTTTGTCCATGAGGGCCTGCTCAAGCATGGGTGACAGTCACAGCTTTTTATTTAACATAGACTGAATTGTAAAGCTGCAGAAGCAGTGACTGGTTCTGAAGTGACAGGAGGAGAAGCTCATTTAACTAAATAACAGAAAGAGGATTTTTTCCCCCACCCAAACTCAAAATGTTTACTAAAACTGACGAAGGGGAATGAGTGCTTTTTTGAAGCAACTTACTCACCATGTTGCCCACATGGCCTTTTCACCTGACGGGTCAGAGCACAGATCTGCCAGAGGGTCACTGTCTTGCTGAAGGACAAATCAGCATGGATGGAAGCACTGCTCAGAATATGGAAGAATCTCTGTTTATTTTGCTGCACAATGAAGACCAGAGGTTGTTTGTTTTCTGACTATGTTTTACATGTTTTCCCTCAGAGACTACTCACATTTTGTTACCGTTAATTAAAGGCTGCTGTACGAAGGCAGGCTCCTCATCACTGGTGCCTCTGTTTTTTTTAAGCAGGCAAGCCAAAACTGTCATTAATTCACTCTGTTCAGACAACGGAGGGAACGAAAGCGACGGAAACCATTTCGTGGATATTGAGGGGAAAATTTTGACGGACTGTCAAGTTTTTAATAAAAAGCAAAAGGAAAGTATATTTCTAGTACCAGTGTAGTTATACCCACACAAAAAAACAAGACAATGAGCATGAAGCTGTTATCCAATGCTTGATATCACTGTAACCAGGTCAGATTCTCACAACAGGCAGTCCAAAAAAGCAAGTTTTTCCTTGTTTTATACTTTCCTCAGTAGGTTCCAAATCAGCCATTCAAAGGGACAACATTTTTTATTTGCAGAATGCTACACATGTACCAGACAAGACTAACTGCTTTGTCCACAGGGGTCGCCAAAATCAACACATCCTAATAGTCCTTCACAGCTCCCTTCAAATCAATTGTGGTCCTCTCAAAATGATTCTTTTTTTTTTAAACTACAACTATTTATTGGCTGGTTGGCAGCTTGACTAAAATTTAAACCATTTTAACTAATATATTTGATTCATTTATTTAATCATCTAATTATTTATTTTCCAAAAAATACTGTTTTTCAGGGCCTTCCTTTGGTAGATGAAAATATTGTATAGCTTAGCTTCCCCTCACCATGCACATTTGTCAGTATAAACTAATTAACATCACACACGTCCTTTGCGAACAAAGTCCTGCGTCTTTACAATTGTTTGGGATTATTGTCTGAAAAAAAATACAAAATTTCTACTTCAGTGTGCAACATCAATACTGAGAAACCATCAAACTGATGGGAGCAATCAAAAGTGACACTGCAACATGTGACCATCAAAATATTTAATGTGTGGGTGGCCCACTGTTGGTGGAGGTCAAGCCGAGGTATGACTCATCATCATTTCTTGTCTTTATTTTAGTAGTCGTGACGTTTGTTGTAGATTTATTGTCCGCCTTACATTTGCATAGTTATTTTACACAAATTGGTCATGCATTCGTAGCAGTGCTGAAGGGTATGCATTGTTAGTATTTAACCTTACTGTGCCCCCTGTCATGACATGACCCCAGTTCAGGAAACACTGCCTTAAGCCAAAAATGTCCAGATCTTAAGACAGTTCTCTTGTCTTCCTGCCTTGTAAGAAAATAATAGGAAAACTGAATTGATCTCAGACTCCTGCCCTATGTGTTCTTATATTTCTGTATTCTTTCTGGTTCTTTTCTTTGCAGTACATTAAATCTTTAACAAAAAAGAAAGTAAAGATAAATGAATTTTATCCACAGATTATGAGCAATGGAAATACTTTGGCCCTATATATAAAAACACACAATGTACCTAGTGGTCTTGGACTGTGGTCACACTTAAGCCTCTATCTGGAGGAGTTATTATTTTAACCTTGTAGTGCTCTTTTTCTAACTGTGCAGTTCATCCCCCTGTTGGACAGGAAGGAAACAGACTCCATTTGTGCGTCTTTGTGACACACTAAATGTACTGTGACCAAGCGTTGGTATGTCACATCCTGGTATGAGAACGAGTAGAACAACACAAAAGGACTTGAAGACGGACTCGATGAAGACGCTGTTTATGTGCTTTGTTTAGCCTCGATCCATAAAGGCTTGACCCTGAGCTGCTTCTGCACTGCTGACGTGATGAAAGCTGACTCATAGTATTTTTTACTTTGCACTTCACAAGTATAAGATTTTTTTTTCCTTTTGTCATCTTGGTTGGAGCATGATGTTTTTCTGCAGCCTGCTGATTATGATGCTGCTTTCGAGACCAGCTAGACAACACATATTTTAAACCGATGCAGCCGCCTGAGCAAGCAGGAGTGCATAAAAAATAAGTCAGTCTTCAACCAAAAATACAGCTGGAATGTCATATATGAATATAAATATATACACAGAAACAAATATTCAAGAATTGCATAGCTATGATGAACAACATAGAGGGCTAAAGGTTCATAATATTGCTTCTCTCATTGATTTGCTATTTATTGTTCAGTTTCTTGTTTATAGGGGAGATCAGGGAGCATGCGCGGCGTGAGAGGTCGGAAGGGCTGAGAGCTCCTGACGGCGTGTCAAGCGCGGTGGATTTAAACTCGCTAAAAAAGTTCCATTTAAATTTACTGGATGAAGTCCCATAACAAAGAGCAGCCAAGGATCACTTAGGTGACAACTACCTGATTTAAAGACATCTACAACCACACATAGCTGATGCTCACGAGACAGCAAAACAAAATGCCAACTTCAGGGGGAGGATCCAGTTACAACGCCAGGTTCGACGAACTGGAATCGAAATTGGACAAAATACTGGAACTCAATGCCTCTACGAACACACTGCTGAACTCTGTTGTTCAGCGAATGGATGCCTTCGATGGAAGAATGGAAAATCTAGTAGGTGAAATGCACGATCAAGGAGTGAAGTTAGACACACAGGAAAACCGAGTCTCCAAATTAGAAAGGAAAATGCAGCTGGCCACTGATTACATTGATCAACTTGAAAACCGGCACCGCCAGAACAATTTAAGACTCCTGAACGTACCGGAGAGGGAAGAAAGGGATTTGCCAATGATTACCTTTTTAGTTAAAACTTTAAAGGAGAAATGGAGCCTAACACTCAAGGAAGAGGATTTTGAAAGAGCGCATCGCGTGGGGCCAATTAAGGACAACGCAAAACACCCCCGCGCCATCATCTTCAAGCTCCATCATTTTCAGAAGAAACTGCAGATCTTGAAACAGGCCAAGGGGAGACAAGATGGGAGCAACTTCAGAGTGGTTACGGATATGTCCGCTCAGACCCGCGCAAGGAGAGCTGAGTTCTGGCCCTTAAGAGAACAACTACACCGGCTGAATGTAAAGACATTTCTGCGGCACCCGGCAACACTGTGCGTGGAGGACGGAGGGACAGTGATGAGCTTCGGATCCTTTGAGGAGGCCAAAGTGGAGTTACAACAAAAATACCCCTCTATTATCAAAAATAATCCATAATGGGATCCCAAGGTCTGAGGCAAGACATCTGTGGTCGGTAAGGAATGTATTATTTCTTTTTAACTGGTAAGCCACGCCAGGTTAAAGAGCGGATGGGCATTCATTAGTGAAGCTGGCCATGAAGTAATTGTACCCAAGCCAGAATTAAATGAACTGATAAGGACAAATGACAATAGTTCTAAACAATGGACTTGATATCACAATATCCTTGATGAACAGAGAACTATGGACTGAGTTAATTGCAGCGTACGTCCACACGTTACTGAGTTAAACTGAGAGCGGAACTTTGATGCCGTTTTGGTATCTTCTCTCCCCTTACCGAATTTTGTCTGGAGCTGACAGCAAAGTGTCTGTGGATTGGAACTTTATTTCACTCATCCTCTCTCTCTCTCTCTCTCTCTCTCTCTCTCTCTCTCTCTCTCTCTCTCTCTCTCTCATTTTATTTATTTTTTCTATTTCTTTCTCATCTTATCAATATTTTTTACTTTTTTTATTTCTTGTTTATGTATTCGTGTGTGTATGTGTGTGTACATATGGGTATATACATATACAAGCGTGTGTGGGTGTGTGTGTGTATATATATATGTATATGTATATGTATATATATATATATATATATATATATATATATATATATGTGTATGTGTATATATATATATATATATATGTATATATTTTAATTTCTGTGGGAATTGTAGTCTTTTCTATTTTTTTATTTAATTATCCTATCTAACCAATTTATTGATTCATTTATTTAGTAAAATTGATGTCCTCAAACAAAAGGGACTTATTTTCTTTCACTCTGCTCATTTTATGTGTCCCTGTAAAACGAGTACTGTATAAAAGTGCATAAATAGATACATTTGAGTTATTTGTGTAAATATGTGGGACTGAAATCTAAGTTCTCGGTTAGTTATAATATAGGGTAGGATGTGATGAGTATGTGTGGGTGTTGAGATGGTGTTGACATCTACATGGAGGGAGATGAGAGTTTGCAGGTATTTCAGAGAGAAAGCGGGTCTGAGTTGGTGTGGGAGAGCGCAGTAGGATGTATTGGACCATCGCTGACATGCCAAAATAGAGCAGGGTTTAGGGGTTTATAGCTCTAGCAAAGCATGTCTCTCAAAAAAGAGTTTAGGGATACACGTAAGGGGTTATGGTGTTTGGTGTTGGTGATATGTTTGTGTGCTTGTGTATGTATGGATGTGCATCTGCGTGTGCTTCAGCTTTAGGGGGCTTCCTTATGACAAATTGATACGATATTCAACTACCTGGTGCTTTTGTGGCTTTACTGCTAATAAAATGTCGACCCCAACGTAGAATATGGCTCTTAATAATCCAATACAAACTCTTCCGATAACTGTCCAGGTTGCAACTTGGAATGTGAATGGACTACAAGAAGGCACAAAAAAACATAAAGTCTTATATCATTTAGGAAAATTGTCCTCTGACATTGTTTTTTTGCAAGAACTTCATTTTGAAACAGGACAAATAGAATACCTTAAAAGGCAATGGGTGGGGGAGGCCTTTGAAGCAGCATTGAATTCCAGGAGTAGGGGGGTGGGGATATTAATTAATAAGAGGATACCATTTAAGTTGGTCTCCAAACATGCAGATGTCTATGGTAGATACCTAGTGGTCAAATGTGAACTGTTCGGAGAAATCTACACCCTTGTAAACATTTACAAACCACCTATTTCAGATATGTCATTTTTAAGCAAAATTCAAAATGTGCTGGACAGCTCTCCTTCAGGAGTGATTATACTAGGGGGAGACCTGAATAATATTTTCAGCTCTCATGATAGCACAACTAAGAGCAGGAAAATCAACCCACCAAAAAAACTCTTGAATTTTCTCTCAGTAAACGAACTACAAGATATATGGAGAATCTTACATCCCAATACAATAGACTATACATACTTCTCACACTCTCAAAAAAGCTATAGTCGAATAGATTACATATTTATATCAAAGTCAGCTCTGGATAGGGTAATATCGAGCAAAATCAATGAAATTATCATATCTGATCATGCCATTGTTACATGTACTATATCCCCAAAACAAAACACAACATCTCATAGGATATGGAGAATGAATAGGACATTTATAATGGATAATGAATTTTTGAAGTATATTAAGATGCATATCGACTTATTTATTCAAACTAATGTAAAAGATGGGGACGCTCAGGACAGGCCTGCAATAGATGTAATATGGGATGCCTTCAAGGCATATATAAGAGGGATAATGTTAGGATTTGCAGCAAAAAGGAAAGCAAATTTGAACAATGAAATCGATAAACTGAGGGAACATATAAAGATCTTAGAGAAAAAACAGAAGACACAAGTCAACAACAGGACTGCGACTCAGTTACAGGACTTAAAGCTGAAACTCGATAGCTTGTTATCCAAGAAAGCCAATGATTTTAGACACAACTGTAACAAACTCAACTATATTTCTGCTAATAAATCAGGTAAACAGTTAACATCTCTAGTTAAAAAAGTATTGAAAAGACAACCTATATCATTAAAAAACAAAACATCAGATTCTATCTGCAGAAATAATCAGATCATTAACAGAGAATTTAAATCCTTTTATCAGGACTTATACACAACTGAAATAAAAGAACAGGACCCTCTTCCCTTTCTAAAATCAATTAATTTGAAGTGTTTATCAGAGGAACAAAAGAGGAACTCAATAAAGAATTGACTTGGGCAGAGATTAAAGATGCTATTAAAACTTCCCCCTTAAAAAAAGCTCCAGGACCGGACGGCCTTCCAGTTGAATTTTATTCAACATTTTGGTCAAGTATAGACTCTCTGTTTATGGATATGGTAAACTCTGCCCAAACTAACCAAACACTCCCACAAACAATGCACTCTGCAATAATCTCAGTAATACCAAAACCTGGCAGAGAATGTGATACGCCTTCTGATTTCAGACCTATTAGCTTAATTAATTGTGATAAAAAAATTATTACCAAAGCTTTAAACAACAGACTAGCCCAGGTATTACCAGATGTTATCCATCATGATCAAACAGGTTTCATAAAAAACAGAGACTTAAAAACTAATGTCAGAACATGTATATCTTTGATACAGTATGCAAAAAAATTTAAGAAGGATCTAACACTAATGGCGATCGATGCAGAGAAAGCTTTCGACCGACTTGAACTGGATTATTTGTTTAAAGTACTAGAGGTGTACAACTTCCCCTTAAGATTTATTAATATGGTCAAAACAATTTACAAGTCTCCAAAGGCACAAGTATATACAAATGGAATTATTTCAGAGCCCTTTTCCTTAAGTAGAGGCACAGCTCAAGGATGCCCCCTCTCACCTTCTTTGTTTGCATTGGCAATAGAACCTTTAGCTCAAAAAATACGACAAACTGAACCAATAACTGGCATTACAATTGGTACAAAGGAGTATAAGCTTAATTTATTTGCAGATGATTTATTACTTTACTTAAGCAATGTTCACAGCTCTATCCCATATGTTATTGAAATCACGAAGGACTTCTCAAAGATATCAGGATATAAAATGAATGTAGGGAAAACAGAAGTTATGGTTCTAGATCACAACACAAAAGATTTGGGAAAGCTAAAGCAATTTAAAGTACAAACAAGGAATATTAAATATCTTGGTTGTTATATTAGTGCAGACAAGCTCCAGCTATACAAGGACAATTACCTCCCATTAGTTAAAGACCTGAAAAAAGACTTGGACAGGTGGTGTGATTTGAAGATAAATTTAATAGGTAGAATACATCTCTTTAAGATGATGTGGTTACCAAAATTTCTGTTCGTATTTCAGACATTACCTATTTCTCCTCCAAAAATTTTTTTCAAAGAAGTGAACTCTCTCCTGTCATCCTTTATTTGGGCTAAGAAAGCTTGCCGACTGAAGAGAAAAATATTGCACTACCCAAAAGAAGAAGGAGGCCTTGGTCTACCCGACTTAGAACTGTAGCATAGTGCAGCTCAGATGTTTTATATTGATCAGGTAATAAACCACAAAAACAAGGAGCCTTGGATACATATAGAAAATCAACAGTTACAGCCCAACAACTTACTTTTAGCTCTTTTTTCCAATCACAAAATGAAAACAGTAAATTTTGTAATTAACAGTACCATAAATGCTTGGAAAAAAATAAAAAAGAGAATAGGGGAAGAAATAGGAGTCCCGAAACACATTAAAATTTGGAATAACCCATTCATAACTATTCAAAACTCCCAGCTCCATTGGGAGACATGGATTAACTGTGGAATTCAGAATTTATCAGACATTATAAACCAAAATTGTGTTCTTTCCTTTCAAGAATTGAAGTCTAAATATCAACTAATAGACACTCAATTTTTTAAGTATTTACAATTGAAAAACTGGATAACAGGAAACCTCAACCTTGAAAATGGAATATCAACAGAATTAGAGGAAATTTTAAACAAAAAAAATAAAAAGAAAAGACTAGTAGGTGCTGTGTATAATATTCTTATCAGGGCCAAAAGCAACGAAGAACTGTTACAAAAGTTATATGATAAGTGGAATGAGGATCTCAACACTGTAGATGCAAAAACAAAATGGAAGGATTGCTTAAAACTAACATATAACATAAGCACTAATGAAAATCTGCGCCTAATCCAGTATAAGTTAATGACAAGAATGTATTATAGTAGAGATAAAATTCATAAATTTGACCCCAGCTGCTCAGATAGATGTTTAAAATGTAACTTCCACAGCGACTCCCTGATACATGCTTTTTGGTATTGTGCCAAAATTAGGAAAACTTGGAATGATATTGAAATATGGATGTCTAATATATATGATTACAAAGTTGAGTTCTCACCCGTTGTTTGTATTTTCCAAAACTGTGACAAAATGAGACACCCGTCTGGATGTCACATTCTGTTTTCATCATTAGTTTTTAAGAAACTTATTTAGAAAAATTGGAAAAATAAGGAAGCACCTACGCTTCAAATGTGGAAAACACTCATGAAATATTATTTGAGTATTGAAAGGACAATATCGGAGGACAGCAATAAAGGAAAACTATTTGACAGTATATGGAGCAAGATTTATGAAGCTCTGTAGACGAGAGAAGCCACAAAGTCACCTGAGTACCATAAACATTAAGGAACCCCCCTCAGACTTGTTGTATTAGCGCACGTGTGTGCGTGTGTGTGTGTGTGTGTGTATGTGTGTGGGTGTGGGTGTGGGTGTGGGTGTGTGTGTGTGTGTGGGTGTGTGGGTGGGTGTGTGGGTGGGTGTGAGGGTGGGTGGATGTGGGTGTTGGTATTAGTGTTGGTGTGAGTCTATATGTCGGTGAAGGTGTATGGTGGACAAGTGTAAACATGTCAGAGTGGGTGTAAGGGATACCCACTACCTGTGAGATCAAATTAATATAACTGTAATGTGAATGAACAACACAGAATCTATGAAATGAAATTTGATTTCTTTGTTTTGTTTCTGTCTTTTGCTTGTTTGTTGTGTTTTTATTTGTATTTTATTTTTTATTATTTGGAATCAAGACGACTAATTATTTGAATCACAGGATGTACTGATGTATTTGGACCTGTACACTCAATAAAATAAAATTATATAAAAAAAAAAAAAAAAAAGTTTCTTGTTTATACCAAGTTTTCAGTTTTGTTACTAATCATTTATTATTATAATTATTAAATAAAAGTTACAGACACAAACACTGACATGCATCTTTTCTTTGCATCTGTGAAAACAGTTTACAAGCAGAAGCAGCCGCCTGTAGTTAAAATAGATCAAACTCAGAGGACTGCCATCGAGGACAGGCATACTGTACTCTCCCACAACAACTCAGTGAACTGCAAAACAAATCAGTTTACAGTGGTTGATCATTTCATTAAGCACTGACATTTTGCAAGCACTGATACACATATTCCAGTTTTTTGGTTTGGTACAGGGTGGAGGCAGCGTACCAAAGCTGAAGCCAGTTTTTGGATTACAGGCATATGTATGCAGTCTGTTCACAGAGGAGGCTGAGAGATGTGCGTGGGAACATGACAAATTCTAACCTATTTAACACCTTAGGTTTACTTGTGATACCAAACTAGTCTGCATTTATGATCAAAAGTGTTCTGTACTGGTTCACAGTCTGAAGCGGTAAGTAGTGAATCACAAACTCAATAAATACCGAAGTCAAAACCTGTCACTCTCAGCTTATATCAGTCCATCAAATTCCATGGAGTCTCCTAAGTCATGACTTCCTTTGAAACTGGAAGACACTAAGAGTGCACAAAAATCTACAAGGGCAAATTGTTGGGTTGCAAATCTGCAAGTGCAACTGCAAAGCCTGGATTTATTCCAATGCCAAAAAATATGTGACACAACATTGTGCCTTACTGTACAACCATCATCTCAGCAGTGCATTTTAAAACACTTCTAAACTGTATATATTGAAAAAACTAAACGTATATTTGTGAAAAGCAAACAACACTTCATTGTGTGCATTAGAATGCATATCAAAGGCTTAGACTTGTGCATAGGTGAGCAGCACCTGGCACCAATGCAAGATAGTAAAAGCAGGCATTCATCATAGTCAGCAGTAATGTCAGCAGCAAACAGACAAAGCAAATGCAAGACGCTCTAAAGCAAGCAACAGCACCAAACACTGCAGAGTTGACAACAAAATGAATTATCACTAGTTTAACAGAATGCCTACGACAGGCATACAATGTAATTAGTGATAATTCAAGGAAGAGGAGTCCTAGCCAGCCAAATTTAGTGACCAGCCAGCCAACTCAATTAAAAATCTGGTGTGAGAGCCATAACACGTGAAAACATTACAGAGCTGTGTCTATTTATGCTGCTTTTATTTGGTGGCCTTTTTATTGTTCTAATCAAATCAGTTCAGGGTTTCAGAGCTCAGCATCCTTGGCACAAAGAAACCCTTCAGTGTCAGTTCTCAGTGCTCCAATTGTTGGAACAATGCTGCACTCGTCAATGTTGTGCCTTTATTACCAACCGATCAGAATCAAGAAGGGGCAGGACTTCTGATACAGAGGTCCATGTGGAGGAGAAACTAACCACACTTGTTTTTTCAATGTACAATTTTGAGGTTTATAGCTGCTTCTGCTGCTGCTGCTAAAGACATTTTTTGCACCAAAAGCGGCAACCTCCAGTCTCAAAATATGAAGCCCACATACACAAAAGACGATCTTTACAGCATATATAAACATGTTAACAGCCTGGTTCAAAAAGCTACTTCGATCTGAAGAGCTAATTTCTCTATCGGCACACACTGTACACTGTAACTATTACAAGTTTTGCCCATTTAAGGACATCACTGACTTGATTGACAGGCGGGAACACTGTAGCTGTTGGCTAGGAGGCTCAAAGCCCGCCTCTTTACCTCACACTAACTCTACAGCAGTTAGGTTGGGTTCAGCATTTCCAATATGGCTCCCGCCGACGATTGGCTTCAAAACAGCGCTCTGGAACAAATAGGTGACGTCACGGATACTACGTCCAGTATTTATACAGTCTATGCTCACTACATGTAAAAAACACTGCTGGTGACAGCTGACAAACATAGTAGCCTTTTTGATGTTGGCGCCATTATTCATGCCTGTGGATCCACCTTTCTAATGCTGCCTCCAAATGGAACTCATTAAGTCATGATGTCTTGTACAGGAAAGGCTTGCTGTTTAAGTGGTAACTGAATGGGACCATGTTATCGATGTGACAGATAACAGTTTGGGAAAGATGAGGCGACTGGAAATGCAATGGTAACATTACATCTGCATGAACAAAGGAAGCAGATGAACAGTAATGACTAAATGTAAATATAAGTGGATTCCATGGATTGCCCATTTTTGAAAACGTCATCAGGCTAGTCACAAAGCTTTCAGAATAATTTGACGTACAAATTCATGATCGTTGTGAATACTACAAGAGGGGTGGTGTTCATTTGGTCTTTTCTTGGGGACACGGTAGAGACAACCCCAGTTGAAGGCACCAGATCACAAAACACATGTGGAAAAGGGCTAGGTTTCCCATGTTTTGCATCCATGCAATGTACAGATACATGTTCAATGTAAACTTTCTAAGGAATCCATTTTCTGCTCACTCGTTGTAACTGTGAGGATTTATTCAGCTGTGTAACCTTCACATGGTCTTTTAGATTCCTTGAATGGACTCACAGGATGAACTTTGCAACTTGATGTAAAAGAAAGTGTTTCTGAAGAACTGCCATAAAAAAAAAGATATGGTTGTCCTTGACTGTGGTTTCTTGTTTTAAAGAGGTTTCATACAAAGTTGCTTGTGTATTAGAAGTTTCCAGGTCTGGTCCAAAGTCTAATGGGCTCCTCCTTGGCACAAACAACCTTCCACCAAGCGTCATGAAAATCAGGGCAGTAGTTTTTCCATAATCCTGCTGACAAAGAGACAAACAAACAGTACAGAAAACATAACCCCCTAGGCGTGGTATGAGTGTAACATTGATAAGCACTTGAATGCATTAGACATGGACAATACTGAAAGCAGCACCAGAAGTTGAGCTTGTTTGTGCAGTAAAATGCCTTCTGCATACTTGAACATGGCTCTGTTTGAAGCAATTATGAGTGTAAATATGAGCTTCAATTCCCAGTGTTGGCTGCTTTTAGCCCTGCAGCCTTTTCCATTTTCAATGAGTGAAGAAAAGTTCAATTTATTTGCAAAGCTTTCTCCGTCAAACAAGTTTGTGACAAAGTGGTTTACAGAACAAAGCGCGATCATTACAGGTTAAAACAGGACACAAACACGGGAAGAAGAAGCAAACACAAAATGTAGCTCAGGCTTTTAGGCACTGTTTCAAATGATCTGTTTTTATACTGGAATCAGTTCGCAGTCATATCTAAAAGACACATCCTATTACTTATGCATAAATTCTGTTTTGGTACAGTAACTATTCTTATCCCAAATATTTTCACTGTGCCATGTCTCCTTTGAGTTTGACTAAAATGTAGGTCTCCAGGAAAAGATGCTGGGGTTCTTTCAGTTTTTATTTTACATAACAATACTGTGTGCTATTGCCAACCAGTCACAAGCATCAAAATATGACTTGTCGTAAATCAAGAATATTTAAAAACTTCCTTAGACCAAGTTTGAGAACTCTGCTTATATTTCAGATTTGAAATGTAACAGGTCAAAGGTCAGCAGATGTCGGAACACAGATGTTATAGATATTAGATGGTCCAGGAGAGTTAGATACAGGGCACCATATGAAATGTTATGGTTGATTACTATCCACCAGTCTTGTAACTGTATCATTCTTTATCTTGTGTGAACAATGCATTATCCTAAGTGCACAAGATACTACCATGTACTCTCTCTCTACTTTGTGAGCTAAACAGGACATACATATTCACTTTTGGCTCCATAACCCGGTTTATTCTGATAACAGCAAGGCATACTAGGTCCAGCACAGCCACCTTTGTAGTAGTAATAAACTCGAGAAAATGTGAGAACACAGAAAGCAATAATGATTCCACGACTCTCCCCGGTATCTCCATCTTTTGCAGAGAAAATCATCAGCTTGCAGAGAGAATCATCGGCTCTGACCTCCCCTCCATGGACACACATCTCACACAGAGCTGCAAGAGTAAAGTGCAGAGCATCCTCAGAGACAAACATCACCCAGATCATGTTCTGTCCAAATGGAAGGACTCAGGCTATACAACCTGAGACACCACGGGCCAGTGAAGAACTCTCCATAACAGCCTCTTCTCTGATGCTATAAGATCATCACAGGACATTAAGGTGGGAGGAAAATACCACACCCCACTCCTCAAAGACTCTATGTACAGTTAACTACCTCACAGTGCAACAACAACATGCAGGAACAACAGTTGACAAAATAGAGCAATAATGTTATAGTGCAGTAATGGCTCTGGGAGATTTCTGAGTGCAATAACACGCGTGTAAATCACATCTCTGTAATCTAGAGGGAAAAAAGCTTCAACAATCAATCTCCTACACAACATTGTATAGTTCGTTTATTGTTGATATAAAAAAAACGTTCTTACGTAGTTTTTTGGTTAGATGTCTATGTGATATTTAAATTAGAGTTAATCCTCTATCTATATACTTAGATATGTATACTCTTTGACTCTATTGATTCCTTGCAGTGTAGAAATACATACATTTTTATTAACAATGTCCATTGTTCTCGAGAACAAGATAAAGTTAAATGTTTGAAATGACCCTCTGTTTTAAAGTATACAAGTGGTATTTACTTGATTCAAATTGAAGTGTTTTCTGTTTATCACTATGGTGCAGGTCTGAAGTATTTACATTTATAAGTTTTACAATACAAATAGTTCCAAGGGCAACTAAGAGTGAAAATGGTAGTAAGCATGTGCTTTAGTGATGGGAAGTTCGGCTCTTTTCAGAGAGCCGGCTTTTTTGTCTCGACTCCCAAAGAAGAGACGACTCTTTCGACTCCCGAACGTCTCTTAATTTAGGATCTTTTGTAGCCGTTTGTTTTACCTTTACTTTGCGAAAAATAATGGTTTGTGTTGAAAACCCTTTTACGTTCGGTGTTTTTAGGAGAAGCCTAATAATTGCCCAATGTTGGGAATTTATTCTGTTACAAAACAATTCTTAACCTAACCCTAGGCTTAGGGTTAGGGTTAGGTTTGTGATTAGGGTTAGGGTTAGGGTTAGGATTAGAGTTAGGGTTAGGGTTAGGGTTAGGGTTATGATTATGGTTAGGGTTAGGGTTATGATTAGGATTAGGGTTAGGATTAGGGTTAGGGTTGTGATTAGGGTTAGGATTAGGGTAAGGGTTAGGGTTAGGGTTGTGATTAGGGTTAGGGTTATGATTAGGGTTAGGGTTAGGGTTATGATTAGGGTTAGGATTAGGGTTAGGGTAAGGGTTAGGGTTAGGGTTGTGATTAGGGTTAGGGTTAGAATTAGGGTTAGGGTTAGGGTTAGGGTTGTGATTAGGGTTAGGGTTGTGATTAGGGTTAGGGTTATGATTAGGGTTAGGGTTGTGATTAGGGTTAGGATTAGGGTTAGGGTTATGATTAGGATAGGGTTAGGGTTAGGGTTAGGATTAGGGTTAGGGTTAGGATTAGATTTAGGGTTAGGGTTAGGATTAGGGTTAGGGTTATGATTAGGGTTATGATTAGGGTTATGATTAGGGTTAGGGTTATGATTAGGGTTATGATTAGGGTTAGGATTAGGGTTATGATTAGGATTACGGTTAGGGTTAGGATTAGGGTTAGGGTTGTGATTAGGGTTAGGGTTGTGATTAGGGTTAGGGTTATGATTAGGGTTAGGGTTGTGATTAGGGTCAGGATTAAGGTTAGGATAGGTTTAGGATTAGGGTTATGATTAGGGTTAGGGTTGTGATTAGGGTTAGGGTTAAGATTAGGATAGGTTTAGGGTTAGGGTTGTGATTAGGGTTAGGTTTAGGGTTAGGACTAGGGTTAGGGTTATGATTAGGGTTAGAATTAGGGTTAGGGTTATGATTAGGGTTAGGATTAGGGTTATGATTAGGGTTATGGTTAGGGTTAGGGTTAGGGTTGTGATTAGGGTTATTGTTAGAATAATTGTCTACTCTGTATATAGGATTATCATACTGTCTAAATCATACTGTTTTAATCATACTGTCTTTCTCATACTGTCTGAAATGTTTTTATAAGGAGAAGTTCATTTGCAGATGAACCCAGTTTGAACTGTTCTGGATAATCATGTTTTGCATAACTGTGCTGTATAATCTACTTCATTTTCCTTGAACGTTTGAGTTTAAGCAGGAGTATCCAAGGACGAGTCAAATGAGGAAGGACAGTGTGCCTAGTGATGGATCACACCTGCGCAACACATACACATATAGTAATGACTGAACAATGTTAGTGTGTGTGTGAGAAGCCTCAAAACCCCTCCCTTTATGCTTACTCGCCACTATTGTAACTAGGGCGTTCCTATTCCAATAAAAAGAAAGGTTTGCAAGAGAAGGATCAGAGTTTAGGGAAGAGTGTAAACCTTCTCTTGCTCTCCTTGCAAGTATCTTACATGCTAACTGAGGTCTCTTGTTTGATTCTTTGTTGATAGATGTGTCTTTGAACCTGACATTTTTTGGGGGCTCGTCCGGGATACCAACATACCTGAAGATTCCGGCGGGCGGGACAGAACTTCAGTGAAAGACCGTGGCCGCGGCAAAAGCAGACCCTTTCCGGGGCTGACTTTCTTCCCCGTCGGCTGGGATCCAAAGGTTGACGGTGTCCCAACAGGAGACATCACTTGGTAAGTAAGTTTAAAGTAAAATGAGTGTAAGGGAGTTGTTCTTGGATTGAGGCGGTAACTAGAGTAAAAAAAGTCGTATACGTGAGTAAACTGTGTTAAGGCGGCGGAGCCTGAGAATTGATCCGTGTAATGAAAACACAGAAACCTTGTGAATCCTAGGCACTGACAAGTAAAAGGACGGCGGTGTCCTGGACGGTGAAGTCCTTAAATTCCGCATAGGGCAGCAGAGTCCTTAAAAATCCGCATAGGACGGCGGAGTCCTGGACGGTGAAGTCCTTAAATTCCGTGTAGGGCGGCGGAGTCCTGGACGGTGAAGTCCTTAAATTCCGTGTAGGGCGGCGGAGTCCTTAAAAGTCTGCAAAGGTCTAGGTAGACTCATTGAAGAGAACAACTCGAAGTGATTGTGTGTGAAAGTGGAGAGGATTGTTCCATTAGGAACGTCTCTCATACCAATCGAGTAAGAAATAAACAGCGAATTTCTGTGGAAGCAAAGGCAAGAATTTTCCACCCTCACCGGGGTCGAAGTGAAAATTACCACAGAAAGATTACCACTGTCTTACTCGTAAAATAAAATCAGCCCATAGGACACCCTAGGTGTCACGGAGCTGAACCAGAACACATTAAAAATGGGAAATTGTTATGGAAAAAAACAAGACTGTCTCGAAGAATTAAAATGTTGCGACTATAAAGTAATGTTAATTAAAAATCCAGAACAGAGAAAACCACTAAAAACATGGGTTAGAAAGTTTGGGTATGACGGTAGTCTGAGCACTGCAAAAGTAGCATTGTTGCAGGAAAAGATGAGGGATGAGGCAAAAGGGAGCCAGAGAAAGTTGAACAAGTGGGGCTATGATCATACCAAGAAATGGTATGAAATAGCAAAGAATAGAGAGGGAGGACAGAGAAGAGCTAAAGAGGAAGCACAGCGTAAAAAGAAAGAGGAAAAAGAAGAGAAAAAGGTGATGTTTCATAGAAAGGAAGATGATGAGACAGGACCGAGAGCACGCAGGCGGAGACAACCAGAACAAGATTCTGATTCTGAGGGTGAAGCATCTGGTAGTAGACAACAACAGGTGTATCCGTCACTCCAAGGATTAGAACCACCACCCCAGTATAGTCCACTCCATACTCCAGCAAAGGGCACTCGCGCAAAAAGCCAAATGCGGGTCGGGTGGTCTAAAACAATAGGACAAATGTTTTCTCCTAAAGCGAGTGCACCCCCACGGGAACAACAAGCTGAGTCGTATCCAATGATCGAAGTAGCTAACCCAGCTGCAGATCCCGATGATGAAAATAGACCCTCGACTATTCTAGTTTTCCGCACATGGACACTAGATGATGTAAAAAAGGAGAACCTGTTGATGAGTTTAGAAACAGATTTGAAAAAGAATTTCGTGTGCATAGCGGTATTCCACACGATCTAGCCCCAGCAGGACCCTACCAGCAACAGTTAAAAAACATGCTGCTAAACAATTTCTTCAAACACATTGTCATAATGGGAAACTGTTGCGGTTGTTATGGTTGTTGTAAATCCTCCGAGGGCCCGGAGGTAACAGGAGATCAGAAGTATATGCTGCATGTAGATGAAAAAGGCAGAAGCAGAAACTGTATCCAAAAGCAGAAGTGATCTGAAAGATGCACCTCTGCAGGAAGGAGAAGTGATATTTGTAGATGGATCATCTAGAAAAAGTGACACAGGGTTGACACAAACAGGATTCTCAGTTGTAACAGCAACGGAAGTTTTAAAAGCAGAACCTCTACCAAGAAACTATTCTGCACAAGCAGCAGAATTAGTGGCTCTCACAGAAGCATGTAGACTAATGAAAGGAAAGAAGGTGACTATCTACACTGACAGCCAATACGCATTCTCCACAGTTCACACATTTGCCCAATATTGGAGAAACAGAGGCATGGTGACGTCAACAGGAAAACCTGTAACACATGCCACACTACTGACAGAACTGCCTTCTGCAGTACAACTCCCATCAGAAGTAGCTATATGCAAGTGTGCAGCACACACGGGAGGGACTGATCCAGTGTCTCTAGGGAATGCATTTGCAGATAAGATAGCAAAGCAGGCAGCGGAAAGAACTCCTACGCTTGCCTTACAAAAACAAGTACAGGAATCCACCTCTGTAGATAGCACAGTACTAAGAGAAATGCAAGAACAAAGTCCACAAAACGAGCACAAAATATGGGAAAATAAAGGAGCAATCAAAAAAGATGGTATATATGTATGACCAGAGAATAAACCGATCCTACCAAAAAACCTCTACAAATGGGCAGCTATATTGAGCCATGGTGTAACACATGTCTCAACAGGAGGGATGGTAGGACAAATACATAACCAATATACTACATACGGATTTAATCTCTACTCAAAAAATTTTTGTAGGGCATGTTTAATATGCGCAAAACATAATGCACAAGGGAATCTTAGACCTAAGAGAGGAAAGTTTCCAGAACCAAAAGGTCCTTTTCACACATTGCATATGGATTTCATTGAGCTAAACCAAAGTGAAGGAAAAAAGTACTGTTTAGTGGTAATCGATGCATTTACCAAATGGGTAGAAGTATTTCCAAGTAAAACACCAGATGCGCTAACAGTAGCTAAAGCACTATGTAAAGACATAATACCAAGATATGGAATACCAGAAGTAATTTACAGTGATAATGGCTCACATTTTGTAAATCAGATCATAAAAAACATAGGTATCATGTTCCAAATAAATCTAAAAAATCACTGTGCATACCATCCTCAAAGTGCAGGATTGGTAGAGAGAGCTAATGGTACCATTAAGAACAGATTGAAAAAGAGTATGGAAGAAACAGGAAGACCATGGACACAATGTTTAGACCTAGTAAAGCTATACATAAATGTGACAAGCACGAATGGTTTAACCCCGTTTGAGAAACTATATGGGAGACCGTATAGATTACCTCAGTTTGGAGAAATATGGGAAACAGATAGTGATAAAACGTTAGCAGATCACATGAGGAAAATGTTTGAGAAACAAAAACAGAACAGTCCTGACGAATCTCCTTCTGCCTCTTTACAGGTTGAAAGTTTAGCGGAACCAGGAGATTGGGTACTGGTGCGTAGTGTTAAGAAAAAGCATTGGCACTCACCTAAGTGGGAGGGACCATACCAAGTTCTTTTGACAACTCCCACTGCTGTCAAAATAGCCGAACGATCCACTTGGATCCATCTAGCACATTGCAAGAAGGTTATTTCGATTGAAAAATCTGACACTGAGTAATTGAGCATAAGTCTGGTAAATAGGGTGTGACTTAGGCGTACAGAGCCTAGGTAGGTCCAAAAGCCAGTGAAGTATTTTAAAGACATTTACTCAGCTTATAAAAAAGATTTCTCACTCGAACGCCTGAATGACACCAGAAGATTGGCAGCAGAATGAGAGAGATCTAAAAGACTCACGAAGAGACATAGTGTATTTTGTTATATTGCTGTGTTTCCTAGCATCAGTTGCCGTAGCCGCAGTAATAGCTATCATCTTGAGGTATTTCCTATAAAAATGATTGATCCACGCCCAAGACCGTGGCATCCGTTTCGGCGTATAGGTTTCTGTGGGTTGAGAGGAACAGTGTGCATTTTAATAGTAGTTACGCTGCTTTTCGTACTGCCACTGCTCTTTCTCTTCCCGCATCCGACTCCAACTAATAGCACTGTCTTTGCAAAATTAATACCGACCCAGAATCACACTCTGTCAAGAGAAAAGAGAAGCACAGACAGTAAGAGATCAGGAAACGAACAGTGTGACAAAGACCAAGCTCACGTCTTTATTCCTACGGTGTGCGTTTTGTCAAATACTAGCACTACGATAGCAATTCCATGGAGTGCTGTTTTAGGAAGTAACGGCGTCCAAGCATCGTCATACGGAACTGGGTATGAATATTACATGACAAATGATCAAAAGAAGTGGCACCGTATAACTTTACCTGTGTTAATTTGACAGGAACAGGACAGCATTTGGGTAATTTGTCTACTAAGAGTTGTACCAGAACAATGATGATGGGAGCGAAATTTGATCCTGTAGCAAGGGCAGACGTGTGGTGGTGGTGTGGAGATGATAAAATCAGGGATAAAATCCCTACAAATTCATCCGGTGTCTGCGCTTTAGTTTCCTTATTACTGCCCGTCTCAGTGTATCAGATGCAACTAGAGGATTTGATGAGTGTCTTATCTCCTGTGCACCTCTTACGTCAGAAACGTGAAACATGGAGCGAAGAAGCTGATCCTACTTATATAGACGCTATAGGGGTGCCAAGGGGAGTACCAGATCAATACAAATTAGCGGACCAAGTAACTGCAGGGTTTGAGTCAACCATTTGCTGGTGGTGTACCACAAACAAGAACGTTGACAGAATTAACTACATCCACTACAACGTACAGCGATTGGGTAATGTGACACAAAGAGGGTTTCAAGCAGTACACGAACAATTGTCAGCAACCTCTCTAATGGCCTTCCAGAACCGCGTCGCAGTAGACATGTTGTTAGCAGAAAAGGGCGGAGTTTGTGCTATGTTTGGAGAACAATGTTGCACGTTTATACCTAACAACACTGCGTCTGATGGTAGTTTGACGTCAGCAATTGAAGGGCTGCGTACGTTGAACAAGAAGATGAAGGAACATTCTGGTGTTGACACCTCCATATGGGATACTTGGATGAGTGTGTTCGGACGTTATAAGGCTCTTGTGTCCTCCATAATGATATCGCTGGCTGTGTTTGCAGCAATTTTGACCTTGTGTGGATGTTGTTGTATTCCTTGTCTGCGTTCTCTTTTGAATCGTATGATCACCACAGCAATTCAGCCAATGGATGAATACTATGCTCAACTGCTCCCACTCTTAGATCAACGTGAAGGCAACTATCCTGATCTGTATCCAGACCCAGATGAGTATGATGATGATGATGTGTAAAACATGAGTACTCTAAGTGTAAATGTTGTACTGTGTTAACTGGTGAACTTATGATCGAAAATCTGACTGAAGTGATCAATAAGGGATAATGATGAAACATAGACAATATGATAAACAGGAGGGAAATGTTAGAATAATTGTCTACTCTGTATATAGGATTATCATACTGTCTAAATCATACTGTTTTAATCATACTGTCTTTCTCATACTGTCTGAAATGTTTTTATAAGGAGAAGTTCATTTGCAGATGAACCCAGTTTGAACTGTTCTGGATAATCATGTTTTGCATAACTGTGCTGTATAATCTACTTCATTTTCCTTGAACGTTTGAGTTTAAGCAGGAGTATCCAAGGACGAGTCAAATGAGGAAGGACAGTGTGCCTAGTGATGGATCACACCTGCGCAACACATACACATATAGTAATGACTGAACAATGTTAGTGTGTGTGTGAGAAGCCTCAAAACCCCTCCCTTTATGCTTACTCGCCACTATTGTAACTAGGGCGTTCCTATTCCAATAAAAAGAAAGGTTTGCAAGAGAAGGATCAGAGTTTAGGGAAGAGTGTAAACCTTCTCTTGCTCTCCTTGCAAGTATCTTACATGCTAACTGAGGTCTCTTGTTTGATTCTTTGTTGATAGATGTGTCTTTGAACCTGACAGTTATGGTTAGGGTTGTGATTAGGGTTAGGATTAGGGTTAGGGTTATGATTAGGGTTAGGGTTAGGATTAGGGTCAGGGTTAGGTTTAGGGTTAGGATTAGGTTTAGGGTTAGGTTTAGGATTAGGGTTAGGGTTAGGATTAGGGTTAGGGTTATGATTAGGGTTATGATTAGGGTTATGATTAGGGTTAGGGTTATGATTAGGGTTATGATTAGGGTTATGATTAGGATTACGGTTAGGATTAGGGTTAGGGTTGTGATTAGGGTTAGGGTTGTGATTAGGGTTAGGGTTATGATTAGGGTTAGGGTTGTGATTAGGGTCAGGATTAAGGTTAGGATAGGTTTAGGATTAGGGTTATGATTAGGGTTAGGGTTGTGATTAGGGTTAGGGTTAAGATTAGGATAGGTTTAGGGTTAGGGTTGTGATTAGGGTTAGGTTTAGGGTTAGGACTAGGGTTAGGGTTATGATTAGGGTTAGAATTAGGGTTAGGGTTATGATTAGGGTTAGGATTAGGGTTATGATTAGGGTTAGGGTTAGGGTTAGGGTTGTGATTAGGGTTATGGTTAGGGTTGTGATTAGGGTTAGGATTAGGGTTAGGGTTATGATTAGGGTTAGGGTTAGGATTAGGGTTAGGATTAGGGTGAGGGTTAGGATTAGGGTTAGGGTTAGGATTAGGGTTAGGGTTAGGTTTAGGATTAGGGTTAGGGTTAGGGTTAGGGTTATGATTAGGGTTAGGGATAGGATTAGGGTTAGGATTAGGGTCAGGGTTAGGGTTAGGATCGGGGTTAGGGTTAGCATTAGGGTTAGGGTTATGATTAGGGTTAGGGTTGTGATTAGGGTTAGGGTTACAATTAGGCTTAGGGTTGTGATTAGGGTTAGGATTAGGGTTACGATTAGGGTTATGATTAGGATAGGGTTAGGATTAGGGTTAGGGTTAGGATTAGGGTTAGAGTTAGGATTAGGGTTAGGGTTAGGGTTAGGATTAGGGTTAGGGTTATGATTAGGGTTAGGGTTAGGATTAGGGTTATTAGGGTTAGGGTTAGAGTTAGAGTTAGGGTTAGGGTTATGATTAGGATTAGGGTTAGGGTTAGGGTTAAGATTAGGATTAGGGTTATTATTAGGGTTAGGATTAAGGTTAGGGTTAGGGTTGTGATTAGGGTTAGGATTAGGGTTAGGGTTGTGATTAGTGTTAGGGTTACGATTAGGGTTAGGGTTAGAGTTAGGGTTGGGGTTGTGATTAGGGTTAGGGTTAGGGTTGTGATTAAGGTTAGGGTTAGGGTTGTGATTAGGGTTAGGGTTAGAGTTAGGGTTAGGGTTGTGATTAGGGTAAGGGTTAGGGTTAGGGTTGTGATTAGGGTTAGGGTTATGATTTGGGTTAGAGTTGTGATTAGGGTTAGGATTAGGGTTACGGTTAGGGTTATGATTAGGATAGGGTTAGGATTAGGGTTAGGGTTATGATTAGGGTTAGGATTAGGTTTAGGGTTAGGGTTAGGATTAGGGTTAGGGTTAGGATTAGGATTAGGGTTAGGGTTATGATTAGGGTTAGGGTTATGATTAGGGTTAGGATTGGGGTCAGGGTTAGGGTTATGATTAGGGTTAGGGTTAGGGTTAGGGTTATGATTAGGGTTAGGATTAGGATTAGGGTTAATGTTGTGATTAGGGTTAGGATTAGGGTTAGGGTTGTGATTAGGATTAGGGTTAGGATTAGGGTTAGGATTAGGGTTCGGGTTGTGATTAGGGTTAGGGTTGTGAATAGGATTAGGTTTAGGGTTAGGGTTGTGATTAGGATTAGGGTTAGGATTAGGGTTAGGATTAGGATTCGGGTTGTGATTAGGGTTAGGGTTGTAATTACGGTTAGGGTTATGATTAGGATTAGGTTTAGGATTAGGGTTAGGGTTATGATTAGGGTTAGGATTAGGGTTAGGGTTAGGATTAGGGTTAGGGTTATGATTAGGGTTATGATAAGGGTTAGGGTTGTGATTACGGTTAGGGTTGCTATTAGTGTTAGGGTTACGATTAGGGTTAGGGTTAGAGTTAGGGTTAGGGTTAAGGGTTAGGATTAGGGTTAGGGTTATGATTAGGGTTAGGATTAGGGTTATTATTAGGGTTAGGGTTGTGATTACGGTTAGGGTTGTGATTAGTGTTAGGGTTACGATTAGGGTTAGGGTTAGAGTTAGGGTTAGGCTTAAGGGTTAGGATTAGGATTAGGGTTGTGATTAGGGTTAGGGTTATGATTAGGGTTAGGGTTGTGATTAGGGTTAGGATTAGGGTTACGATTAGGGTTAGGGTTATGATTAGGATAGGGTTAGGATTAGGGTTAGGGTTAGGGTTAGGATTAGGTTTAGGGTTAGGGTTAGGATTAGGGTTAGGGTTAGGGTTAGGGTTAGGATTAGGGTCAGGGTTATGATTAGGGTTAGGGTTAGGATTAGGGTTAGGATTACTGTCAGGGTTAGGTTTAGGGTTAGGATTAGGTTTAGGGTTAGGGGTAGGATTAGGGTTAGGGTTAGGGTTAGGATTAGGGTTAGGGTTATGATTAGGGTTAGGGATAGGATTAGGGTTAGGGTTAGGGTCAGGGTTAGGGTTAGGGTTATGATTAGGGTTAGGGTTAGGATTAGGGTTAGGGTTAGGATTAGGGTTAGGGTTAGGATTAGGGTTAGAACTAATTTCAAGAAAACAGAACCAGAACCAAACTCATGCAAACAGAGCCAGAACCAAACTCAAGCAAACAGAACCAGAACTAAACTCAAACATATCGAACCAGAACTGAACCAGAACCGAACCACAACCGAACCACAACCGAACCACAACCAAACCACAACCAACCACAACCGAACTAGAACCAAACCAGAACCGAACTCAACCAGAACCAGAACCAAACTCAAGCAAACAGAACCAGAACCAGAACCAAACTTAAGCAAACAGAACAAGAACCAAGTCAAGCAAACAATCTATTTTAGTCAACTGTGATTTTGTGAACTGCACCACAAAGATGAATAATAAAGCTGTGAACTTGCTAGCAAAGCATAACATGGTGAGCTGAAACTCCTCTAAAGCAGAACAATGTCATCACCAAAGTGTTTGATATTGAATTCCCAAGTCCTCTGAAACATACCACATGGATAAATAGTAGATTCACCAAGAAAAACACATTTGTTTTTACATTTCATCCTGGCGCTTGCTACATACCATGGGTACACTCTTAAGTTTGCCCAGCAGGGGGTGCTTATGATGAACACAAAATACCAGTCCCAGTGTAAAGTTATTTTGAATACATTACAAACAGTAATCACACAATCAAAATCACAAATTACTGGCATATAATTCCTAATGATGAATGATGGAAAACAAGTGCAAGAGATGGCAAGTGGAATCATAACTGCTACATTCTCACACGTTAATAGATTATGCGCATAAGAAAATAACTTGTTCCCACAAGAAAAAAATTAGCACCTAATGGGACTTAATTACCCGTAATTATCAGTGTGTAAAGTAAAATTAATCACACTAAATTATATGGTTTTAAATATATGCTATTACTGAAAGGTAAACATATCTTCATGAAGCTTTTACCTTGATATAAAGTTGTGTGTGGGTCTCAGTGCTCATGGCTGGGTGTGTGAGTCTGTGAACACATGCATATGTCTGCATGGCATACAGCTCTTCTATCCACTATTTGGCAAATGAGTGGATTCCCCTCTCTGGTCCAGACAGAGAGATGACAAGATTATTATTGACTCTACAATACGGTTGGCAGCACCATGGATAATAGCCTACCTACTGAGCCAGGCTCAGAGTCCTCAGAGTCTGCCACTGCCGAGGTTCTGCCAACGAGAAATAGTTAAGTGACATGTCTGTCAGGCAACACAGAGGGAATCAGCACCTCCTGCAGATGCAAAGAGCTTTCTGCAACCTCTTATGCTCCAGCCTGGTCCAGAGCGGTGTCATGTCACTGGGTTTAAAAAACTCCTGAACTTGAGCATAGGAGGTGGTACAGAAACATCAGTCAAGTGGAGGGTGCACGGCTTGACTCCTCCTGTCCCCTTTGTGCGCGGTACAGGGGCTGGTGAGCAGGAGGTTGACAGTTGCCTAAGGCGATAGGGGGGGAATTGTAATGTGGATCTCTCTTTCTTTTTTTTAAAGTGCCGATTGGTTGGAATATAAATAAATAAGACACCCAGCTGCTATTTACAGATATCTTCTTTCCCTGGTGTGTGCAGCTGAAGAGCTCTGTGGAATCCCAATTTCTCCCACCAAAACGTTTGTGGAGGATTGAAAGTCTGGATGCTGCAGTCAAGAGTGAAGCTATACCGCCTCCTTGTGGAGAATTTGTGGAAAGAAAAGAAAAACAACAATACTCCAAACCTGCACAGAAAACCTGAAATATTTACTCAGCAAAAATCGTCTTATCCATATTTAAATTATATTAACATTAGCACAGATAGATAGATAGATAGATAGATAGATAGATAGATAGATAGATAGATAGATAGATAGATAGATAGATAGATAGATATAGATAGATAGATAGATAGATAGATAGATAGATAGATAGATAGATAGATAGATAGATAGATAGATAGATAGATAGATAGATAGATAGATAGATAGATATGTTATTTGTGTCAGGGCTCCAAGAAATGATTCTCCTATCTTGTTGTAAAAGAAACACAGCCTCAGCAGACAGCTCCACCTTTGGACGAGTGAAAATGCCAACTGCAAGCCAGACCTTATCGCCTAACATCAGTCCTCAGCTTAAGTGATATTCGGCTGCCTGAATGGGAGCAAACTCCTGCAGCCAGGCTCCAAGATTTCCTGCAAAGCCTGAAACAAAGGGAGTATAGGCTGCTCAAGGAGCTTGCCAGTGCCCATGCACATAGAATAAGAGTTTCAACAATCACACAGGGCTGTGTTAGGGTGGGAACTGGGAAATTCATTCTGATAATAAAACTGGATATTTTGTTGGTGTGTATGTTTATAATGTCCTAACTAGCACCTTTAGTAGCCTGTCTTAATGTTACAAACCAACCAAACACAGAGTCAACAGTGTTGAAATGGAAGTAAAGCTAGTGTAGCATTCAAGCTCATGCAAGTTACTGTATGCATGCCAGCCATTATCACACATGTAATTCACTTAACATGCAAATGTGAAAAAATATGGCATACAGCACGATTGCATGTAAGTTCAAGCTTCGATTCCTGCAAAAGCAAACATGCTCAGTAACACACATTGCGTGTGTGTCCTTAATAAAAGAGTCCTTTTATTATCTGAACCTAAGGCTGCTCACTGTTAGAAACACTTAAAGGCAGCATTAGGAGCATGCTGAGTTAAAAGCGACAAATCCATTTACACTGTATTCTGCTTAAACCTGGTTCAGGGACACTGGGACCTGATTATTAAATCTAGTGAGATTTTCTACTTAGGTCCACTTAGCTGCAACATTAACAAGCTGTTACCGTATTAATGAATCAATAGTGTACTTTGTTAAAGGAGAGTTTTGTTATTTTAACCCACAAAGTAAACCGTTTGTTATGCTTCTCTGTCTTTTCTGAAATGTTTTGACATTTACTTTGTGGAGGGAGCTAAATGTATGACGGACTTCAGCTTAAGACAAATGTCTTGAAGATTACATAAGATATAATAGTTGATCTTTCTAGTAGTCCCTGAGCTCCCTTGTCTCAGGTTCCTCTGGATCGCTACCGTAGACGACCTGCTGCTGTTGATGTGCCAGACTCCAGCTGATACAACTACTACTATCCGTCTCACCACTACCATCTCTCTCCATCTCCCTCTAACCTTCTTTCCAACCCCAACTTGGTCAAGGCAGATGGCTGTCAAACATGAGTCTGGTTCTGCTTAAGGTTTCTGCCTGTTAAAGGAAGTAGATCAGACTGAGTCCTGCCAGTAAGATGGGACTGGAGCTTATCCCGTCTTGATGTTTGGTACCTGTAGTAGTACTGTACCAAATCATATTGTTTTGCATTGTATCGTATCGTACCATTTTGCATACTGTACTGTATTGTATTCTATTGTATTGCATCATATCACACTGTTTCATATTGTTTTATACTGGATTGAATTGTAACATTTGGTTACGTGTATTAGATCATATTGCTACTTCCACGCCTAGCTTACAGGTTAAAATGCAAAGCTTGGGGAAAGAGTGCTGATATCTTACAGAAGCAGAATACAATTTACATTCTTTTCCCTCCTCCCCCACATTTTCCTCCCTGTAATGAGGGAACATTTTTATATTTCCTCTGTCAATTACAGGTGTCTACTTGGATTAGCACTTCCATCTGCCAGGACATCAGGGGCATCAAATTCACACACGTCAGATGTCAGCTGTTACCACTAAAAGGTGCTAATCAAGAGAGCCAAGACAGGAAAGTAGGTTTTACATAAATCAATACTTAATGCAGCTGCTGATAGAGAACAGTGATGAGGCTGCATCATCGCCTTATTTAAGACGTCGAAATGACAGCCTGAAGCAAAAACACAGGCCTGTTCATGGGGAACCAGAACAACAAATAATGTAATCCTTCTGCAGAATGGGACAAAACCTGCATCTCTATGTTGCAATGACTGAAATATCTTCCTGTAAGAGCTATGACAAAGGAAAATAATTAAATTATCCATCAGAAGATGTTATTACATTATCTGGCAGTTAATTAAATTAACATTTTATCACATTATGTACTCATCTAGAGGGACATATAAATCTGGCACATAATTGCTTTATGTAACACTCACACTGACACACTCACACACACTTTTGTACAATAAATGGATAAGTAATCTCTCTGACCTGCAGCAGGAGGACATCTGAGGCCTGGAGCAGTGACTGTACCTGCAGTACGCTCATTTATTTGGGTTTGGGTCACACCTGCACCAAAATGTGAGCAACAAAAATCCACCAGGCATGGTTAACTGCTGTTTAAAAACTCAGGCAATGTTGCTTTGAATCATGGTTGACAACTTTTTTTTTGCATTGAGGAACTTCACACTACAAAATAATCTTCACATTTGGAGCTTCATCAATGTTTTGGATATCAGGTCTGAGACTGAAAAATGTTTAAAAATCAATCATTTTTCAATCATTTGGCACCAAATCCTAACCAATGTTTTTTCAACACACTGCAAAATAAGCTGGTCTTTGTGTAAATTATTTACAGTGAACCCAGCAGGGGACCCGCCATCAGTAGACACTTGGCAACCTTTTATCAACAGTGTCAAAGGAACACATCCCTCTAGCTGAACCAGACTCATGCCAATAATCATCTGTCATGATTGGATAGGCGGTGAAAGTGAGAAAGTAAGAGGTGCAGAAGAAGCAGAGAGATGAAAGGAGAGAAACAAACACACCAACGGCTTCAACAACAAGAGATAATACAGACTTATGGCTACAATGCCAACTGTAATGTTAAATGTAAGTATAATATTAGCAATAACAGCATAGGCATGATGATAGACTATTGATAACTGTGAACACTGAACAAAAATAATCTAAAGGTTAAAAAAAAAGTTGGTTCCATGAGATAAAAAGTGAGAATAGAATCACAAAGCAAAGTTAAATGGAAGGAGTATTATCACGGCATAACTTGATGATAGAAATAGAAATAGAAAGCATGTCTCAGTAGTTCTATTATCAGAGGAGGTAAAATAAAGACAACCTTGCAGGTAGAACCAATGGCAGTACATCTTCAAACAACCTCCATGCTTAGGTGTTGGTCGGGCTGTCTACATCTCTGTTCATTGAGAATGGAATGGAAGCCCTCAATGACTATTTCTTCAGTTTCAGTCTCAGCTGATTTTTCTTGTTCTTAAGAGAATAACAACGCTGCTTTCTTTGTAATAGATTCATTTATCTTATTGTCTTGAGATACAAAAGCTTAATTTCCTCTGGATAACATTCTGGCAATCTAAAACAAAACAACATGCTGGTTATTATGATGGGCATACCTTTGCTGCAGTTGTCCACACTAATGATGGTAATAATGTAAAGATAGCCTATGTCTATGTTTGTTTGGTGCTTTTGCAACTCTGAGGATGAGTCATAATCTGAAGGAAACAACTGAAAATACTTTATTATTATTGTGAGGGCAGATAAAATGTATGGGTCCAGGGCCGCTAAGGGCCTCCATGATTGAGTATATCAGACTTTGTTTTTCTGTTTTCACTCTCTAATATATTAGTGGCATTAGCAGGGAGCTTCTACAGTATTATACCACATGAACAAGCAGGGGGGACATGATATTAAATAGGCTCTTCAGATTTCTCATCAGTGTGCTTTAAGTTATTTCAAAAGAAGATACTTATCTTTGGATTTCCAAAAAAAGTTAGTTATAAAATACAATACAAACATTTCAATTTAGGGTCCTTGCTATATTTTACATTACAGTCAGCCCTCTCATCTTACAACCTCTCAAGACAATCTCTCCTCTAATTTCCTCTTATTTGTCTCTCCAGTGAAAATGTGCCTTGATTGATTGGGTCAATTACAGGAGTACTTGTATCAAAGGAGCAGGAGGGCTGCGTGGCTGCTGCTCTTAAACAGTAGTCAATGAACGTCATAGATTACTTAAAGCCCTTTAAAGGCCCATTGCAATCTGTGAAGCCTAATAAAGATGACAACAGACTGGAGGCATCAATTACTGTCACTGAGGCTATTGCAAGAGTCCCTTTGAATGAGGCAAACAAAATGTGGAGAAATGAACACATCACTTAATTTATATAGTCTTTTATAACAACCTTAGGAAAACACTTTGAGTGAACATACTACCCATCTTTCATAAAAGGAGTCTAAAATAAGTGTAGGAGAGCGATTATAGATGGAATGAGATAACATAGTTGAGCAGCCTTTTATTAGCATACATATAGAGCTGTCATAAAACTGCACCGTAAGGTCAAACGTGGGTCACTTGTGCTCAACCTTCAAAGTAATTAATTTGTGCCACAAAGGAAATATCGATGAGTTTCTTTAACAAAGCATATTTTTTAATCCGTTGACAATGAAAGACTCTTTTTAAAAATACTCTTCACTGTACATTTTTATTTACATAAGTTCTGTTAACAGAAAAGCAGGGCAGGGTGTAACATTCAAGGCACAGTTCAATCCCTCCAAACAATGTGATTTTTGCTCATGCTGCTTACCAAGCTAAATGGTGTGGAAACTGTGTCAAGCATAAGATAAACAAAACTCCTGCTCTCATACACCTTTTAACTAAACACTGCAACCCAATATGGCTTGTGCACTCACCAGAACAAAAAACAGATGCCTAAAATTATGTAAAGCCAGATGATATCCTTTTAAAAGATATGTGGTACAAAATTCTGTTAATATGTTTTCATCCCATCAAACACAAACTTCTAGATTTAAGTGTACAAGAAAAGCAGGCTCAAGTATGAAAGGTGTTTTTTATACAGATTTTTTTCAAGTGCCAAAGCACTACATACATGAACTATGCTTCAAAGAAAGAAAATGTCATTAGTGGTACAATGTACACATCAAAATGTTTGGACACTAACAAAGAGGCACCAGAAGTCGCTTTAGTTATGTAGTGCTCCTCAAAATGGTAAACATATTCACTTTAACTCTTCACATATTGCACAACCTGCATGACAAGAAACCTACCATTTTAAACTAAGACTTCCTGTTTGTAATGTTAGCAATAAATTACATTTAAATTATATATTTATTTTCTCATTCAAGATATTCTGAATCTGGAGACATTTCTGCTAAATCAGACTTCAAAATCAGAGTTTGGTTCAAATTTTCTTTTTTTCCCCCACAATCCCTTTTTGGGAATTCCACTGTTAATAAATGCAAAAAAACTTTACATGAATAGTAAAATGTTGACTCAATGCTACAGTTGCTACTCAGATAAACAATCTTTGAATTTCTGAAATCAATTCCTTCACACAGAGGCCTGGATGAATAACAAATCCTTCACAAATATTCAAGTGTATTTGAAAATTAAATCTGGGCATCTAAACATCTTTGACTCATCTTTATCCCACACAACAAAACTCCATTCTCAAACAAAAGTGCACAGAATCCCATGGTAAACAAAAGCTTTGGTAAAATGGCAACACAGAGGCAAACAAAAAGAAAGCAACTTTTATCTCTGCTCCAAATGTTTCTTTGTCAACAAACACGTCAGTTACATTCATGGAGGAATGACAGGAAATCTACTCTGGCAACAGAAAATATGACGGCTGGTCCTCAGGCAACAAACTTGTTCTTGGTGTTGGAGCCGCTCTTTGTGGCTGTGTCTGCGTGAGACTGGTACCCGATGATCACTTTTGGTGGGACGCCTAATCTCTCCTTATAGACACGCCTACAGGAGGGGGGACAAACACTGTATGTGAGTAAATCAACATAAATATTTATGGAAATAAATCAGGAATGAAAGTCATACAGACACCGAGTTATAAACACACATAATCATTACTTTATCTTAAAACTTGTCACCTTAAAGTTCTTTTACTTGTTTTTAAAGCTCTTAACAGCTCCTCCATACATCACAGACCTCCAGTCATTTTATGTTCCAGCTCGATCACTGAGCTCCTCGAATGCTTCCTTTTTAAATGTTCCTCAAGTGTTTTAAACAAACACCAGCCAGAGAGCTTTCAGTTTTATGCACTGAAACTGGAACTCTCTGCCTCTGGACATCAAAATGGCAAGCTCTCTGTCTAACATGAGTCTGAAAAACTAAACTTAAGACTTACTTTTTTTATCTGGCTTTTTATTTGGAGTAATTAATTTTTACCCCTCGACTGCATTATTATTATTATAATCATTGTTGTAACATTTATTTAAGTTTTTTATTTAGATATCTATTTCTTATATCTAATTTTTTTAACCATAACTGTTTTTTATTTTGCTTCCACCCTTTCTTATTTCATTAATTTTACTGTATTGATTTTTTTTATTATAAGTATTTTTTTAATGTCTTTTATTATTTTACCCATTTCTGTTGTTTTCTGTTTCTGTTATTTTCATGAAGCACATTAGGTTGCATGCTTGTATGTATGAGAGGTGCTATATAAGTAAAGTAGAGCTGAGCTGAGATGAGTTGAGTTCTGCATCCTGCTGTAACAGAGGTTTACAGAGGCTGCCCACTGAAGCTGTATCTCTGACATACTCTGCCCCAGAGGAGTCTTTGTACACAGGTCAGAAAATCTAAAACATGACACTTGGGTTTTGGAACTTGCTGTAAAGCTAAAAGGGTATCTTCCACTTCACTTGTGAGTAAGGTAGATCATTTTAACTAGTTAGATACAAGTACTTTAAAGGGGGGTGAAATCTGATATACTTCTATAAATATGGCAATTTTTTAGAAAGCTATTAGGTTCTTAAAAGTGCCATTAAATCAGTTATAAAAATATTCCCATCAAACTGGAAGAACCCTAGAGATGCCCCTTTGGCTCATGCTGCTGTTCCTCTCTTTTGTGTTTCAGTGCTTGTTTATGCCCTAGATAATAGAGTGCACTGTTTTAACCCATAACATTTTATTTTACTTTATTTATTTATTTCAATGTATTTATTGTACTTTATATTATTCATTTTTATTATTATCATTAATAGTTTTCTTTTGAATTATTGTTCTATTTTAGTGTTTTGATATTAAGTTGTATTCCCTCTAAATGTCACTATGAGTGGGGGTGGTGGGGGATTTCTATTAAATCAGTATATGTCATCACTGTGAATTATTACAGTTGTATTGACAAATTTATAAATAAACTTTGTTTAAAAAAATATATATATATATATATTCCCTACACTACTACTTAAGGTTTTGTTTTTTTCCACATTGTAAGATTTCCATCAATATGTAATGCCCTGTATTTAATGTCAGATTACCCTATGTGTGTGATGGCATCTTTGTTCTCGTACTCTGTGGTCCACACTGCTATTTTATCTCCTTTGGCTCGGACGTTGATGACGGCTCCACACACGTCGTCACTAAAGTCATCAAAAGCCTCGCCCACAAGGCACAAGAGCTGCAGGAGAAAAACAAATGGCTCGTTATTGGGGGAGCAGTTACAAGCTAATGGCCTGTTTCACAGCAGACATTTTGACTCCTCACTGGAGGAGCAGCACAGGTGTTGCTCGTTGCTTTAACGAGGGCCCAGTCGGTTCTATTCAAGTGTCACAGTTCAGTCTGACAGTGAGACAGCACTTTAAATACCAAACACTGTTCCAACAAAGCAGATGAATGGAATTCAACTATCATTGTTATCATTAACACGTGTGCTTCACGGGCATTACAGTGTAATAAAACAAAACGATATCATCAGTGCTGAGCATACCGTCTCCAACCAGAAGCGATCCAGGTCTGCCTTTCGCTGCTGCTTAGACAGAGTTATCAGCCAGCGACCACCTCGTCGGTTCCGATCATCCTCCCACATGGGCTCAATCCCATCCTGTATGCAAATAAAGCTTAAGCTGGCAAGGCTATAAATACACAAAAGGCATCCAAAATGATCAAAACACCACATGCATCAGTATGCATTCAGATTACAACAGAACCTGACATCACTAGTTAAAGAGAACTGAAAAAAGTCCTGCAGTTTCATCTTTGTTCCACTAAAAGAGAATCAGACTTATTGGTATGTTATCCATAAATGTTGATAATGTCATGTGATGTAATAGGAATGCTTTAGATTCATTTGTATGGATCTGTTGCAAGTCTAGAAATCTTGATATAGGTCAGGTTTTCTCACAGCCTCTTTGTGAGCAAGAACATCTTTTGTGTCTTTTTATTACCCAGGACTGGTTGCGAAGAGAACAGCACATAAAAGATTGACTTATCTAGTTCCATTAAATAAGTAATTCTGTGAATAAAGTACATTTCATTTTTGACAGAAGTAGTCGGCTGTTAGTTAGTCTCAACAGAATATGTTCTACAAAATGAAAATTGATATCAGATTAAAGCTAATTATGCTTTAAATAAAAGGGGGTGCTTTTAAGGTTCGCTAGCTGAATTCTCTGAAGATCTGTGCTACAGAGTTTACAGAAGGGACAATTAAAGTCTCCTCTTGTGAAATTTTAAATATGATCACAGAAGGGCCATCATCTACAGTTTTCTATAATCACAAAAAACACAAATATTAAATACGGTCACTTTTTCTTTGTTGATTAATACCGTGTATGCACACCTAACTTGCGTGGTGAAGTTTCACACTGTGGACTTCGTTATGAACGAACCCAACACTCAACCCACATGTCAAGGTGGGCTCAATCTACTCTGAAGCTTTCTTTGGACCCTTTTGAAAATAAAGAATCAACCGTGTATGAATGATATCTGTCCTATAACCTATCCCAGATCAACGCTTTCAACTTCTACTTTCTTTGAATGTGTGCTTTCAATGCATTGCCTCATGCGCTGAACTTAACCAGTGATTGATTCATTTAATTATTCATCTGTTGCTTCTCATGGCAACTATCAAGAAACATTTGGTCTTGCAAGTTATGCATTCAGTAACCTTTTCAGCATGTAAATGAATGGAATCTCCTACACCGCATTGCAGCAGTTCCTATTTACATAAAGTTAAACTAAGGAGCTGGAACCCCTAATCCGACAGCAATCGTATGTCTCACCTTACTGCAACATATTCCACCTTTCCAGTCTTATTCAGCTCTACAACAATATCTATGACGGATGAGATCCTGTCTCACTCGAGGCTAATGCTCATTACTTATCTTTTTTCACAGGCCCTTTGTGGCCACCAAAGATTAAAGAAAGTGCAGTGGAGAGTGCTAAACTTACTGCTGGTCACAGGAAAAATTGTCTTTTTAATTCCAGCTAACCGATGGGGACATGTATTACTGGTAATGGAGGGTTACGAGTCAGCTAAGCTCAGATGGATGAGTCAGTGATCAGGCCAGGTGACTTTAGGTTTCATACCCTTTGTTCCTTTGTGAGGAGATGGAGTCCTCAATGTACTTCAGTACCAGTGCACTCACAGAAAGCTGTTTTTCTTCTGTAGAAGTGTAGCTGGAATAAAGCCCTTAACCAAAACTGACCTTGTGACCCCACCTGGAGTACCTTAACTTTGAGACTTAACAGCACTCTTACCTTAAACAGCGAGTAGTCACAGCCTGACATCAAGTTACTTGATAGCTGGATGTGATTGTATAACCTGGAAGAAGTCACAGAAAAAAACACTGTCAACAACTTAAACTTTAAGAAGTTCAGGTAACTACAAGAACACTTATTATATGTTACTATGATGAGGTATAGGTCTGATCCTAATGCTGTCACACACACAGAAGTGATAAACTCACGCCCAGAAGTCCTCCACTGTGTCAAACTTGGAGATGAGGCGCAGATTGGCTTGCCATGTTTTGCTTTTGTCGTTCTTGAAAAACCAAAGCGCCCACCTGCCAATCAAAGCACAGTTATATTACAGAACAACTCCATGCCATTCATGTCTAATCCTGCTGCTCATTAAAAACCTGTTTCACTGAAACTTACAAGACAGCTATAAGTTTACCGAGATGAAATACGCCTACACACATCCTAGCCACTTTTAAGGCTGATGAGATAAACAGAAATGCCATATGGCCAGTAAGCACTAATTGACAAAAAAAAAAAATCACTCTCCAATGATTTCATCTCAAAAGTTTTGAACTGTTCTGATACACTTGTTCAAAAGTTTTCTTTTGTGACTCCTCGACTCTCTCGGTGGGAAGCAAGAATAAAAAAAGAACTGAGTTGTAGTCTTACTTGTTTTGTAAAGGATGTTTGATGTACGCCTCAGGACTCACAACCTTTTGAATAATGTTGCCACATTTTTCCTTTTCAGGATTTGTAGGAACTGAAGTTGACACCTACAGGAGAAGAAAAAAAAAGCAGGGTAAACTCACAGAAACACTTTTGATTAGTTTTGACTTATCCATGACAGTAATGATGATTTCCCTTCACACTGGCTCGTGCCTGGCTTTTAGGGAGCTTACAAGTGAACGTCCTAACAAAATCAAAGTTCATATTTCTTTTTAAGTCGTTTAAAAATGTGGCGACCAACTTTCATCCACCAAAGACTTGGTTTCTAACAACAATGAGTCTAAACCTGTGCTCACATTATCCTCTAAGGCAGGGGTTCCTAAACTTTTCAGCCCTCGACCCCCAAAACATATGTGGCCAAGACTCCCGACTAGAGCGTAAAATAAACTTTTTACCTCTTCTGCCATTGGCTAGAGACCTCCAATAATGATGTGTTTTTGTGTTACACGCCAAACTAATTTTGTACCCGCTATTGGCGCTTGGTGGGTGTTCATTTTACGCCCTGCTCACGACTCCCACTGTCCCTCAAAGTGATTTAATGTGGCTTCATGTAGCTGGTCTGCAGAAAATCAGCCTACCTATATGAGCATGGGGCTGTGTTTCCTGTGCTGTTATGAATTAACCTACTGCTACTGATGCTTTTGATAATTAACTGTTCACTTAACCCTAAACTTAGGAGTCATCTGGCAAAAAGAAAGGAAGAAAATACATTACATTTTCTATTTTCAACCCCAAAAAAATAGGTGCCAAAGACTCACGACCCCCACTGTCCCTCAAAGTGATTTAATGTGGCTTCATGTAGCAGGTCTGCAGAAAATCAGCCTACCTATATGAGCATGGGGCTGTGTTTCCTGTGCTGTTATGAATTAACCTGCTGCTACTGATGCTTTTGATAATAAACTGTTCACTTAACCCTAAACTTAGGAGTCATCTGGCAACAAAGAAAGGCAGAAAACGCATTACATTTTCTATTTTCAAGGTTTTATTTCAAATTTAGCTACAATAGTTGTGGATATTTTGTACTATAATGGGTAAAATGTACTATTTTTGGATAACTTAAAAAAAATAAATCTGGAAGACCTTTGGGAACCCCTGCTTTAAGGTGAATGAACGCAAACTAATGTAGGATGTACAAGCCCTTCACAAATTAACATTAAGTCAAAGGGAGACTGTGTAGTTGGTGTTAATGTCCTCTCCCCTGTCACAATAAACAAAATTTGACTTAAAAAGTTAAATAAATATACAGTTGTTAGCAATGCCAGGAACTAAAGTCCAGTTAGCTGCTTCTCAGGTGGGAACTCATCACACGGATGGCAGGGAAACCTTCACATTAGCAGCGCGTGCATCCTTTCAGGAGTTCATGTGAGGATAAACCTGCCTGAGTTATCCCCTCCGTCAACACTGCATGTAAACCAACCGTCATCCCCACACTTTGTCTACAGCCCCTGTGATAAACACTGACCAAACGAGCATCAATTAACGATGTGTTGTATATTTAATTACGTTAGTGTAACTCTAAGTGCTGCTAACTTTCAGCTAGCTACTTCAGTTACCTGCCCAAGGTGAGAATGGGAAGTGTACGTAAATACTGACTCCGACTCTTTCTACGGACTTTTCCTGAGTTTTTAAAGTCTCTGCTTGTGTTTCAGTCAATGCCTGTTGTAATAGTTTATGGAGTGTTGCAGTACACTCACCACCAGAGCGGTCGCCATCTTCTGGAAATCACATCCAGTGTTTTGGCGTGTGTTAAAATAGCTGATTGGACCATCTGGCATTCTCCAGAACGCATGCGCAAGTAGATTGACAAAAGTACATCTGGGTCCTGGATGTGAAATTGGGACATTGTGTCCTTTCTTCAACTGTTCAATGCATCCATCAGGTGTGGATTGGAGACTTCCTACATCTATTATTAATAGCAGTGAACCCTTCCACCTTTTAGTAATGAGAATATTCTAGTTGCATGTTTTTAATTGTGCACAATATGCACTTTAGAGTACTTACATTGAAATATGTGTGCATCTTACCTATTTTTCTGTGCTTAACAATAGTATTTAATAATCATCTAAGGCAACAAGTGAACTGTAATATTTTGAAAATGAAACTGAGTGAGTTTTACAGCCTTAGGTGGTGAGTCACAAGTTTCCATTGTGTTCCCAAGCCAGCTTAATTAAAAACAAATGGCCTTTTTTAAGTCTAACTAAGTCAAGCCAGTCTTTTGTTAATGATACTTATAGTGATGTCAGTGCTTTACATGATATCCAGGTGGCTGGGCGATTTACAGAAGTATAGACATACAAAGCCAGGAGATGGGGTAAAACTATACATCAAAATCAGTCACTAAAATATATCCTAATGTTCCAGATAAATGTGATAGATATCATGCTTCCTCATGGAATGATTATTTTATGACCTTATCAAAAGTCCTAGGTATTCAGGTTAAGATGGACCCCTTTGTTGCTATATTCAGAATCCCACTTGATCAAGCTAAACTTAATTCCTTAAAATCACACGTATTGGCTTTTACTTCTCTTTTAGCAAGCCGTTGAATCCTACTCCTCTGGGAGTTTAAGATAAGTATAACAGTGAAGGGTAGTTCTAAGACATTTTTTTAAAACATTAATTGTTTTCCTGATTATTTTCACTCATTGCCAGTCTTTCCTCTAACCTAGACCCCCCCCAAAATTCTCTTTCTTTCTTTTTTTTTTTTTAAATTTAATTAAGTTTTGTTTGGTTATTGCATCAGTTCCATTGCCATTTACCAATTTGGTTACTACTCTATTTAAAACAATGTATCTGATAATTTTGCAGAGGGAAGTTGATTTATTATCATTTTCTTTGAATGCAGAGACAATGTTCATTGTTTTGTTAGGGAAAAAAATAATGCCCATAATATGCC
Source organism: Notolabrus celidotus (assembly GCF_009762535.1). Classification (NCBI taxonomy): domain Eukaryota; kingdom Metazoa; phylum Chordata; class Actinopteri; order Labriformes; family Labridae; genus Notolabrus; species Notolabrus celidotus. The sequence goes on from NC_048279.1 coordinate 28,904,354, forward strand.
CAGCAGCCAAAGGCCTCAAGGCACAAATGTGCAGCTTTAAAAACATCACATCAGATAATGACACACAGAAAGTAAAACACAGAGGATGGACACCAATTCAAAAACTTTTAATGACACTGTTTTAGTTTCAGAACAGATTTTGTGCTTCTAAAAATTAAGTTTCAATACTGACAGCTATGTCATCAAAACAAGTGCAGAGAAATGTGTCAAGTGCTGCAACCATAAAGGAAGTTCGTTTCAAGGCTGAATGTGAAGGATGTCGGTGCGTCAGGCACTTTAGAAGGTCAGCACTGTGCGGATGCTGCAATGAGAAACAAAAAACAGTAAGGTTAAACCCTTTTATAAATGAAGAATGAGGCACTTCTTTCAGTGCATGTGCTGCAAAATTTAACTGCTCACCTCTTTCCGGCATGCATGAGGTCAAAACCTTCATTGATCTTCTCAAAGGGCAGAGTGTGGGTCACAAACTCATCCACCTTCAGCTTTTTATTCATGTAGTCCTCCACCAGCTTGGGGACGCTCTCCACACTCTTCCACCCTAAGAAGAAAGAACATTGAAGACAGATTAGACAACTGGGAATGTAATTCTGTCAAAACTCAGCTGAAAAAAAAAAAGATTAAATACATACATAGCTTCTTGATCTATTCTTTTTCCCTTTTTAACATGTATCTAACCAGGAAAACCTCATTGAGATTAATAATCTCTTTTACAAGAGTGTCCTGGCCAAGATCAGCAGCAGCACGTATCACCAAATCTTTACTTGACAGAAGATCTATATCAACCAGAAAACATCAACAGCTGTATTTATATCCTGAACATAACAGGTAGTGTCACCTGGCCATTTCCCCCTAGACTGTGTAATAAATGGACACAGTATCAGGGACGTCACCCATCTGTTCCTGAAGCGTTGTTTTAAAGCCGATTTTCGGCGTGTGCCATATTGGAAATGCTGAACTCAACCTAACTTCATCCAAGCTACTGTGAGGCAAAGAGGCGGGCCTTAAGCCCTTTTGCTAACAGCTACAGGGTGCCCGCCTGTTAATCCACTCATTCGTATCCTTATTTGGGCAAAACTCTTAAGTTTATTATCTTCAAAAATACGTTTTGGAAAAATTCACCCCCGTACAGTGTGTGCTGATAGAGAAATTAGCTATTTAGAACCAGGCTGTAAACATGTTTGTTTTTGTTGCAAATATCGTCTTTTTTTTTCAATGGCTGTGTATGTGGATTCCAATGTCTGTGCAGCCAGCCTCAAGCAGACAGTCGATGAACTGCAGTTTTTACCTCCTCCACATTGGCTTCATAGTATAAGACCAGAGTTTACCGCTTGGTTTTTCCATGACCAGCCCAAAGTGGACATGGAGTAACACGAGGAGACATAATGCATTTTCTACCTTTCATTAAAAAGCCTATGTCTATCTGTGGTTCCTAACTCTTGAATTATTTTAAAAGAAGATAACTTTTTATGAAGGAAAGGAAGCTCTAGTTTGAGAAGAGCTCTTAAGTGGATGTGAAGAAATCTAAATAACCCATAATTAAAATATGTAGCAGGCAGTGAGTTTGAACTGCTGCCACACAACGTAAAGCTCTTTATGTCCCTTATTCCCTAACACAGTCAGTCACCTCCAAAGGCAGTGCCCCTCCACACTCGGCCTGTCACCAGCTGGAACGGTCTGGTGGAGATCTCCTGTCCAGCTCCGGCCACGCCGATGATGACACTCTCACCCCATCCTTTATGGCACGCCTCCAGAGCAGCTCTCTGGAATAATCACATGGTAATTTTCTTGGTGTTTGTGAGAAGCTTAATGTTGAGATGGTTTCATATGCAGCATGTGCTATTTGAGGAGTAAACAGAACACTCAGTATGTGCACCACAAAGTCAGATTATCTCACCATGATTGTCACGTTTCCAATGCACTCAAAAGAATAGTCCACTCCTCCGTCTGTCATCTCCACCAGCACCTCCTGGACGGGCTTGCTGTGGTCCTTTGGGTTCACAAACTCGGTGGCACCGAATTCCTTTGCCTTGTCAAACTTTGAGGGGTTGATGTCCACACCAATGATCCTGGTTGCACCAGCGACCTTGCAGCCCATTATAACAGCCAGGCCGACAGCTCCGAGGCCAAACACGGCGCATGTGGAGCCAGGCTCAACCTGATGGTGCATGAGGAGGAGAAGCAATGATAGAGTCAGAATAATTTTGCTAAAACAAATATGTATGAAGTTGTGAAGTGTTCCAGTCGTGTTACATCAGATTACTTGGGGAGTTTTCCCCGAGAGTTGAAATAGTCTGAGGGATACAAAAGGTGACAGAAACATCAAACAGACAAAACTGTGAGGGGACATAACATGAAAATATGAGTTTCTGTTAGTTTTCTAATTAATTCTACTAATTATATGTAAAAATGTGATTTCTGGCCCGAATAATGTCTCTATGAAAATAACAATAACCACAATTATAAACAGAACCTCTCGGCAACATTTTTTTATTCACTTCAAATCTGCATGATTAATAAGTGTGACCCACTTCAGGGTGAAACCTGCAAACAATGGCAAAAAAATTCCTCCCTCGTCTTTGTGTCCTTTGGGTGAACTTGTTCTGCATAACAAGCTTTAAACAACAAATTGTGTCACAATTTTCCGACGGCTGTTATCTTTCTTTAGAAAGAAACTCATGCTCAAGAGAGGATACCTCGTCTGTCTTTTCCTGATGTTACTTCCATTTTTTCCACCCAGCCTGGGTTTGCTTGGGGGGAGATTTTCCTTATCTAAATTTCTGATTTCAGGCTATTTTAAAGAAAAAGAACAAAAAAGAAAGAAATAAAGGACTCAATCCTTTTTCCTTACGAGGCTGCTTGTACTTCAGCATGGCCCGTTTTTTTTCCCACCTTGGCAGTGTTAAGGGCCGCTCCATAACCGGTAGAAATGCCACATCCAAGAAGGCAGACTTTATCCAGAGGAGCTTTCTCGTTCACCTTGGCCAGAGAGATGTCAGCCACTACAGTGTACTCAGAGAAGGTGCTGGTCCCCATGAAGTGAAACACTTGCTTTCCCTTGCACGTGAATCGTGAGGTGTTGTCAGGGAGCAGGCCGCGGCCCTGAGTGATCCTGAAAGGTGGAGGCAAAGAGAAAAAAAAAAGGTGTCATGTAAGTGCGTAGAGAGTGGTGAAACTCAGTTGCTGGGTTGTTCAGTTCAGGGCAGAGAGGGAGGCTCAAACTTATGATGACTGAGCTTTGGCTCATTTGCCCTCAGGCACCTTCGGCTACAAGTTCAACATCTGAGGTTGCAAGTTCTGCTACAAAGAAAAACACTTTTCTTCACCATCTCCAAGTTGCATCTAAATCTGGAAGTATTACCTGATTTTCTGGCAGAGGTTGGTCTTGGGATTTTTGCAGAATTTGCATTCCCCACACTGTGGGACATACAACGGGACGACCGTATCACCTTAGTACAGACAAAAAAAGAGATATTTGAAACCATTCAAGGCATACTTTCTCACAACAGCATTAAAAATAAAACATTTCACTTATCTCATCTGAAAGTTTTGTACCTGGCTTGAATTTGGTGACCCCCTCACCAACACTCTCAACTGTTCCAGCTCCCTCATGACCCAGGATGACAGGGAAAAGTCCCTCAGGGTCACTTCCACTCAGAGTGTAGGCATCGGTATGACACACCCCTGTAGCAAAGATCTGAGAGCACAGAGTCATTTAAAGTTCAGAGTAAACATGAGGCAAGAATTGCAAGAGCAAAAAAGTGAAAGATCTTAAGCCTGGCATTAACAAAACTTTTGTTATCTAACATCTATGTCTGGTCTCAGTTATAAATCATCAAAATAATACAAGTCTAACTTCAAAGCTTTAAACTTTGGGCCCACTTTTATTCCTCCAGGGGTGGTTGTGAAGTTGTTTTCCAGCTTCTTATGCTGATAAAAGATTGCCCCTTAAAAGTATTGAAATACACTCTGAAAAGAGACTTCTTATTCTTATAGATGTCTAAAGCAGGACTCCCATCACATGCTTTAACGTCAGAGTGTTTCAGCATTAGAAAAGTGGTATGCAGAGGATTGTTTTACCTTGATGCGAACTTCATGGGCCTTTGGTGGGGCTACCTCCACCTCTTCAATGGAGAGAGGCTTCCCAGCTTCCCAGGCAACAGCTGCCTTGCACTTGATCACCTGAGGGCAAAGTACAGAGGGGTGGTTTTATCAGACACAGCTTGTGAAATTAATTAACTGCAGGTATGGGTTAACTTGGGCTTCTGCACAGACTGTTGCTGCAGTTGCACTGTGGAGTTGCACTTTGAACCGTATCCAAGATAATGCAAAGATCAGATTTCCAGTGATTTATTGTTGGAATCACAACTTGCTTAATCGCCATTAACGAATGAATGAAACGGAGCAACATCCAGATAACTTTTCATGATTTAAAATCGCCTTTTGAACTCATGTTACTACAGATTTCCCTGGACACGCTCTGCAGCAACTTGCATACCAGTTGCAGCTGACCAGCAGTGACCAAATATCCCTGTTAAGTCATCGATAAGTGGGTCTTTGTACTTGTTCATTCAACGAGCTCACAGTGTGCATGTTAGTTTAAACGCGTTTTATGCTTCAAGTGATTTTAAAGTCGACCTTGTACCTCACGCTTTATACCGTAATGCATGTATTTTATTATGTGCATATGTTTATGAGAACTGGACTTACTTTTCCAGCTGTCTCCATGTTCGCTTCTTCAGCACAAGAGGGAAGGGAGGAGCGCGGCCGTAAAGGAGTTATCATTCGGACCAATCAGTGAAGAGGAGTTGCAGGATACGCGTGACGTTGGCGCGTCGAGATAAAAACAGGAAAACGTCATACTTTTGAATCACATGAAATCCGGGCTGCAGGGTGAATTATACATACATTTTCATTGTTTCACATTATTTCTCAATTGCTAAATCACATTTCTTGGCATCCACCATATGTATGTATATATGTGATTTTAAGATATGCTTATCTTTTATCTCTTTAATTTTAATTTTTAATTGCTAATAACTTTTTAATGTGTGTTAATTTATAGGCTCTTGTTTGCTTTATATATTCATTTTGCACTGTCTACTCTGTTACTGTAACACTTGAATTTCCCCGTTGTGGGACAAGTAAAGGAATCTCTTATCTTAAAACCCAATTTTCAAACTACATTCACCAAATCTCTGACTCTTCCTGCAACACCAAACAATGTTGTCAGATCATACCATACCCCAAGTCAATCAAAATTAAAAACAATACTGGGCAGTCATTACACACTACATCAAAAAAACTGAAAACACAATGCTCAGGAGGAAGATGTAGAAATAATGTTTATTGTTCTGAAAATCCTCTTTGAATTTAGCACCTGTATACAGTAAAAATAAAGTTAAAAACAAATATAAATGAGAAGCACATTACAGTGTAATCCACAAAATTAAACTGAAGTGCTAACAGTCTCTACAATAATTCAGCCACAGCATCAGGTCTATGTGCTGGGTCAGGCCACAGGACTTCATCCACATCCCAGGCCACATTCTCCCTGGCCAGGCAACGGAGAGAAAAAAACCCATGGTGTGCCAGATCCAGGCTTATATTGGTTTACTCACATCATTAGCCACAAGTGTAACCATTTTTGAGTTGGTGTGTTTAAGCTGTAACACCTGTGCTTCAAATGTGTTTCACTTTTGCTACCTGTGCTTACCATTATGCAACACAAGTGCATCACAGTGCAAAAGGTGTGAGGAGTGAGAATGTGTTTGCAAGATGTGTCTAACCAGGGGAAAAATCGCTTATGGTTTTGCCAAAAGAGTGACTGATGGGTTCAGGCTGCTAAGGAATTTGGTTCAGACAATAGGGTTTAGTGTTTTAGCAATTGAGAAATACTGTAACATCATCCAACCTTTTAATTCAGTAGTTGTTATAATTGTAAATGGTAAATTTGGCCAAGTCATTCCATTGTAGCGATGAGGAGCATTTAAGAGCATGGACAATGAATAAAGTAAATAAAGGAACTCTTGTCTATTTTTTCTGTATTTTAGTGCACTGTGTGGGTGTACTTATTTTGTAGAGAAATAAGTCAGAGAGACTTCATATTGTATGTTTCAAATCAGATACCAAAAGCAGTAATGCCAGAATAATATAGTATTAAAGCTGCTGTTGGTAGGAATGGTGTTAAAAATGTTACTTTTTTTTCTGCTGGGTTTGGAGAAAGGGTCATAATGCCCATCGGTAATCATCGGTAGGTGGTGTAATTTGAGACCATTGCGAACCCCCGTTTTTCACTGACTTTGTATCAAGCAATATTATTATTCCCCTCGTTCCAGTTATGACGGACCAATCATAGCTAATCTCCAATCCTCTGTCCTGATTGGTTAAGGGGCGGCCCCTACTATGTCCTACGATTGGTTATCAGTTCGGCACTATCATGATTGCACACGCCGATCTGTGTTGGGGGGCTAAGAGGAAATCTGGTTGGGAGGGATAGTGTTGACATTCAAAGTCCCTCTCTCTGAACAGATGTTTACTCTGTGACTAACTACAGCAACTTTAATGCCAGAATAATATAATATTATATTTTACCAAACTAACATTTCTTTTAATTGAATCTTTTTAAATTACAACAAAAAAACCTCTACGGTCAAACAACTGCACACAAGACAAATCACTAAGTTCATCCTTATACTTAGATGCACTGCATGTATCATGTCTTTTTATCAGTTTGCATGTAGGGCTGTGTTTACTTCCAAAACCATGTCTGAATACGCTACTGAACTCTAGGTCAGAAACTCATGGTAGCATGGCCACATCTTGCACTCAGATTGATGATGAAACCCCTTCAGGAGGGGGATCAAACTGAGTGTTCACAAGTATACCATTCATCATAAGAAGACCGAGGTATATGTAGTAAAAACACAATCAGCAGTCAGGAAAAAAATCCTGCTTGGTTTGATATGTCCAAAACAAGACAGTTCAAATAGTTACAAAGAACCTTTTAATCAAGGCTTTAAACTCAAACATTTACAATATTCTGCATAAGATCTTACAAAGGATGGATATTAAAATGTTCTCAAATAACAGCATACAAAGAATAATTTCCAATACATTGTTCAATCTGAGGAACTTAACACATGGAGGTTTGTGAATGTGTCACTCCAAATCTTGGTCTGGTACAAACATGCCATGGTCTAAAACTTAAACGCAATCAGCAAAAGATGACATGTCTGTATACAATGAAAAACAATGATCCTCCTTTACAGACTGCAAGCTCACAGTCATACGTATTAACCTTTTAAATAAAGCCATGAAGATCTAGCACGCATTTCAAAGTAGTACAAAAATAAAAGTCCGTTCAAGTCCTACAAAAAGAGGCATAGTCCATATTCTGAGTCCAACAGCCCGGGCTTGGGCCTTTTGCTTGTAGAAAAGAGGACAAGGATGAGACCGTCACAGATGACCGTTGGTGTCGGATTATCTCCCACCTGTAACAACAAAAAAATAAGTTTGAGTAACTTCACAGCAAGAAAGACAAAAGGTACAATATTGAAATAAGGACCAACCTCTGAATCCACGTCCACCTCCTCTGAAGCCTCCTCCACCACGTCCACCTCGACCGCCTCCAAATCCTCCACCTCCACCTCGACCTCCAAATCCACCTCCACGCCCGCCACCACCTCTGCCACCCCGGAAACCGCCTGAAACAAAAAATACAAGGATTTAATCAGATTTGAAAAGCTGTGCTGTGAGTACAGAGAAAAGAACCACTTTGTTTCAACATCCTTACCTCCACGACCACCTCTTCCTCCACCCCGACCTCTTGGTGGACCCTTGTCTCCGGGCGCCCTGGGAAGGAATCTCTGCAGTGGGAGGAGCTTCATTGGATCTACATAAAACTAAAAGAAGAAATAGAAATTATGTTAGAGTGCAACACAAAGTTTCTAAAAAAAGGCTTTTAATCATGCAAATGTACAACTCAGAATGTAAAAATTAAAAATACCTTTTGCATTTTCTTAAAAGAAGACGCCTTCATATTATCAGAAAGTTTGACTGAAAAATACTGCAAGGAGAGGTTAAGGAACAAACTGCATTTTTAGCAGCAACACAGATATTATATCACAAGGAGTTGACATCTAGTGGTGTTCACCACGGAATATTCTGGAGTCCAAAAGTGTGAAAGGATACGAAGTCTCGGAGCTGGCCGAATATCTCATCCACCTTCCCAATCTGCTCCTTGTTTTCCAAATAAACCGGGGCATTGAAGTAGGGGACTTTGTTTTCCTCTGTTGTGCACTTACACACAATGTCATCTTCACATGGATGTACGAACTCTCCCAGTGCTGCAGAGGAGAAACACAAAAATCAAAACAGTGAGTTGTTTAAAAGGCGCTCTAGCCATCATGATGAAGGCTAAGTCCTGGTATCCACCTTCACAAACCACTTCAACGAGCCATTTGGCAGAACTATGTCACAGATTTAACCCTGAAGTCATGCAATTGGGATATTAAAACTGCAGTGTCAGTACAATTTTTAGCATTACACAAAGTAACAAAAACGTCAATGTTCAACCAAATTCTAACAGATCAAAATGTACATTTCACAGCTGCGAATACACCTTGGAATTTGTACTTGTACTTATTGTTACATATCATAGGCATTAACAGAGGATGAAAGTATGCAAAAGATGAAAACGTAAAATGTAGTGTCATGATGTTTTGTGAAATTGGTGGATCGAAAACCTGTAACATTCAAAATTCAAGATGTTTATCACTCCAGTTATAACTGTTAAATTGTGTTGAAGTCTTAAGATGGGAGGCTCCATCAAAAGGGGTTAATATTGAAAATAACATACATTAAATTAGGGCTGGGCGATATGGCCTAGGAATAACATCCCTGATTTTTTTACAAAACATGACATTAAGCACCATGAACCAAAACTACTTTAAAAAAGTAAAAATAAAAGTACCCCCTCTGGAAAAAAATGTTTGTATTTTCTAGAATAAACCTCCTTGAAAACTAAATTCTTTATGCTATTGCTGAAAAAACATCAAGCGGAGGAGGTTACGGAGAAAATCTCCTTTTTAAATCGACTGACACAAAAAATGCGAATTAATTGATTAAATCAATTTATCGTACAGCTCTACATTAAATATTAAAAACTTAAAGAAGCAGTACTAAGATTAACATGTTCAGTAAATTTAAAAATATTTGTAGGGTACAAAATGTGTACATGAATTGCACAAAGGGATTGTGGGAATGCACACACAATTATGTAGTTTTATATTTGAAGGTGTCATGGCTTTTCCTCAGGGAACATTTGTACTCAGCTCCCTCTTGTGGTTGCTAAATCTTCAAGTTCCACCCAATTAAAAGAGCTTTTTTTCTTTTTCTGCACCTGACTTATGGGGTAAATTACAGGAGCTCCTTGAAGTCTGTGCATTTCTACTTTTTACAAATTTCATACTTGACTTTAAACCTCCCAACCTCTGTCTGTAATTGTTTTTGTGGATCTTAAATATAACACTTATATTGTTATATTTGTATCTATTTTAGTTGATTTTAGGCTTTTTGAGAGAGTGTATTCTTTGTGTATAAATAAAAGCATCCTCTTCCCTATTGGTCTGTGATTTCATGATCTTACCAACAACATGTTCTGGAGGACCATAGTCTTGCCAGCCACCTCTGCCTCCACCTCGTCCAAATCCTCCACCTCCTCTCCCTCCTCCGCCACCCCTGCCTCCTCCATATCCTCCACCACCTCCTCTGCCTCCTCCATATCCTCCACCACCTCCTCGACCTCGGTTGAATCCTCCACCACCACGTCCACCACCACCACCACCACCTCGTCCACCTCCTCTGAAAGACATGTTGCTAGAAGTGTTCCTGTAAGACACCACGACAAACAAGACACGTCAGAAAATCAAAACAAAGGCAACACGTTTGTAATAATGTGACAATGTTAAAATGTGATAATGCTTGGCTACCCTGAAGTTAAATCATTGCATGAAAAGAGCTAAATCAGTAGATCCTGAAGCACTGCAGAGTTCAAGCTAACATGCTAGCTCAATCCGGTCATTCAAACTTCACTAGTCATCAGGATTTTCTCAGAATAAGTTAAATTTGCTGTATTCACTTCATTATAGAAATATTAAAAAGTTGGAAGCTATATCTACTCTCAGAGAGGGGGGAATTACTCACAAATTTCCTCAGATAGATGCAGCTCTTTACTCCAAGCGACTCCCATGCGATGACAACACGTGTGGCCATACACTGCCGTAAAGAACCAACCAGTGTTGGCGAGTGTCGTAAAATTCGGAGCGCTGCCGTGTGCTCATCATATTTAAAGGAACAGCAGGGTTAGCTGCCTGGATTACTCTCAGTGACAAATATAGGAGATTGGTCAGTGGGGTGTTTACAGATTTCAGTTTCGAATTAATTTAGAGCAACTTTGTGAATGTCTTTGTGTTTTGCGCATGTTTGACTTTTAAGCTGAAACAAGAATCATCATCATTGATAATAACTCATCAATTTCAGGAAGTTGAATTGGAAACACTGACCTACGATGTCAACAGCCGGCCAGGTAGGAAGCATGATTTATCTACACAATATTTACTCTCTGTGATATGATGCTATTTGTGATAGGATCATTGCTTTAACATTTATTTATCTTATTTAATTATTGATTTATTCCCTGTGTTCATCTGATCCTTTTAATGCTACCTTATTTTAACTTTTCTTTCCACTCTTACTCATTTTATTAATTTTACTGTGTTGATTTTATTTAATCTTATTTTTAAGTATTTTATTTATAATAATGCCTTTTTTAATTTTACTATTGCTGTTGTTTTCTGTCTCTGTTATTTTGTGAAGCACTTTGGGCTGCATGTTTATATGTATGGCATGTGCTATATAAATAAAGTTGTGTTGAGTTGAGGATGTTTGAAGTTTATGCTGTTGTTGAAATGTAAGATATATAGTTTCACAAATATGACCACGTCTAACCTCATGGAGACTCACAACCAAGTAATAAACAAACATATTTGTCTCTTTCCTCCCAGGGGATTAAGTGCAAAGCAGCAGTTGCATGGGAGCCTGGAAAGCCCCTGTGCATTGAAGATGTGGAAGTAGCTCCTCCTGGGGCCAATGAAGTCAGAATTAAGGTTAGCTGCTTCCCACGTGTTTGATTGTTATGTAAGGAAGGAAGTCGAAGTCATGCAGGCAACTCTTCTGTGTTAACAGCTATCAGTATTTCAGCATGTACAGTAGTTGAATTTGATAGCGTTAAGTTATAGAAGGATGGAAACAAAGAATGATTGCGCAAGTGTTGCCCTCTGACACTTCCTCTGTTAGTTTCCTGTGTGTTTGTTCTGTTTTAGATTAGTATAGACTGAGCTAACATGTTGATCTAACAGGGCTGAGTCATGGGGCTGAAGGCAAGCAACATCCCAAAACACACTCGCCACAAAAACAACAAATGTTTGAGATACTTTCATAGCATGCATTGCAGGGAATTGGTATCAACATATCACACATATTTAACTTGTTATAAGTTTCTCAGCTGCTTCATCACTCTCTCTGGTGTCTCTTTTGTCCACTCAGTCACTTCTGTGTAATGTTTATGCAGCCTAGAAAAGTAGCATTGATACAGTTCAACAGATGCAGTCACTACATCTTAAAACAATAGTAGAAACAAGTCAAAACAGACATAAGAAACCCCTCAGCTTTTTCAAAAGTAATGTATAAAATAATTATTTTACATAACAAGTAGATATAATCTTAGTTTCTATGTTATCCCACTTAACTCAACTCAACTTTACTTACATAGCACCTTTCACACGCACAAGCATGCACCCCAAAGTGCTTCACAAAAGAACAGAGACAGAAAGCAACAGGAATGAGTAAAATAATAAACTAATAAAGCAAGACAAGACATAAAAAATAAAAAAAATACAATAAAATCAATAAGATAAGACAGAGTAGAAAGCAAAATTAAAAATCAGTTAAAGTTAAAATCAATAAATAAGATAAATAAATGTCAAAACAATGATTATAATAATACAGTCCACTTTTTGCTACAGATAATTGTAAATATAATAATATAATTATATTTAATTACAGATAATTGTAAATATAATAATATAATTATATTTAATATTATGTTGTTCAAAGTTGTGGTTGGTTTTTGCAATTATCTTTTTTCTAAAGGTAAATTAGTTTGCAATGTACTTTAGCAAAAGTAAGAATCAGAAAAGTTCTTGATTGTGCTTTGGACAAACATATTTTAACCAACCAGCAGCAGAATGATAGTTTTCATTCAGACAATCTAACATTGTTTAAAGATGTAGGATTAAGACAAATATTAAGAGGCAATAGACAGTTTTGGATAATAGAAAATCGACATAGTAGTTCTTTCTTTAATCATAAAGATGCTACGGTTCTTTTATTTTTCGGTGTCAGTGATTTTGAAGATAACCTTCAACTCTAAGGTTCCTCTTTTAGGAATATTGCTCACCAGTTGCATTGTTTTCCCCCTCTTGCTTGAACAGGTCGTTGCTACAGGCGTGTGCCACACAGACTGGGAATACCTGTATGAGAGTAATACTGGAATGAAGTTCAGACCATTCCCATTAGTTCTCGGCCATGAGGCAGCTGGAATAGTGGAGAGTGTCGGTCCACAAGTGACCAAGTTCTCACCAGGTAAAGTTTAACAATCACAGTAAACCAAACTGAATTGGGTTTTGACTGATCTCTCCTGACTGAAGAGGCTTGTCTGCTTCTCGTTGTCTTCCCAGGGGATCAGGTTATTCCTCTTTTTCTGCCACAGTGCCAGGAGTGTGAGCAATGTCAGAGTTCAAAAACAAATCACTGCAGGAAGAACTGGTGATTTCACAACAATGTTAACACATCCATACACTCACTTTTACACTGTTTTTTGAATCCTTTAATGCTTTTTAAATATGATCCTTTGTCCTTTTTGTGGCTTGCAGGGCAACCATGCAAGGGGGTGTGATGTGTGATGGCACAAGCAGGATAAGTTGCCAGGATCGGCAAGTTTACCAGTTCCTAGGTGTCAGTACTTTCTCCCAGTACACCGTGGTTCCTGATACCTCTCTTACAAAGATAAGGAGTGATGCCCCGCTGGACAAAGTGTGCCTGCTGGGCTGTGGTGTGTCCACTGGTTATGGTGCTGCTCTTAAAACCGGAAAGGTAAGAGGTAGAAGCTGTCCTGTCCTGTCCTGCACTTTAAATAATTTTTTACATGACTACTCTCCACCTCTGCTTATAGTTGTTGTGCTTAGAATCCTGCCTGTTAAGAATGTGAGAGGGATGCTAATGCAACAAACGTACAAAGGTGTACTTGTAAACATTATCCTTTTAGGCATTTAAGCTTGTGAAAATAAAGATTCATAGTCAATAGGAAAACGCTTGTGAGTAGTGTTTAATTTAGATTTTTCAAAGCTTGCAGCCCCATAAATTCAGCTGGGAATGGTAGAACTGTAGTAGCAGTTATTTATTTTCCCCACTAGATGGCGTGAGATAGCACCAGGGACACATTAGTGCTCATGATAGATATTAGCTAACTAATGTCTCCCTCTGTTTTTCGTATCTATTTTTGCATATCAAAACAAGATTAGAGGATTATGAGCCAAAATGGAGATGGTTTAGTGGGAAAAGACTCAAGGTCTGTGGGAACAAAATATGAGTTTAGTAGCTCTTGTCAGACTTTCAAATACTTGTACTAGCAGACTTCTGATAGGTAAACATCCAGGTGAACATCTGAAATGGAACTAAAGTGAAACTTAGTAAATCTAAAATAAACTAAGGCACTTTTGTACTCTTGTGGAACCTGTTCTTTCAAAATATTTGAGCTCATTGAAAATGTAAACAAGAGAGTACAGGGAGGTGAAGATTGAAAAGTGCAGCAAGAAATCTGGTCATCTGAGCCTCAGTTTCGTCTTCGACCCGTGTCAGGATGTTGAGGCCATTCCTCCAAATCACTTGTTCTCTCTCCCTTTTTCTTTGTCATTTCTTAGCTTCAGTAACCTCTTCCTCTTCAGAGTCTGCAGAGGACTCAGTCGATGAGTCCTTATAACCCTGCTCAGCCTTCCCTTTTCTTTTAAGGTTCCTAAATTCCTTGTCTTCGTCCACTTCCTCCTTTATCTTTTTCTTGCTGTTACCATCAGATTCTTTCTCTGAACAGGTTTAAGTTAATTTCCCCTATATACAGTATGTTTTTTCAAATGGCACTTTTAAAATAAGATGGGACAGCCCTGGATGAACTATGAACCCAAGCCAATAATGCCAGATGAGCTGGTCAAGTGAAATGAAGCTCATATTAGAAAAAAGAAAAGCTCATAATTAATCGCTCATTGAGGTTTATTGTCATCCCTGGATGTGTTAGTACATTAAAGGGAACCTTATGAGGTCTGAATCAAAGCTTCTATGAGGGACTTTCAGTTTGTGTTGATTTTTAGAACTCATTTTTTTCTCTAGTAAATGTTTTGGTGCATCTTCTAAAATATATATTTCCCCTGCTTTATTTTGATAGTCAAACTCATTAAGAAGTTTGACATGGAAAATGTAAATAGAGGCTGTTCTCGCACTGACCCCCGGCGGTTTCAGACCCTAAGTGTATGCATAACTATACATAAATAATCGATATCTATGCACATGGTCTCTTTTTCTTAAGTAGGTCATATAAAGTCATCAACATTTCAGTCTGTTTCATAACCTGCTAAAAACTCCTCACAGGAACTGTCAATAAAAAACAATAATAAACATTTGAGCAAAAAAAAAAGTAAATAGAGACTATGTAGACTATGTAAAAACTATAAACTCTGCACGAAAGACTAAACAATATATATAAAAAAAACTTGACCTCAGTAAATGTGTATAAATGTCTATGAGAGATCACATAGCCCAGCAACCAATCACACATTATGGATATTTAACAACAGCAGTATTGATATTAATGTGTAATATTATATATGAAGAACAGACGGATAGATAGAAGTGACACTGTTATTTTAAAAAGTTAGCTGGTAACATAATGATGTTTTCTCATCAGGTGTCTGTTTGAATCTTCATGTTCACTGACTCCCCGATTGTTTGCGTCCAGGTTGAAAAAGATTCCACGTGTGCCGTGTTCGGGCTCGGTGCTGTTGGACTGGCTGCAGTTATGGGCTGCAAGGCTGCCGGAGCGAGAAGGATCATCGGGATCGACATCAACTCTGACAAGTTTGAAAAAGCCATGAAGCTCGGAGCGACTGACTGTGTCAACCCCAAAGATCATGAGATGCCCATCCAGGAGGTCATTCTGGAGATGACAAAAGGAGGAGTGGACTTCGCTCTGGAGTGTGTTGGAAGCCCGTTTGTCATGGTTTGTGACTGTCTTAGTACAGTTTCAAGTCATTTGTGTAATTCATGCCAATTAAAATGTTCTCTAATAGTAGAAACAGTGAAACTTCAGAATAGGTCTGTGATGCATTATGTTGGATAAAAACACAATGTGGTAAAGTTGCACAAATCCACACTTCCCAGTCCAGTAACTTTCATTTCTCTAAAGCCCTGGTGTTATATTAGTGTGCACGTTTGTAAATGTGTTTTAAGAAAACTGTTAAATAAACTATCCAGTGATTTGTTTTGTGGTAGACCGCGGCACTGGAGTCTACAACAGACGCATGGGGCCTGTGTGTCATTGCTGGTTGGACAGAGACCGAAACGATGAGTGTTTCTGTTGAAAAGATCCTGATGGGACGCACCTTGAAGGGGACTTATTTCGGAGGTGATCTGTTATCTGCTACCTGTTAAAATACAAATAATAAAGCTCATGATTCCAAAGTGCAGGGATAAGGAAAAACTAAAATTCAGTGTATCATTATGTGAGTCAAAAAGCAGCATGTCAGCTGTTGTGTTTCAGGGCCTGATTGTATGATAAAAACAGGAACTAAACCATCACTGATAAACATGAAACAGTGAGTTGATCATCTTATCTGTTGATGCATCAATAAGTTGAAGCTACTAAATGTCCCTTGTTGTTTCTTTCCTCTCCCTTAGGTTGGAAAAGTGTGGAGGATGTTCCTAAACTGGTGGATGACTACATGAACAAGAAGCTGAATCTGGATGAGTTCATCACACACAAAGTCCCACTGGATCAGATCAACACGGCCTTTGACAGACTGAGTACTGGAAAGGGGTAAGACTTTGTTTATTCGTAGCTGCTGCTTCTTCTTGTGAAATAACAGGGAATTGTTGTGCACTGCTCTGAGGCAATAACCTGCTCACCAGTCCTCTGTGTAATCATCAGGGTAAAACATGTCAAAGTGGGCTCTTTGATAATAAAAACAAGCACCAACAGATTATCTTACAATAATAAATGTACACTGTAGAACCACAGTACCAATCCCCTTGACAACATGTCCTGAATATACTGCTATAGGAGCCATCTCTATGATCCTCTTCATATATGATAACTCATTTATGTCTGTCCAGTTGCCAATGAGAACTTCATATGTCAGATATTTGGTTACTGATAAGTCTTCAGATGATGTTATCCACCATATGGATCACATGTCTTCAAAAACAGTAAAAATGTCCACCACAGTTTGATTTGATTTATTTAATACGACAAGAAGCACATATGTATCCTATGAATCAACAACAGAAAAATAAAGACGCATGGAAAGGACACCCCAGAAAAGCTTCCGAAAGCTTTTGGTAGGGGGTCTAACTAGGGTTGCCACCTAGGATTCGTGGGGAAAAAAAGGGACACTCGACCAATTGTTTGGGGCGGAGGGCTCGGCCACTATTACCAGTTCAGACTGACCAAATGAACATACAATTCGGACATAGGACCCTGGTCAGCTCTGCCGCTGCAATCTTGTCTTCTTCTTGGTGAACCCTTTTTGGTCATAAAAGTTGCAATGGCTGCCTGTTTTTGTTTGTTGATACCACAGCTTGATGGTTTTTTGTTGATGCGTGGATTTCCAATGCGTTTTTCCCTTCATATTTTACAGAGATTTTCGCCGAACACAAAACGCATCGGGCGGAAAATTATCTCCCTGAGTCAACCGTACCCATTCAAAGTCTGACAGTGTCGCCCAGTCCGGATTGTAACTAGTATATTGTTTTTTTTGTGCTGGTGGCTCCATCTCCTTCGTTGTCAATCGTCTCTCTATTTCAAACAGAGACGCCAAAAGTTGGTGAAAAGAAGACCTCAGCTCGGAGTACGTCGGTCAATTCAGCTTGCTGTCTCTCTTCAGTCAAGTTCCTCCCTGCTTGAGCCGCTTTGAGCGCTAGGGCACGCACTTGTGACATATGCATAGACGGGAAGAAAACAGAGACCATTTTAAATAAACGCAGAAGCACGAGAGAAGCCCGGGAGAGATTTTTATTTTCCCGGGACAGCTAGTGAAAAAAGAGAACAATTCTGGGAAAAACTAGACAGGTGGAAACTCTAGGTCCAACCTCCAAGGGATCATGCACAGCAGGCATGTCCAAAGTACGGCCCGGGGGCCAATTGCGGCCCCAAGGTCCCTTTATTTATGGCCCCAAGCTTCCATCTTAAATTTATAACAAAGAAATGAATCACCTTCTGAATCACCTGTACATTTGCAGTTTCTTTCAAGCGCACAAACAAAACTAAAGTCAATCCAGAAACATCTCAAAAAGTTTCATATGGACTACCTGTCTAAAGCCAAAGCACTGGGAATCCTGCAAGACGGCAATAGAGAAGAAACACAAGAACTCTTAAAGCTGACAGGTTTTCAAATGTGAAAATGTTCTTTATGAACACTAAAAGTTCAAAAGACACAAAAGAGGACACAAGACAAGACCAAAATTAAGAAATTGTGCAGAAAAGGGAAACATTTGGTGCATAAAAAATGTTCAGAACTCAGGAAAGTAATTATTTTGTTTTCAAAATATTGTCTGCTGGTCAGAAAAGTCTTGAAAACAACATGAAAAAGAAGTGTGATGAAATCCAGATTGTGATCCTGCCATAGGAAAATAATAATACAATATTGTTTCCCACATTGCCCGACCCGAATGAAAAACATTTTCCTCCAGAAGAAGATAACGTTTGCTAATGTTTACATGGCTTGTGATAAAAACTGAGGACTTCCTAGTTACTGTTTTATTGAGAAAAAAAAAAGTATTATTAAATAGATATTTCATAACGTTTAGGATTCCAAAGTCTCAGTAGGAGCCACTGGCCCTGAGGTATTCTGACAGCATCATGTGTGGCCTTCTTTGAGAAAAGTTTGGACACCCCTGATGTACAGGGAGTTATGGGAAAAAGAATCCTGACAGGGTGGACAAGACCCCAACGCGAAGTGGAGGGGACTTTTAACCCTGCTGCTATCATCACCACCACTCATGGTTTAAGTTTCTTTGTAGCGACCGGTACCTTAAAGTTGCTCTCACCAGCGCCGCTGCCGTTGCTAGTATTGCTGGACAGGATCCAATATGAAAATGTCCTTAGCCTGCTGCTTTAGCATGCTAACCAAAACTACCGTTTCAGCCACATTGTTTGATGTGAACAGAAAACCAACGGTTTTACCTCACCTTACGGCCTATGGAGTCCACAAGCAGAAGCTAAATGCGCCTCTTTTCTGCAGCATGTTAATGAAAGTTAATCACTGTTGTCAAGACAGAGGTTTTGACCAATCAGAATGAAGCGTCTGACACAACTGGAAGATCAGTAAGAAAGCCAGGTTATAAGAAACTAATAATAACAAGTAAAGCACATCTCAGATATCAGCTCCTAAACACTACATTAGTCCAACATTAAGTAAATGGCATGGAGTTTAAAGCATCATAAAGCCCCTCTGGGTTCAAGAAGGAGATGTTAGATCTGGAGCCTTTTAGCACAGAATTCAGTTCAGGCCCGACCACACAAAGTGGCCTGAGCACACAGAGACAACAGGTGATCACATTCCAGCTGTCTATATACAAGCATCAGGTGATTTACAAATGCATGAGTTCAATTCAGACACACAGAACGAGGTAACAGGATGCCCAGATGAGTTATCCACTTAGCTCGAAGTGGTGTCTGGAAAGGCCTTTCATAATCAACTGACAATATTTTTAAGAATTATATTCTGTTCATGGACTTATTAGTTAAATGTCTAAATGTTACAAATCTATGATTCATGTTATATAAAGTCTTAACCATTTTTTTCTCTCTCTTTTTTTGTAGCATCCGAACTGTAATCAGTATGTGGTAAAGGGAGAGATAAGACCATGAATCTACCATCTTTGTTTTTCTGATGGTTTCCTGGAGACAAGTCATCAGTGTAATTTTTTTTCTTATGTTATGTTTGTGCTGTTTTTATAGAGCTTCGATGTTGCAGGTTTCCTGTTCCTGACTTTGCAGCAAATGAGCACATTGGCCACTAGATGGCAGTCTAATGTCATGTAAAATGATCTGTTTCTGTCTGAGCATGCCTTCAAACTTCTAGACTATCACTGATGAAGATTTGTATCTTTTATCTTTGGGATTCTGCATTTATAATCAGATAAGGCAAAGTATTTTTTGTCTTGTAATCAAAACTTAAATTAAAAGGAGAAACAGCTCAAGATGTTTATTTTGGTTTTGTAAAGTGAAAGAAAAATGTTTGGCAAAGCTTCTACATAAATTATTTTGTGGCATTAACTGTCAGGCTCGTCCTTGCTTTATTGTGAAGATGTATTTGGAACTGAATACCCTTGTATGGAAGACAGGGCAGAGGCACAGGAAACAAATGGCTGAATCTGTCATCAGCTACGGAGAAGTATCTGCTTCATGTGGTCAGGCTTACCAAATTTCGTCCTTGGTAATATTATATATTGATTTAATATACAGGGAGCAGACGAGGAGGGCTAACATGACAGTTGCGGGCTGTCAGGACAGAAGACAAAAGATTGTTGGGGGAATGCTTCTCGGTTAAGAGCTGAAATAGCTGCTGGAGGAATTTGTTTTTCTTAAGTTCCATCAGATCAAATGAATACGCTCAGCGGTGTCGTCTGCTTTTCCATCTTTGTTTAAAATGGAAAATAAATTGATACCCGTTCTTTGCCTGTGTGCTATCAGTTACAACTAATACAGCCTCCTCCTCTTCCCAGAGAACCCAAAGTAAAGAGACTTGGAGACACAGAAAGCACAATAATGCAGAAAAGGGAGAGAGGAAGATCAAAAGACAGAGGAAGACAAGTCCTGACAGGTGGTTATGTGGCTGTGCACCCTCATCTATAAATGTTAGACGTGTTCACAGATTTATAAGGCTTTCTTGGGGACATGTGTCTGAAAGTCTGCCCTGTCTATGGGAAAAACTATCCAAAGAGACAACCATAAGTCTCCTACGTTCTTCTGTTAGTCTTTGAACTTCAGAACCTCTGGAAGTGTCACATCATTGTGCAACTGATACATGCGATCTGAATTACAACCTACGCATTGTCCACATTCTTTAAAGTCTTAACTGTCCGTCTTGTCATTTTTCACACACATCTGTGCTGCAACAGGAAACTTTAAACTTCCACAGAGTGAGCTAAATGGTGATGAAGAACAAAACCAAATCACATTTACATTTCTATATCAGTTCTTTACCTCTTTCTGTCATGACGTCATCACAACGACTCTTTCAGGCCCGAGTCTCCATGAAGATAATTGACAAACAATAGAAATGCCAGATGAGGTAAATGCCATCATACAAATAAAAGCACGAGGGAAGAAAAAAAAAAAGCCAAAAAGTGCTGCCTTGCCTCTCACAATATTTAGATTGGGATTTAGAGATTTCCAGTTATTTATTAAGCTGTATCCCTGTGTGATTGACAGATGATGGGACATTGAATATGATGAGAACATAAAACAGTCAGTGGGAAAAACCCTGTCTGAACAGAGTGTGGCTGCATTGTGAAGACAACACAAGAAGTAATTCACCTATAACCCTTTTACACACGCTATTACACTGTTCATGTTGTGACAAATTCACCCAATACATGAAGACAAGAATGTACATATCATACTATTTAGTCTTCCTATCTTTATTTTGTTTTTTTTGTGTGTCTGTGTGTTTGTGTTTCAAGGCGTTACAGGACATATTCTGTACAATTTAATTTTTGTCTCTGTATGGAGAACCTAATTAGAGGTTTTTCATTTACTGTAATTTCATATAAAACATACACACCTTAAAGCTCCTGTGTGGAGTTTTTAAGCTGGTAAATCAATACTGAACCCTCCTTATAATCTACAAAGGCACTGAAGACCAACTCATTTGAAATGAACACAAAGTACTTGTGCACAAAGAGAAGACTGCAAATATTTATGTAGTTATTTTCAATGCCAGTTGCCCCTGCTGCAGGGTAGGTGTCAGGTGTGAAGAGATTAATGCTAGCCAGTATGCTACACAAACAGTCCAAATAAAAATTACAACGCCAAACTTTAAGGATTTGTTTTGTTAGAAAATAGTATCAAAGTGACCCAACTAGAATGTTCCTTACAGGAGCTTTAGAAAGCTAATAGCTATCTGCAAGCTACACCTCCAGATTGCCTGTACACTGTATGTTCTTCATGAGAAGCATTTCCCCATGAGATATTTTGATAGGATGTTATATCAGGAGAAATAAAGATGTAAAATACATTATTCATGATTTCTGCAGTATTCAGTAGCTTCTGTTTAACCCTCCTGTAATGTTCTGTTTCTCTGGAACAGCAATAATGTTCCTGGGTCAATTTGACCCGGGGCATATTCAATTATCCAAAAATGTCAGAACCCAAAAAAAATCCCAATACACATTTTTTTTAAATCTAGTTTTTAACTCTATTACTAACCATTTAAATCAAGATTTGGTCCATTGGTGTTCTTTAATTCTCACAGATCATGGTCCAATGAGGATAATTCTTTTTCATTAAAATTCATGGTTAAACTTTTTTTTTATGTACATTGGAAAGCCCTAAATGTAAATACAATAGTTTTACATGATATAGATTTTGGTTTAATTTATTTTTATTTTTATGAATTTATGATGATAAATTAACACGACTCCTCTTCTGTCACATGCTGTCCAGATTTTTATGCTACATTTAGCTGGTTTGGAAGGCATATATTGCCTAAAATAAACTTCAAAATGTGTCAATTTGACCCACAACATAACAGGAGGGTTAAAGGCCCTGGTATTGTGCACGCTAGCTAACTGTCAAGGCTTAATTTAACATTAAAATCTGTAATGCCGCTTTTTTTTTTAACTATGACAAGTTGAAATGTCTGCTGTAAGAAAGGAGCCCAGTTCTTTTAAGAAGGAGGTCATATCACTCTCCTTCCTTGTTTAAGACCATTAAAGGGTTTAATTTGCGCACAATGATTACATTATGCTAACTTTTCTGCACCTAAACTGATTTAAATCATTCACAAAGTGACTCTTTTAACATAACTCAGAAAAAGCTTGAGGGGAAATCATGTCTGAAAGAGACACAGTTAGACACACAGAGACACAGAGCGATGGATATACTGTATAACCCCAGCGGCTATGGAAGAACGGCCCACTTAAGTCAGTAAAGACTGCCAATGTGAGGCCCCTGTTTTATCAGCAAATCCAGGCCATTATATGGCTAATGCCAGGCATTGCCTGTGACATCCCTGGTCTTTCTGTGACACGGTTAGCTTTAGCTCCTGTGGCAGTGGGATACATCCAGCTTCACCAGGGGACGGCACAATACAGTGAACTAAGTGTTTTGGATGAGTAACTTACCCTCTGCTGCATAAAAGTGAGCAGTGCTGTTACAAATCTGACACATTAGAGGGTTATCACCATTTGAAAGCTCATTTCATCCCCAACACTTTTAGACTTAATGACAGACTGACTGGTTCTTTCCTACTCTGGGCTTTTTATGACAGAATTACAAAGGGCCTCCAAGAGGATTTAAGGTTTAAAAACGTAATAAATTCACAATTTTTTAAAGGCACAAGTTCCTTTAGAATGAGATTAGTGGTATATAAATAAGGAATAATGTATAATGAGTAGGTGGTTATGGAAATTAGAATCCCAACAGGATGGGCAGGACTCTGAAATGAAGCAGAAGTGTCTTGATGTTACAACTTTAAGATGCTAACTGACACTAATGTTTTTGCCACAGTGTCAACAGGTGAAGGTGAAATGTGCCAGACTCCTTTCTGCAGATTGATTTGATATGATGTGTGTGTGATCAGATTGTTATTGACAGTTCATCTCTATTGTTGCAAGGTTTGTTCCAATCAGAATCAAGTATTAAACACAGCTGAACACAACTTGAATACATTTGAACAAGTGTTCTGCTTTAATGTCATGCAGAATTTCAAAATGCATACTTTTGATACAGACATTTTTTAAATATTTGCGCTGCTTTTATAAAAATTCTGTAAAATTTTCTTTTTTAAATCAACATTTTTTGGCACACTCCAAAGTCACTGATCTGACACCTCAGAGGCCTCATTAACACAATAACACCATACCTCCAAAAATGACTGTATCATGCTTTTCTTATTGAGCCAAGCAATCCATTATGCTCCATATTTTGCAATATGACAATCATACTGTGTCAGGTTTTATAATTAAGTTGCAGAAGAAATACTGTAGTTTGAGAAAGAACACAATTAGACCACACATGGATGTTACCCAAGAGACACACAAATAAGGACACACACATATAAAGAGCTACATGCGTGACAGCTTTAAGCTTTTGTTGTGTTTAGTCTGACAGCAGCAGTAAGGTAGTAATTGAGAGATTAGCTCTAAGGTGCTATCATGGCGCTCCTTTGTTTGGTCTCCCAGTTAGCGGTCACACAGAACATTACAGGCATGCGTGGGAATGAGTCACACAGTGAGGTAGTTACTGTAGTTTGCCTTAATTTGGATCTTTTGAGTCTTTTGTAATTGACCAGGTCCAAACATGGTATCCATAGCAAAGAGGTGCACAGATACATTCCACTCACAGGTACATTTCCCACCTCGATTTGAAATGGCTGGGCTTCTGAATCAGATTGTGTGCATGTATAAATGTGTCAATACTCCATTCACTTTAATCATAACACAATGTAATGATAGATAGAACCCTGAAAAGGTCAAATGAGCAATTCTTGAAACAGTCAACCTGGTGGGCTTGACAGAACTCAACAACGACAGACTTGTACCCGGCCTTATCCCCTCTGCCACAATGCCTTCCTTACCGTTCCAACACACTGAGTCAACACAGTCATTTCATGTGGTTTTGGGCTCAAGGTAGGGGAGTTGTTTCTCTCAAACCCTTTGTGTTTACCCCATAATCCCTGAGAAGAAGTTCACAAGTGTGAGGAAAGTACGGGAAGATTTAGCTTCCCCCTCATCCCTGCTCAGTTTACCACTCCCATGTTCTCCACGGACACAAGGGGCTCGGGTAATTCCTGGGAATGTTTAGGAAGGCTTGGGGAAATTTTGTGTGTGTGTTTCCAGAAATACTGTATAACTGTCAAGAAACTGCAGGTGGTGGTCAAATTAGATATTTTAAAATAGTCAATGACATGATTGGTACAGCACTACAGCTTGACACAACAACTTAGCATAGCTGTCTTTTCTTTTTCTTCTTATGTTGCCGCTCCTATCTTGTTTTGTTTTGTAGTGTCTTGTGCATTAATCAATTTGAACGCCATTGCAGCAAAAACACAACAACCACCAAATTTCACCAACCCATGTCAGTCAAAAGGGGGAAAATAGGACTCCAAATTTAGTCATTAATGCAAGTGAAAGTTAAGGAAATGGTTTCAAAGATAAGGGGTGTGTGTTGTCTGCAGCTTTTATTCATCTTACAACCTTTTACAGACATGTTAGATTAATATCAGGGTTTTTGTCCCTGTTTGCTCAGTTCTGAAAACATTAAACCTACAGTAATCAAGACATGAATGCAGGTAGCTTTCTGTGACTCAGAGGTAAATAGAAATGGTTTAATTTTCATTGGTTCAATAATGATATTAAAAAACAGGATAAATGACCTCAGTGCAATAAATCATTTGATACTTTGAAAATATATTTAATATTGCAAAACAGCAGCTGTAATGTCTCTGGTCAAGAAACATGTTCTCTTCTCATCTTGAATTTCTTGGAGGAAATTTCTGTAAATGCAATAATATGTCTCCTATAACAAGGATTGATAGTAAGCCTCTTGCACCAGGAAGAAGAATGATTCTGCACTTGTTGTGCTTGGCCCTGAAAACACTCGGATGACACGTAAGCACCGGTAATATATATCTCCCAGCGTTGCTTCCAATGAGACTCAAGGTCGCGGTAGGACTCAAAAAAAAAAAAATCCAAATGAGTATATAGTGAGTCATATTTACCTTGTTATACAGCCACAGTACAGTACATCATTCTGTTTTTCTCCCTCTCCTCCTGACAGCTCACTGTTGTCCAAGGATGAGGCTCCCAAATCACTGCTCACTGGCACGCTGCCAGGCCACAGAAGGATTGAGCCAATCCTAAAAAAATACACTGCATACTGAACACGGTCGAAACACTTCTCTTTGGCTGGTAATTGTGGTGAAAAGAAAAGAAACCTGAAATGATCCATCATTGGTGCCTCAATCCATTACTCATTCCAAGACATCCCACAGTTTTCAATTATATACCAGGACGCAGGATTGCAGCGAGTAATGTTGAAATCACATTTAAGTATTTTTGTGTATGTAGCTGGATTTATGAGCCAAAGAAAAGTCCACCAAGTGACAAAGATTCATAATTGTTTCTTTGCTGCTTTACCTTAACTATATATAAGCATTTAAAATTCTGGCACTGAGAACTTAGTCTCGTTTTTGAAGATAGAGCTCAAAACCAGTATAAAGAGATCTAGATCATCAGCCTAAAGATTGATCATTTCTCTATGGTTATTTTTCATGTTTCAAAGTATTTTTTCAACGTGTTTATGATTGAAAACCCACTAAAGGCAGACATCAAACACCATGCATGTGCAAATTAAACAAAGCTAAATAAGATAAGATAAGATAAGATACTCCTTTATCCGTCCCACAACGGGGAAATTCATGGAGTTACAGCAGCAAACAAAAAGGTGTACAGTACAAGAATTTCAACAAGAATATATGCAGGAAAAAAAATGTCCATCAGAGACGACAGCTTGGCCATAATTCTCCTGTCAGCCACCACCTCCACAGGGTCCAACATGTGGGGGACATGGCATACAGCACAGAGATCTGATTGAATGACACTTGCAGTATTTAGGCCCAGTCCTGTGTTAATGTGCAACACCTAAATGCATGCAAGCACTACTTATGTGAAAAGTGACTCTTTTGGCTGAAAACTAAGAATGCTCTGGGAGGAACATGGAGTTTGTGTTGATTTTGGCGTCCCCTGTGGACAAAGTGATATCATGTTTTGTTTTCTGACAAAAAGCTCATCCCGCTTTGCTGTGTGAAAAGTAAAAAAATAAGGCTTCTTTTTAAGTGTGCCGTCAATCATCTGGCCTGACCCCTACCCCACTCTGAGGTTTGTCAATATAGAATCACTCTTGTTGCTAATAGCCTTGCTTGCTTTTGTAGGTCACAAATATGCATCACTGTGAGTTTGAGCTTGTTTCATAACCACTTAAAAATTCCTCACAGTAGCTTTTATCTGTTGTTTGTCGATTTCTAATCCAACAAATCCCCCAAATATAACCCTTTACACCAATATTTACTTGTACAAGCCTTGCTGCAGGAAGCCTGGATGCCTTTGGGAATTTAGTTTTAGGAAGGTCAACTTCTCTCCCTGCAAAACACACAGATTTAAACTTTTGAGACGGATTTAACATGAAATATGTAATCCCAACCGGAGAGGTTTGGACTCGGACAATATTCCCTCAACCTCACACTGAGAGAGCCAACAGTTCGTTGCCACCACCTCGGTACGTCGCTTTACCAAAAGTCTCTCTGTCGCCCCTACATCTTAGCTGGAGTCTCTCTGTGTGCTGCGTGTTTGCCTTTACTTCCCAAATCCCTGAGAGCAAACAGGAGCATGGGCAGATTAGCTTAATATCATCGCTGGCACTAAATACACAGAAATGAAATGTCATCTGTGTCCCTGGGTATAAAAATCAAAATAAGAGAGTCAAACCAGGGCTGCCCTGTTAGATAAAGAGCAAAGGGCGTCATTTCAATCCAAAAATAATTACATATTGATGTTTGAAGTTATGCTATCTTTCTTTCAATACAGCTATCCACTTCTTTTTGGTCCTTTTTACTGCTACCCCTCTACGCTGATGACACATGCGTTTATGTGAATCCCTAATAGGATTAAAATTTGAAAAAAAAAAGGCAAAATGGATTTTAATCAATAATCCAGCTACTTCTTTTGTACAGCATGTGAGTCTTGAAGAATAGGCAAATGACTCGGAATGAGAGCTAAAGCTAATAAGCAGGCCAACGCTAATCTCTTAAACAAACCTCCTCTCTCCCTATGTGGCCTTCTTTCTCGCATTATAAATAATGTATATTTTGCCAGCAAGCCCAACACCTCAACACAAACACAAACACAACACCCCCCCTCGATGTCTCTTTGACTTTTGAGTTCAATCTGGTCCCTCCCCCAACCTTATTGGTTTACTTTAATTAGTGATATTGAAGGAAGGGGCAAATGAAGAGGGGTGGTGGTGGCGAGGAAGAGGAGGATGGGGGATTTGGGGTGGCGTAAATACTGAAAACAAACAAGAGAGCTGAATGGGAGGATGGCGGCGGGTGCAGTCCCGATGCCGCTGCGCAGACGGAAGGGGACACATGGTGTAAGCAAACACTCGTAATTGCATTAGATTCCCCTGGCACACGGGTAATCTAGCCTTCCCCCCGTCCCTGAACACAACAGGACACATCTCCCGCTTCTCTCACTCTCTTTGTCACTCTCTCCCCGCCACAAATTATTAATGTTAAACCCACAGTGCTGTCATTGATCATTCAGCAGGCATGATAGACGACTAATTATCATTTATGGGACTGAGGTGTGGAGTGTCGGCGAGTGTGTGCTCACAGATTCACTGGCTGATGTTTGAGAAATGCAGCATGTATTTGAATGCATCCATAATTGTGTGTATGTGAGTGTGTGTGTGTGTGTGTGTGAGTGCACGCGTTTGGCTGTGTGTGTGTGCATGCTTCCTATTTAACAGTTGTCCTGTTTGATATTTCATTCCTCAGCCCACATGTCTTGAGAGTATGAGCAAACACATTTGCTTGAATGGGATGTTCCCTAAGCAAACGCAGAAAATCTGGCCTTGATATGAATATCAGTGACAGCCAATGATAATTAAGACGAGTTGTTTTTGCTCATTATTAAGACGTCCAATGCATAAACACCACATAAAGGGACAAACATGGCTTTATACTCATTTTAAAAATGTTTTAAATCCACTTTTATCCAGGCAACCTATTGGCCTCCCTTCATTTAAGGCAGAAATCTGTCTGCAGTGGATGTAAAAACATCACAATCCACTAGATGGTGTTGTAATATCCACACATCCTCATAATAAATACTCCAAGCTTATACTATCAAATCTTTTTAAAACTTTTGTTTGTCACTGCAAATACGCAGGACTTTTTAAAGAGTTAGTGCAACAAAAAAGAGCAGATTGCAGTGTTTGCTTGAATTCAGCTCGTTAATCAAAACTATACTTTGTCTATTATTCAAGTGCTTATGTGCTCTGTATTTTGACAGAATTCTAGCTTTACATTGACATTTCGCAGATATTCCTCTTGTATTTCTCAGCCTTAAATTTCTGCTCTTATCCCGAGTAGTTTGAGCACCAGAAAAACAAGCCACAAAATCCAAAATAAAGTGTGCAACAGAGAGCCGCAGCGTTTTTAAAAAACAGGTAACAAATAGTTCCTGCACCTGTAGAATGACTGCTATCACTTTACACAGTGAAAGCACATCTGAGTCACTTTTTAGGGAATCAAACTGGTGCAAGAGAGGCCGAGTCAGGTCACCCACACAAACATGGAATGAAAGGGACGGTGGAGGATCTCTGATGGTATTTAGCGGATATGCGAGGCTTTGAGGGAAAGCCGTTGTGCCAGAGGGTTTAAATTTGTGTGGCCCCGGGGCTGGTGCAACAGAAAATAAACAATGCTTCCCAGTGATTAGGACTTTATTAAGGCACACAAAGTCCCCCAGCCTAGATGGGGTTTATGTTTGAGAAGTAAAGATGCCAGTTGAGTACTTTCATCACCAGCACTGTCACAAAGGATGATATTCTTCACAGAAAAGGAAGTTTCAGTGCTGTTTCTTATTCATGACAGCTCTGCAATTCTAGATGACTTCATCATTTAAATCCGACTGATTACGTCAGCGTTATTAACTCTGCAGTGCACACAATTAGCCTCCTTTGACCACCCCTATAATCACCTCCATTTGGATTAACATTGACTCCCCACACAAAATGTCTGATCTCTAATGACTGACAAACAAACAACAAGGAGAAGACAGAGGGGAGAGCCCTGGGAACACCCACCGAGCTGCTTTTAGACTAATATCATTTAAGCCCCGGACACCCCAACAAAGTCTGTCATGTCTAACCTGGCTCCTCACCTGTTTGGAAGCAGCCAAACAGCCCAGGGTAATCCCTCATCCCCGGGACACTGGAGGCAGATTTACCCAACCCAGAGTCCTGTCCTGCCCTGACAAGTTAGAGTACTGCAGGGCCCACAGAACACCCACAGCCTCAGCAGACAGTCGATGTTCATCTCAGCTCAAACAGAGAGACTTTAAATGTTTTCAAAACGAAGATACTCAACAATGCAGAACATTGTGGTGGGAGCAGAGCAATGTCCAGTGGAGTCAGTTTAAAATGATACCTGTGTACCAAAAAATGTAACTGACCGGAAGTAAAATATCAAAACCTCACTGTACAAATAAAACATTATAAGCCCAGCATTTACAAATGCATTAAATACAGATACTGCCAACATTACTGTGCGTTGAGTTTCGAAAGTATTATAATATTATGCAGAATATCCCATGTTTTTGTCATTAATTACATATTTTGGATCATATTATTGATTAAGGAAAAAGTGGAGTTTATTCATAATACTTTTTAATAATTTCAGGTCATTTAATTTGTAAAGAGGCCATCATTTTGATTATAAAAAGCGGATCATATGATTGATTTCAAAATCCTGAAAAGTTAATTTACTAATAACTTAAAAAATTGTACTAAATATACTTTCAGTGCTATTATGTTAAATCAAATAACAACAGTTAGTGTTCTGTAATTACATTTTGGATCATTGTAATTCATATTAGTGATGGGGAGTTATTTTTCCCCACCCTTGCTTACTTTAAGGTAGTTAATATTACATATTATAAGTTTTAAGCTTGTCTTATGTTTACTATTACTAAAATTTCTTGAGCTGTAGTTAAATTTAGTGGAATAAAATACTATAAACTTTAATCCAAAATGCACATAGAATTAAATGATACATTCTCAGAATATAACAAGAGTGTAAATATTTGGTTATTGGACTTGACTTTGGAAAATACAACACATTTATTAAAGAGTAACTATGTTCCATTATGAGCTAAAGATATAGCAGATGTTAAACCCTATTTGGGATCTTTGAACAAAGACATTTCTGACTGGGTACAACTGTATTCACAGTTTATATGAAGACACAGATCTTGCTATCAGGAATCATAGCATTAATCTGAGGGTGGCGCGGCTATATGTGGAAAAAATGAACACAGAAACAGGCAGTCAATTGATTTTTTTGCCTCTCGGCTCATTAAGAAGGCAGGTTTGACGGCTGCAGAGCCCGGCTGCACAGGGATTAGCTCTCTAACCGCTAATTGGGCTGTTTTCAAGGAGAGCTCGAACTGGAAAATGTTGCTTAATGATCAGTTGCAGCATCGCTCTTTGGAACACAGTTTGTGCTTGGAGACTTAAAGACAGAGATTTTGGTTGCTTGTGTTGCCTCAGTTGAAATCTACCACTTTCCAGACTTGTCAAAACACAAATTTAGACAAGAAGAGTATCTAGAAACAACGAGTAATTTGCTAAAACCTGAGTCTACATTTTGACCTGAAATAAGATGTTTTTATTTCATGTACATGCAGAGGTGATGCAGCTCCACTAGGGGGAGTAGTGTTGCACACAATCTTAGAGAGTTACTGTCTGAGACAAAGATTCAGGCAAATCTGAAAAGTTTGTCCCACAGAATTTAGAAAAAGACATTTTAATTTTCAATAGTCAGAATAGAGACATGATGATTATCTGCTTCAATTTGAGATTTATGTAAAGATTATTTTCAGCCCTATAAACGATTCAAAGAACACTCATCTCCATACCTTGAATGTGTATGGTAGCTATTGAAGGTTTATGGTGTTGTAACTGTAACAATTGCCTTTTATTATTCAGATATTTTCAAATTTTAGCATTATGAATAATATATTTATAGGTCAAATCTTTATACTACTTTATTGAGAAAAATGTATCAGTCAAGCTTTATTCATAGAACAAAGTGTGTGCGACAATGCAACTGAAAAAGACAAGAAATATGGGGATATATAAAATATATAAATATATTTAGATGTAAAGCCGAATACACACCGACAGCAATAAAATATATATAGTAAAGACAGACAATAGATAAAACTTCAAATAAAGTATAGGAGTAAAAAGAACAATACAAATGTGAGTAGTATAAACAATAAACTATGTCGAGTTAAAGATGAATAAAACTGCTATAAATAGCAAGAAACATGAGTGGTTCAAGTAAAAAGGTATAAAGAGTTTAAGATAAATAAATTGATAAATTAGGTAATTATTAATGTTAAAATTAAATTGAAATATCAAAATCATACATCAAACAACAAATATAAGCAGGAGAGAACAGGAATCAAACCCTGGACACAAACCCAGTAATGGATGAACTGTTCTTCTTATTAACCTCAAATACCCAATAATAGAAATGTGCTTTATGTTTACTAATGAACACATGAAGAAGACCAGAATAATCTGTATTGGCCAAGTATGTGTGCAAAATTAAGGAAATTAACTCATTGGCTCACCATCTTTTTAAGTTAAAGTCAAAGTAAAATCCAGCAACTTGCAGTTTCTATGCAGATGTGTAGCTCTTTCTATCACCACCTGTTATCACCGTGCTTCCAGACCTTCCAGAAATTAGTTTTTTTTTTTTTTCTATAAATGCATGTTTATGACCCAATGAGGGAGAGGAACTGTTAAAAAGTGGCTTTGCCAGACTGGTTCGCCTCACTACATATCCAGCATGCCTTTGGCAATCCGTTGCTTGATTCTTTGAGGGCAGTCTTCTGGATAAAATACCATCACACAATAAAATACTTCTCACTGCATTTCATACTGGTATAATGGTTGCACCAGAGAAAGGGTCATCCCAGCCCCCATTTTCAATGACAAAAAAGTTATTACAATCACGTCTTATACATTGAATTGTATGGTAAATATTCACAACAAAGATGCTTGCACAATATTTGGAAGGATTTTAAATCTGAATTATTTATTTGTTGTCTTTGTTTTTGTTCTGTTTTGAGTGATTTGTGGAATTTGGTGTTTTTGAGTCAGATTTGTATGACGATTAAATCTTATGGTACATTTTCAAACGTTTATTTATTTGTATTGAAGTTTGCAACAATTTAGTCCTTATTATTTAAAAAGACTAAATCTAATTCAATTTAAAAAATAGAAGAATCCAGAGAGAAGGACTGACGGCCACAGTGTTACTGGTAAATGACTGTGCCACAGTTTTCCTCCTCTCAGATCCATTAGTCTCTTTCTTATCTGCAGGCTGTGACCACATTCATCATGTGTCTACATTCAAGCCTTTAAATAATATCCAAACTTCATGTTCACAATTTGTTTCAATGTTCAGATAAGACATGAAAATTAAAGTAACAGTAAATGGTGTCTGTTATATTTTTTACAGTGGATGTCATTTATCTTGATCAGCATGGAGAGACTGTCGGCTCCTTCATGATGTTTTATCTTTTACAGGTCTTAATGTGTTTGTGTGTGTGTGTGTGTGTGTGTGTGTGTGTGTGTGTGTGTGTGTGTGTGTGTGTGTGTGTGTGTATGTGTGTGAGAGAGAGAGTTAAAAGATGTGCACAAACACTGTTGAGGCTGAGTTTCAGCTGGCTTTGTTTTATTCATGCCATGCATGAAATTGATTTCCTTTCAAAGATTCTTCCCTCGCTCTAAAGTTCATTTGGACATTTTGTTTGTTTTGATTTGAATCCCTAAAATCCCTCCTCACTCTGCTAAGAGTAAAACAACTTATTAACTTAAAAACAATAATTTCCCAAGAGCATCGCTCACGGATGCTTTTTGCCAAGAAATATTCCTCTCATCCACTTCATTTCTTTGAGCGTTAATTAACAGAACGAGGATTTAGTGTCCTCGAATCACTCAGAGGACAAGTTTGAACCCTGACAGCTCAGATCCAAATAAAAAGGAGTGCGTTTAAACTGGGAACCAAAACATATAAGACTAATGAAAACACCCTCTCTGCCAAAACTAAATACTGCATGCATGTATGGGTCTGCATCAAAGGTGTGTGTTATGTGATCTTGGCATATACTAAATGCTTAGGGTGTTGTCCTGATGTAATATGAGTGCAGAGTGTTATATCTCCTTTATGCAAAAGGACTTGGTCAACATTTTTGGCTGGATCTTTTTTGTATCAAAGCTGCTTTTAACTGAAGTGTTGAGCCAATACTTGATCTTTTTTTTTTTATTGGAACACATTCATACAGAAAGTTACAGTGTTTCCTTAACATTTGTTTCACTGCAGGCTCTGAGTGTATCTGAAACAGCATTTAGACCATATAAAGCATAATATAGTTCACAGGAGTCTATAAAGAAAAGCTAGAAAGTTCATTGTTGGATGGTGTGAGTAACTACTTCGGTGTATAAATAATTTGTTTGAATATCTATATCAGAATTGTATTACTGTTTTATTATATTATAATCCATGTTTACATGTCGATACATGTCGATACATGCATGTGTGTTTGTATTTGCATTCATTGCATGCACTAGCACTCTTTCATTCTGCCTGTTCACACAGTTTATGTCAATATGCTGACGTTGAACAGAAAGGTCCATTTGTAACTTTTGTAGCTGTATAATATTCCGTTTGTAAAATTATCTTAAACTGCATCAAATCTTAAAACTCCAAAACAGATGAAAATTGGGGATTATTAAGATTTTTTCTTGTTTATTCTAAAAAGTTTTCAAATGCTCATTTTTGTTTTGCCGCGGGTTTTAGGCTAGTAGTTAATTTTTTTTGACAATTAGGCTGGACAAAATGACATGATCATACATTAAAGCATTAAAAGCCAACACTACAAAGATAAGAAATAAACAGGGGCGTGTCCAGGTTTTTCGATTAGGTGCCCCAACCTAGGGCAGTTACTTATCTAACATATGTTATTATTATTTTGTGTATATTCTTTTACCTTTAAAAAGTGAAACAACAAGGGGCCAACATTGAAATCTGCAAGACCCAAAAAGAAAATATATGCACTGCAAAAACTGACATGGGTCTTATCTCTTGTCAAAATATCTTATCAGGCTAAATATGAACCACGTTCAGGTCCAGAAAAATGTCTTGTTTCAAGATATTATGAGCAAAAAATAAGACCTGCTGCTGATGCAGTGAGCAAAATGTATTTGAAAAGTTTCCCGAAATAAGAAGAATGTCTTATTTCAAGGTATTATTGTTTCATGATGTACTATAGTTTTGCAGTATGACACTTCAGTAAATTTTGCCCCAACAGACTTTCTAAGATTACACTATTTGTAGTGTGTGCAAAATAAAATTTTGGAGTACCAACAGAGAAGTGCAATGGAAGTTTATACCAGCCTGTTGCAAAACAGCCTAAATAAGTCCTGCCTCTATCAGAGCACATAGCCAATCGTGCTTTCGGATTTTGGCCCCTGTGGTGGCCAAACAGATTTCAGAGGGGCTCAGCCCACCCCCTGAATCTGGCCCTGGATTTTATTTATCAAAAAACTACATTTGTCATTATAAAGAATGTAAATAATTGAAACAAATCAAGAGAATAATGAAGTAATTGAAAGTCTAACATATCACACTAATGTGGCAGAAATGGAACTGTAAACAATAAACCAACATCAAACTGGCAGTGCAATACACTGACCAACATATTGTATATCTAATGTTTACTAAAAGGAAGTAAAACGATTTTAAAATCAGTTCAATCCAACAGTTCTGCCGTCCAATTAATCCAGGAACATTAAACTTTACCTTAAAACACTTCACAGAATAGAGGCAAAAACACAACAGTGACAACCAGCTCTAGCACATGTGCTTCACTTAACTCAAAGCAGGTTCGCACCGGGCTTCGAAAACCTGTCCTGACTAAATTATGACCAAGGCGGACTAATGTCCGTGCTGTCTGGTAAAGATGTGCTTAAAAAGTAGTCAGTGGAAAACACATCATAAAATTTTATGACATCAAGGCAAGGGTGAGAGGAGGGCACAGTAAATCTCTGATCTTCTTCTCCGGAGCCATTCGCTCACCACATGATTCTTCTGTCAGGTGGAGGAGGTCTCAATGAAGTTGTCTGACCTTGCAGCAGGTGTGTGAAAACACTGTAAAAATGTCACTTTATCTCCAGTGAAATATTTGTTCAATAATTAATTAGGATTTGAGGTTGAAGCCATAAACATTTATGATGTGTGTCACTGAGGAAACTTCAGAGGCTGGAATCAAAAGAGAGAAGCCTCATCTGCAGTGAGGCAGCACACATATTTGAGAGTGTGTGTGCATGTTTCAACTTTACTTCAGGTAAACCCTGGGAGATTACCTTATTGTCTTTCTCATTTACAAGACAGGCCTGAAAAAATTGCTGTCAAAATCGCATAAGCACTGAGCTGAAAATTTCTGAGTCCTCAGCAAGCAACAACAAGCCGGCAGGTGACAAATCTGAACAGATCTTGGATAAACAAAATATACACAAATCTTTATTTAGTTGGCTTTAAAGGAATTGTGCTCATTGCAT
This sequence comes from Notolabrus celidotus, assembly GCF_009762535.1. Lineage (NCBI taxonomy): Eukaryota > Metazoa > Chordata > Actinopteri > Labriformes > Labridae > Notolabrus > Notolabrus celidotus. The sequence continues at coordinate 28,940,379 of NC_048279.1, forward strand.
TGTGCACTGAATGCTCAAAATATCAAGACTTTGCACACAATTCTGTTTCACTACCCAGGTTTTATTAGCCTTTTCTTATTGTCTTTATTAGAAATATGTAAAGATCTTTGATATGGGGAAACTTCACAGCATTCCTGAATGTTAGCGAGGATTTTTGACTTCACTGTGCTGCAGATTTACTCCTGTTGTCACTATTCCAGGGGGTTTCCAGTGGTGCATGTGGTAACATGGAGGGTGAGGGAGGATTTACCTTCAAAGGACGCAGCCTGTTATTGTGTAAAAGTAGGATAATCTGAGGGGTTAGGGTTCAATTTGAGACTTTTCATTGTTTTAGCTGTGATGCAGAGATGGCGTCTTAGTACACAGACGAACACCAGTTACAGAGTGATTTTAAGCAATCAGACCGTTTTACTAAATGTGATGAACATTTTCTCATGGCTAGGTGATTAACTGAAAACAATACAAAGCATTCTGTTTCTTTTTTAAATGCACTAAATGGAAGTTTAATGGACTTTAATCTTACTTAAACCATACAATTTTAAACCAACATCATCTCATAAAACAAGGTGTAATTTCATTGGAGCTCAATACTTGGTTACAATAAGATAAATTAAGTGGCTTTTAGCTTTGTGGTGACATAATGCACCCTTTGCCTGTAAACCTTAAACTCTTGGGAACAGTTTGTGTGAAGATTTAAATATTACAAAACATATAAAGTTGTACTACACTACATGTCAACAGAATCAACCATGATCACAGGGTGGCTATTTTGAGGTGTGGGAAACTAAAATTCTGTAACGTCCTAACACACTATTTCAGATTGTAATTTAAACAAAGAATATCTGGCAGATTACTTAACGAATATTATGCTTTCAGTTAATCAACAATTGAAAATCAAATTGATAGAACAGACTTGGAAGGACATGTGAGGCCATAAATCAAGGTATAACAACATATTTAGTTTCCAGTTAGCCACAGTTCAACAGCAATCATTGACAACTCACCCTTAAGTCCTTATGCTATAGTATGACACTGTTACATGATATGAAAAGGAAAGGCATACATACTTAGCTCATAGTGATGTTAGCTGGCTAACAGGAAGGTTGACAAAATTTAACATTAACTAGGTATCAGCCAAATGCTAAAGTTATCTGTTGGTTGCATTTGATAACCAATTAGTTACACTTCTTCAACAGCTAGCATTAACATTGAACCACTTTACAATTCTGCAATTTGATTTAGCAGACGCTTTTGTCCAAAGCAACGTACAACACAAGCAAGAATTTAGACTGGAGGGAAAATCCTTAGTAAGTGTGACAAAGTGCTTCAAGTTGATTGGCCACAGGTTCTGACATCTAGTGCCAGAGGAAGTGCCAGGTTGTTTTTTTTGTTGTTGTTTTTTTTTAAAGATAATGTAGCCACAGCTAATCACAACAAATAATTAAAGTCAGCAATATTGATCAACACTCAACAGCATTCGATATTCAGGGCTATAAGAGCTTCTGATTCATTCTACCCCTGAGGAAAAAGAGGAGAAGGATAAAGGCATACATTCCTATCTTATGATGCTGTTAGTTGGCTAACAGCATTGCTAGCTAAATACAGTGATAGCTAGGTATTGGCTAAAGACCCAAGTCAGCTTTTGTGATCTAGCTGCCGTTTGCTTAGGGGTTATACCATTTGTTGTTCACTTAAAATATGGCCTGCTTTGATGGCATTTCATTGTCCACTTACCTTCATTTTAAAATCATTAGAAGCTGTGAAATAAAACAATCAGTCAGATTCCCAAGAAGAAATCTCTCTTTCCACTGTCAAAGGAAAATGGATGCTGTGTGAATTCCATTACCCTCTTGATGCTCATTTCTATGCAAATACTTCCATCTGATAATCATATAATTTGGCAGTGTATTTGAAAACAGCTATCAGATGTATAGGTGGTCTTCAAACAAGGCTCAAAATATGTTGAATTTGGGGTTATCACTGCATCTGTCACTAAATCTATCTCATTGTTAACATTACTGCATACATTGACTCTGATATGATCCCTTGGCTGTTTGGAGATCTGTGACATTTGTGGTATTACACTCCTGCTTACCATTTTGTAACCCTTAAGGCCTCACCACTGACTAAACATGGTGGTACCCTGACAAATTCAACACTCACTCCCTCACCTACTCACTCCCCTCTCTGCTATTTCAGCATGTAAGAATATACAAGTGTCACAGCCACAGCCAGAGAGCCGGGCACTCAGCTGTTGATTGAGGGATCACCAGCCATGGGATGTTGCCAGTTCCAAAAGGTGCAGAGATGGAGATAAATAGCTGTGGGGCTCCTCGGCATTACGGAGGAATGTCACCCAGCGAGGAGCCTTGTGGTACAAGCTTGAAGACCAAAGGCAAAACCTTCTCCCCTCTCAGCAGAGGAGGAAAGAGGAAGAATGATAGCCACTGCTCCTTGACGAAAGGTAAACGGCACAGCTGACACCCAACACCATGAGCCCACTGGGGCTTGCTTGGTTGGCCATATTGGCACAAGATGTAAGCACGGAAAGTAGAACAGACACCTACCAAAACCACTGCAATGCTGAGAGGGGAAATATATGTGGCTAGAATAATTTTATCCCAGGAAAGTGGCTATCAACATGTTCTTCACACTGTTAGCTATGTGGATTACTTCCCTGGCAGGCCGCTCTCTCACCAGCTAAAAGCATGTCAAAGGAGGCCCAACTGCTTTGGGGAACAGCAATTCAATTAAGTTAGGTTTCTTCGTATGCACGTGCGTTCTGATTAGCAGACACATATCTTTCATTATGTGTGTCTTAGAAACAAATCCAATCATATTTGAACCTCTTAAAAGAAGAAATTCTTCATTTTTATTAAAGATGACTCCCAAAATCTAGCATTTAGCCATACCATGATTTGATTGTTTCAGTTGCTGTCTATCAAAATGGACCAGCTCTTGCCTTTACCACGTGCACCTTAAACCACCAGAGGCCTCGTCGCTTACCCTGCTAGCTATTAAAATTCCCTCTCTGAATTCTAATTTTTCAGATTGTAAAAGTAATGCACTGCAGATAATGAGCTCTGGCACTTCACCAACCATTGTTCCTCTGGACATATCAGTATTTGTTTGGCAACTGCTTCCCTCTCTCAACAAGCCACTTAATCAACTGTAGATCCCTGTGAGGCACAATAGCATTGTTGAGCTAGCTCTGTTAGCCCTTGGGGACCAGAGGCAACATTTGTTTTGGACTGAAGTGACCCTCCACTGCTCACTTGCAGAGATAATGTGACATGATGGATTTTACAGGTGTGTATCCTTCCAGTGATGTCATTTTTTTTGAAGGACATCATGCATAGGCTACGGCCAAATGCAAATGGAGACTTGCCACCCATCTCAGCTGCTTCACTTGTTTAAAACTGACTGGTCATTTCAAAGAAAACCAACACTCCACTATGTTTATTTGTTTAACAGTACAACACAGTATGTATGATTTTGGCAAATAGAAGGAGAAAAGTTAAAAAGGTTGCTGCCTCGGACAATTTTAATGAATTGGAAGGTAAGAAAACCAAAATGTTTTGATATAGACAGCTGGCTTAAAGATTATTTGGAACTGATATCTATGGAGCAAGCAGCATCAGCACTCGTAGATCCGGGCAGTGGCCACAGAGGCTCTTTGAATTTTATTTTATCAGTGATAGATAAAAGGCCTTAAAAAGATTTAAGTTGTCAATCACAATGACTGCAGTCCAGTACTTACAGACTCCTATTGATACTTGAGTTTTAAATCCCATACATTTTTGAATAAACATGAATAAACAATTTTCTATCTCTTAACCAATCTATTCACTCAACAATTTGTATGCTCCACCCCTTGTTCCCAAGTCTTGTCCTGTTGTAGGTTATCACGTTTATTTGTTACAGATCTGCACTACCAGGTATCCCAGGATGCTTTGCACACCGATTGGGAGCAAATTATCAAAAGCGTCTGTCTGCACTGTAATTATTCTTTTAATATCTCAATAACATATACAACCAAATCCCTTTCCACATTCACATTTATTTCCACAAAACTCGGGAATCAGGAAAAGTCACTGGTATAAGAAGCAGTCTGGTCTTTTGGATCTTCCAGAGGGAAAAAGGTTTAAACTGTCCTCCTGTGTGATGATTCCCAGAGCATTCCGCAAAGTCCAAAATGTGCAACTCTTTCATTACCATCTGTTATTCCTATGTAGAGTTTGCAATCCTGCTAGCTATGGGTCCGAAGATTTTAACGCTTCTTTACGGAGTGAAATGGCAGTTTGTAACACACAGCTCTGTTGTGTGCAGTGAGAAGTAGTGGCGGGTGCACTAGCGGTCATGATGGCGTATATATTTTTGTCAAAGCTTTGGCAAGATTAGAGTTCCATCTTCTGGGTAAAATACTCTGTACATTTTATACCAGTATATTGGTAGCATTGGTATAAGTCGCTGCCCACTTTTTAGATGGAAAAAAAATTAATAAAATAATTTATATATGCATCAAACTCATTCCTGATTACACATGTGAGCATTATTTATGTATTCATTTATTTAGCACTTTGTCCTTAAAGGAAGCAGTTATATATTTAGGCCATGTTAGTGATGTAACCTTCAACTTTCACCGATGGATGAGAGGTTCAGGTCAGTTAGTTGGACCCTGTATGACTCCAACTTTTTAAAAATAATACTTCAAACTTTGTACGCTCTACTTATGCAACAGTTTCAGCTGAATCTTAAAGATACAATGTACTGCTACTCCTCTGGAAGTAAAGCTTCTACTTGCGGTGGGTTGGTCAGATTAAAACGTTGTTTTTCTGGATTCAGAGTTTACCTTCGACACATCACAGAGAAATGTGCCTGGATGACTATTCAAACGCAGGAGTGGAGAAGTTTTAACAGTGCAGCAAGATGAATTTGAAGATGGATTCCATGAAAGTCTGCTGTCTACAAACTCAAAGGAGGTCTGAGAGGAGAAATCCCACCTGTGTGTGTGTGTGTCTGTGTCTATAGAAGTGTACAGTATGTGCACATGGGGACTTTGAGTTTAACTGTGGAGAATGTCACGTGCTTATTTGTATTAAAATAATTTAACACAAACGTCATCATTTCCGATGCCTCTTAAAAGAGGTGGCTATGATTTTAACACATGAAACTGATTTCTCAAAGCTGAAACTGCTTGCTGGTAATATTATTAATCTGTGTTGTATTCTAGCTCGGCAGCGATGAGAGCAGGCTGTTAAGACGAGGATATGTGGAATAGACTCACGTCTGCGTCTAGGACTGCATCCTAACAGCAGGCTAAGTGTCAATCCAGAGTAAACATCTTGGGCAGGTGTACCAAGAGCCAAAAATCCATCGCCAGCTCAGTCGAGGCTGTTTGGATCTGTGCTGCTGCTCCACTGTAGAGTCTGGAGGAGAAATAGAAGAGGAATAAACAGTGCAACAAATGCACACAGAAAATCACGCCCATGTTTTTGTATATGAATATTATTCATTCTTAATACTGTGCTGTATACTTTGGTTTGTATGTGGATGTATGTTTGGTACACTATACTAGCTCAGCCAAGGCACATAAATTAAGTTGTTTAATCAGAAACTAACAAGAAAATTTGGCTTTTTAAATGCTGGTCAAACAATTTAACATTACACTATTTTTTCAAAACATTCCTAATTTTTGTGTAACAGCATATTACACTCTTAAATTTCAAATTAATTTACTTTATTTTCTTATATAAGCAAAAATACATTTTTCTGGTTTTGCTGCAAAGGGAAATAAACTTAAAAACCAAATTGTTGGCAATTATCTTTATTTTTGTAATTCATATTTTGTAAAAATAAATAAATAAATAAAAGTAAAGCATAAAGTTTCCATGCTTCTAGTCGTAATTATGATTTTTTTTTCCACTGGCAACTTCATACCCAGTGCAGGAAAAGCTCTTGAGTGGAAAATTGATGGTAGTATATTGGTAAATCTATGCATCAGTAGAAACTCACTGCAGAGTGCAGAGAGGTAAACATGACATCAACAAGAGGGCAAAAATGAAGTCCAATATGTCAGTTAGTTTCCACTCAGGTCAATTATCAGCACACTCTAACATGTCTGTGCTCGATGGTTCACATGTATTCAGTAACCGTACCAGGAGAGGATCCAGTCAGAGGAAACAGAACTTGAAGTTTGGGTGTTTTTACAGGGGTTGGTAACGAGGAAACTTGACTAAGAATCACAGGTGTTTTAGTAATAAATCGTATTTGTTGGTTTAAACGTGTAAATCCTTTTGTGAGAGCCAGACATACAACTATGGAAATATTTGGCTCCTGCTTTGTGAGACAAAATGGCTTCTTCTTTTCCTCACAGTAAATACAGAAAAGAAACCTCAAAACAAAACAGTCGAGAGGATAACCATTGATCCCCATCTAAGCCACGCTCAATCACACTTAAACGGGGCGGCTCTTCCTACCAGAGGAACCAGCACAAACCTTTAAGTCGACAGCTAATGCCCGGTTTAGTCCTCTCTCTCCCCCTCTCTCTCTGTCTCTCTCTCTCGTTCCCTTTTCTCCTAAAAACTGCCATGCTACAACTTAATACGAGTCGAGCTCCTGCTGGGCGGCTGGGAGCTTCTATCAAGGCCTGACTTCACACTCTCAGGCTTTTGCTTTCCATTTTGTTGCCTCCATTCTTCACCTCATCCCCTCCAATTTCTCTTTTGCGGGGTCACCAAACCCAGGGACAAAGTGTGTCTGCCCCACCTCCTGATCCTCGGACACTAACACCAAGACCACCTCACCACACACAACGCTGTGAGATGACATTTCCTCACCCCCGAGGCCACCCCTCCTTTCTGTCTCCCCTAATCCAATCAGCAAGGCCTGAGTTTTTCTAATATACTGGTGGTCTCATACTCTGACTTTATCCCTGCAGCTGTGCCGGACCGCTCATTGGCAAGATTAAGGCCTCCTCAGCTCCTCTGATCATGTATTTCAATATGAATGGGACCAATAAGGGGGTGGATTATGGCTTAGTTACTTTGGAAATCCAAGGCCCCCCTTTGATGCCCCCGGGTTTGAACAGCAATGGCAGAACCCTGCCTGGTCTGCGTGGCGTGGCGGCAACACCACCTGGCAGTCAAATGTTTGCTCATATGCGCTCATTAAACAACAGCACTCTGGCAGTGTGGGTACTGACTGCGGGCCCGATGGCGAGCCGCGGCCGCGACCAGATGGCGCCGTCACCAGTATGCCAGGTGGGGTTCGTCGTTTGGTTGCCACTCGTGAGATGCAGCATGGACGGAGGATGGGCGAGGGGGGGGTGGATGTACTGTGTTGGCAACCAGGAGGAGAATAAACAAACGCACATTCCAGTTACCTTCACAGATACACACTCATTTTTGTAGACACACACACTCAGTCTCTTCCTTTAACTCAATGACTCTTCTCTTGACACTACTTCTTCAAATATACACTTTTTTTTAAAGATACTCTTCATTTTGATCTTCTCTGACCTTCATTGTACACTTACAAGCGCTTGATTTTTGCAGGTATACTCTTTGCAGTACCAAACTTTAATTTTTCAAAGATCCTAATGCTAGTTTCTCAATGTGCACAGAATCATTTTCACAGATTGACACACTCACTTCTTCCTCTATCTTGATAATTTATTTCCCCCTTAAAGGTACACTTCAAATCCACACACTAATTTTCACAAACACATTCACTTTCACACATACACATATTCCTTTCTCTGAGTCACTCTCCTCCTCTCACTCTTACACTTCAGATACACAAATTTCATAGTTATACATACTTATGTTAGCAGATGCACACATTTTCACAGATACTCTTGTTCTTGCAGAACCACAAAATGATTTCTATACATTCTTTTTGCAGGTACACACTTATTTTCCTCAACATGCACTTAGTTTTTGTATCATTTAAAAATCTGTCCATATCAATTTAAATAATGGAGCCTATTCTACTTTTTCAGGAATGGTGGTAACAACTAATTTAGAATAAAAATTACTGAGGGGAACTTAATTCCTGTCTGAATCTGGTGTTTCATCAGAGTACATTTATAATCCATGATAGCATTCCTCATATTCATGTGTTTAAGTGTCTTTTGAATGCTGCTATTATAAAAACAGAATTATGAATCCACTTTGTATCTGAAAAATCTATGAAAAGAGTTGAACAAAAGAAGTCTGATTTATTGATTGATAATGTAAACAAGCCCTTGAAGCAGAAGGAACAACACGGCATTAATCAGAAGTGATCCCTCATGCCCACTCTACACCGCCTGCATGTTGAAGTGCAGTTAAATTTGCTTCCAAACACATTCACACACACTGAGGTGTTCTGAGAGAATCGGCCTCTCTGCAAGACGGGCCCTACTGAGCGTGGAGGGTTTTTTCATTACTTAAAGGGGCCTGTATCGTCTTCTCCACCGGCCCTCCCCGCCCCTCACATCTCAGGGTCTTTTGTGTGTGAAGTGCTGGAGGTGATTAATATTTGTTTTCCCTCCTCTGTGGGAGAGGAAGACCCAGCTGATCCACTGTGACCCCTCCTTAATCCCCAGCGGGTCGAGCCAGTTTCTACGTTTCCTTCATTCTTCTTTTGGGTTTGTACCTTGTTGGATGTCTACTTTGTGCTCACGTTCATGTCGAACTTGGGGATCACATGTGACTGTTCAACACTCGGGTTGATTTAAGAGCTTAGCCCGGTGACAAGTTTCTTTATGAGGGGCAGTAAGCTTGTATTCCCCTTCTTGTATATTTAATTGAAATGTTCTAGTACCATTTTCTTCCTCAATACCGATTCTGAAACACAAACTCAACCATTGCTTGATAACAAATGTCATTCTGCAAATGGAGTAAAAAAATATACATTGTATTGTTGAAAAAAACACTGATTGCTCACAATTTAACACTCTCTGCTAGCCCTAAAATGGAGTTATTTTTGACTGGCCCAATTACTTCAATATCAGCTTGGTTCGACGATGGCATACTCACAAATATGCAGTTTTAGGCAGTGTTATAGAGGCTGATATTGAGAGCAGCATTGGTGCGACTGTAGTCAAGACAGGTGATGTTGAGTTTGACATTTATATTTACTGCAAAGAAACCAGACTGAGGCAGTGAATTGAATAACTCCAGTCAAAACAGCTGGACAGCCTGTGCAGCCTGGTGTTGATATCCAAGGTTTTCTAAATAAATATCTCACCATTAGGTAGAAAAACAGGCCTCTATGTCAAATACTGCCTTTCAGCCACAACATGGCCTCTGCATCCGAAAAAACACACTCCTCTCCAGGTAGTTTGGACAGTTTTGACAGGTGAGGAAAGTATCTTTCTTAAAACAGGAGGATATCCTGAATCGGTGGGCGTAAAATGGCCAGGTTGAGGGTTTTGGGAGCTTTGTAGAGGCCAGTGGAGAGGGTGTCTTGAAGGATTGAGGGGCTCGCGGGCTCTATTGAGCACTTGATCCTGTTGACAGATATACTGCTCCCTTTGTGACCACATGGCTGTGATGGAAATGGCAGGTGCAGTATGGGTAGCTGATGGAAAGGGGGAAAAAAAAAATCCTTTCTAGCGTTGTGTTTCAGCGGTTGTAAAAACACAGCTGTTTTCAGCTTTGTGAAGCGGCTGCGCGCTCGGTTTCCAATTCTCTCTAGCTCCTTGTTGCCTTGTTGGCGTCGTCACTAAACTCGCAAACACAGTCTTATGGTCTTAGCTCTTTATAAGAGCTTTAGTTGGAAAAAATGTACAGATCAGTATTAACGATCAACACTGTTAGATGAAAGCTCTTAGCAACTGGCTCCAAACCTGCCTCAGAGTAACTGATAGTAATGGGAAACTGCTGGGCTATTTAACACACAAGCATATTAACACAGGAGGAGAGGGAGCGATTTAGTCCCAGCTGAGCTAAAACTAAACAGGTATACCATGAAGATATGTCAATTATAGTCCAGAAAGAACTGACTAAACAACTTTAAAACATAAACATACTCCAGAGTAGACAAGTTGGATTGGCTTATATAAACTAATCAGGATAGCATTTTTTTATTTTTACTTATAAACACTTGTCCACCTTTTTATTGTGTAGATATCACAGCACTGCTAGTCTCTAAAAATCAAATATTCAACAAATAAGATATACAATTGTCACCCATTGGTAATAAGTGCATCTACAACATAAGAATATAAAATTTGATAATCAAAATGACAAAGAAATAATATACAATAGCAACACTAACGAGTGAATTTTTCCATTTGATAGAGCCAGAAAAAGGTAATAGACAAACATTATTATTGTTTAGTTTTAATATTTTACCCCACTGCTGTATCTTTTATTTAAAACATATTAAGTTGGAAATTAAATATAATGTAAAAAATACAGTGTAACTCTGACTTAAATTAATGCATTTGTCTTATTCACTTTAAAGATAAATCTTTTTTTTTTTTTTCCTTTAACAAATCTGCACTGTGGAAGGGAAAATTAATCTCATTTAAGTGGGATGTTATTATGACTCCTTTATACTATCCCATTTTGATTTATCATTATTTTTACCCAGATTATTATTCCAGAGAGAAGAGGTAGATACTGAAGTAGTAAAAGTAGTGGTAATAGTATTTCTTAGATGCTATATTATACATTTATAATTTTAAAAGCATTACTCTTAGTGTGAAAATACTGATTTCGTACAAAACTGCAGAGAATAAAAAAGAAAAAGGACTACACTGTAAAAAAAAAAAAAAGGGTTGCCACAGTTGATTTGGAGCTTATGTACATGTGTCTGTTTGTATATCTTGCTAAGCCTTAAATTAACTCTTACATCATATATTTTAAAATTTACAACATTTAAATAAAAAAAATCAGTGTATAAAATCAGATCTTTTTTCATTTAGCTAAACTTTCTCTTCCCCCCGCGGTCTGACTGTTTCTGACTCGGTGCAGTCAGCTGTGTGTGGGAGTGTGTTCAAGGGGAGAAGGAAAGCTTTTAGCACTCTATGAAGTTGTCTAATGAGCGGCGCCGAGCGTCACAACTCCTCCACAAATTACTGTCATTCTTCACTCCCACCCTTTTTTTTTAAACCCTCTTTTCTTGTCAAATTGTTCAGGCATCTCTTTGAACAAGCTATCAAACTGTACATTTCAAACATATTCAGTTTAGCTTCTTTACAAAGCTCTGTGATGAAGATATCTGAAAACAGGGCGGATGTTTGTGATATCAGATGGTAGGTAAAAGCTTGATAATAGTGAAAGCAATAAGGGATGGAGATACAAAATAATTAACAGTATAGTCCACTAAGAGCAATGGTAATCTATGCTTTGGGTCTGCTGTCTAAAAAACATCAGTTCAAAACAGATTGCAAAATGTAAAAGTTGTATGCAAGAAAGAGAATGTTTAAAAAAATTAAATATCTGACATTTATTTCATCCCCTTTGCTATCTTACTTTGTTTAAAGCAGTATCCATGTTGTAATACGGTATGACAGGTTACAATACAATACAATCAATGCAATAAATGACACACTTTTTTCTGCATGAAAGAAATTTGTCTTAGACTTGAATACTACATATTTTTTTAGCCATGCACCTTCACAGTTGAAATAATAGATAAATAAAAACACTGATCTTTGTATTTTTGTGATTTATGTCTTGAGCGGTTTTGTAAAAAGACATAATTGAGTCATTAAAATACATACATTAGAATTAGGAAAAAACATCAAAAAGGGGAAATGAGAGATGTTATTTATTCATAACCATGTTTCTAGCTACTCAAACAATTAATAAATAAGGGAAAGTTTCTAATGGTCAAATCTATTTCATCTAAAAAAAGAAAGAAAAAAAAGAAAAAGAAAACAAGTGGGACATGCAGAAAAAAACCCACAACTAAATTTGCTGTGCCAAATAAAATAAGTATCCAAAGAACTTGTTTTTTTAGTGATAAATTTAATCCCTTCAATTTTTTTTCATCTGAAAGCCAGAATGCTTTAAATCATTATAACTAACTAAATTGGCATTTGTCTTGGAAGATTTATGCCACGGTGGTGAAAGCTTAAAATCCACAGTGACCAACAAAACAGCACTTTCACACCAGAGGGACTTAAGTGAAGTGTGTATTGATAGCTGCCAATGACAAAATAAAAGCTTGTATAACTCACTGTGGATCGAGCATTGTGACACATAAATTGACATCTGATGGACAGAACTGAGCTCAAACCGCTCACTGTCACTTTTCACTTTCCCATCACACAGCTATCGTACCTGCTCATCTCCCCCCGGCTCAAACTGATGAATGACACTGCAGTGTGCAGCGCCTCACTGCGGGGCCATTTGTGGGGAGATAAGAGAGACTTCCTGGATTAAGGAGGTAGTTGAGGTACATCTCCAGAGAGCCTGTTTGTTTGGGTAAGACAGCTCCTTCATTACTGCAAAACTGTGGGAGGCTGGGAAGCCAACCTGTCTCTGAGATAGCACGGGACTGCTGCCAAAATGTACTTAAGCAGACTGAAAATGCAGCCCACTCACCCCTCATGCCTCTCATTTATTATCATGGATTGTGCACCAGGTAATCTGCACAAGGTTTGAGGCGTTCATATTAAGCAGATGTTAAAATACTGAATTAATAACATCACATATCCACTGTAATGAGTTAAACTGCCCGTTCCAGATGTTCAGATTAATTTTAAAGTAGTTTTGCTTTGTGGGTGGCCCAGCGTGACCCAGCAAGTGAACGAGAGCCGGCTTCAAAATGAATGAGCCCCTGATGTCAGTGTCACTCCACAAGCTGACCATCGTGTTTGTTTACAAGCGTACAAGATTAATTATACTGGCAGCAGTCGCTGTCTCAGATACTTATCTCAGGCAGAAATTTAGGAAAAGAAGAAACTATGAAATACAACATGGAGACCAAACACAGGGGCTTTGCATATTTTTAGACAATTTAGGTTAAACTTATGAATCACTTATTTTAGATGCACAAGTTCTCATGTGGAACTTATAGGTCAGTTTAACACTTTATAAAGCTTTTCATTCATTTAATTAATCATATAGTCATGCTACAAGGGTCCAATTCAGACTCCATGAGTAATCTTTATGTGTCTAATCTTTACTGTCCAGTGGGCTGCCAAAAGATAACTCAACAGCTTTAATAATTTAAAAAGTGTTTGCAGTTCAAATCCCAAAAATACTCTGAGCAGAAAAGAGCAGTAGCACTTAAAATGAGAGAATATTTGGTATTTCTGCTCCATGAATCACAAATTCAGTTCATAACTTTTTATTATTACATTTATTTATTATTTGGTGATTAATAGTCATCTGAGTTGCTTCAACACAACACTCTTCCATGTTCTGGCTTTTGGTTGGCTTCTTCAGCAGTTTGTCATGATTCATTCATTTCTCCAGACAATAATGTCCTCTCTTCTCTTAATACAATCCTTTTGTTGTTTTTATAAAGAAAGGGCCATTTGTTTGTTATTATCCATAATAAATCCTGTTACTAAAGTATTAACCATCAATAATATGCAACAGCAGGGGTGTGGCCAGAAGGATGGACAGAGGTGGCATTGCCCTCCCTTGAAATGTGACTGGCCACCCCAGGTGCCATCCTAAAATCCTAAGCAAGATTGGCTGGTAGCATTGTTAGAGGCGGGGCTTATGTTAAAACAAACTGGGCTGTGTTGTAACAGGTTGGCTATGGCTGCCTTTCCATATAAATTAAGAACATTTTCTTTTGTTAGTGTCTTCTACACAAGAACTTTGAAAAACTGTATTTTCTTTTTTTTTTTTAATCCCAAAATAATTTAAGACATTGCTAATATTTTCATATTCTACACATTGGATGTCAATACCAAAGCTGGCAAACTTTGAATTGTGAGGTAAACGTATGTTGGAGTTATCCCTGGGTTAAGACTGCAGGCTCTGAACATCTTGCTCAGAAAGTCACACGAGAACTAAGCAAGAGGGACACAAGATTTGCTAAAAATCTGACATCACCAATTGGTGAGTTTCCTTCAAAGAGAATCGTAAAAATGCTGCTCTGTTCTTTTGTTGCTGGGGACTTTTTGTCTCTTTCCAAACTTTCCCCTGTGATACTCAGGGTCCAGAACATACTTCATAAGAACATATTCCATATTGCAGGATTTTACACTTTAAACAGAGAAACAGGACTTTGTAGCATGGCAGCAATGGAGGAAGCTTCTGGAGAGTTGGGTTTCGGAGTGCTAGAGGGGGTGCTTGAAGAGACTAAAGCAGCAATGATGTGTTACAGGCAGAGGCTGAAATGAGGGGATATTTCTAAGACACCAATCAGGAATCAGGATGCAAACTCTGGACTTCAGTTTCAACATTTTGTGCCTTTCACACACCAAACCCTCATTTATTTATTTTTTGCTAAACTTTGTTGATTAATCATCATGCAAGAAGCAAAAACATCCAGCCAAAACTCACCATGCAAACCTAAAACAGCTGATAACCACAGTTCCTATGCTGAGTTAGCACAATGGAGTAACCCTACAAGCTCATTTGGCCCTGATCACTTTCGAGTAAATATCTGCTTCATCTGAATCTAACAGAAATAGTTGCATTCACATGCACAGTGATGTGTTCAGTGCTGTAGTGCTGTGTGAGGCCTCTTGTTGCCCCAGTGGCGGTGAAGGGGGAATTAGATGTAGTGTTGTCTGAGTCCCTGTTAATCCTCAGCTGATTAGTGGAATTCTCATCAGGGCTCCTTCAGAGAGAGCAAGAGAGAAAGAGTGTGGAAGAGAGAAAAAAGGAGAACCAAAGAAAAGCAGAGCTAAGACGAACCTCCCCTCCTCCCCTTTGCCTTCCTGGTTTCCTCTTGCCAGTCGCTCCCCCCTGCCCCCTGCCCCCCCGCCAAGGACCACAGGCCTCCGTCTCCTCCGGCCAATAAGATCTCAGGCCCTCAGGTCACCTGGCTCACCACACTAATCCTGACTCTGCCTTGTAGATTAGCACTTTCCCTCTCGCAGCCACTCTAGCCCAAGCCCTGGCAAATCCCGAGGTAAATGTCGGAGCTTCCGGTAAGTGGGTGAGCGCAGCGTTGTGCAGTGGATTAAGGAGAATAGGATAATATTTACAAGCCCATCGCCAGTAGTGATAAGGCCGAGGATAAACAGTAATGGTCCCTCTTTAGCCTTTTTTTCTTCCTCTCCCTTGTCACGGCAAACGGTTAAATCTCTGAATCCCTGTGTTTAGTGTCTGACATTGATGTGCTAAATTAGTCAGCTGTGAATTGCTTCATGTCACTCATCTCGCCTTATTCCTGCTTAAATGGATAAACAATAATTAAGGAGGAGGATTCTAATAAGAGTCAAATTAACACAATTAGGCTAAAAAATGATTTATTTGTATATTTTGTGATATTCAGACAAAATCAGGGAAACCAGTCCTACGAGACATTTGGAGCAGACTTGGAGTTTAGCTGGAAAACAGTTTGGGAATTAGCTTTATGCTCAAGGGTGCTTACAATTAGGCTCAGTGTCAGATTGTCATAGGGAGAGAAATGTGTGATCAAACAGACTTGAAACAGGCCCCTTTTCATAAACTGCACTTCTTAACATGGACAAATGGATTAAAGTACTCAATGTCTTTGTGTCTTCATGATTTAAACAAATGCACAGCAACTTAAGCATAGGCTGTTACTGTTACATTGATTTTGCAGTTTGTAGCCTGTAGCAGAAGTGGGGCATTAAAAAACTGACGATGAATATATTTCTATATTTCACTCTGAAAAATAAACATAACAAACCTGCAAGAGACTCTAATACAGACCCTAATAACATTTTAGTTTCTGGTGTGTAGATGAGATTTAATTTAGAGGGATAAAAGTTTGGACTACAGGTGTTTTTAATACCGCAAACATTGCACCAAAATGGATTTTTTTTTATGATTATGTAAGTAGTGTGAAATATCTTAACTGATACCACATACAAATGCAACTTTATTTGCATTACACATCACTAAATCACCTTTTTAAAGACACAAGAAAAAAAATGAAAGGATAACACAAAGCAAACAAAGCAACATTACATACCTTTAAAAACCAGACCTCAACAATAGTAGGCTACCGAGCAAAATAAGCTAAATATATCACCAAAACAAACCCATGTTGTCGCTGATTGTGTTTTGAAAAAAGTGCTCAATACCATCTTTGTTTATCTTGGTATTAGCCTAAATTTAGCACTGTCCCATGCATGTTTGCTTCAGCTGTTTGCAAAACTGGTTCTGTGCTGGTTAGTGGACCAGAATGACAGAGTGGCTTCTGTTGTTAAAGCTTCTCTGTAATGTGGAGGATATTTTTATGATGCTGGGATGAAAGAAGTATGCATTTCAAATTAATACATTTTTATATTTTTGTATGGTATTTGCCTGTTATACAACCCAAATGCTAAGATACCTTCTGAGCTCGTTTTTTCATAACAAAGCATATACAATATATATAAAACATATAATTTCCTCTCATCCTACTATCAGTAAACAAAGAAAAAAAACTAATAAGTGAGGCTTTTTGCTCCTTCAGATTAAAACGCTTAAACAGTAATGAATTTCCTCAAAATTTTTATTAGCATGTAAAGACAGCTTGTAAGATTTCACCAAAACATGACAGCAACCTATATTTTTTCCAGTTACAGGCTCACTTTTGCTGAACCAAAGATGTCTGACACTCCAAATTCATGGCTGTGTCCAAATTCACAAACTCATTCCCTACTCCTTACATTGTGGGTTGGTCGGAGTGTACTTTATAGTGAGCATAAAAGTGAGCGCAATAACAAACATTTCGGATACTTGCCGGACTCTGAGTGATGATGTCATTGCCGTTACACATTTAAAATGTGCATCTGAACCACAGCCTGAGATCAATAATAGATAACTGCATGATTTTCACTTATAACAAGTATTACACTGAGCATAGTTTCATATAAATCATATGCAACATCATACAGACTGCAGTACCATGCCGTCTTCATCAGGAAAAACTAACATTTCTCCAAAGAAATCATTTATTCTTTTTAAAATGCTTTTATTTGAATAAAAATGTCACTGAACCTTTTCTGTTTCTTTATCTTATTGTAGTAGTATACCTCACTGTGCTCATGCTTCCACCATCCGTACTTTACTTCGCAATGCATGATGGTTTTGATTGCATGGTTAGTGACGATGGGTTTAACATACTACCCTAAATGTGTCAACTTTATAGGGTATAATAATTTCTGGACACAATTTAGAGAGCACCACAACATGATGCGTTCACTATCTAGTGCACTATTTAGTGAGTAGTATGTGATTTAGAACACAGCCTATGCCTTTTCCCGTCATTACATCAGTATCATCTGCTCACATGATGGACTAGTTTTCTCTCTACTGTAGATGGCACTGTTAACCTTGACTTGCACTCAGCTGGGACTTTCGTGTTGAGAGAAGTAGAGAGCGGTACAAACAGTCGACGTCTGTTCTTTATTACTGCTTTGAGCCCCAGGAGAAATTAATTAAAGTGAGGAATAATAATAAAAATAATAACAAAGATTATCTTTGTCATCACAGTTATGCTAACA
The DNA here is from genome assembly GCF_009762535.1 of Notolabrus celidotus. Lineage (NCBI taxonomy): Eukaryota > Metazoa > Chordata > Actinopteri > Labriformes > Labridae > Notolabrus > Notolabrus celidotus. Next base: position 28,957,969 of record NC_048279.1, read on the forward strand.
ACAGTAATAGAGTTCTGAGGGGAGCCGGGGCCGAAATAAACACCCTGCAGCTTTTATCTTACAGAAAACTGAAGGTACAGGGCTTTCTTTTTTTCCCTCCTGTGTTTTTCAGAGAAGTGGAGAGGGGTGGGTGGATGGGTGGAGGGAGTTTTGGACGGGGGAGGTTAGGGCCGGAGTGAAAAGCAAGTGTGTTATTGTAACAGAGCTTATGAGGGAGTCAAGAGGAGGGCAGTGTGCCGATCGCACGCTAGGCTGCATGATTCACAGAAGAGGCCCGAACACGAACCCTCTGGACTCCCGCCTCCCTTCCCTCAGTCCTACTTCCCCTCCCCTCTGCTTCTGAAATCCCCACCATCAGCTTGCACTATGGGAGTAATACCAAAGTGATGGCGAATCACCTCACGTCACCTCGTGTGCACAACTAAGTCCATCTGGGGTTGATTGGCACCCTAACCTGTGGACAATGTCAAAACAGACACAAATTATCCCACTTTATGGTGTTGTTTCTGCACTCATGGTAGACAAAACATTAATGTGACCACTGAACTTCACATGGGAAAATAACCAAACAAAAGCAGCAGGGTGTTTCTTTTCTCACATTGTAACACCACTTTTAAGAATCCCCCTATACAATATGTGAACAACCTGCAATGAATTACGACGAACATAATGTGAGAACACAAAAAAAAACCAAGGCAAAAGTGGCTGGAAAGATAAATTGGTGGAACTTTTAGGCAGTCCTATATTTAAAAAAAAAAAAGTGGTGTAGACTGCAATTGAATACAAGGAACTTTGTGTGGAAAAAAGACAAACAAAGCAAAAATAGATGGAGAGAATAATGATCCTTTATTGTTGGGTTACACTTTTTTTGCTTGTACAATAGAGAAAACCTGCAGCTGAATAAATTGAACTTCAAGTGCCAATAATATTACAAAAACAGCTTTAAAATAATTATATTCTTACATTGTAGTGGTACCTTTACCCAGTTTTCCTTGAAAACTCTTCAATGAAATACGATGAACTTCACAGGAGAATAATACGACACAAAAGCAGCTGGACATTTTTCTCCTACATTGACATTTCTCGTTTAACCCTTTTCTGTCCTGTGAGAAAACATGTGAAAATCCTGCAACAGAATCTCAAATTACCCGGTTTTGTGTGTGCTGACAAAACACAGTGACCTCACAGTCTTATATAACCCTTCATAATGAGTCCACTGACTATTCTCTCCCTGAAAAAGCTGATTTTAAGTAAAGCTGAGTTCAAATACAGTGATTATATCTCTCACTTTAGAAAGTCTTTCATGTCTGCAAAGTGAATTCATACAATATTATCTCATCAGTATATTAGAAACATTCTGCTTCAGCCGCCTCGCCCTTTTACATCACGTGAACTGATGAACCCACGAGACAAAGAGAACCCAGCCCTGTCTCGTGACCGGTACTCGAACCTCTTTTCATGTTGCCTGCAAAAAACGTGGGATGACTGACTGACCTCCTGAACTGCTGGGATATTATTTTACATTTTCGCCAGGCCGCACCCTCGCTGTCGGCTCGTGAATGATTCAAGACTGCCGAGCACGTCACTGCATCAGTTCCTGGGCACTGTGACAACGCAGACGCTGGTCACTGAAGCCTAATTTGAGACATGTGGTGAGCAGGAAGATGGGGCAGAATGACTAAAAGAGTGGTCACTAAGGCTCAGTAAAGTTTTCCATTATTTCCAAAATCAAGGTAATCTGTGGACGTTTGAGGGTTGGAAGATTGAAACGATATTAGTTTCTGCAGCTCATCAATAGTTAATTCAATGAAATTGTAATGCAAGTTAACAAATTTGACCAAGATATGAATTCCTGATAATTGTGTAAGATAAATGTTCTTTGTCCTCTTCACTTCTTCACAATCCAATTAGGATTCGAAGCCTAGAAAATCGGATGACTGTATGCTCTGGAGCAAGATAAAGTTAGCTTAGCTGCTCATTAGGTATTTCCTTGAGCCTTCTTGTAATATTGTCTCACCAAAGTTAGCTTTGTTCTGAATTACTAATCAAGTGCACACATCCGGTGTTTGATGAAATTTTACCTATTCCCAAAGCATTTCCTCTTCCCGCAAAAATTCATTAGTTTCAGCCAGAAAAGGAAAACGGGGGAGACGTGCGCATATTGAGTTGAGTAACTTTGTCTCTTTTTTTTTCTCCCTAACTCATTCCTTCCATCTTGATAACATCCTGAGCTCTTTTCTTCCCGGTAAAGTTTCTTGTCCTCTTTGTGGTCCCCTCATTCCAGCACGTCTTGGTTTCGTCCCAGGAACATCAGTGAAACTTTGAGGGTGGGGGTTGAGAATAATCACTGCGTTGTCTGTTCTGTGGACTACCTCTGTTTTGACTGGAAATGGACCCCCATGTGGGAATAAGGTGAGAGGAAGGTTAGAGGCAGATATCCACTGCAAGAAATATCCCTTCAAGTGTTCAAGCTAAAATTGTAATCCTCTCAAGATAGAATTCCACAAAAAAGTTGAACCCATTTTTGACACATTTGTAGATACAGTATCTAGATTTAAGGTGCTGCAAGGGGCTTTTCCATATATATGTCTAATAACCAACATTGCTGGGTGTAATGTTGTCTATTTATTTGGTATGCTGACTTATTGCACATCGTAACCCTGTACAACAATCGATATTGACACAAGATATATTTCCCCCCTCTCAAGAACCCAGCATACAGTTGGTAATGTACCATTTAAGCACACAATGTGTTATTACTACTGCATGGGAGCTCTCGATTAAAACAATGACAACGGGCATATTTTTCTGACATGGTGAAGTAGATCAGTGTCATGGTAGTGGCTGATCTTCATTGTAAAGCAAACACTTTTGCTACTACAAATCTATCTGAAATGACTGGTAAAGAACATCATGTTGACAGACAAGGTAATGTATTTTGTCTATTCAAATGAAGCTGTTTAGTTTGATGGATATAACAACAAACTATGAAAACTAACGTGAACAGTTTGTCAGACAGTGTGACAGGTTTCTGAAGCAGAGTTTTGAAGCCTATACTGGCAGTCAACCACTGGAAATACTCACTCAATTTAACTTTTGCTGGACCTAGCAAGAGGCAAAAAGGTCGAGCTGAGGCTGGCTTGTAGCCTCCCCGCTAACAGCTACAGTGTACCCACCTGTCAGACAAGTCAGCTCTGCCCCTAAGCATGCAAAACTCAAACTCTTAAAAACTAATGAATTATATATATAAAAAAAAGATCTGTACAGGGAGGATGGAGAAATGAGCTACATAGACCAAAATAGTTTTATGCAACAGTCTGTAAACATGTTTATGTTTGATGTAAATATGACGTTTTTTGAATGGGTGTTTATGTGGTTTTAGATGCTTCTGGAGGCAGCATCAGGTGGACACATGAGGAACTGCAGTTGTTAGCACTTCTGCATCAGCTTCATTCATTTAGAGGTTGCTACTTAGCGACAACCTGTGTCCAAATGATCTGTTGAAAACAGAAGTCCTATTATAGATTATTCTACAAATGTGTAAATTAGAACTAGAAAATTCTCTTCCATTAACCCAGTGATGAAGTTTGTTGACAAAAAGAAAAAAATCCATATTTTCCAATGTGTTTTTCAAAAGTTAGTTTTTACTTGCAGATTTGAGTTTTATGAATTCAAAGAAGAAGCATGTTTGTTGGTCATAAATTTAAACCCTAACAAACTGAAATTCAGAGATGCCTTCCAGGAAAAAAGTAATCTTTTTTAACCTCTAATGGCCCCATAAGCCTTTGTGTTGGAGTCATTCAGTCAGACATTTTTTGTAGTGTAGAAACCAGAGAACTGCCTGGTATGTACATAGCAATTACATCTCAGCACCCTGTGCAGAGTACACCACTGAAAAATACTCAGAGGGTCACTGCCCAGGGGATCGAGGTTTGCCCATTAAAACATCATCAGACAATTCAGTTTATTTAACAAGACATATGATTCTGCACTGCTACTGTTTACCCTTTCTACACTAGAGAGCAAAAGATAATAGCCTTTGCAAATCAAAGGGAAAGTGGAGACAGCGATAACCAAAGGGTGAAGTCAGCATAGGCCAAAGGTGCATGTACGGATGTAGCAGATTTATTTATTTGCAGTGGGGACTGAATGAGGATGAGCATGGAAAATGTTTAACTTGCTCTTGGGGTTTTGGTCTCCTTCCAAAAGGCTTCATGTCTGTCCTGGAAAATATTCTGGAGTTTATCTTTCCAGACTTTAAAAACATGGATGGGTTGATCCTCAGAATTATTGCATTGCTGGAGCAAAGACTTTTCAATTGATATTTTGCTATCTTTAAAACCTTTCAAAGCAGTAGATATCTCCTACACTAACCACCCTTTTACATTGTAATTTCTCAGATCTTAATGAGAAGCAACTGCATAGTGAAAGTATAAAACCTGACACTTCTATTTCTCTCACCTTCATCCAGATAAATCAATCAGCCTGAACACCCACATGGCGCCCCACTGGCCGACCGTTTCAACCTGGAGGGTCTGCCACCCTGCTGCATGCCCACCTTATCTGGAATATTTCTCTCCGATAGCAGATTTGCTCCCTCTAATTGTCCTGTCAGTAAATCAGTAGCCTCAGTTTCTCCCTCTCTTCACTGTTGCGTGTCAGCCGTTCTCATAACATGCTGCATGATGAGTGCAGATAGTGTCTTTGTTCTCGAGGAGCGCCGGCTGTTATCATTGGAGAGCTGTGTGTGGAGAATGAATAGCAGGTCTCCTGCAGGCCAAAGCCGGAGCACACTTGCAGTGCAAGCAAAGGTGTTAGGAGAACTAAAGGAAGAGGAAAATATTATTTATTTACAGATATAATGATTTAGATAATAATGCATACTGAGCGTATCGATTTAACACTGTCCTCTTAGAATTCAGTGCTCCAGTATCTACCTCTTGGTCTTCATTTATTTTCCTTATATAAGATAATTCAACATAAAACAAGTTGAGCCCTACTGTATTTTATTTCAAATTGAAGTCGTCATTTATTGAATCCTTTAAACCCACAATGAAACTAATAACAGATATATAAATGTGCACCGATAAAACCCTGATATAAATACACATGTACAATAAAATCAGTCACAATCTGACTCTCCGGAACTTGATTGCAATGTGTCTTACTGTAAACAGCCTCATTGTACATTACTTTGGTTATAATGTTTGATCAAATTTAATGACATTTACTGTGAAAAGGCTTTGTTGTCTTGCTACAGACTCAACAGCTGAATTGAATCATTATTTTCTCTGTGCATTAGTCATAAAGCTGCAGAAGTTGTCACAGCACACACAACAGCACACACAAGAGAAGTATGTCCTGCATTATCTGTATTCCCACCTTTTGTTTGCAGCATTCTTCTGCAGAAATGCTTTACCTCTGAGCATACCTTATCTGGACCTCACCCCCCCCCTGCACATTCCCCCTCCTCCACTCCACATCAATCAGGTCTGTGAGAGGCATTGAGGTAATTTGTTAACCTTTATCCAGAGACCTCTATTGACCCCTGGATCACCCTCAGTCTGACAGTGAGAGCCACAGACTGGGGTCGTTCAGGGAAACAGACTGCAATTAAACATCTCAGTCTGGCGTTATTTTAGTGAGTAATGTATTGAAACAATCAAAAAATACACACATTATTACATTAATGTAAACATGCAACACTGTAGAGATTTTATCATAAGAGCAAACATCACCTCAAATAAAATAAGTTTTCTCATCAGAGCACAGTTTGACAGACTCAGTTTCATGATTAAGAAAAAAAAAAGCTCTTATTATTTTTTTCAATTATGTGGCGAAGGCGAAGAAATTGCAGCTCATTTCTCTGCTGGATTATTATTCCAGGCACAGCGCTGGCTCACTGCTAACTCTGAGAACAAATGCTCTATGCCGATGCATATTCATATGTTTAACATACAGACATGCATTCCTAATGATGTAGGAGAGGATAGAATGCAATAAAGCTCATTAATACTTTTTACCATGCCAGTCAGTCCTCGGCGAGAGGACGCTGCTGCACGCCGTCAAATCGAAAGCAGATTCAATTCTCCAATAAAGAGCGACTCAAATGAGAGAGCAAAACACAGAGGGTGAAACGTAGATGCTGCAGTGTTGATTCTTTTGTTGAGAAATTTGCACTTTTCTTAGAGGCAGGGAAAAATTCTCATTTAGGAAACTATTGCTGTCTTGACTCAGAAGTTTTTTGTTTTTCTCTCCTGAAACTTTTGTGATGAGACATTAAAAGTGATGAGTATTGTTTTATAAATACCTATTAGTGACTATCCAGATTTTTGCTATTTAACAAGATATAGTCTGATCTTCTAAATTTTAAATTCCCCTAATTATTTTTGAGACAGGGTTTAAATCTAGGTTGTTGCTATGAATTGCAGGAGAATTAGCAGTAAATTGCCAATTTAATATCATCATCTTTCTCCACTCAGGCAGGTGATTTTTTCTCTCTACAGGTCAGTGAGTGCAGACAGCTACAAACTAAAGCATCATCTTGTCTATGGCTCACAAAAGCAAATTGGCCTTCCTAATAAGTTGGAGGTACCTTGCATGCTCGACTTAATGTGTGGGACAACCTTACAATAGTTCTTTCTGCAAAGGAAGTAACACAACCTAAATTCAGCCCCTTGTTCACATCCCATGGGGTGTGTGGGGTCATGAAAGCTACTTAAGCAATTTGCAGGGCCTTACTAAAACCTCATGTTATCATGTTAAATGGCAGAATCCGTCAGCTAATGGTTGTAACTTTCACACTCCAAAATATGCTTCAGCTAGATCTGGACATACCTAACTGCTCCTCACTCACTGTCTTATCAGAAAAGGGATGATAGACTTTAAATCACAGGAGTGGTTGGTTCCTTTTACAAGCTTTTCCCAGTATAACTTTCTCTTATCTCTGTACCTGCTCTGTCACTTTTGGTTTTAAGATCTAACACGAACCAGCCCCTGATGTGAGAGGTTAGACAGCCAGACGTCTCGTCCAGCCGCAGTGGGCAGGCGTCAGTAATGGCCATGGTCTTTGTTTATAAATTATTAATGATTTTCTCCTCTCGCTGTCATTTTGGACAGGCTGCGAGACGAGCCGATGCCTCTCCTGTTTGCGTGGCAGCGCGCTCCTCAAACAGATTGCAATTTATTCCTCTGCAGTTTGTCCGTCAAGGCTAACTCTGACAACATAATCCCAAACTAATCCGCCATGTTCAGTTTTTCTTGTTGGCTCTCATGCAAACTGCTCTGCCAAATCCCGCTACCTGTCAGCCTGGCCTTGCGATGGGGAGCCCAGACGAGCTGCCAGCCCTGCTGCAGTGGCTCCCGTGGGGGAGAGAGAGGGAGGAGGAGGGGGGGCATGGTGCCTGGGTAGACTTAACCCCTGCCTCCCTCCCTGTAATCCACTGTAAACAGCCAGAGCCTTAGAAGGGCTAACTGCACTAATCAAGCCCCAAGCTCGCCCAGTCACTATCATACACAGCACCCTAAGAACTAGAGATTTGAGCAGCTACTGCAGTGTGTGTGCAGGGTATGAGGGTGTGTGTGGAGCAGAGGGGCCCATTGACAGCACATAATCCCCAAGGATGGAAAAAGGTGCCAACATGAGGTGGAGAAGGGTGTCTTTACAACAGCCAACTAGAGCTAATAGAGGAAGTTTCCCTAGCAAACATATTAAAAATTGGAGACTTAGACTGTTGCACATCATTACTCTAGATATCAGAGTCCAAAACACATAATCAGTAACATAAAACCTGCTACTTTTTCCAGGACACGTAATTATACATTTTGTAGCAAGTGTGCATAGTAGAGAAAAATTATACTCACGCATTTCCAGACTGGATCTAACTCCAGTATTTAAACAAAAACTCTGTATTTCCCGTCCAGAAAACTGGCCTCTCAGTATTCTCTCCTCCTCTTTTGGGAGCCACATTTAAATTTCCCTCACACACTCCTTAGTCTCTCTGACGGTGACCCAAAAAGTCCAGAGAAGAACATGAAAGGCCTGACAGTAGTCAAAGGCAAAGGGAGGCACTAAGCCAACTCCCCCCGACCAATGCAACAGAAAGTTTCAAAACTCTACCGACTGGTGTTTTTTTACCCTCTTTTTTTTTCCCATCTCTGTGCTCGGTAATAACTAGATTCAGTGGGGGTGCAGCGGTGGGTGGCGGACTGATGGGTTTTGTAGCTGACAGCAGAGGAAAAAATCCAATAGCCCACTTTGTCAATGTCCATCAAGAGTTGATGATACAGACACATGAAAGAAAAAAACAACACATGTTCCTTTGTGGAAAATAAATGTACAAAAAAGAAGGGTTTTAATGCCCACAAGTAAAAATAAATCTGTCTTTTCAATTAAGAAGCACTTTCTAAAGAATACTGTGCTCTGACTAAGAAATGGATATCAAAATTCAACATCAGTGCTTACCTATCTCAAGAAAATTTCAAATCTCTGACTTACAATTTCTGTCTTTCATTGTTCTAAAATGAAAGGAAACTTATGATTATGTGGGAAGTAAATCTAAAAGTCTGCAATGTACCCAATGGAAAAGGGTCTAGGGCATCAGATAGTAAAGCACGCCTCACAGTTCTTATCAGTGCAAAAACTAGCTAACAAAACTGGGGCATCAACCCTGTGGGGCCCGTGTACACACTTAAAACCTGGGGGCTCCATGCGGACATACTGGCTCCTGTTCTGTCTTACACTGCAGATGCTTCTTCCACTTTCCAACCGCTGAGACTGTGGGAAAGCTCTGGACAAATATGTTTGCCACTTTAGTGCTTTAGATAAAAGTGGCCTTCAAGGGTGGAGCTTAGGAGAGTGTTGAGATGGCGGTGAGGGAGCTGGTGGAACTGCAGGGCAAATGCGAACATGACATGTAGGTGATAAAAGTCCTCCAGCGGGTTAACACCAGAGCTTGTAACCGGGATTGCTCCGAGAAGCCCTCTTAGGAAAGCCTGGCATCTGCACGATAGCAAAAGCCCTGGCGCTCATACGAGTGTCACACACACTGCAGGTCTGGAGGGCGGTTTGGACAGAAGCAAACAGCACACCTCTGAAAAAGATCTGGGGTGAAACCACATGTAGCTCTGTGAGTGTTAAAGAAAGCAGAGAGCTCTCTACATGTACTGTAACAAGGCTTTAATCCCTGTTAACATCTGTCTACAAGCATATAAACCTGAAATGACAGGTAAGAACATAATTTCCTCAAAGTAAAGTTAACTTATTTGTTTTATATTCTAGTAACAGACAGACACTCAGGTAACTCCTGGTATAGCTTTTAGAAAACTCTCCTTCATATTCTTATGGAATCATAACTCTATGTGTGAATTAATAAATATATTCACAAATATACTAAATAAGCCACATGGACATTTCACCCAAATCAGTTACTGTGTCAGCTGGGTAATGTTAGCGATCTGGGTAAGGGATCTTCAATGGTAAGTTCATCAGTCCCATTACCGTGAGTAGTATCCCTGACGTCACCCATCTGTTCCTGAGTGCTGTTTTGAAGTCAATTGTCAGTGGGAGTCATATTGGAAATGCTGAACTCAACCAAAAAAGTGTGACGTAAAGAGGCGGGGTTTGAGCCTCCTAGCCATGAACTGCAGTTTTTAGCACTTCAACATGGGCTTCATATTTTAAGACCAGAGGTTACCGCTTGGTGCCATTACTCCAACAGCTTAAATGTTGGCCAGGGGCGATACTAGGATCGGATGTTTAGGGGTGCTGAGCACTCAGAGTGCTGCCCGGCCGGGCAAGATACATTTCACTGTTTTGTACATTTTAATGCAATTTCATTCCCACATTTGTGAAAGAAAAGTATAACACTTTTTGGGAAAGTCTGTGACTAAACCATCAAATCTGATAAAGGTTATTTAAATGCTGAGCCACAGCAAAAGATGAATGGATTGGAATCATAAAAGAAACAAATGGTAACACTAATTTCTGGGGAAAGACAACTCATTTTGATACAGCAGCTCCTCAACATATACATAAACAGTATGTATGTTTCTGGAGTAAACCAGCCCCCTATAGTGAGTACCAAAAATACCAAAAATTGACATTGGAGTTCTTTTTTGGGACTTTCATTTGAATTGCAATGCACAGCATGTAAAACCCGGTGGAGCTATTGTATTTTTGTTGTTAAAATATTATGTTTCAACCAAGTATTGTATGGTTTTGAAACTTTTCTAACTTGTTAAAAAGGACATACAGTACAAAAAAAAAACAAAGTAAAAATCGCTCAAATTTTAGGGATGCTGGGATTCAATTTGGAGGCGCTTCAGCACCCCCAAAAATGGGCTTGAAACGCCTGTGATGTTGGCCTTCATGGAGCCGATCTTTTGTCATCAAAGCTCACACTTGGTGGAAATAAAGTGGAAATGAAGTGACGCTGTTCATTCTATACAGTCAATGATTACGACTGTATATGCTACACACTGAGTTTTGTCTCACTTGTATGTATGATCATTTATTCTTTGAAATAGACTCATCAAACAACTGTTGCCTTCAGGCTCATCAAAATTCAGAATATGCTGAGTACAAATGCAGAAGACCAGATTCAAACATTTTCTTCAATCATGAGATGTTTGTACTTGGCGTTGCTGAATGTGAAATCCAACAGAAAGGCAAAGACATTTATCCGTACGTTCTCCACCGTGTTGTTCTATATCTCATATCCTTCCCCAATAAAGCACAAAACAAATGCCACACGACCAGAAAGGACAAGAAAAAAGCAATAAAAAGTGAGTGATGGCCATTGATATTTCAGGCTGCAGAAATCCCACGTCAGGAGACTTTGCTTGGCTTTACATAAACGGGGTAATAAATAGATCGATCACACATAGTGATGGAGATTCATGTCACATTAAGTGACGAGACGTTGAACATAGGCAGAGCTATGTCTCATTACTCAGAGGGCTCTTCCCTGGGGAAGGGCGTGTGTGTCTGTGTGTTTCAGGGTGGTGGAGAGAGTGCTTTACGTGTGGCGAGACAGGAACAGTACAGCGGCCAGCTGCTGCAGACTCATCACTGCTGTGAGCTAAAACAAAGCTACAGAGAGTACAGAGTAAAGTAAAGCAGGATTGACAGACCTCTGATTCTATTATTGACAAATAACAAATAATATCTCTTAACTGTATATATTTGAGAAGTGATTTCAGTATGGTACACATGCAGGAGTAGGATTACCACAAGATTACTCAAGTATTAATTCAGGCTCTATCCACATGTATGTGGATATTTGAAATAAAGAATAATAATCTTTGTGTTGTGGCCTTTACGCCACATAAACAGAGTTTTAGGTCAGTGAAAACAGAGGTTTCAAAACACCTTCCAAGGTGGAGATGGTTTTGGGGAGTGCTGATGTCATTACCCCACTTACACAGGGCAAAAGTTGTTTATATGTATAACACATACACCATAAATCCAAGATGTTATATTTGATGAGAAACCACTCCCAGTCCATATCCTCCTGGCAGTTGTTGATTTTATATTTTAGTGTAACATGAAGCAGTAACTCCACCTCTCCAAACATGTAAATCTGAAATCTTATTTTGATTACTCCATTCTTGACCTTTTACATGTGTGGTATGCTCAAGAAGCTGCTGAATAGGCACAATGTTCTTCTATGGTGTTTGATGTAATAGACTGATTGCATATTATTGCCTGCTACTTGTAGTTAAACAGTTCTTATAACAAGACCAGTGTGGTTTTTTTTTACAAAGACACTTCTGGTGTTTTTTGAAAAGTAGAGAAATAAAAAGTTTTTTTTTTTAATATCTGTTTATGCTTGGATGTAGACTCAGGTAAAAAGTTTATCTCAAACACCCAAGGACCACCAGTCACAGACCCCATTTAACAAAAAAGTCCCTCTCAATCGCTATAACTTCAAGTCAGATCAAAAACAGGACTTTTCTGGAAAAATAGTACAAGACTCTTTATTTCTGCCCTGTCAAAGCTCACCACACAGCCAGCAACACCAGACAGAAAAGTGGCTTGAGGCCAGTTAGAGGTAGAGACCACATTGACAACACATTCAGGTTAAACCAAAATCTGGGAATGACTCAGTTTCCCACTCAAAACATAAGAGTTAGTTTTAAATTTACCTCTCTAAAGAAGGTTTGGTTCTTTTGAGAGAGCGATCTGAGTATCCCTGCATGTGCTAGTAAATTTACATCCTGAATCTCTGTATATAATGCAGACAGCGTAATTCTCTACATAATACACATCTAATGCCAATGAGCTAATGAGCTTATTGTCTTGCATTAAAGGCCGGTTATCACTTTGATTCATCCTTCATTGGATTAAGGGCTCCAAACTCTCTTCATTCACAGGTTTACCAATCCCAGACTCCTGATCAGAGGCAGGATTTTGGATCTACTTGAGTTTATTCTTCGTTAAACCCAATATTCATCGCCCGAGCTGATTGGCTCTAAATTATTCAAACTCTGTCAACAAGGCTTTTCTTTCTGAAGGGGGCCCGGAGCTCTGCTTCCTCTTGGCTTGCACACTGTGTAACCAGAATCCCAACACAGTTTGCCAAGTGTAGCTTCTGACCTTTACCGTCTTGTTGACCCCACTGTGGTATATTGCAGTGTGGGGGATTTCCCATTTGTCACTGCCCAATGCTGTAAGGCTGAGTCCTGCTGCTTTAGATAGCAGTTTGATTTACAGTGAAGTGGGGAGAAGGCTGGTGTGGCTGGTGGGATTCTGCCATAAGCCCATGCTGGAAGTGGTCAGAGGCGTGTAAGATAGAGTTTACAGTTCTAAGAAGGACTGTGGGGTGTAAAAGGTTGTGCACGCAGGTGACATTTCCAGCCAGGTCTCATTTGGTCTTGGTGTGCTGGCCGCTTGTGAATGGCAAAGGCAATCCAAGCATCTGAGTGGGCATTAGCAAGTCCTCAGTCTTGGCCCCTCCTGCCTCGTAAATCAAAATCTCCGATGACATAAGAGGTGCTGCATAGTTGTCTTGCTGGAGATCTTTATCGAGGTGTACTTGCACAAGATAAACTTGATGCTCTTAGAGATAGGGCAAAGGACATTTAATTTTGGGTGTAGTCTGATACGACCCCTATTACACAGTACTCTGCTGGTGTCACATGTTTTTTCCATTCCATCTTGACAGAGAACGTTAACACAAGTAGGTTTTATCAAACATGCAGCGTTGAGCTTTAAGATAACCGAGGTAATGGCAAGTTTTCAAAACAAGTGAAAAATGAAAGTGACCATACGGCACAATTTGTCGAGGGCTTTCGCATCCACTTTTAGACCCCTGGTGACTTCCCGCTAACAGCTGCTGTAAAACACGAATTCATCAGATAATCCCTCCAAAGCCCAGCGGTCAAGCTGAGGCATTCTGGGTCTCCAGTGCTCTCATAAATGAAATACCACCTGCACCAGCAATTTCAAACCTGCAACGGAGTAAAGTTATATTTAGGTAAGAACACGAAGGACCTTGATCCCTTAACAAAATAAAAGCTTGACAGCTAATCTCTCCAACAGAAGTCAATATTGTTGAAGTCTGATGATGTACAACAGGGGGGTCATGAGGACTTAGACAAGCAACTGCCAGTTGTATTTTTCAAAGAGCGGACAGTGGACGATATCAGACGGATCAGTCCATCTCCCTGTTTGGATGTGACTTTGACAGAGCGCCAATAGTGCTGCCATTCCACACGTCTGTTAAGTTTGATGGAAATGACGTTATTTGGCTATTTTAGAAACCCCTTAAATCCACATTAAGGCTGCAGCGCTTTCAATCTGTGTTGTTATTTTAGTTGTTAAGATTCCTTAGTGAATTATGACTCCAGAGAACACCCTTTTATTGATTGAATGTCAGTGTTACAGTGGTTTTGTGCTCATTTAACTCTGCCTTGGCCTTGAGATCAAACCAATTGACTCAAGTGAGACATCCCTCTCTGGAATATTGTAATGCGCGAGTATTACCAGGGGCTCTACAGAGATGCTATGAGTGAGCCTTTGGGACACACACTGCATCTCCTCGGTTCACATCCAGAGATTACGGTCAAGTACAGTCAACATGCTGAGCGTTTCATCTTCCCCATTTCCGTGCGTGGCTCGGCTCTGCTTCCACACTGCTTGCATGAGTGTGTTAAATGCGTGAGTGTGTCTGTTCAGTTCACATCCTTCTACCTCTACCTCCTCTCCAAAAGAGTAGTGGGGAGGAGGAAAGCTGCGAGCACTCACTCCCTAGTGCTCTGCATTTCCTCAAAAAGTGACCTCGGCTAGACTTTGACCAGATTCCTCTGTACTTTAAACAACACTCCCATTACAGCTCTTGTGAGTACAGTAACAGGTTTTCATAGTTTGCCATGGGCAGTTGCATGGCAGATGTGTTTGAACATGCCTCTATATTTCCGTACAAGAGAGGCTGAAGTGTAGGTACGATCATGCCCTTGTGTATAAATCACTTGACCTAGACTTACTGTTGACCGTGGATTTATGCCAGCATGAGAGGCTCCCGATGACAATGTATCTGCCTTAGCCATAATGGATGGTACACAGAGCACGCTGTCATCTGGCAAATATGCTCCCCGAATGGATCTCAAGTGGGGCGGCGCTCGGCAGAGGGGCGGCGGGCGACTGAAAGGGGGAGAGATGGATGGTGATCTGCTCAGGGTGGAGCCATCAGCTGCAGACTCTCCCCCACAGCTTTTTGGAAACTAAAAGTATTGCTTGAATTAGACCAGCCATCAGCGCCGCAGTAGGTTAGATGGAGCAGCAGATTGATTCCTACTGTGCTCTAAGCTTGAGGGTCGCTCTGCAAAAATAAGAATGGGAAATCCAACGCTCTGTGTTGTTATATGTGAATATGATGAATCTCCCCACATGTGGTGCAGACAAACAGTACCAGAAAGGAACCGGTCAGGGAGTCTGGTATACTCCACTCAGTCTGGACCCACAGCTTTGCACTTGGTTGGAAGTCCACCACTTAAATCATCTGTTGTTACTTTGATAACACATAGAAGAATAACATTAGAGCTGTTTGACGTTGATCAAGAGAAATGAAAGCACTTCTGCGAGGGATCAAATTGAAACCACATGCTGCTAGAACCTGATACACTGTACAGGGACACACATCCATGATTCTGCCAGACTATCACAAAGCATAACCTCTTCCAGACAAACTGGAGCTATCAGCGGGCAACAGAGCTGAGAAACGTCCTCAGACCACTGTGATGAAGTGTCCTATCGCTAGGTTGTCTCCAAGAATCACGGGCCCCAACTCCACTTGTAGACGACCACGAAACACGGACAAATCTTATCTGTATAGTTAGAGTGTGTGTTGGTGAAGTGTTTCTCACATACTTCATGGCAGCATCTTAAAGGCACAGGCTAGATTTAGTGACATTAAACTGAAAAGACTTGGTAGAAATTGAATATGATATTCATGAGTATGTTTAAATTTATGTGTATTAGCTATTATGTTTTTGTTAACTTAGAATGAGCCGTTTGTATCTATGTAAGGAGCAGGTCCCCTTCCACAGAGGCTGCCATCGTGCGCCGCCATGTTTCTTCTATTTGTTGTGGCTGGCCACTGAAAATGCGCCCATAAGAAGAGGAAGAGAGTCATTTTGGGCACAAAATGACTTTGTATTGAACAAGGTTTCTGTAAAAGTTTGACAAACGCAGGGCCCTGCTTAGCATGTACTCAAGAGTGTCCTTTCCTCAAAGGACACCAGTGCTTCTGGAATCTCACCAATATGAGGGGTGAGCAAGAGAGCATGTCAGTCTAGAACCTGACTTCTAGATACCTAAATATTCCCATTTCTACACACTGTACCTCTACGTAAAGATTGTGCTTTTAGTTATAATCTCTCATAAGATGATATGATCTAATGCATCCAGTGTAATGTGAAAGTGAAAAGGTTTCCAGATTCAACTAACCAGTAACTGGATCTAACTGGTTTCAACAGGTGACTCAAAGATAAACTGGTAACCTGCAGGCCAACTTTTACAAACTTCGGACCAATCAGAGCCACTGAGATAAGGCTTTACAACAAATGTGCAGAACATGGTATCACTCTTCTTACTCATTTTCTGGCACACGTTTTTGCAGTGGCAGCTGAGATGTATCTTAATGATGAGTTAACAGACAATAGCTACATAGTTCAAGGAGCAGGTAATGAATGTTTTATTTCCAAATGATGGCTCCTGATAGGCTTATCAGGGCCATGCATCAAACATAAACTCCAAACTGAAGAGATGAGGTCTTCTTTTTGCAAAAAAAAATGAGTTTCAGCTGTGGAGAGACTACACAAAAAACATAAAGATCACTGGCTAGATTCAGAAACAGAATAGTAAGAATCCCAATGGTTGTATTTACACATACAAGGTATCTGACTTCTATTTGAAATTGCTTTCAACACACTTCTGAGACCAATTTTTCAGTTACATTGTTAGGGACCAAGCAGTAAAGCACAAGACGCAGGTGTAAGTTTTAAAGAGAAATGGGTTTTTATTTTACCCAAAATTAGGCAAACCAAATTCACAAACCAAAATTATAAGAACTAGGCCTATAAAAGAGGTCAGCTTAACATAATTCAATTTAACACAACAAAAGGTGAAGTGTGAGCTAAACAAACAGACCTGTCACAATGAGACATCAAGGAACTTATATAGTGGTTAAGCCAAACCAAGTTTAACTCAAGGGGTAAACAAAACGGATGCTTAATCAAACTGAATTCAAAGTAATACTAACTAAGCCCAACCCCCCCATGACATCATAGCCGATGGTTTACTCCACTCAGCTGGCTTCAGCATAAAAGTCCCTTTCACTCTTGGCCACGACTTTTGTTCATTCCAGGAAGTGCCATGCTCCCACAGCCAGGTAACTCACTGCGTGGCTCCAGCCATCACATATACAAACATGAAAAGTAGTCCTCAAGTCCGCAGTTGACACTTTTAAACATTAACGAGGCAAATGTCACAAATGTTGTTGCTACTATCACTACGGCTTATGGTTTAAAGCGGTCTTGTCACAATCAGCAACTTAGAGATGCTCTTATGAGCTCTGCTGTCTATGCCTGGAATGCAGGACAGGTTGTCGCTCCACTTTTCCCTATCGGAGATGGTCGGGGCCCAGTAGCTCCTCAGGCTGCTCTTATATCTGTGTACCAAAACCAGCCTGAGATGGACTTGAACAATTTTTGCCACAGTGTCAACAGGCAGAGGTGAAAAGTGTGGACTTCTTTCTGCAGATTGATTTGATATAAGGTGTGTGATCAGATTGTCTATGTTGTTGTGTGTGCATTTGCTATGGAGAATTATTTGCCATTGCTATGGGGTTTTGTCCAATCAGAATCAAGTTTTTAACACAGCCAGGAAATAAGGCTTTTTTTGGCACATTCTATACACTCTGTATGTAGATAACACAAAAGGAATTTATTCTTTTTCTAAGGATTTGGGATTTTGTCTTCTTTTGTATTGAGACAAAACTTTTCTGAACACTTGTCACAGGCTTTGGATGGATTTCACTGAATGCACGTACGCATGTTTGAACTGTCGATAAAATCAAATCAACATGAAAAGAAATGCAAATTATTTGCAGTTTTTCCATGTCTATGCTTGAATTCTGCTTCTTTTTCTGCAGAGGAAAAGGAAGTTCTTCATCAGTTCTAACTCTTAAGGACCAGACCCATCACTGCATGTGAACTGTATTGTCTCTCAGATGTATTGTTTGCAGTTGTTACTGTTGAAAGCAAAACCTCAACAAAGTGGATTCTCACTTCTGTCAGGTCATGATTGTAATAGCTATAATTCAAGACTTGACAGGTCTATTATATGGAGAATATTTGGTCTATGAGGGTTGAAATGATGGACAGCCAGCTGAAGATGACTGTAGTCTCTAATAACATGTTCACTGTCTCAGGTCCAGCTGCTTTCAGTCACTGTACTACAGAGCGCAGTTTGTCCGAGCAGTGTGTGAAGTGAACACACTCACAGCAAAGGACCCTCATGATTCTGTCACAATGTATTGCTTGCAAAGTAGGTGAGGATCCCGCTATCAAACCCACACAAACACACATGCGTTAGCACACATGCTCTCACACACTCTATAATCCTCTCATCCAGCCCTGTCTTTTACACTCCCCCCTCGCTGCTGGCGACATCGCTTGTGAAGCACGGACGCTCGTAAATTCCCTGTCTTGATTTTGTTAACCTCCACTGTGACCCGTCACTTCTCTGCTTGGCGTTCTAGCACCCACTCAGTCACAGATGAGGCCCTGCTCGCCTTCGCAGAGACCAGCCTGAGGACTTCTGCAGCTCATCGCTCAGGTTTCTGGCGCAGTAGTACGCTGTGGCCAATACACCTCAGAAATATAGGCCACTTTGGGACCAGATAGTCTTTTAAATCAGACATATATATCTGCAATCAACACCCTGCTCAACATTTCCTTTAAGGGAAAATAGCTCTTTGGAAAACCATTAGCTAAGTGTTTAGAGACTGTGAGAGGATCAAGGCTGTAAAAGAGCTGCAACCTCTACAAATCATTTTGAAAGAGAATGAAGTTACTGTGTAATGATTGCAAAAGTGGAGGTCATTTACAAAAACTTGTATGCATCAAAATTATTTCACCATTGGGACATTCACTATGACTTTCTGCAACTTAAGCACATCAGAGTGATGCAGAGGAGGATATGAAATATTTGTTAAAAGATGTTTGATCTACTCTTTTATGCATCATGTTTTCACATATTTATTTTTGCATGCAGCTACTTTCCTTGCATTCAGACCGCCCAGTTCTCTGCATGCTGATCTAAACTTCAAAAGGTTGCATAGAAGCATTCTTCCCTCTAATCTATCTCTGTGATGGTCATTAGACTGAGTGAGAATGTGTGTGTCTGTGTGTAATATACACATCTCTCTGTGTGTTTACATGTTCTGTCTCCTGAGGTCAGCTAGGTGGCATTTTGTTTGAGGAGATAGTGATAGGTGGACGGCCTGCTGTAATACGTTGCCTGTGTGTTGAGTACAATGTGTGCAGTGAGTAAATATGCAGCCACATAGAAATGATATGTGGATACTTATACCATATGATTTCCGCCTTGTCTTTTAGATGAATTATCTGCTGTAACACAGTAAAAAAAAAAAAGGTGTGCAGAGGAGCCAGAAACAACATAAGACAACATCAACATTGTTTTTCCTTGTTACGTAAAACACAAGAGTTTGTATGCTAAAAGAGAAAGACAATCACATGAGTCATTTTCATTGAAATCCACTCTCATCGGTATATGTGTCACTGGTTTCCTGGCAGGATCACAGTGGAAAACGCGTGTTTCAAACTCTTTCATAACTTATGTGAGAGTGAAGCGTTTGACTGAGACTGTTTGACACATCTTCAATCATTCATGTGAAAACTACCCTGGATGATTTTTTTAATATCCAATATTAATCTTGCTTTTAAAATGTTGGATGTTGATGACTGCACGCCACCTCATATGTCTGCTGAGGTTTGGCCAGTTTAATATTTTTGTCTTTCTTTAGGGGATGCATGATATAGATTTTTTTAAAGCCTATACTGTCTACCCACGAATCTGAGCTTGTTGCATGATACTGCTGAGATTATTGACATTTTACTTTAAGCTTTTGGGTTGTCTCTGGTAAACATTCTGCAGTTTTCAATTGCCTGTTGAATCGGCACTACAGCAATTTTTCCTTTGTGCCAATGCCAGCTGCAGCGACCACTGCTTCAAGTTCCTTCAATAAATCTCTATTTAGCAGACAATTTTTCAGGTGAGTTATTAAATTTGTTTTGTTAAAACTGGAAGACGTAAGAGTCCCCCTCTCAGAAGACTTGAAGTACATGTTTTGCAAATTGCAATCATGTTAGCGTCTAAAACAGTGTAAACATCCACACTGGTGCAACATTTTTATTCTCTCATCAACTTGCTGCAGCTTCAACACCTAATGTGTTGGAATATATAGGCAGATAATTTATCAGACCAATATATATTGTGAATACCTACTTTTTTATTTACAGTTTTTTGCATAGAGAATGATATGTGTTCTTTAAGTAAAGTCTTCACTGTTGTAAAATTGACATCAAAATAAGGCTCTCCTCTTTTTTGAATGATAGTTGTAGAGTGGGCTCGGCTCTTAACTGTCAATGCAAAAAGTTATATCATAATTTAGAAACACTTGCTACAGGCAAAAGTCATGCTTTGAAAAAACTTTTTTTTCTTCTTTTCACCCATTTGTGTTTGTTTTTTAAATGTATTAAATATATATATATTTTTAATCCTATTTTGTTGTGATGATATAGATAAGTGATCAGGTTATGTTTTTAATTGACCCTTTTCCTTTCCTTTTATTCATTTATTTCTCATTTTTTTTCTCCTTTTCTGTTTGTTTATTCAAGCAGATACACTATTTTTCTGTTTTATTCATATATACAATTCTGCAAATGTATGAATGTTCCAAAAATATTTTTAAGAAGTAATACAAATGTAAATCATTAAAAAAAACTTAAAATTAAAAACACTAAAATGTGAGGTACTTGTTTGGAGAAGTTTCATTTTGAAGTAATTTATTGAATTGATGCTACAGGTTTTTAAATGTAATTTGTTGTTGCAGCTGCTTGTACTATCATTACTATACATTGTTGCTGAATAAATGACAGTTAATCCAAATGTATTAGCCTACATTTTTATTAATAAACTGAAAATGCAAGTTGAGTTAAAAAAACAAATGCAGGTGCTGTAATATATGTTCAAAAGTTCCGTTACTTGCATTGAGACCCCTCCACCCCCGTCCTGTGATAATATTTCCGCTCTGTCACAGTGTGACTTTTTTTCCATTTGACTGTCTGTTTAGCTCAACAGGGATCCAATTAATACTTCCGCAAGGGATGACCTCTTTTTGTTGCTGCACAGCCACAGCCACACCTGCCCTGCTCCTCTGATAATTCCACATCCAGTAAGTCCAGTCTAAAGCAGTAAGCAGGCCTACTCGTGCTATAAAACACACACATTTGTTTGTTGTAGACTTCACTTTATGACCACGCGTGGCCTGTTTAACTCCTCTGAAGATGACTTTAAAGCAGAGACCAGATTGAGTCTACACATAAGTCTGCTCTCTGTGAGCTGCAGGATTTACTTTTGGTTTGTCAATCTCTCAGCGCCATGGAGACGGGGTCATGACACCCCGCGGCGTCACAGCACCAGTCCTTACAGAGGAGCTGCTGGTCAGCTCAGTGAGAGCGGGCTTCCTTTACCTCCTCATGCCTGTTTTTTATGAGGTTCACATGGAGGTGCTGAACCCCTCCTCTCTGAGGTCAGAGTCCCCCCCTCTGTATTGGCCCCTGTGCCTGTTAGCTGCAGTGCTAATCCAGCAGCGCTCGCTTCCTGCTGAGCAACAAGTCTGAGACTTAGTGACTCTGCTGTTTGTAGGGAGGGTTTCAGTCCTCGCCGTGGTAATTGGTTCATCCTTCCCCCTATCACTCACCTCTTTAAGATCTTTGATTGGCCAGGCCTGCCAAGGAGGAGACAGAGCAAGGGATTATGGGATGAGAAGTGGCCTTAGAGAGAAAGGCAACCTCACAGCTGACAGAAAATCCTGCAGAATTTTTCATGAAAATAAAAAACTTTTTCTTTGTAGCCACAAGCTCAGAGTCAACTGTGTCGGCTTTTTTCAAAGTTGTGTTTGCGGTTTGTGGATCTCTCTAACTGCTCTGGCTGTAATCTGGCATCTGCAGAGTATCATTGAATCACGAAGAAGAGGCTTAAACTAAGATTACCAATGCTTTCACATCAGTATTTGGTTGTATCTCATTCATTCAACAGTTAAAATAAAAGTTGCACTTATTTTGAGATTTTCTGTGCTGCACAAACCAAATTGATGGCTACAATTAATGATCTTTTACAGCGTTGATTAGTTTGCAGAATATTGTAGGACTTAATATATTTAGTGCTAGAATATATTCACAGTATACGAGAGCTAAAGATTTTTTTAATCAAACATTTTGTCCAACAAATAAACTTGTTTGAGAAAATCTTTGATATCTTTGATTTCAGTTTTAGATTAAGTCACCACAGTTTTAATTTTGAGGGCGTAAATGATCTTTTTCACACTTTGTGGTGTAATTCTGCAAATAAGAGGTTAATAAATGATAGAAAGATAAGATTTAAGAAACTGAAAACATGCATTAAGACAGTCAACTCTGTAGCCACTGAGTGTATATCTCTGCTTATTACCAAGCTGTGTTAAATACTTGATTCTGATTGGTCAAAACGTCATAACAGCAGTATTGAATTCTCAACAGTAAAAGCAATGCCAGGGACAACCTGTTCACACGTCATATCAAATCAATCTACAGAAAATAGTCTGGCATATTTCACCGCTGCCTGTTGACACTGCGGCAAAAACATTAGTTTCTCGTCTTGAGAGTCGAGAAATAATGACAGTTACTCAGCACAGATGTGAGAGCAGCCTGAGGAGCTACTGGGCCCCAACCATCTCTGATAGGGAGAAGCTGAGCAACATCCAGTCCGGAAATACAGGCAACAGCTTTATTTAGTATCTAAATTGTTGATCTCTATAAAGTAGCTGAAACCATGATGGTGAAAATAGCAACAATGTTTAAGTTATGACATTTGCCTCATTTCTGTTTAAAGGTGTATTGACTGCAAAGATCAGAGAAGGAGAGCTGAGGACCGAGTAGGATAGTAGCCCAAGTAGGCTTACAGAAATCTATAGCTATGGAAGTGTTTCCAACCATGAAATCAGATTTTTTTTTTTTTGCTGTATCAACAAATGCTTTTCAAATCAATAAAATCATCTTTAAAAAAATATCATGTGTCAACTTGTTCATGTCTTGAGTTGTAATGATAATTTACAGTCCCTACAGGGTGAGCAAGACAAGACCTCTCTGATTCCCACTGGGGCCATGCTCACCCTGTCTGGATTCCAATTTGCATCACCATCTAGCTTTAATCTATCCCTGATAATGCATCAAAGAGCAACATGTATTTTTAGTATTATACATGGTCTCTAAAAAAGGTATACATTGGATGAAGTGTAATTAAGGTGAAGTTTTGATAAAAAAAAATGTCCTTAACCTGCTGACTGCTGACATTAAGTCACAAAAAAACAACCTTTAAATCTGAGCTCTGTTTTTTTGTTTGGATGTCTGGTTGTGAAGATATCACAAACTTCCCCAGAAGCATCTTTATCCCACATCTTCAGATTTCCGTCTTCCTAAACTGCGTCATATTCTTCTAATTCATCAGATTGACAAAGTTTTCAGGCTGTTTAAAGGCTCAGTCCATAATCCAAATATAAACCAAAGAGTTATCCTTCTTCTGTAAATCAGAGATTGAAATCTGCAAGTCTTCTTTCATTGATTGACGTTTCTTTGAATACATGGAGTAACATGAGACAACAGCAGCTAAATCTAAGCTGCAAATGTTTTCTGGAGCTGTTTAGGTCTCTTCACAGGCTAGTTTGTTGATGTAAGTGAAGCATTTTCACATACAATAAAAACAGTTATGGTCCCTTGAAACAATAACAGTTGTCTTTACATTATTGTCAGATAACTATAAGCTTTGAATTATTTGAAAACCATCATATTCTGCTTTCATTAATATTTTAAACAGCCTCCCAACATTTTTGGGGTTGTATAAAAAGTTGAATTCCTCTGTTTTATGTGATCATGAGGAGAGCAGAGAGCACCTTTAAGCTCCTGGAGCTACTGTCTAGGTAAGTGAACAATCATCATTACCAGCAGTGTATGAAAATCCATCAGAATATTAGCAGAAAGGGAGGTGAGGGGATAAAAAAGGGGAACATGTTTTAAATCACAGCCTCAGTGACAGTCGGAGTCACTTGGTGTCTGCACCGCCGCTTTAAATCTGCCAACCCAAAGAGAAAAATCTCTCCGAGGACCCCTCTGTGTCTTCCTACAGAGACATTTGCTTTCCTTTCAGACGCATAGAGCTCCTTTTCAACTGATAAGACGGCCGCATTCCTGCTGAGCCCCGCAGGCCAGCCCTGCCACTGACCCCACTTGACAATGTCCAGTCACGAAAGGCTCCGGTACCCACCCATACACAACCCACCCGACCAGAACCCCCACTCCCTCCACACTCATCTCTCTCCCCATCTCCCTCCAACCAAACACTCACCCAGGCTGAAGAGAGCGGAGATAAGGAGCAGGAGGCTGGCTGTTCTCTGACTGTACTCCGCACTGGGCCTCCGATAACAGCGTTTCTGGAGATACCTTTGAGTTATGTTCGACACTTTGTGTGGATTAAGTTATGTGTGAATATGAATAGAAAGGTGGGAAATGACATCTGAGTGATTGTCTGTGTTTTGTCTGGAAACCTTGATAAGAAAGGAAAGGGGCTTTTGAATTGTTGAAGCTCTTTGTGATCTCATACAAGATGGTTTCAGTGGTTTGGACAAAAATATCTTCAGTACAAGGCAAGGCAGCTTTATTTGTATAGCGCATTTCATACACGAGGGCAACTCAATGTGCTTTACATTAAAACATTAAAAGCATTGGAGACATTCAGACAGGCATAAAAGAACACAATTAAAATGACAAATATGATAAAACAGAAAAGAAAAGGAAAATTAGAAATATATTAAAAACTACATTAAAATTTTAATTTAAAGTGGGTTAAAATGAGGTAAGATAGGAAGGCAGTGTCAAATAAAAAAGTCTTAATCTTGGATTTAAAAGAGGTGAGAGTTGGAGCAGACCTACAGCTTTACAATATTACATAGCTGTTAGAAATGACTTGACTTGGTCATTGGATTGCACCATTTTATACCAATAGTCTGCAATTTCTCTAGCAGACCTTGGGGTTACGAATTTGATCACAGACTCTGACTGACTAACTGTAATCATACCGATGAGAGAGAAGAGAGAAGTCTGGTTAATGTGACGGTGGGAAAACCAAGACAAGAGTCGAAAACAGGAGAGGTTGAAGACACAAAAAGTCTCAGCTACAACGGAGGAATCCACAAAATCGTCCATGCTGTGTGAATGTGAGACGGTGTAGGGTACGTCAGTGTTTAAGGACTGATAAATAGAAAAAAATGTCAGTAAGAGGCAGAAAGCTCAGTCAGTTTCTGCATTGACTCATTGTTCACCTTGATTTACTGCACCTAAAAGTGAAATGTGACACATCATACCACGGTCTCCCCTGATGCTGCCATCATCCCCACATGTATCTCCTCCAGACTGTCCTGCCACTCATCACAGTGTGTAGACGGTTACTGATAACTCCGGTCTCCCTCAACAAACACACAGAAGCCAGAATCTGAGGATTCCTGATGACAGGTTTTCATCAACTTCAAACTCCTCGTCCAGGCTGCTGGAGCTGAACACATGCCAGGTTTGGTCCACAATAATAGACACCATGGAGAAGTTGAAGAGACCATAAAAGTAAAATGTCAGCTAAAAAAAAAGTGACTAAAACTGATTGAAAACAATAGTCTATTTATTGAATACTGCTAATCTTGTATCATTCATTTGTATTCACATTATTGTGGAACATGGAAGAGTGGTGATTTATGAATACAGAAGATTGAAGTCAGGTGTTCACGATTTTGAAGTCAAGATCCTCTAGGTTTGGACAAAGTAGTACCCTTAAGAACAAATAGTTCCATGCACTTGTTTTCTAACACAGCTCAGTTACATTTCAGACGTTGTTGACCTTGTCTCTCAAGTGTATTGATGAGCCTGTAGTTTATACACAGGATGTAATGTTCTTAGTCTCCTCTACTTTTATACTTTATAAAGCTTTTTTGAATGTTGTTATTACAGACCGTATACAAGAAGTGGGCGTAGCTAGAGTGATGTCATACAGCCACTCTCTTGTTATTTTGGAATCAGAGGAGACCATATTTGTATGTAAGGTTAGTGTCTGGGTTCACAGGTTGTTGTGTTTGAAGGTCAGGAATTAAATGGGGGCAACTCTCTCAAACATCCTCTGATTGATTGTCTATTCCTCTTTATAAGACCATAATTCAGACAACAAAAAAATGGTAACTCAGAAAAGGACGTCATAAAGAAAACATTAACTTGGGTACAATCTGAAAGGTTTTCCAATCAGTACATTAGCCTCCTGATAGACTTGTTGAGAGTCCAGGTTTAAAATACTTATACATTGGATTTGCTAAGTATTTTTCACACTTCATTTTAAAGACAGCTGCAAAAGTGATCATTTTACTTCAAGACAGGGTCATAATTTAAAAGGTTGCAGAGTGCCTTTGCAGAGAATGCACAATTCTGAACTCAGAACACAAATCTGAATGGAGTGGTTCAATTTGATGTCATGCTTGGGAATAATGAAAACTTATTTGGTGTGTTTTCTCCTGTATACCAAAACTTAACCCCTTGGTACATTTCTATGGAATAATCACAGGGGTTATCAATGTAGATGCGGATGTGTTTTTAATCTTATTTGGTGCCAATAAAGGGTTAAAATACTCTGAGTCCATCCACTTGTAGATTAAAATGAAACCAGAAAATGGAGTTGAAGCTATGGAAACTAGAGCCCATTATTTGGACAAATTGTGTGCACAGTGTGTGCATGTGCCTTATCCTTCATGTAGAGCGACACAAAGCAACAGGAGAAGTCGAGATGACAACATGCACACATTGCCTTGGGAACAGTAACAACGAAAAACCCTGCAGCCATGAGTCCAGTTGGCCGCCGCAGCATTTTCAGGTTAACAGAGGAGAGAAATCAAGTTGCTTAGTCCCGTTGTAAACCCCAGATTAACATGGTCTTATTCAGCATGAATTGGCTTACACAAGCTGAGGCGGTGGAGCTAAGAGTGACTTAGAGAGGCTTACACTAGCTCGTTCAGTGTCTGGGACGGGATGGAAAGTCTCCTGTGGGAAGACAGAGAACAGCAGAACAATATTTAAGCCGGCCATTTCAGGAAGCCGCAGGATCAAAGAAATTAAGAGTCGCAATTCGTTCAGTTATACAATGAAGAGTATGTCGCACCTCCCCTGCAGACATGGTGAAGCCAATAACAAGTTCTTTTTAAGATACACATTACATACATATGTTACTCTTTCGGCTTTGACGAATCATGAAAATATCACAAACGAAAATTTCTTTAACTCATTCAGGGAAGCTACAGAACTTTAATTGATGGGCTGAGGCTAATCTTAATAAAGCTGATCACTGACTATCTTAGAAATGATGAATCATTGTACAGATTTATTATTTATTTGCCCCTTACTCTTTGGGTTATTGTGTATTGTGATGTGACAAATTTCTGCTATGTCTTTGTGGTGGAACAGATCATGGTACATCAGTTGGGCTGCTCTGCCTTGCTCAGACATAATGCAGCATGAATAGCCAGTGCAAAATGGCAAAAGACACATTTACACCTTGTGCATGGTGTGCTTCTGTGATGTGTCAAACATTGCTAAAGCTACAGCACATTTGTCATTTTCAGTTTAGTTGTGGTTTGAGATGCTCATGTAATCCTCCTTTCTTGATCAATAACTTCCAGTTTTTAATAAGCAATAAGTAACTCTTCCTAAACTGCCTCATCAACACCAACACAGCAAGACAGTTCAGCACAGATCTTCACTCAACATGCCAAAGCTGCCGAGTCACTCTGCACAGTCACACCTATACCTGTCCCTCCTGAAACAATGATAGGTAGGAACTAATGTTCACAGCAAGGCAAGGGGACATGAAATAGCACCTTCAATATTACACATGCAAACATAAATAATACTGGGAATGAATGTGAATTTAAACTTATTCTGCAACCCCAAAATGATACAGTGGAATTTTCCTGCTGAAATATATTAAATCCAGCACACTACTGTACTGTTTTGTGCATCTTAATAAGCAACTTAAATACAAGTAATAAACTCAAATAACAAAAATAACCCAAGAATGTTCTCTGTGCAGTGATCACAGTTACACCTAAACACTGAGGAAATAACACAAATAGTCATAATAAAATTATATTTTATATCATAGACTGTTATACTCAGATTTCCAAAGCTAAATAAAAGTTGAGGTTAAATGTTTACTGCATCAGTCACATGTACAATATACATGATTGAGGATGGGATGCAAAATTATGATGCATTTGAAGTCATAGTAAAACATACACAGTGATTGTCATGGCTAGCTGAAACATATAGGAGCAGATCGTTATCCTGTCTTTTTCCTGTTTCTAAAAATGACCCCATCTGTGACTGAAACCCATGAAACAATTTTAACTGTGATTTTTGAAAACAAAACTCATTTTATAGACTTAAATATAAAGTGGTTTATCTTGAAAAGGGAGCAGATTGATTGCAAATGGAAGTATTTATTAGCTGCTGCCTAACTTCAGCGTCTTGTAGTTCAAGAATGCAACACAATATGAAATATAATGCCCCTGAGATCTGAAAAACTATGTCTGGAGTTTTACCAACCACAATGTTCTGATTCTATGAGAGGAGAGGTTTCTGAAAAGATCATACAACTCACTTTTATTCTGTTACAACAGTAACGAAAGGATGCAATCCTTTTAAGAGCAAGTAGAACAACGGCTTCAGCCTTGCATGATTTTTGAAGGTAGTGAGAGCATCTAGAAATACTTGAACTCAAAGAGTCAGCTGATTCAGGTTTTCCATTACCAGAGCCAAAACTATTACATCATCTTTCTCTAATTTGTCTTATCCCTTCTTCTTTTTTTAAACACAGTCATAAACTATCTGTACTATATCTTTTTATTCTTATGGGAGGAGCCTTTAAAATCATGAACTCTCTTCTCTCTCTCTCTCTCTGTGGTTTCTCTCGGCTGGGAAAATGTCTGTTTACCACTCCCGCTGAATCTGTTATTTCTGTTGATGTATTCCTGCAGCCAAATCCATCTGAAGCCAAAGACTGTCATTAATTTAATTCCTTGATAAAACAGAGTGGCGTTTTTACTGCGATCCTGACAGCAGATGGACAGCATCGGTGGTGGTATCACACTCCTCTATCCCGCCTCAGTGGTGATGTCATATTTCTCACCGTATCGGGCCAGTTTGATTCGAGGTCTTTAACCTTTTATGGACAGTCATACATTGTGGAAGTGTCGGCCATATCTGGAGGCCCGGGCTGTGGAGTGTGTGTCAAACAGACTGTCAGTGACCCTGTGTGACCCTGGGCTGAACAATGAAGGGGAGATAAGACACAGAGAAGCCGGCTCACAAGTTCATACAGGAGAAAATAAATATTATTAGACCACGGTGTGAACCCACAAGTCTGCAATGTATACATCTTTCTGTGGGTTTAAGCACTTAGATAAATAAAATAATAATTGACACTCAACACTGTGAGCAACATTTTCCCCGCCTGAACTTGAGACTGTTTTTGAAAGCTGTCTGAAATATTAAATCATATTTTGCACTGCCTAAATAATTGAGGTTTCTTCCCATAGCTATAAATATATAACAAGTACAATGAAAGAAATACTAAATGTTCTTCAGGAGGTGTTTGATGTCACTATGAGCTCCTTTTGTTACTTTATATAACAAGAATTTGGAGTTATGGATAACATACACATCATTGAGCTGCTGGAAACTTCACCCTACACATATCACTCTGCCCTAAGAGTTGGTTGCAGATGCAGCTTACAACATGAGTTTCCACTGAGTGATCTGCAGCACGGTGCTGATATGTTATGCTGTTGCAATTTTAAAATGTTAAAGCATGCTTTTGCAGTCACATTGCAAGATGGTCTGTTTGCATAACCCAAGTTGCCACTCTGATACATCAGTTATTCCCTTCTGCAACTCTAACACTGCAGCATGTTCCTGAGTCAGATCTGATGAGCTCATTAGCACCAATATCACATCCAAAAACTCTTGCAGGTCATGTAATAGACATCAGCTGAATAACTTTTTGAGCTAAATTAAGCATGGAGAGAGTCAATACAAGACAAGACACATACAGCCCATTAAAGAGGAGAGGCAAGGGAAGGCTCACTTACATGCAATATAATGCTTTTGGGTAAAAAAGACAAAGTTTCTTCTGTGGAAGAAGTTCAGGCTCTAGTGGTCTTGCAGACACATAGCAGCTGACCACTGCTCTCAGCACAGATCACACAGTCACAGCTGTATTTACGTTTATTACTTGTGAATTTTTGTGTTGAGTTTTCTGTCTACAGCCTGCAATTTTTTTGCAAGATGCATGTAAAGCATTGTATAAAAATGAAAAGGGAAAATGTAAAAATGAACATAAATGATTGTTATTCACATACATACATTATGACTCTTATTGTCTTCTCTCCTCTGAACACAGCTCAGTCTTGTGCACACATACCTCTGGGCTCAGCTGTTTATGATAATACCAAGTGCAGAAATAGACAGGTGTTTGTTTGCTTGTTGTTTTGTTTGTTTTTAGGCTCACATGCTTTAGTAAGAATTAGGCACCATGGCAGCTTTAATTCTGTCTTAAAAACAGACACATTTTTCTTTATGTATATAAGAAACACTGTAAAAAGTGTTAACTGCTGAGTTAATGAGTAAATAATGATTTATTACTATCTTTAAGGACATTTTTAAACTCCTGGATCTGGTCCTATGAGGCTTCTTAGAGCTGTTGTCTCCCTCTGCTGGTCTTGACTGGGAATTACACAGAGTGAAGAACTGGTTTTACTGTGCTAATGCTGTCAGAGATACACCAACACACTGAAACCTGATGAAACCCCCTCATTTGCCTCTGAGTACAGGTTAGGAACTTTGTAGTGGTCTTGGACAAAGACCTGGCTTGTGGAGCCTGCAGGTGCTGGAGTCAGTGTTCATAATCCTTCATCTGGTCCAGGCACTGGTTTCGGTCCAAGCTCTGCTCCCCACAGCCAAGCCCTGCGTCCTCCGCTGCTCCTCCACCTTTTGTGGTGAGCGGCCATTTTGTTCATGGAGATTTTCCTGCGTCTGACTTCAAAGTTGTGCAGAGGCGTGCGAGGCCACCAGTGAAGCCTGTGAACATTGCCTCACAACAACTTGTTGAAGGATGGGATTTCGAGCTCTGACTCAGCGAGACACAGTCCGGCGCCACTCTCGAAGCTCGTCAGAGCACGGGGCCTCGAGGCAAAGCTTATTGTCCACAAATTGATCCAGCCCCCTTGGTTTTTGTTTATTTAAATGAGACTCTTAGACCCTGGGGTGTTTGTTGAGGAAAAGTCAGAAATGCCAAATATCTTTTTTTTTTCTTCCTCTGTCTTCTTCCTCTTTCGTCTTCCCTTTCTTCTTTTCACTCGCAGCCCTTCAGCTTTGTGAGCCAAAAATCCTTGGTAAACATCCCGGCTCGGCAGCTTTACTGAGCCGGGTTCTCTCTCAGCGTGCCCCCCCTTTGCACCGAGAAATCTGGGTTCCAGCACAGTTTCAGAGACCTGCCTCTTCAAGTTCTACGAATTTATCATCACAGCAACCCCAGTTTTCAAATAAATGAAAAATAAAGTCCAAAGAATCAGCCTCATTGTGTAGCTTGTTGTTGCTAAAACTCTTAAAAATTCTGTTAACGGTTATGTCTCAAGCTAACAGCAACTCTCCTGCAGCAAGGTTGCGCTCACAGGAAAGCACGTGGGTCTACGTTTTAAAATGTACAGTTTGTGTATTAATGTCTGTTGCAGCCATGTGTCTCCTGTAGAAGAGGAGATTTGGTACCGGCAAGGCCACAAGAGTCGTCCTAGATCACGCTTGATTGTTGAATATTAATATGTTGGTGTCTTCTTTTCATCACGTCAAGGACCTGTGAATAATAGAGCTATGATTTATGGTTATATAAGTACTACGTCTCTTGATTCAATGGGGCACAGATACAAAGTCTGGCTATCTTTAAGATGTGTAACAAGTGTAGAAAAAGGGCCAAAAAGGACTTTTTATACAACTTCTATTTCTGTCCTGTTGGACTCTTAGGATACTGTAAGTGTTGGTTCTTGGTGGGAAAACAGTCCTGGCATGGGAAAAAAGAGATTAAAAAAACCTCTTTGGCTATTTATTATTAAAAGGAAAAAGTTTAAATCCCTTTTATCCCTTTAAAGGCTGTGAAGACATAGAGGTTTTAATTTTTCATAATAGAAATCAAAAAAAGAAAAGCGGCTTTGGCAAGGCACGTCCGTTTTTTTCTAAAGTATTTCCTTATTCATTTGTTGCAGGAATTAGGACACATCTTGGGACGATCCATCAAAGCGAGCTGCTCACTTTCGACGAGGACTGTACAGAGCCGGTATGCAGACTTCAGCCCTGGACTTATAGTAGCTACAAGTGGAGTAAATCATTGGACAGAGCGGCTGCGTGGGCGGGGCATGTCACAACAGGGAACACAGAGTTCAGCCGTAAATTAGAGTGGTCAACTTCCTGATGCTTTAATGTATTTTATGCTATGGGAACCGGCCTTAAACTACAGCAAACTTCTCAGTCACAACTCGCAGAGAGTCCGCTGGGCTCTCGGCTGTCACACTCAGTCACAGGTGCTTTAGTGCTGCTGTGCAGAGTGAATTTACACATGGAGGAAGAGCCTGCTCCTCCTTTACGCCTGAATCAGATCCAGCCAGAGGTCACGACCCCTCGCGTGTTCCTTATACGCAAAAAGAAACCTCACATCCCTCTGTTATATCATTCACTTCCCCTCTCTCTGTTTGAGATGAAACTAATATCATCAATGCCATTACTGTGAGACTGCAGCAGGAAATGTGTCACCGGCTTCAATAACACACTCATCAACACGAGTCCTCACTCTCCACTCCTCAGCAGGCGTCGTGCATATTAATTGGAGGGTATAAATTACAAGTAATCACTACCAGGTTTTTTTCACCACCAAGACAATCGGCATTTACTCATCCCTCTTCCTGTTTAAACTATCTGCTGGAGGAATCGCAAAGCCCCGCTGCTTATTTTCCAACGATTAGCTGTACATCAGCATTACCACCTCAAATCCAGCAGTTTCACATCCAGCATTAAATAGGATGAATATTGATCTGCTAAAGAGGATTTATTTATTTCATGCTCTATCCAAAGATCAACTGCTACCAGCTTTGGACGGATCTGCGGAGGTCTTACCGAATAAAGCTACTGCATACATGACTTTGGACTTGACATTTTAGGGCCTGGAAGAAGACCAAACAGTAAATTCACTGCAATAATCCCAGATAAATGGGATGATCACTACCAAAGCTTAGATAGTTAAGTGGCCTACGCTTAAGTCCAGAAACGATAAAAACGCTTCTCGAAAGGGATCCTGTCGGAGGCGTGGTCTGCAAGGTCCTGAGGAGGGAGGACGCCCACCTGAAGGCTGCTGTCTCTCCTCCTCCTCCTCCTACAAGAGGACGAGTCAGTTTACTACACAGGGTCATGCAAAACAGCATCTGTAAAAACAACCTACAAATGGCTCTGTGGACCTGTGCACAACTTTGTTCTTTCATTTAACATCAGGAAATCCAAACCTTTACCTTGTATTTCTGTTTGCTGAACATTACCTACAAATAACAGACACTGCATCATGATGTAAGGCTGAAATCTGTGGTGGTAGAGCCTTGGAATCCAATGTCAACTTTAGATTTTTAAGTACAGAAGTTCAGTTATTCCTTTATCTACAGGGCATGTAACACCTAATAGTGTCTCCTAGCCCAAAATAGTGAGTTAATTCTCTACCAAATGCTGCAAAACTGCAGCTTTTTGTCTGTTTTCAACTTTTTTTTTTTGACGTGGTAGCAGTATAATTCTTTGCCCAGGTCTCCCTTGAAAAAAATCATCCTCAGGAACTTCCTGCTTCAAAGGAGACTAAATTAGATGTGGATTTTTCTTTATAAGTCTTTATGTCCCATGTTACTTTCCCAGAGGCTTTTCCTCCAAAGTAAAAAAATAAAGGGGAAATAACTCAATCATAATATTTTTCTGCCTTTAAAATGTTAAACTTTTATCAGGGTAGTACAACCACCAAAAGTTTCATTACAAAGTAATATTAAAATCAGTGTCAGCTGTCTGTAACCTCATGTGAAACCACATTCAAATTCTCATCCATAAACAGGCACACTCAGGATTTAACCCCCCGCTGAACTGTATGCCGCGCAGGCCGGTCTTAATATTTTGGTGCTGGTTAGCAGCGGGGCTCAGCGAGCTGTCACAGGGCTCAGCTGGGTGGAGCAGAGAGAGAGAGAGGGAGACATACAGGCACACAGAGAGAGGGAGAGAAAGAGAGAGACAGGCAGAGCAGAGAAGTGGCCATCTGGAGAGACAGGCCGCGGGGTCACATGGTGGAGTCACAGACAGGATGGAGCTCAGCTGCTCCGTGTGTCTCTGCTTCAGCCTTGAAATCTTCTGAGGCTGCTCTGAGCGGCTGGGGATGGAGATGATTGAGTTCTGAGGAGCATTATTCAAACTGGTTTGGTGGTTTGTGTTTGATTTGGGATTTTTTTGGAGCAAATTTACTTTACCTATTTTAGGTAGTTGGAGTTTCATATTGAGGATGCATATTTTCTGATAATTTAGGGTAAAGTGTCGACTATTGGAACTGATGTATTTAACTATTTCTATCTTTTTTTAAAAAAAACTTAAATTCTTGTAATCCACATTACTATTTTACCACATACACGTCTTCCAATCTGCCAGTGTGCTTTGGTAATGTGGAGAAAAACAAACAGTTTCTGGTATTGTTCATTTAATTCTAATTTTACACCCCATTAATTCAGACTGTATTGTAGATCATCTTGGCCTTTAATATGTATAAACATTTTAAGATTCATCATATCTTTTAATTTAAGCCATCCATGAGACAGTGGAAAATCTGTTCAGCATAGGAGCTCAGTGAGGAATGAAGCAGCAGCGTGAGCGGCCAGTAGATGGCGTCTGACGCCTGCTTTAGACGTGTGAACTGTCCCACCGTCACACTCTGACTTTCCTGCATTTATACCGTTATATTCCTAATAAGAAAAAAATACATAATAAAATTATATATAACTTTATTGTCGTGGTAAAATGATTCAAGCTTAATATAGCCTAACCACTCCAAAATTGAACATAGTCATGATATTACAACTAAAAATGTTGTTTGAGGATGAAGACATCTGCTGTTCTCTCCAACTTATTCCTATACTTTTCTGCTCTTGTAGTATGGTTTCAATAAAATGTGCGGATTTTTAGTTTATTTTAGCATTCAATTTCATTAATTGAATTATTTTAATTGGTTGAAACTGCAT
Source organism: Notolabrus celidotus (assembly GCF_009762535.1). Classification (NCBI taxonomy): domain Eukaryota; kingdom Metazoa; phylum Chordata; class Actinopteri; order Labriformes; family Labridae; genus Notolabrus; species Notolabrus celidotus. The sequence goes on from NC_048279.1 coordinate 28,993,188, forward strand.
TTCAGCTCCTTCAAAATGTGCATTTTCTTCTTCTATTGCAGAAGTTTGCTGTTTATAACTTATAATTGTCTTTTGACTGTCAAATAAGTATTTTCGCCTGTTTTTTAAAATTGAATAGTGTATACATTTTGATAAAGAGTGAGGCCTAAGATGAATATTGTTGACATGAGATATAACTCCGCTAACATCTAACATACAAACCATGTCAGAGTTTTGCATGCCTCCACGCTGCTGTCTGTCACGTCCGTGTGGAGCCCTTCAAATTAAAGCAGGTATTATGGGAGAGAAAAAAAGAATGCTCTAATTGAGACGTATTCGATTGCAGCTTTAAAAAAAAATGGCCTCCGTCTCTCTTCCTTAAACATATGGGTCTTCGTTCTCGCTGTCCGGCCGTAAATTTCCAGCCCTGCAGGACATTGTCTTTTTTTATGCCCCATGATCCATCCTTCATACATGCCAGAAAAGTGTCAAGGCCTTCTGGGAGCGAGAGGAAGACGTGCCGTGGCAGTGAGCGTTCAGCTGGCAGGAAGCGAGGATACACACGCACACACAGAGAGAGAGAGAGACACACACGCACACACACACACAGAGGCAGGAATGTCTCCAGGTTGTGATGGTCGGCAGATGAGACACACATCAAAAGACGGAGTGAGCTTGTTCTACTATTTAAGTACCACACAACCACAACAAGCTATTTTTAATGGGAACATTTCAGGTCATACAGCTATCTTAAACACCTGATTATGTTGGAGTATGCACTATTTAAAGGTGCATTTATTTTAACATAAATGCATATTTAATGTCTTTTATCAGAAGTGACTTGTCTGCCTCATATTCAGTTCAGATTTCCTTTATATCCACAATTTCTGATTATTATTTTTTTTTTACTGATAATCATCTTTTAACATTTTAAAGCCTAAGGCTGCGGATTTTTAGTTACGATTTTGTTCATGGATTTGGACTGTCTACATTTTTGTACAGTTTTGAAACTGAAAGAGTCACTTTCACTTACCTTTAATGCATTTTTAGGTATCTGCATATGTCACACTTTGAAATAATATAATATGGCAGGTGTTAAATTTTTGTCTTTAAACTTAAACAAATAATTCCTCTCTATAAGAAGAAATATCTAATGTTTAAATCCACCCAAAAAGAGCAACTTTGACCCACACATTTGTCAAAAGTAGGCATTTTCAGAATTACTTTTCACACTTTTAAAGGTCTTTTGCATAATCCCTCACATTTCAAACAATACTCCCCTTTCAAAACCACACACATAAGATGTGAGTCTGTCCATAGTTGAGTTACAAATGAAGAAATTTGGAGAATCTGACTGAAAATTGAAGACCACACAAGTAGACAGATGGCCTCTGTTTTGCAATCAGCTTAACAACAGGACAACAAAAGAGCAGCCACGCCTTAGATAAAGGTGCTTAACCTCGGAGCATGCTAAGTGCCCCTCGCTCCATTACCACTTAATAGGCCTAATCAGTTTTGGCCCAGATTAGATTTTGAATCTATTGCCACCACAGCACAGTGGCATATTAAATTAGTGACTTCATTAGAGCGAGCAGGGTCACGTTGTGTAGCTGGTGTTCCTGTGGAATAATAGCTGTTATCAGCAGCGGTGGAAGCACTTAAGCTTCAACACAATGCAACTGTATGGAGGGATTATGGGTGTGGATGCTGGTAAAGCTCTGTGTAGCTCCTTGTTTTTGTGGAATACATGTCTTTATCATCACAAAGAAAATGCACTTTTATTCCTTCAAAACGTAGCACCATAAAATTCCAGATAAAATACATTATGCTGCACAAACTGTTGAATGATGTGATGATAATTACGTGTGCTAACTGCAGTTCTTAAATTATAAACTCCCATGCTCTTTATATTTCCACCAGTATTTTTATGTTTCTTCATGCACAAGATCAACTGTGGTGTGTCCCCTTTCAAAATAAAACTCCCATCCAAACCTTCCTCATTATTATCAAGGCCAAAAACTTTAAATTTGAAATAATTAAAGGCAGAGGAGAAGAGATAAAAAGCGGTGGTTCAGCTTTTTAGATAGATTTGTGCAGTGGGGTGATATTTTCCACTGAAATAAAATGTAGTGAGATGAATGCCACACACTCGTAGACTGACCGAGAACATCTACCTTATCTGATAAAGGCAGCCGTGCAGCAGAGGTAAAGAAACATCATGTGCTGGCATTTAAGAATAAATAAATATATTAATCTTTTTTCATTTATTGAGGGATGATTTCTTAGAAACTAGTCATGCTGCTCAAAAATCTGTTGAGGATTGAGTTCAGGTTTGTTTGCTTTTTAAACGGTCTACTCTTCACTGTCTTGATTTTGCACAGGATTAAACTTAAACATGTATCTATTCCCTTTAACGTTTGAATGCATCAGTCAAAGATGCCTCTGTAGTGACAAATCTAATGTTGCCTTAATAAGCACAAGGTTGGAACTGTTTACACATTATCTTTGTACTTCAAAAATAAAAGCTATCAAATCCAGTTACATACTTTAACAAGATATACCAGCCACGTGAGAGGCTTCAAAAAGACGAGCACATCACAGCAGAGCCGACAGATAATCAGACAGAGCTGCACTCCTGATACGGCTGAGCAGTGCATGAATGTTTTCTTGACAAATAAAAACACTGGGATTCACTGCGAGGAGCAATTTCAGGCCTCCTGCACTGGTTTGAGGAATCAATAGCAGGCAATGGAGCAGGTTGGGGCCCCGGATCGATATCTGATGATACAATCATATCTTACTTCTTGACACTGTGTCTGCAGCATGCTGCACATTGGAGGAGGAGGAGGAGGATAAGCTGTGGGTAGTTGAATGAAAACAAGCAGGAAAATATAAAAAGGTTTGATTGGTGAAATGATATTTGTGTTCAAAAGTGCGACCAAAAAGACTGAAAATGATCTCCTTAGAGGATTTAGTCTGTTATTTTTCATCACAGATATCACAGATGAGGACTATCTGCACGTTTTTCCAACTAGCTTGAATTTAGAAGTAGAAATTGTAGGATTTATTTTTTAAGAGAGAACATATTATCGGGAAAAAAAGACACAGGAATCAAACTGGCTGAAAAACTGAACCAGTCAACATCCTATTTAAAAAATAATTAGGTTACACTATCATTTTGAGGTATCTTCATGCAAGCCTTATTCCTGCTGCAGTCTGTTTTTCATTGCATATAGTTAAACAAAACTTTCCAGAATAATATTGCAAACATTTTTTGCAACCTGTCAAGCCATATCTTTCAAGAACATGTTATACCTTCTGTTGTCAAATCCATCTTTTGGGGTATTTTGAAGCAACCTTTGTGCCTTCCTTGGCTGTCTTATTGCATTTAGCAAACATGCTCATTTTCAAAAAACACATCTGAAGAAGTTGGCAACCATTTTTGCATTCCTTCTCATCTCCTCAGCCAGGTAGCTTTGTTTGCATGTCATGTTTTCTCAAATAGGATTAAATTTAACCTATCATCATTAAATGTGTGTTCTGTTCCAGAAATCTTCATGCAAATTTGGTTCTTTTAATAGCTAGTTTAAATGCATTTGTTGGAAAATACTGTTTTTTTTTTTTTACAAACAGATCAGAATAACTTTGCAACCACTTCTGTATTTGTTCTCATTTTTGGTTTTAATCTGAGCCAAAAATGTCAGAGGTTAAACCTTATCCCAAATAAACTAAAATTAGCATTTCATTATGAAATATACATTCTTTAAGAACATTTTCATTCAACATTGGTTTTTATCACCATCTCTTTTTCATGGATGAGGGCTAAAAATACTTTCTGAAAACATGTCAGAATAATTCTGCAACTGTTTTTGTATTTCATCTCTCTTCTTCCCTGCATGACGCAAACCCTGCATTGCCTTGCAGACAGCCTCAGTGGCAGCCGATGATAGATTAATGAAAAGGGCTCAATCTCGGCCCCGCTGGAGGCTTTTGCACATGCAGCAGAAAGCACTCAGTGATGTCAGGGCGGTTTCAGAGAGCTGGTGGTCACACAGACGCACGCTCAATCATATATGGACATGCTGTGGACGGGAGGGGAGAATGTAACCTGATATATGAAAACTGTAAACATGGCAGAGCGACACGAACTGCACGGGTGTTTCTCTCACACCTGCCCTGCTGATGATTGCTCATACTCTATAATGAGCGTACATTGCGCTGGTTTCAATGGCATTTAGAGGGTTAAAGGTGCTTATATGTGAAGCCTTGAAAACAATAAGCCTCCCATGTGATTTAACAGTATATCCTAGGATTTAAAACTTGGGCTCTTTAAAGTTGTATGTGAAAGCCCTTAAACCTCACCACACCCTGGAGAGGGAAGCTGCTTTCTTTATAGTCTTACATTGACTTCCATGGACTCCCGATCATGAGTCACCCTGTGTGCGCTGCCATCACCAACCCCCCTACTCCAACCTCATTCCCATATACACCCACCAAAACAGAGTGCCTTAGCTTTTAATGGGCCAGCAGGGCTTGGTTTGTACTGCAGTGGCACATGCGTACAGCCAACGCAAACCAAATTATTGCTGGAAGAAAACAGCAGAAGGCAATTAAGTCCCAGTTAGGCGGATCATTCCAGGCTTGATTAAGAGGGTCAGCGGGGGGAGGCATCTTCTTTTCATGTCTACACTGTTAATTTATCCCTTTTTAATTACAATGATGAAAAGCACACAGGTTACACTCGTATCATCAGTCGTAACGGCTGAACAGTAAATTAATGAGGCCCTGTGTGTGTAGGTAAGCAGGGAGAGTGTGCACATACTGTATGATGACATCACTGGCACATCCTTACACTGGCACGATAGCATCAGAGATTAAAATGGCTGCCTGAAAGTTTACATTGAACGACAGTCAGAGAGTTTTGGCAGGGCTGATGTTACACTAGAGGTGCCAACATGATGGCAATTTTGAAGCAAAATAATCCCATTTGTTCTAGTGGTGTCAGATGTTCTAGTTCTGCAGACTGTGTACCTAATGAAGTAAGCATGCACCATTTATCCCACTGCGATTCCATCTCTCTAATGCTGCCGTTTCTTCTGGCCAAAGGGGCTCGGCATGGTTTTGATTATCACATATCGTTTAAACTGAAGTTAGTCCCACTCCCAAACATGCTTTCAATTCAGTCTGTGCCTGTCCGTGCAGGAAGAGTATCCTCTGCCACAGCGGTTTTATGATCAGTGATAATTCTGAGAAATGATGTCTTTATGCCGGTTTGTCATTTCACAAAGGCCTGAAGCAAATTCTTACAGCTGCAAAAACCAACTTATGTTTTTGATTTTGGGCTGGTCATGGTCAAAAACTCGACTGTTATTTCTCTGCTCGGCTTTTAGGGGAAATATTTCATGGTCTAAAAGCCAGATTGTTTTGTGTTATCAATTATCAAGTGGTGGCTAAAATGTATTACAAGGCGAGCATCCAGGGGTTGTTTCTAAATAAATACAATCATAAAGGTTACAGAGGAATAAGGATATACTATGGCTTGCTTTTAGATGTGGAAATTCTCAGAGTAAGTTGTATTTTAAAAGATTGAAAAAAAATGCACAAAATATCTGCCCTCAAACAAACAGGGGATGTTTTGAAAATATGAATAATACATGACAATGTTTGAAGAAAAGGTGTTGTTATTTCTCTGTCTTATTCCATTTATTTCTCAAGGACACCAGAGCTAAGCGTTTCAGACTCAACGAAACGCTGGTGAAGTGTGATGGCCAGTTGATAACCCCCCCCTTATGTGCTGGCTCTTACTGCCCATCTATCTCCATGTTCAGGTGTTGGGGGAGCATTTGGAGCCACATGCTAGGTGTTGCATCTTATTGGTGGAGCACATGTTCAGGTTTTTTTTGTCACTGTTAACACGTCACTACTGTTATTTTTAAGCTTTATTCTGAATTTACATAGTATGTGTCACTGTTATGTTTACTTAAAGAGAGTTAAAGGTAAAGGAAGCTGTGTTTTAAAGCCAATAGATGGCGGTCACCATATTGGAAATGCTGGCTCAATCGATCTTTTGGTTGACCTAACGTGAGCCAAAGAGGTGGAGTACAGGCGGGGCTTAAGCCTCTTCCCAAACAGCTACAATGTGCCCACCTGTCAGTCAAGTTAGCCACGCCCCTAAGTGTGCAAAACTTTTAAGCTTTATATCTTAAAAAAGAATTAGTTATTTTAAAAAATGCATCCCTGTACAGCGTGTGCAGACAAAGAAATTAACTTTTCTTTTAATTATGCTGTGGATGACGGAGCGTCATCATGTAACATTTTATTCTATACTCAAAAAATACTCACTAAATTAATTCATTATTTTGCATACTGTTGGCATTCTCTGTTTTCATTTGGTTTAAATGATTAAGGTTAATGGTGACCTAAATTACTATGAAAATATAGAAATATGTATTTCAGGATAAGTAATCAATGATTGTGAATATCATTTGCCTAAAGCTTCTCCATTTGAACCGTCAGTGGTCAAACTGGATCACACAGCAGCACAAACACACACATCAACAGAGCCGGCTGAGCCGTGATCCTCTGTTTGCTGATCAAATGATTGCCACAGAAAATGCTCAGGCATGGGAGGGGGAGAGCATCATAGTGGCTGTGCTTTCTCTGCTGTTTGTTTCTATACAGTTGTCACTCCTGTCATAAGTTAGTCTGCGAGGCTAATCGCAGCTAACTCCTCAGAACCTCAACAGCCCTCACCACAAGCCTCACACCACCTCGTCTCATTCCCACATCCCTTGCAGCCCTCTCTCCTCACCACTCCCACATCCACCCTCGGCAGCCCCATCCGAGCCCACCCTCACCTCCTCAATCCACTCTTGGATCATTTCAATTTGCATCCCAACTGGCCCCGGGATTCCCCAGCCCTGTTAAAAGGCAGGCTATTTGTTGTGCTCCGCGGTTAATGCCGCGCAGAGCTTTAAATACCCATATCAAATCTTGGAGGCTCAACAGATTCAGTTTTGCAAACCTGTATCGAACAGAGGTTCAATCCGTCAGCTTAGAAGTGTACACTCCTTAAGTTGTGTGATAAGGTAAAACCAATCACTGGATTAGGCTCTCTCTGTCAGTGATAGTGTATTTTCAGTGCACGGTGTTGCTTTGCTGAAACGGGATAAGCTGATGGAGTAACATTACGGTGCTTGAGATTTTCTTCTCTTTCAATAGGAGTATACTATTAATGGATTCTGAAGCCTGTGTATGATGCTGCTCTTGTAGATGTGGATAATGCATTAGCATTAGCTGTGAAAAGCAGTTGGTGCCGGATGCCATGAGCAATCATGCTTCAAAACCACAAATTTGATTGTTTTTATCATGCAAATCCAGCGAACTACCCGATAAGATTGATTGAAGACTTAGAGTGGGATCGCAGTGTTTATTCTCATAGAGCTTCACACAAACAAAAACTTATCCTTTAGATTCACAAGCATAATTTTGCACAGCATATGGTGCATTCATAACTCAAGAAAGGGAGATTCTTCAGAGTCTGCTCCCTTTTTGTGATTCCTCTGTCTTGTTCCATCTGGTTTTGGGGGAGATGTGGGAGTTTTTTGGTTCTCTGCAAGCTTGCATTAAAATCATGGCAGGTACATAAATAATCACCCGACTAAAATACAGGCTACGATTTGTGATTCTGGTGTTCGAGGCTGTCTTGCATGAAATTTGAGAGAAACACAAAGCCATCCACAAACTGCAAAGTACAAACCAAACGTCCTCTCCCTTTCCCCACTCACATGGAGCTGGGTTTCCACTTTGTCCTGCCAACAAGCGTTCCCTGGAAGCTCCCCGACTGACATTTAACGCTCGGTCGAACTCACACATCAAGCCTTGAGGCATCGTTTGTGGACAGCTATGATCCAACCGTCATATTCCTTTTTTTTTCTGTTGGTTTTGCGTGAATGCAAAGAGATCACTGTGGTTATTGGTGATGAAAACCTTTGGACAACGTTTGACGGCTCAAGTGAGAAAACTTGAGAGGCCGCTTGTTTGAGTTTTCTGGGCCCTTAAAGAGCCAGAATCCAGCTGAGTCTGACCACAAATTTGCATGCAGTTGTCTCAACACTTCAGTATGTGATGCACAATTAGTATTGTAACAGTAATATTTATATTCAGACACTTTCTTTTCCCTTCGTCTAGAGAGAGTCTGACAGACAGACTCTGGAACATTAAAGTGGGAGCATTAGTTTCTCTTCATTAACAACACTAGGAACACGACTTTGTAAGTGCAAGGTAATTACACTAAATGAGTATGTTTATATGAGAGAGTGTGAGTAAGTAAAAGACTGGAACAACACTGGATCATGTGTTTCTTATAAAGACAGAGTAGTTCATTCAAGAAATGACATGATAATAAAGCGTTTAAAAAGTTGAGTAAACTGTGCTGTAAATTTAACAAGATGGCAATGAGTGATTAAAAAACCCTGCAGAGTAAAAGTAATCATTACGTCTAGCCTTGAGACGCCATGATAAATTAAAAAATATTTAAATTTAATTGGTTTTGTGAAGCTTGAGAGGAAGCCTATCTTACCAGGCTGTAAATTGTAGAGATACAACATTTCATGAGGATGTTTTGTCAAATCTTTGAAGTGCAGGCTGCAGTCTTCAGACTTGTACACTTTTTCTATCTAATCACATTTACAATGTTGAACGAGAGAAAAAATGAATATAAAACTGTGTTAACCGCATACAAATGGAAAGTTACATTGGATACATTTTGACCCAGATTATACGCATAAATAGTGAACAAAAGAGGACCTAATACAGAGCCCTGTGGCACACCTTTGGGGATAGATATAATATCAGAGCTTAGACCATCATACCTTATGCACTGAGACCGATCACGAAGATAGTTTGAGAACCACGAGATTTCTTCAGAGAGCCCAATGCTCATCAGTCTGTGCTTCAAAACATCATGATCAACTTTATCAAAAGCCTTTGACAAATCAAGAAAGAGTGTAGTGTTTTGTGGTGTTGACCAACAATGTCTCACATTTTAACATGTGTAGTTGGCCACCAAGTTCCTTCCATAAAAACATGGACGGCACAATATCTGTCTTATCACTGGAAGTCTAACTCAAGACTGTTATATTTTTAGTGACAGTCCAATAGTGTCTTACAATGCAACATCCTATTTTCTCCATCACTGTAATAATAATCATTAACCCGCCACTGTCAATCTACTTTCACTTTCAGTAGCAAACACACATTTGTTCAATATCACATCGTAGTGTAGCTGACAGAAGCTTTGTGTAGGGGCAAGTCTCAGCCTGAAATCGCTGCCCTACACCTCATCTAAAGCCTCCTTGTAGCAGCTGGTGGTCTAAGTCCTCTCCCTTCCCCTCCCTCTAACCAGTCCACCCACCATGTCGCCTCAGGTTAAATGGACACAAAACCTGAAAGAAGGGCATCCATTCCTGGCCATTAGCTAGTTGCTATGCTAATCCAGGGATTACATGAGGTACATTTGCCCCACTTAAGGTTTCCCAGAATTTCTGACAAGTAACAAAAAACCATCTCACAGACCCTCTATGTCCCACAGGCGTGCATGAATCTTTAATGTGCCTGGAGTCAGAACAGGCCTGATGTCCAGACTACACATGTGGTCACTGTGGTATTTTATGTCTGCTGTGAAAGGAATGCTGATACAGCTAATATGTTTTGCAGATATCTATTATTACATTGAGTTTATGTTATGCTTTAATCATACTACATATACACTACATATAATTGCAATTATTTAGGTGCCTAATTTAGAGTTGTATTTCCCTTTTGACTGTCAAACAACAATGCTGCTTTTGTGTGTTTTTTAACATTCCGCACCAAAATATCACTTTTCTCATGTTCCTAATATCTCTAACTGGTGGTGTGTTATGGTTTGAAAAAGACTGTAGTTGAAAAAAACATTATGTTAAGCTACATTTGAAGTTATCCACCATTAAAAACTCTTCAGTATGCTGGAAGTTGTGCATTTGTATGTGCTCCATTGACAGCTTCACTATAATTAAAAATAGTGGTACTATGAGCCGTACAAACTGAAATGAACCAGCAAAAGAAAGGCAAAACATATGCAGAAAGAACGCAGACATCATAAAAGGGAATCGGGCACAGAGTTTGATGACAGATTTATTTGTCCGATTGAACTGTGCTGCCAAAACCCACAAACAAGACTTCACCTGATAAAAGAAGAACTCTCTTTCTCATAACTTACCAACACACAGGGTGAATTACCAATGTTATTCTGGCACTAAGATGAGACACTAATTGCGTACATCATTGTACATGAGCCTGTTTTTGAAGGCAATGGTGGTGACACTTTGGCCTAGCAAAACATGCTGCTACTAATCAGTGGTTTGATGAAGTAATGATAATCAGTACCATTCATTTGCTTGACAAATTTAAGTTTCCTTGGTAAAACCACAGCACTTGGCACAAGAATAATCATCAGCAAACACAACAAGGAGGAAATGGGCACCGTATGATTGTTCCCCAGGCCTTAGGCCTGTTTTCATGTGAAAACAAAGCAATGCTAGAATACAACAATGAAGCAGGTCGTGCTAAAGAGCCCCCCGCACCCTTAAACCACTCAAACACCTGGTGATGTCCATCAAACCGGAGAGGAAGACAGGTTAATACTAAACCCAACAAGAGCGGCTCCAGGCTAAGGATGAGCTCCTGCGTAGAGATAAGATGTTTGGTTCATGCTCCAGGGTTCTTTGTCGAGATTTTACAGCAGAATTGTTGTCATTTAGGGACATATTTATGAGAAGTTAAATGGCAAAATTGAGACGCAAATGTCAGACCAAGACTTTTATTCATTAACAAAGCAAACTTTTACACAAGTGGGATGTGGTCTTGCTATTGATCTACTGACCTCTCTACAGCTAAGTCCAGCTGAGAGCAGATGTTGACCGAGGACTGAAGATCTATATGGACAGTGCTTCTGTTAGTGTAGAATAAAGGATGGGCGGGTAAAATCTAAACATTTACTTTTGGGTTTGACCAGCAAAGAAAAACTTTAAAACAGTCAATAGAGGGCAAGCCCATGAATGGTTACCTGTCTAAGGTGGGTCTGTGTTTTCAGACTCAAAAGCTCCAAATAAACAGATACACAACGTCAAATCAACAACAAGACCTGTCACACAATCCCACAGGATGTGGATAAGTGACATAGAGGCTTTGCAGTTTTTATTAATATCACGCTTATGTGTCATCATGTAGTTACCTCTGTTAGAAAGTAACTCTTTCATCAACTACTTTTTTTTATCCACCACTAAAGATCATCCAGAGTGAGAGTGTGCATAACATCTTTCACCTTCTACTACAAGTTGCAGCTTGAAAAGTCATCTCACACCTGTTTTATGAGCTCCTCTATTGCAGCAAGAATATCAGCCAGCAGGCAAAATGATCAGCCGAGGTGATTGTTATTGTATGAATAACCGAGCGGTATCCTTCAGAATATAAAAAAGGATTGTTCACACAATAGTGAGGCTGCTTCTATTGGAGCACTCATCAAACAAAAGATCAGTCTCATGTGTCAACAAGTGCTTGCAGTCACAGAGAGAAAGGAGAATACTGAGGATTTGATTGACAGTTCAGTTTGATACACAAGTTATTTTCTTAAAAGTGTCTGGCCGAGGCATCGACAGCATTTTCACTTAGAGGGCTACAACAAAATTCAAAATATACATTTGTAAAAGCAAAGTCATGTCTAAAAACAGACATGACTCTGTGGTGGAAGTCACTACATGGGCTCTAAATGACATCCAAAAACTATTGTCTGTGAACACAGTTTGTTGCTGCATCCACAAATGTAGGTTAAAACTGTACCATGCAAAGAGGAAAACCATATATAAATATGATCCAGAATAGACTTCTCTGGACCTGAGCCCATTTAAGATGGACTGAGGTGAAGTGGAAAAATTTCCTGTGTTCTGACAAATCAAAATTTGACATTTCTTTTGGAAATAATGGACACTATGTCCTCTGCTCTAAAGAGGGTAGGCACCACCTGGCTTGTTATCAGCTCACAGTTCAAAAACCAGCACCCCTGATGGTATGTAAATGCTTAAGTGTCCATGACATGAGTAGCATGCACATCTAGAAAGGCTCCATTAATGCCAAACAACATAAACAGATTTTGGAACAATAATACTGCCATTCAGACAATGCCTTTTTCAGGGAAGACCTGGCATATATCAGCAAGATGTCAAACTACATTCTGAATGCATTGCAACTGTATGGCTCGTAGTAGAAGAGTCCACTTGCTAGACTGGCCTGCCAGCAGTCTGGTCATTGTAATGGCATTTTACTCACTAACCATAGAATATTTACCTTGCACTAAAAACTTTGCATGTCTTTAAAAGTAATTTAAAAAAATCATATTCAGTGAAGGTCTGTCACTCTCATTGGAGAATGGTGAGGTGGCAGCTTAACACTCTCTATTGATCAGCCTGGTGTCTGATGACATTTGCTTTTGTTTGTGTTTCTTTTTTGCAGTGTGAATATGTTTGGTGGTAACAACATTTTCTAAAAGTAATATAACCAAAGGATGAAAAAATAATGTAAGTCTCATTGCAGACAGCCTTGGATTGATTTGTTTTGTATTCATCTCAATAAAATGACAAGCTGAAACATGATAACAGAGCACAGCCATGGTAGGGTATGCAAAAACATTATTGACTGTGGAACTGTGAAAATCAAGTCGAACAATCTAATCAATTCTGGGCCTGTTTCCCAGCAAACAAAGCTGCTCTTCAATTTGATGTTGATCCCATTTAGATTAAATATCAGGAGGAGAAAATAGGAGCAGAGCTGAACTTAATAATGCAGAAAGGACAGCACAATCATTTCAACAGAGTATCTTTAAACTTCTGTATGAGTTTCTTTGATTGACAGAATATCTACATCTGGAGTATAAAACCTAAAGCAACTGATACTCCATCCAGGTTGTCATTAATTCAAAAGTAGAAATGTGTGTGTGCTAATGTGGATCAAATATTGCAGTGAGTACAGGCCACGATGAGCCAAGTGTCAGTGTGATGAAGTCACCGCACTCCCTTCTTATGCAGAGTGTCGACACAGTTCAATCAAAACAGGCTCCATTTGACTGTCTGGCATTGTCATGCCTAAAAGCATACTGGGAATATATTTTTAGATGTGAGTGTGTGTGCAGCGTGCGGTGCACAGAAGCATGCACACACACGTCTGCCACCGATTATGAACATACATGATCCCCTGGAGAAAGACAATAATATTGGCATTAAACACCTTGCGAATCTGCCGTTTTTTAATATATCTTAAATTATGTCAGGAAAAACATTGGAACATCACACAAAAGCCACAGTCAGTGTATAATGCTATCTCATAAAGCTACAGATCTCTCCAACAACATTGACATAGGGAGCAGGCAAACAAATGTCAGCCCCTATAACATATGAAATGCTTAACGTAACCAATTTCCTCCTGTCAATCAACCGGGGAGTAATGACGGACAGCTAGGGATCAATAAGTCACAATTGAAAAACATGTCTCATTCTGCGTCCTGAAAGACAAATGTCACGGTGCCCCGAGCTGCAGGTGGAGTCTAAAGATTTACTTTATTTTCAACAATGCAGTCTATTAGCAACAACGTTTCTTTACCACCAGGGAGGGAAGAGCAGGTCCAGACTCTTCTGTTTGTTTAGTTAGTGAGTGAACAAGAACATGATGTTTGTGTTTACCTTAACTGTTAGAGTAGTTTTGATACTGATACTTGTGTTCAAAATAGTCTCAAATACAGTTTCAGTATCAGCAAGGAATCAGTCAATGTAAGATACATCACTACAGTAGAGTCAGATTGATTTCCTCCACATTTACAGATGTTTTTTTTCCAAATCAGTATCCTTCACAGTCAGAAAATGTACTGCAATAAAACTTAAAGGAACATGATTCTATAAGATACATCCTGTCGACCATTAGAGATACATTTAGGGGAGTTTGGTGATTTCTTTTAATAGTTAAGTACTGCTGTATGTCTCCTGCCTTACTGTGAACCTTGCACATTATTTTGGCCATGATACTTTCTCAACTTTGCATAACTGTTTTTAAGTGCAAAATACGTCTTTTTTTTTTTTTAAGTTATATTTTGGGGGTTTTTGCCTTTATTTGATAGGACAGGTGAAGAGAGACAAGAAATGTGGAGAGCAGGGGAAGACATGCAGGAAATGGTTGACCGGCCGGGAATCGAGCTGGCGACCCCTGCGACGAGGACTGTAGCCTCTGTATGTGGGGCGCTTAGACTGCTAGGCCACCAGTGCCACCAAAATAAGTCATTTTATATCAATTAGAACATTAAATAAAAAACAAAAATAACACCGCAGTGCTGGCAGAGATGCAATGTAAATCAAAAACAGTAAACTGAATTTTTACATTGTTTTTAAAGCTGCTTTTTACGGTCTAATGTAAAGATATTGAAACTGATGAAAAAAAATTACATGCAGTGTCATGAAGAAAAAATCTGTTTCTGGCTTTATACGTTGACACGTTTTTAAATGCAGAGGTGTTTGAGGATCTATACTCATGCAATTCCAGGTTTATTGATAAGGAAACAGTAGTATTCAAACCTCTCCTCTTACTGTTCACTAACAATGAATTTGCATGTGTTGTAAGACACATCAACCTATAAAGCATATTTACAGCTGACAGTAGATTTACAGTCTTTACAGGGGGGCAGCTTCATTAGGTGTTAATATTGACATTCATTTGTCTTGTTTCAGGAGAAAGACTTTCTCTTTCCATCTGCCCTGGTGGGTTAACCATATATGATTAATGTTGTGAACAGTTTTTTTCCATTATCTACACAACACTTTGCTTCTTTATAATTTATTTCCACACAGTACCGAAAGTTCCCATGACCTCTGTCTTGAATGACACATCCAGAATCTTCTTTACTGTTAACAGCCACTGTTGCGGAAAATAACAGAGGGTGAAACTACTGAACATTGTGGTCTTTGTCTATCACCTCATTTACAATACGGTGCCCTCTGCCTCACATAATCAATTAAAAGACGGCGGGGCTGAAGAGGCACCCTACCAGTCACAGAAGTTTACATCAAAAGGGAGAGACGCGTTTGAAGACTTGCTTCATCCTTGAGAGTCTTCCCCGAGAATGCAAGGACAGATTTAGTCACTGATAGATGTGGTTCTGGCCTACTTCAAGGTTTCGTCTAAAAAGGATCAGATTGCAGCGCTGCATTGTAGTACAGTATTTCACTGCTGGCTCTCTGTGAGGAGGAAAACATAGGCCAGGAAAGTCTTCAATTCAGGGGATGCTGTGATTATTTGTCTTTATTTTACTTCATTTAAATTACGTGACTTTTCAAGGCATAAAATGCACCAAATTAGTGACTTGTTACATACGCTCTGAACCTAAAAATAAACCTGCATGAAATTTCTCTCTCTTCATCTTGTTGCCTAATAGGTGCCTAAAGAAGCCAAATGTCATATTTCCTGCAGTGAAGGCGTATAAGAACAGACTGACAGTGACAGTAACAATTAAAACCGTAATCCCTCCTTTGTTAGCACCACTTTTGTCCCACTGTGCTGCATATTAACCCTGTCACTTTCATTTTCACCCACGTCTAGGTGAGTTATCCAACATCTTCCAACATACTGAAGCCCCCTGATGGAGAGGAAGGGGCCGTCTCAAAATTAAGGGCCGTTTTACGGTCTAACAGCTGTGCTGGTAGTATTGATTACCGAGCACCCTGAATGGGTCTGAAGAATTTTTTATGAAGTGAGGAATTCTGGATCTGTATGACTGGCGCCAAATGGTAGCACCCACAGGAAGGTCTACAGAAGCCCTGCTGGCTATTGCAGAGATCCAGGATACGGATGTGTCCCGTTCACATGCATATGCCAACAGACTCCATTATTCGATATGCACTCAGCTATAAAATGGTCCATCCCGACTGCAACCAGATATATTGTTAATGGCCGGCTCTTTATATGTCGTCTCTCTGTGCTCTGTGCTGTGCTCACATAAGTTTGTTTGAGTTCTTTATGCAGAGAAATTGATAACTCAATAAAATAAAAGTCACTTGAGACATTAAAGCTGTAAATCATACATCTGGGCAGCTGCAGGAGTGAAACCGAAAAATGATGATTTATGGGAGAACACACTGTAAAAAAAGTCAGCCAAATCCATACTGACACAACTGGACTCCAAATATCTTGCTCTGAAGATTTTTCATCCTCTATTGTCTTTTGAGTTTAACAATAACAAGTGAAGCCATGTTTGAACATTGACATGTTTAAGAGCTAATCTTACAGTGTAATATTATGGTATAGCTGCATTAGTCTCAATAGTCCAATGGCATTACAAGCTGTTTTCTGCGTACAATGAGATTCTATGGTTCTTGCCTATTGAAGTTTTTGGTTCAGAAGCAGTTCTCCAAATACAAATGAAGAGTTCATTTGCAAAAACAGTTAACTCCCTTTTGAAAAATTAAAAAAATGTTTCAAAAAACTTTTTTTCTAATATTAGCTTTTGGTATGATCAACTGAGGTTGGGTTGCTTTGACAAAGTCAAAATGAAAAAAGAAATATGTTTTTTGAAATTTTATAAAAACAGAGTTATATGTTTTTGAAAATGAACTCTTCAAATTTAAAATGCAGTTGATAGATCAGTTATTTGTAGATTAAGTAATTGTGTCAGAGTTACTTTTTAAAAATTGAGCTCAAGCTAATGTTTAAAAAGTTGGACCTAGCAGGGCGCGTAAACTCAACAAGTTCTGTTTCAAAAAAAGACACACACTTTCTTGTCCCTTTTCTTGCATCAGAAAAAGTTCCAAAGTATTCAAATTGTGTGTCCAGATTTTTAGATTTTGCAACTTTTTGCCAACAAATTTAGCCACTGTCCCCTAAAAAACAATGCATTTAGCTATTTAACTAAACTTGTGAAATCGTCATATGGGGCAAAAACATTTACTGTTTTAAAAAAGCTTTTTTTTATTCAACCATGTTAACTACACAACTCTATAGCCAGAGTTCCCTTGGATGTATCTAGTACATTATGTGCAATTGAATAACTTTTGCTGACATGAGCTTGTTCAACACTGTTTTTTGCTATCCTTATTTTTTTGTCTCATCTTACCTTTTTGGTAACACATCTATATTACAGATCCCAGCTACCTACTCTGAGAATATACAACTGCAGTGATGATTTATGATCATAATACAGGAGTAAGAGTAGTAGTGTAAATCAAAATTTCCATATTTCAAAGGTTATTTCGGACGACATGTCAACTGGTCAAACAGTTGTTGGACATTTTTTGCAGTGTTCAGTCTTGGTTCCCAGGAACCCTCACGGTCATCAAAACAGGTGGCTTGAAGCTGATTTTGGAAAGAAGACAGGCAAAAGTGAGAGCTTGGGAGCACAGGTGTAGGAGTAATCCAATCCATAAAGAACAGAAGATAATCATCCTTTTATAGGGAGCGCATAAGGGTGCAAACATGCGCAGCATTCATTTGTAATGTATGAGAAAGTATGTTTCAGCAACAATAAATCAACCCCATCCCTTTGAGTGACTCAATATGTGTGTGTGAGTTGGTGGGCGGATGTGTTTACTAGTGTCTCAGTGTGTGTGCGCCAGTGTTGATGACACAATAGCGTGGCTGGCGTCTGGCTCAAGCTGAGTTATGCAGAAGTTGTTGGTTGTTTTGCTGATCCCTCTCTGTCAGTGTCACAAGAAGCGTCATCAATCATCAGAGACTGGGCGACCAGACCACCCTCCCCTGCTGCTCTGTGTGTTGGCTCAGACACTCCACAAGCTCTGATCAGTATGTGAGCATAACTTTATAGGCCTACAGTACATATGATGTCAGGTCTAAAGAGAAACCACAGATCACAGACAATGCCTTAGAATAGCTCAGGGTCACTTTAGGCTGTCAATACCAACTCAATAATTAATAGTGTGATATTAGTCATGCTTTATTTTTATGTGACAGTGACATGATCACATGCTACTTATTGGGTAATCCAAATTTTACTATTTCTGCACTCTCTTAGTGATTACTTTTTAATTTACAAGAAAGGATTACTCGAATATTTTAGCATCACACTCCAATAAAATTGTCAGACTCGTGCAACATAGTGAAAAAAAATTACAAAGGATCAAAATCAACGCAAAAATGCAGAGATATCAACGTCTCCATTCCAGGAATTCCTCCCTCAAAATCTGGCGCCTCATTACCCACAACACAACGCAACCGCCATGAGTTCAACCAAAGATTCATGTGTGTTGTGCTATTAGAGGCAAATGTAGGCTTGAACCTCTATCAGTTGCACTAACCCATGGAGTTGAAAAATGGAGCCAATGCAGACATGAGAAAAACTGCAGTTCCTCTAGTGTCCACTTGTACACTCCATAGGCTATAGAATATGGATGTAGGATCCGTGACGTCACCCATCTGTTTCTGAAGCGTTGATTTGAGGCCAATCGTCGGCAGCAGCCATATTGCTGCTGTCGAGTAAGTGTGACGTAAAGAGGCGGGCTTTGAGCCTCCTAGCCAACAGCTACAATGTTCCCGCCTGTCAATCAAGTCAGCTGTGCCTCTCATTGGAAGACTCGCGATCTCAATATCTTCGAATTTGCGGCATTTGAAAAAAATTCACCCACCGTACAGTGTGTATTGATAGAGAAATGAGCTATCCAGACTACACTTGTCTTTTGTTCCGGGCTGTAAACATGTTTATTTCTGCTGTTAGGATCGTCTTTTATGAATTGGTGTGTATGTGGTTTCCGGTACTTACGGAGCCAGCCTAAAGCGGATCCTCGATGAACTGCAGTTTTTAGCATTTCCACATTGGACTCATATTTTTAGACCAGAGGTTGCAGCTTGGTACACTCTCATTGACTGAGTGTGGATTGCCTGATCTCTCTCTGGGAAAAAAAATACATATCAAGCCTCTTGAATGGGAGTAAACAGTGGTGCATGGGGTTCCTGTGTATGTGTTTGTAAATGGTAAATGTTCAATGAACTGTGTTTTATATAGAGCTTTCTTTAGTATTTTGACCACTTGAAGCACTTTTACATTACATGTCATAATCACCCATTCACACCACATTAATACACTGGTTGCTGTGTAAAGTGTGCTTCAGTTTTTTCTATTTTCATTAATCCCATTTACACACCCATGGCACATCACCGGGGGCATTTTCGGGGTTAAATGTCTTGCCCAAGAGCAGTAGGTCCGGGGACCAAACGTTTGAGAGACGACTGACTCTACCACTGAGCCCAAGCCGCCCGATTTGTGTGCATACTGTATGTTTGTAGTGCTAAAAACTGCAGTTCATCGAGGATCCGCCTGAGGCTGGCTCCAGAATTACTGGAAACCACATACACACCAATTCAAAAAGCCGATCTTTACAGCAGAAATAAACATGTTTACAGCCTGGTACAAAATACGAGTGTAGTCTGGATAGCTCATTTCTTGATCAGAACACACTGTAGGTGAATTTTTTTCTGATTTCTGAATTTCGAAGATATTGAATTTACGAGTCTTCCAATGAGAGGCACAGCTGACTTGATTGACAGGCAGGAACACTGTAGCTGTTGGCTAGGAGGCTGAAAGCCCACCTCTTTGGCCTCAAAACAGCGCTTCAGAAACAGATGGGTGACGTCACGGCTACTCCTGAAACATGGTAACAATTCTGCACAATTTTAAAGTATTCCTGACTATTTTCGGGGTTTTTTTTACAGAGCAGAACCAAACTGATATTTTTTTGTACTTTCACACCCCTATTCAAAAGATATAGCTTTAAATGTGATCAACATCATGGTTTAGCAAGTTAGCATACTAATCTCTCCTAATAAGCACAGCAGTAAATCAAGTAGCTGGCATTTCTTCCTGATTGGCTTTAAATTGAAAATTAAATGACTACCTAAGTTGGTATTATTCATCCTGTGTTGAATTTGATTGTGTGTAACAAATATTACCGTCACCTGCTTACGAATGTTGAAATTTTTCCCAGCCCTACAGACAGACGTTGACATTTCTTGCTAGCATGACTGAAAATCTACGAGGAAAATTTGTGATTTTCAACCAAAAAAGTGTCAACAGCTTGTCTTCAGCTGACCACTAAGTGTGATTTAAACACCACAGTACAGATAGCTTTTTAAATCCTTGATGTTTGTGTATCAATGTTTTCACCATTCAAACATCTGCCTTGTATTATAACACCCTGGTGAAACCACAGAGAGATTGCTTTTGAATCAAGCGGCACAAACACATGATCAGAAAAAAGTAGGGAGAGAGTAACTGTTCACATGACCTGGGCCGGTCAGCCTGTCTGTACTGTGCCAGGTGTGCTGTCAGATATTGCCTCTGACATTTGTTATCTGTTAAAAACATCTGGTTTCAGTATCCACTCTCAGAAGAGGAGAAAGAGAGAGACTCATAGTTGGGGGTAGCAAGAGGTCATGGGGTAGAGTTTGGTTTACCCAACAGAAACTTTTACCAATTTACAATAAAGCATTTTCTGCCTTTTTTTAAAGGCTTATGTCATGTTTTTGTCCTCACCACAAATGTCTGCCTCCCAAAAAGCATTTTTCATCCCTGTGTTTACAGAGAAACCACACCAGTGCGTTGCTGTGAAATGAGTCGTCATATCAGCCAAGCCTGACAGGGAGGCTGTCCTCCCCTCGGCACACGAGCAGCGGGGCTCTCTCTGGTCTCTGCCACTGTAGAGGAGGCTGTTGACAGAAGTAGAGACAGGCAAACACATGTTCCCTCCAAAATACAGAGAGGAGGGGGGGGGGGGGCTTTTTGTTTTCAAAGAGGCCATTATCGCTGCAGTGTACGGCCACCCCTCGCTGTTGTTTGAGGAGGGGTTTGTCTCACGGTCTCCTCCCGGTCCCAGCTGAAACTGTCACAGACGAATGATTGAAACCATCTCTCTGTGGTGTACACACACATGTTTGAACTCCCACACACACAGATGAAGCTGTATACTCTGAAAATAAAATGCAACAGATCTTATATCACATCATTAAAGTACGGCTTTTTTTTTTTTAAAGAAGAAAGTTAAACAAAGATTGTTACATTTCATTAATTTGGACTAATGGTCCAAAAAAGTTAAAGCTGGGGTTGGTAATCAGATTTAGATACACTTTTTGTCATACTGGTTAAAATGATCTTTATGTCCTGATGGCAATCATTACATGATGTGTTCCTAAAAAAGAGTGAAAAAGCCTGCTATCTACAGCCGGAGTAAACCTGGGAAAACACCAACCAATCACCGTTTTTTGGCTCCTCAAATTTTAAACCAATCAAATCCCGTCCAGCCGTTCTGCCCGCCTCCTGCGCGTACATTTCCCCGGCGTGCACTCCTCCGAGTCCCCGTCTCCTGCCTCTACTTCCCCTAACTCTATTTACTGCCCCTCTCGCTCGTCCTCGGGCCTGTCCCCTCTGACCTGATGAGGTGCTTTGCTCAGGACTGTAGTCCGGATCAGAGTCTAAAAAGCTCTCACCAACAAGCAGAATAATGAATGACGTTCAGTAAGTCCTACAGAAAATATATATTTATTGTAGCGTCCGTCCGGACGCTGTAGTGATGACGAGCCGATTCGTGAACACGTTGAGCTTTAATAACTGGTCACTGTCGGCCATGATCACGCCAACCAACAAAGCAACAATCAATGTTTGAATGAATGAAGAACTTCTCCTCTGGTCTCTCCCACTCGCACTTTCTACACCTCTCCTGATGCCTTCACTAACCGTCAACACTGTAGGAATTAAGAACATCTACACTGAACACGTTTAACAAACAGTAGAGTTGTTACAGTATTATATGTATTATAACTTTTCTACTGATATCGTGTCACCAGTACAACTGGATAATGCTAGCATGATAGTTGTGAGTACTAACAGCAGCCATGTTTGTTTGTGTTTTTAACTTTCACTATGATAATGTTTTGTTGAGGACCGGTTTTGAATCAGTCACGATCATATGGTCGAGAATCAGCGGCGCTCGTGCATGTGAGCGGGGGGGGGCGTCGTTTTGGAGGAGCTCCGAGGGAGGAGGGGAGGGGTTAGACGGATTCATGAGGAAAAGCTACATTC
Organism: Notolabrus celidotus; assembly: GCF_009762535.1. NCBI lineage: Eukaryota > Metazoa > Chordata > Actinopteri > Labriformes > Labridae > Notolabrus > Notolabrus celidotus. The sequence goes on from NC_048279.1 coordinate 29,015,323, forward strand.
AAATTCATGCTGGTTTTCCGAGACTACCAACCCTAGCTTTAATCTGAGCATTAGATTATGGACAGTTATAAATAATATTAGAGTTCCTAATGTTAGCCAACCGTATCCCAATTTTGAACAACCATAATAACATGTTTGCAAAAAAAAAGTGACTAATTGATTAAAATTCATTTAAAACCAATCTATAGTGATGTCATATACATTCAGCATTCAAATGCTTCAATTATTATACAGTTATACAGGGGCAGATTCAGGGGGTGGCCAGGGGTGGCCATGAAATCTGATTCGCTTCTCCAGTGGCCATCCGATATCTTCAACAGTGATTGGCTGTTTAACTTGACTTGCATTTTGAGCTGTGTTGCAACAGGGTGCTGTTTGAACTTTCAATTCTGACAAGCAACTCTTTTTAATCCTGACAAATTTAAGGCAAGAAGATTGGAATGTTGCCAATTTCTACATTGCTTTCTTGAGAAAACAAAACAAAACACAGGATTAGATTTTGGATAATTTAATATTAATGAAAGTATAATGAGTTACCATATAAAGTGAATAAATGCTTTTCACCATGTTTGCAAATGCATACTTACTGTCACCCCTGCAAAAGTCAGTACCCTAAAAAAGTCTGGTTCTGGCCCTGAGATCATACACGCGATTGGTAAAAGGCAATGGATGTCCTCTTTCGGCTTGAGTTGAATGAGCTCATCAGTTTTTACAGTGTATGTAGCTTCAGCTGTGATATACCTCATACATGTGCAATACTTGATTTCCGGTGCAATACCTTATAACCATGTGCAATATTGTAATTTATTCCATAACATATTTTATTATTATATTTATCTACTACATGTGCACTCTGGCTTAGGCTAATTTAACTTATTTAATGTCTTTAAAAGTACTTATTTACCTTTCTTTGTACAGATAGTATTTTTATTTGTATTTAGAACTTTTGGATCTGTGTTTAGGTTTATATATTTATTGTCCTTACTGTCTTGTTTTGTCCTTACTGTCTTATTGTTAAGTACCAGTGTTCCATTCACCACGTCAAATTCCTTGTGTGTGTGAACTCACTTGGCAATAAAGCTTTCTTGAATCTTGAAGGAAGTGGGACAAAATAGTGACATGGCATTATACCATTGTCCTGACAGATCTAATGCAGGTTTTGTAACCCTGGTTGGTTTATCTGAAAAGATGTGTCTCTCAGAACAGATTTCCTTTCTCTTCCTCAGTGGCATGGTGGAATAAACCTTGGACTTTACTTTGAAGGGTTACTTTGTCTTCTTTTGTTAATAACATATTGTTATTTATCACTATATAATAGGCTTGCAATCTATCAACGCAAGATTGCTGTATGTTGATATTGTTGCTATCATCGCCAATGTATCAAAGTCATACGGCATCATATCCTATCCTCTCCTATCCTTTTGTATGGTATGGTATCATATCTTATGGTATTGTACAGTATTGTGCGGTATTGTAATGTATCGTATCGCGCCGTGCCATGTCGTGTCATATCGTATCGTATGTTACTCTGTGACTCCCATCCCTCGTACATAATGAAGCAGGTAATCTTCTAAAATCATATATAATGAGTAAAGGCAATTACTGCATGCTCCCCCAGCCCTCCAAAGCAGCTCCACACAGAGACACACACAGCGCTGATGTTTCACACACACACACAGAGGGGCCTGTTACCACAAATGACAAACTAAATATTTGGGGATGGTGATATCATTCTGCTAGGCCCTCATTATCATAGTCTGAGGCACAAATGTAGTTTCAAAGACTCCAAATCCCATCTCAGCAGATCTGCCAATAAGCAGAGTCTGTCCTCCAACTGCCACAGCCATGCCAAAGCAATTTGTTTCATATATTGCTTTTGGAAGCCAATATGTTTTAATTAAGGGGATACATACGCGAAAACAACACCATAAATAACCGTCTCTCCCCACCCATGACAAAGGAATTCATCTGATCTTTCCTTCTCAGTCACAGCATCCATACTTCATTCACTGAACCAATGTGGTCCTTGAAGGAGGTTTGGAAAAGTATGGTTTCTTGTACGCAGAACAATTTGTGCTACCTTCAAGTCTGTACTGCTAATGAAAGAACGATCATTAAGGCTTTAACTGGATCCAGGTCAGCTGTTGAATCCTTTTCTCAGACAAAGTCAACATTTTTTTTAATGAAAATTTTAATTCACAACATGTTACATCAAATAGCTTTTCACTCCTCCCTGCAGTTCACCTCCTGAGGCGCTAGTGTTCAATATAAGCATGAAACACAATGCTAAAACATATAAATAAATTGTGAAATAAAAATGCTCCTTCTGTTACTGTTAGTAATATGTTATTACAAGTTTAGAAGTTATATGTTTTGGAGTTTAGATTTAACTGATGATATATCAAGATGCATTGAATTGGATTACGCTTAGAACTCTGCATTGGGAAGAATAGTTTTCCCATTGCATTGAGTATGACTAGAATGAGTCATGATGGAAAGCTATTACTGATGCAGGCGCGCTACATATCACTTCAAGACTTTCACTGAAGTTGCCCTGCCTCATCTGTGCAACTGTACACAAGAAAAGATCACCAGAGAGCTGGAGAGGATGTCGTTTTAATCCACTACAATAGACAAATGGTTCAGTCAAACCATGTGGCCTTACATAGATGGTGATTCGGCTCTGTGAAGTGTCTGCCTCTTAACAGCTCACATACCTAATGACCACAATGATGAGCTAATCACCCAAAGACTAAAAACTTGTTTTGAGACATTCCTTTGCGCTTGTATTTTTTAAGGAGGAAAAAAAGATTCAAGTTGTAAATGGAGTGTGGTGTGAAACATTTTGAGATTTTATTTTCAGACTATATCACCCAGCCCTACTACCTGTATTTCAAAATCTATACAAAATAAAAGTCTTGTATAGCTGCATTAAATGTTATAATTGTTTGAACATATTTAACTGTTAAGTAATTTCTATCAATGTAACTTCTTCTCTCACTCAGAGCCTGATGTCTTTCTGCTATCCAAGTTTTCTTGTTAATTGTTGTATAAATGCAGCTGATTCTTTTTTCTCAGTCCATCTCCAGCTTTAAAGAAGTTTGAGAGCCCCGCTGAGTTGTGGCTGATTTTCTTTCCCCTCTCTTGATGTCTAGGCCTCCACATTTCCATACATACTGCGTCGTTTCATCATGGATTCATTTTGAAGCTAAAACAAGCTTCTTTTTTTTTTCTGGTCACGAGTCAGCTCGGGTAAATGGATTTTCCATCTTACTCTTCATAAAGAGGGAGTATCTTTCCTCCCCTCCCTGTGATGTCAAAGCACAGTCAGTCATACAGAGTGAGCGCTCTGTTGGCACCCATCGAACAGACAGTGTCGCCCCAAACCCAAAGGGATTACATGTGTGTGTCCTCTTTGTTCACAGACATCCAGCCGCATCTGGCATTAGTCAGTCCCCCAGTGCTACTTTATGGAGACAAGTGTGTTGTGTGATCAAGTTTCCCAAGCTTCATTTATTAAATCAAACTGTGCATCACTGTGATTTGTCTTGCATTTTCTTCTCTTATTTTTTTTACGAGGGAAATATGGCAGAAAAGATACAAGGCCTTTCATATTTCGCAGACAGTAAAAGGGAGGGAGGGAGACGTATTGGAGGGCGAGAGGAGCTGAAAAGGAAAGGTGGGAGAGAGGGAGAGGGAGAATGATAGAGTGAGAGGAAAAAAGCAAAAAAAGAAGCACAGGCAGGAAAAGGGAGGCCCTTCTGCTCCTCTTCTCCCCCCTCAGTATCACCTCAGAGGGAGAAAACAACCTCCTGCCAGGTCGTTTCTCATCATTTGTTCGATTTGTGCTGATGCTACTTTATTTTCATTAAAAATAACTCAGAGGAAGTGCTTTAAGTTTTACATCACCTGCCCTCCCCTGAGGAAGAGGATGAATATCTGTATGCATGCAGAAATAGACTCTGCCTGCGTAGGAGTATTGATGTATCGGTCATGCACTCGTACGCCAAAAAACAGTTCACTCATTAAAAAAGATGAGTGCAGTGAAATACTTTGATTCAATAAAGAAAATATTTCATTTGATTACACTTAGGTGTGTTCAGACTGCAGCAGCTATGATTCTCCTTTGTCCTGAAAAGTCTGAGTCCATTCCTGATTATTTATTAGGAGATGTCTGGAAATGGAAACTGGAACCCTTACTGTTGCTTTCCAGCAGCTATAACGCTTTATTAATCACCCCACTGCAGCCCAGAGATACTCTGACATAGCCCACACCTGAATATATCTCATGTTACCTAGTGGAATCAGTGTGATACAAGCTGGAGACATGGACTCCACCAGGCGTCTGAAGGTGTGCCGTGGTATCTGGCACCAAGATGTTAGCAGCAGATCCTTTAAGTCCTGGAAGTTGTTAGGTGGATTGGATTTGGTTGTCCAGCAGAAACCACAGATTCTTGATTGGACTGAGACTGGGGAAATTTGGAGACCAAGTCAACACCTTGAACTTGATGCTGTGTCCCTCCAGACCATCTTCTTCCATTGCTTTGTGGTTCAGTTTCGATGCTCATGTGCCTGTTTTACAACGTTTCAGTGGTGAACAGCGGTCAGCATGACATGGACAACCTGACTGGTCTGCAGCTACACAGCCCCAAGGTGTTCTGCATTCACTTATTCAGCAGTTTGGGCTCCAGTAGCTCCTCTGTTGGACCAGCCTTCACTCTTAACACACATCACTGAGCCTCAGCTGCACATGACCCTATCGCTGGTTCACCAGTTTTCCTTCCTATAACCACTTTCGGTCGGCACTGAACCCTGCAGACACGGAGCACCCCACCAGAGCTGCAGTTTTGGAGATGTCCTGACCCAGTCGTCAAGCCACCACATTTGGTCCTTGTCAAAGTCCCTCACATCCTTACACTTACCCATTTTCCTGCTTCAAACACACCAACTCCAAGAATGAAATGTTTACAACTTACTGCGACCCTAACAGAGTCTAAAGTGGGTGCCTAACCTCTACCTAGTTGCAATTTGATCCATAACCCTAAACCCCTTTGACCATAGCCCCAAATAATATACTCTAACCTTTTTTGGCCTGAGCCCAAATTTTCATTTTTGCATGTAACAGAACAGGCCATTAATAAAGGGAAAACAGAAGGGCAAAAACAACATAAATTCATGTTTTTTTTTCAAACTATTAATGTCAATTTATTTAAAATTTGCAACATCATAACTTTGTTTAAAGAATAACAGGACACTCATCATACAAAGTTCTGCTGATGGGTAATCAAGTTTCTGTTTTATGGTGAAATATAACATTTTGTTGCATTGCCATGACAACATTGTTCAACCAACAGTTGACTTTTCATTGTTAAGGTCTTATGATGACACCAACCTATTTTCAAGGCAGGATAAATTTGTTTTTATTTCACAAAGAAAATGAATTCAGTTCGAGTTTGCATGTGTAACTTCAGAGAAGTTATGTTGGTGTGAATGAAATAAATAAAATACTCATTCATTATCATTTTCATTTTGTGTCCTTGTTGTTGTTTTTTTTTACCTATTCCACCAATTTATTCTGATATCTTTTTATTGAATATCCAAATTATATGCAAATAATGTCTGAGCAGTGAAAATGACTGCTATGGTCATTCTAGTTCTGGTAGACCGAGTGTTCAGGGTCTGTTGAGAGAGCTGCCTCTCAAAGTTGGACATGTGTGACCTTTAAAAGCTAAAGTGGAATGAAATAAATTATAAACAAGTACAAAAGCACTGTAAAATGAAAAACTGTCTTTGATTCAACAAAACATCTACAAAAGAATCAACTTATTAACTGTTAAAATAGCTGCAGCTGCTAACTTTACATACAGCTTTATTTCAAGCTTGTTAGATACATATAGAAGGTTGAAGCATGTTCCCTAAAGGTGTTGATGATTGGTTGAGATGTTGTGATAGTTACATTTCAGTAAAGGATACAAGAAGATGAAAAAGCTATGAAGTCTTTACCTATCACCATCCTACACACAGACCCTTTGCAGATTAACACAGCACACTGCAGAGTGTGGCCGATCACTGTCTGCTCTGTTCAGCCTCTGACACGTCCACCACTATGAACACTGTTGACATTAATTTAGACGGAAAGTGAAGGAAAAGTAATTTCAACTCATAATTTCAAATCAAATATGACTTGTTAACCACATGTCTGACATTTTTCTCATGCACACTCTAAACGCAGAGTTATTTCACAAATTTGACAACCTGGCAGAGTCCAATTTTAGGAAATTTTAATGATGTTTGCAGACAGGGAAATGTAAAGTGACTCACTCAGTGGAGCTGGTGCAGAGAATATTGAAGCCACATTAAACATAAGGAGTTCAAGTGAATCAGAGTTTTATTTGTATTTTACATTTTGTGGTGATCTTTTCTTATTAAGATACATGCATGTGTTTATTATTGCAGTGTCTTCATTATTTCCCCCACAGTGCAGTCTCATATTTTCTGACAGGCTGCAACTAGGGGCTGCACGCGTCACTGCTGGAGCATCATCCCATTAGTTTGACTTTATTCTTATTCCCATCAGGTCTTTTGACTGTGAATGAGTATGAGAAGCAGGCCAAAGGGTCACTGGTGACTAATTTTCTGAGCACTCACAGATTGTGTAAGTAATGGAGCACTTATTGCATTCGCTCCCCCCTTCACTGCAAACAAGCCCCCCAAAATCCATACAAATTCCCACACGCAAGACAGCACTGAGGGGAGGAGGGAGTGTTGGCCCGTCTTTAAGACAGCGAGCGGTTAGGAATGGGCCTAATGTGCAATTTAAAATCAATATCTTAAAAAAACAAAAAGGCCTACCTACGACAGCATCATCTAAATATCAATAGGGCCTCTCGGTGCTTCAGAGAGAGCCTGGTGCGAGGAGACACAGATCCGAGGTGCTTTGACCAAGGATTTCGCACAGAGGAATCAGGTTCTCGCTGCCTCCCTTTCAATTTTAATACAGCGCCGTACTTGGCGCATGAGGTTTAATAAAGTAGCACAGTGTCTGTCAAGCCAGGTGTAGCTTCAATCCTTTCATATTCTAAGTAAATCCCAAAGAAAGGTGTTGAGGATACCAGCAGAAGAAGACAGGCAGGTAGAGAGAGTGGGAGGGAAGGAGGGAGGGAGGGGGGGTGCATGTTTTCTTCTCTCTCATCCGCCCGAGGTACCATATTCTTTTTTTTCTCTTTTGCAATACTGTGGGTTTCAGAGTAATGTTATCTCGAACAATGTAGCCTCTGTGCATTTCATGCTGGAATTTAGAGGATTTTCAAGAAGATGACCTGTGACTCTGTCTCTTACAAACCAGTATTTTAACAAGGAAATGCACCGTATCATCACTCGGGGAATCAATTGGTGATATCTTCGAACTGAATCAGATAATAATAATAATACATTTTTTACCATCTAACTCACAGCAATAACACAACTACAAAGGAATCTGTCAACACAAATTCCTCACGTTCTTTCTCCTTTGTTTTGTGCAGCTTTCTAACATTAAACACAGACACACAGATCACCATCAAAATCTTAACATTTCTAATGTTTGAATTATTGTATGTTGCCTGAAAGCATACCCAGTATGTCAGTTTGTAAATATCATATTTTTATCTCAAATATTTCCAATTATGACTTTAAAAATGTGCCTTTTCAATTGGGTGATTGATGTTTCTGTCTTTGCCATGTCCTGTTTTTTCCACATATTTTCCCATCTGGAGTGTACGGACAGGATTCCTCTGATAAGGCTGTCAGGAGAGGAGAGAGAACAGACAGAGTGGAGACTCTTCTGAACGCACGCTGAAGCATGATTGGAAAAGCAGTGAAAACACGTCTTCATGTCATCACAAATGTTGCACAACATTTTTTCTTATGGCCTCTGATTGATCATGTTTTCTTCTAATGATATAAACCCTGCAGAACCATCATTATGCATTAAAGGGAGTTCGCTATTAGGTGTCATTGTTTGCCTGCTGGTGCCTTTTTGTGTGTTAATGCACTGTTTTCAGATCACACCTCAAGTCTTAAACAGTTTAAGATTTATAGAAATTACAATGTATTATATCGAAGTGTAACCAAGTGAGACATGATGGAGAATTCAGCAGAGGAACTCGGTCCAAAATGATAAGAGTCTTGTGGCCTTTAAGAAGCCCAAAAGTGAAGTTTAGCAACTAAAGCTAGTGTTAGATATTGTGCTAACTATAATAAAGTTAGCTTAGATTTGAAATTTTCAAATATATACTTGATCATTCAAAACCAAAACCCTGCACACACAGTCTCACATACTTTAAGGCATATTACCTGCAAGTATGTGAGTGCTTAGCTGTCCCACCGTCACATCACCAGGTACGTGAGCTCTCTGCTGCAGTCTTTACAACACCAAATTACACACTTCCAATAAGTCTGTATATCTGCTTATTTAACTGAGGGACCTACCCAGAAATAATGACTGTCCTTCCTCATTCTAAATGTAAACACATGTTTTCATATTAAAGCAGTATTATTAGTAGTAAATAAAGCAATATTAAATCAAATTTGATAAAAAACTGAACTTAAAGCAAGCAATAGGTTCATTTGTTAATGACTTCATGTAGTTTCATTGCTTTATTGGTTATTCATTCCAGGTTTGTTGAGATTTTATGCCTGACAGTAAATATTCACAAAGGCTTAACATTAATTTCCTTTTGACTTTTGTTACATCAATATGTGATGTCACGGAAGTGTGTCCCATTCCTCTTCTTATACCATCCCAAACCCTCACCGACTCACGCACTGCACTCTTGATGCCCTATAAGTCCATGCTGGTTTAGTGCTTCGAAACACAACTTGTGGTCTACATGCATCACAAAACAATGTGACAGTTAAACAATGAATTTGGGTTGAAATTTTTTTACCAGTGCTGATAAATGTGTGGATCAACCAATTGTAAGAGAGAGTGGTTTCCATTGTTAGAAATGCACATCTTCACTTTTACTGATTATTAACATCCTGAGTGTCAAGTGATGGTTAACTTGAATTTTTTAGACTTGAACCGAGTGTTAAAAATCAAGACTTTTTTAATTCATGACATGCATTTTGCAGTATCATCCTTTGCTCTTCATCCTAAACAGTAATACAGTTGTTTGAGTCAATTATCATCAAATATTCCAGAGACAATTACCCATATTGTTTCATTTGATAAGCAATCTGAGCACAATATGATGTAAAGCTGACACTAACATATCTTCCATGTAAATCTTTTTAACATTGAATTATATTATCAGACCCAGAGATGTCTTATTAATAGACTGCTTCGGCCAAGGTCAGAGGGGGCTGTAGTGGTGACCCCTGGATGACCCTGTCTGCTCTGACCTGAGAGCGCTCGGTCCGACTGATACTAAGAGTGCAAAAATTGATTGGTGCTCTGATTTGAAGAGGGCGTTTCAGTGAGGTATTGACAGCAGATATCAAGTCTGGACAGATTAAAATATAACTCACGTCTTTGAAATTGGACTTGGTGCGGTCAAATCCAAGAACAGGAGTATAAATAATCTGAACAGGGTGTCTGAAAAAAACCTCTCTCATCATTTGAATATTAGCACTTCTCTGTTAAAACATTTTTGTTTCCTAACATCGCTGGGTTTCATAAAATCTTTATTACTTGTAAAGTGTTTCACGTTATCTGTCTTTGAATCATGTTAAATCTATAACCACAGAGCGTCTGTTTGAGTGCTGCTCCTGTTAGCGTGACAATGTTTGGCCCCTGGCCACCGACATGTTTTATTTAATAATGTGGGAATTTTCTTCTGTTTTGCTTTCATTACAGTGTAGGAGGCTAAAGCTGAAAACAGAAACAGAAAGCCAGTCTCTTTAAAGCCTGAACTTTACCGCCCAACAACTGTCAGATGCAATATGAGCATCTGGATTCAAAAAGGGAGGCTTTTTTAACAGGATGTCTGCCTAATGCTGCTCTATTCTTTTTTGAACACTCTCTCTCTAAATGTGTGTGCTTTCTTTCTTGTGTTTCTTGTGGGAGCCAACAACTTCACCGGTGACCACCCATTGCAAACCAAGGGAAGATGCTAGCTCTGGGGTCCAGAGATTTAGGCTGCAGAAGGAACCAAAGCCAAAAGCCGCAGGGGAGAATTTCCGCGGCTGGGATGAAAAATACGGCTAAGGCTTTGGGAGTCACAGGGACACAAGGAGAGGGGTGAAGAGGGAGGGAAATTTATTTCTGTTCTCTTGCTCCTGGGCCAGTCCGCAGGCCCATGTATCAAAAGGACCACCGAGTTTGAGATGAGCCCATAGGCCGAGTCATGGCAGAATGCTCCACACAGGAGAGTGATGGTTGGCAGTTTTGGTGGAAGTGCAAATGTAAAGACCGCTTTAAAAAGATGAATATGTGTCTTTACAAGTGGTTGAGTTCTGAGATTACACTTTGATTTGTTGCCTCAACATCTGAACACTTAAACAGGAGTGGATTTTAAAGGAACAACAACATGTTTTCAAGGAAATTCACTTTTCAGAATTTCTTTCAAGGTTTTTTCTTACATTTTTTTCAGTTGATGCAATCCAAAGATTAACAACACAACACAAAGTGCTCTTGCTGTCATAACATGAAGCAACACCAAGAAAAGTGCACCAGTTTTCCAGAGGATCCAATACCCCTAAATCGTACAACTGTAACTTTAACACTTGATTTATTCTAGAAATTTGGAGCAAAAAGTAATCTAAATAAAATTTGAATAAACATGATCCATGAAATCTTTTTTCCTTATTGACAACACCAGCTTGTGATGACATTGTAGCCAAGCCTAATTTCATGCCTGACAAATTTTTCCAGGAATAAACCAGCAGCTTGCATGTGATGCATGGAGGGAGCGGTCATCGCCAGAGACACACTGCATTTTTTTTCCCCTCAGTGACGAAACATCAACATTTGTCTCACGGTAGCGGATCACTGAGAAATTGAGTGGATTTCATCTGGGAGTCAGATTTCGTTGTCTTTCTTCTTCCCCGCTCTGAGGCTGGATCCCAAAGCAGATGTGCCTCGGAGGCACACGGCCATCAGGTTGGAGGGTGAGGGCTGGTGTTAGGGTTAAATTTAGAGGTTGGAGGTCAGAGGGAGGTCAGGGTTATGGTCAGGTTAGGGTCAAAGTGGGGTCAAAGTATCCAACCCCCTTAGGGCAGAATTTAAGTGGTCACTGTTTACCTCTGTGTCCAGTTAGAGAGATGTCATATCAGGAATTTGTTGCATTTTGTGTGTGTGAAAGATGAAGAGTTTGCAGAGCTAAGACAATAAAGCGACTAATCTGGGTCCTAATTGGCTGAAAAGAACTTGTTTCAGCATCATCTCAGTAATTTTTCAAGAAAATAGAAGGAAAATATTTATTGCTTTCTGCTCTTAAGCAAGCTCATTAGATATAATAACACACATTCAACTATTTTCTTCTGCTTTTAGGTAAAACAATCATTTTGAAGAGGAAGCAGTGGACAGATAAAGCTTAAATTGGAATAATAATAACTTCAAACCAGACTAAATGTAACATTATTGTTAAACAGTGAATTTGTCCTAACAATCTTACACTAACAACATTATCTATTTTGTATTCCTCAAAGTTCACATGAAATCTAGACTAATGTTGAAGCTGTTACTGCGTATGTTCTGTTATACCAACCAACTCTCACCCCATGGCATGGGTTGGTTATACAGTTGTGCTCATAAGTTTACATACCCTGTCAGAATGTATGGTTTCTCTGGTAGTTTCTTTATGATATAAAAAGAGTAAACACAGTTGTTTGATACAAATTTTGCTTCACCCAACCACTAACCATGAGTGAAAAAAAAGTTTTTCTCTTATCATTCATATTCTCTGAAAAATGGCCAAAAAAAATCACAAATTCTGCCAGGGTATGTAAACTTATGAGCACAACTGTATATCTAGCCCATCATTTTGTGGTGTTGTAGATTTTTTAATTCCTTGACATCATATAAAAGCATCAATAACTTAGCCAGCTACTTTACTTTTCTAACTCTGCATCCAATAAAGCCCTCTCCTAAATGTTTATTCTCCCCCCTCACATCACATAGGACCAACAACTCAACTAGCAGTTATGAAGCTGGGTCCCAGTTCAGGGCTGCATCCCTTAGAGGACACACTTAAAGACCAATGGCATCACAGCGATGCTTAAAGTTTGTCCTGTGCATTTTCCCAAAACACAAATGATGTATTTAATGCATCCTTCGTGGCCCAGATTATCCAATCCCAAGATTCATTATACAACAATTAAAACAAGTTGAAACAGATTAAAAAGACACTTTAAATGTTACTTACTGGGGGCGCTGGTGGCCTAGCGGTCTAAGTGCCCCACATACAAAGGCTACAGTCCTCGTCACAGGGGTCGCCGGTTCGATTCCTGGTCGGTCGACTATTTCCTGCATGTCTTCCCCCGCTCTCTACTCCCCACATTTCCTGTCTGTCTTCAGCTGTCCTAACAAATAAAGGCAAAAAGGCCAAAAATATAACTAAAAATGTTACTTACTGATTTCAACTCAAGCTAACAATACCCATTTTTAAAAAAAATGGACTTCAAACTGGGAATTATCTTTAAAATGATTGAGTTACATGATCTTTGTTAGTTAATTAGCCAGATAGCTATCTGTTGTTAGGCCATAGGAGCAGTGCTATGTGACACAAGGGCAAGAGCAAGAACAGCTGGTGACACAATCAGGAAATCCTCCATGGACCGTACCGTCTTATTTCAGTTTGACCATAGCAGCTATGCAAGCGATGTTAAAAGAGCAGCCTCCATCCTTCTAAAGATGTTGTCCCTGAATTAGGACAAAGCTTGTGTTTGTGTTTCATATTTTTCACATTCAATCAAAGCCCACTGCCCATGGCTTGCTTCGACTCTCTTCTCTTTTAAGAGAAGGGAGCGAACTCTCCGAATCAAACAGCACTCTGCTGGCTGTGCCATGGGAACTCTAACAATGATTTCTTTCCCGTGACATGATTTATTTGAAATGCCAGGAGAAATATTATTGATGTTTCTATGGTATCTTGTGCCAGTTGTTGCTAACGTCACCCTTGGCTCGCCGCATGCTGGGAAACCCTACACCCTCCAGAGAGGAGGACTTGGGATGAGGCTGTGCACATGTGTCAAGCTGGGGGGCACAGACAGACAGACACAGGGCCATATCAGACAGCTTTCCCTGCCATGTACCCCTACCACAGGACAGCAGCGGCCTCCAAAAACCAAAATTATACTTCCCAGAGATGAGGCAAAGACAGCTAAATCTAGTGCTGTCAGACTGCGAAATAGTCCAAAACACAGAGGGTTCAACACTGCGGCAATAAGTGTTTATCATGTTTCAAATATGTCCGAGCCAGACAAATCCACTTAGAGTTTCCCTCAGAAAACAAACCGAAAACATTTTGTGACAGGTCAATTAAAAAAAGAAGCAAAGTCACTGAATATATCTTTTAGATGTGATGAGTGACAATCAAAGAAAGCTGCTGTTTACTGGAATGTAAACTGGCTTACAAAAGGTTAAGAGAAAACCTCATGCAGCAGCATTCAAGGATGCAAAGAAACAGGATGAAAATATTCCACAGATTCATTATCTTCTTTTCATACCAAATCTCTATTGTATTAGGAAATCCAACCAGGGGCGTTCTCCGGCTTTGGGAGGCTTAAGATCTCATAAAATCAACTGTCACCTGCTTAGTTATTGGGTGCTTACAAATAACCAAGATGCATAACTTGAGAAAGTACCAGTCCCCTAAACCCTTTCTTGCAGGAAGAAAATAAGCTCCTTTCAATGCATTATTAATATTTTGCCTAAAACTCAGTCTGGACCGAACAGAGAACTGGATTAGCCAAAGGAATTTAATATAAAATTCATGCCTTTTTCTTCTCTCACAGATATATTCAGTCTGTTGTTAGTTAGAAAGCCACGGCATTCCTCGGCGCTCTGACAGACTCGACATATGACGGCGAGGGTGGGAGCGGAAAGTGTGTGGCCCCGCTGACTGCCATGTGTTGTCATTTAAAATGATATTTTCTGAAGTTAATGACTAACACAGGCTTAAAGGTATAAATGGACAGTCTCTGGTGTTAATTTCATTGGCTGAGTGGGCCCAATAAAAAGGTCATTATGCCTGGTTTGTGTTTAACTCCTGTTTAATTCCAGGCAGCCAGAGGAGGGGGGAAGCTGTATTGATTAAATGACAGTTTAAGAACTAGTTGTTTAATAAATAGGGCCCTTGTATTGGACTGGAGAGGGGCTGAACAAAAAAGATGTCTTGAAATAAGTGTCTGAGCTGACACCGTGTGGAGATGAAGGAGTGCAGGGGGACAAAATGGAGGCTGGGACACTTCAGGCTGATGTTAACAAGCAAATTAGCCACAGCGGGGCGGCCGGGACCAATCAATAGCCACAATAAAAAAGTTGGTGCTGACCACGTAGTGTCTGCAATGTAAACTGCCCGGCCCCTGGGTCCCCAAGGCCAGGCCAACAATAACCTACAACTGAGCGAGACACAAAAGGTATCGACACGGAGAGCGCTTCAATTTCCCCAGACGGCGGGGCCCTGTCACATCAAACTGGCTATTAGTCACAAATTCTGCCTGCCACCGATCCATCCCCCATCCTCCAGGGGGACCTTGTCAACTTGAAAGTTGTGCCGCTGGCAAAAGGACATCTGGTTCCACTGTAGTGTGTGTTGAATACAAGAGGCCAGGAGCTGCCTGGCTGATAAAGGAGAACAAACAGGGCCACTTTAGAACTGTCAAGCCTTGTTAGAGGCAGCAAATGACAAAAGAAGAGAAGACATTAGGAACAAGAGGCTGTTTTTATGGCTCTGGTAAAACAGGGCATAAGGGCCTGTGTAGTTATATTGAGCCACTGTACATAGAATTAAGTTCTCTGACGTGAACATAAAAACTTTATGTACGCCTGCCAGTAGCAATAAATTCAATGTGAAAACCTTACAACCGGATCTAATGCAAGATTCAGTGCTCTACATTGGCAATATATGACAATGTCTTTTATTATACACAACTATGAATTCAATTGATACACTTTAACAACCTATGTTGCCATATTTTAAAAATGTAATTTATCACACACTTTAATTAGAAACATACATAAACAGGTATTTCTGTCATGACTGTGGAATCCATGATACATTATGATACGATAGGATAGAACAGAATAGGACTTGACAAGATGTAATACATTACAATACAATACCACACAGCATGGCACGACACAAAACAATGTGATGAGTAAGAGATAATGTATAGTGAGTGGGTAGCATAGAGCAGGGGTTCCCAAACTTTTCAGCCAGCGACCCCCAAAATATAGGTGCCAAAGTCTTGTGACCCCCACTGTCCCTCAAAGTGATTTAATGTGGCTTCATGTAGCTGGTCTGCAGAAAATTAGCCTACCTATATGAGCATGTGGTTGTGTTTCATGTGCCGTTATGAATTGGCCTGCTGCTACTGATGCTTTTAATAATTAACTGTTCACTTACCCTAAACTTAGGAGTCATGTGGCAACAAAGAAAGGCAGAAAACTCAATACATTTTCTATTTTCAAGGTTTTATTTCAAGGTTAGCTACTATTTTTATTGATATTTATTACTATAATGGGTAAAATGTACTGTTTTTAGATCATTTTAAAAAATAAACATTCTGGAAGACATCTCACCACCCCCCATTTGTGTTTTGCGACCCACCAAGGGGTCCCGAACCACACTTTGGGAACCACTGGCTTAGAGGATATATTATGATACGGCATGGCACAGTTATATTGTCAAAAATGACACGAAAAAATATGACAAGACAACATTACAATGCGATGCAGGATATGACACCACAAATACGATATGATACAATGCGAAGGGAGTGCGATATGGCACGACACGAAACAATACGATGTGATACATCACGATACGACATGTCATTGTACGGTAGGATACACTTCATTGGTCCTGACAAGAAATTCATTTTGGGCTTGAATGCTGAGCACATTTCGCTGCCTCCATGGCAGAACTAATAAATAAATAAATCAATAAACAACTTTTACAAAGAGTGGCACATTATTACATAGTTTGCTACAATCCAAGCGGTTTATGCTAATCATTTAGTTTAGCTTCACATCTGACCCTTAATGATCTGGTCTAAAGCTTAAAGCCTTTTAAAACTTATTTTGGAAACACAATTTAAGAATGAAATGTCCACACGTAGATTTTTTTGTGTCCGTTTTTAATCATCAAGGTCTGAGACCAACTGTTGTACTGCTAATAAGTTATTTCTACCCCTATCTAATATCCAACAGCTCTTCAATGCCGGCAGTCCTTAGCATGAAGCATGCTTTACATGCTACACGTCTGGCTCTGCTCAAAGTGCCCAATCCGACATGGCTGTCAGTGGCGTGCGTGTAGCCTTGTAAATTTCAATCAGCGTCTCACAGCGGGGTGCCAAGGTTTTCGGCTTCATTTCCCTCCACACTGAACAGGTGGTAACAGAGCGCTCATCACTCAGCGCTGTCTGAGTGATCTGTCACCCCCGCCATTACTGCTCTATTAATTGCCCCTGTGTTCATGACGAGATGCTCAGGCGCCTCGGTTAATGTTTAATGTGGCGACGCCTTGAATCAATGCCTGTTTAAGGAAGACATGGCATGCTGACTAAGACTGCAGGATCGTGCCATTGGATAGTTTGAGGAAGGAAGTGTCACATCGTTCTCCTGCTGTTGGAGGAGGCGGGATGTATTATTAAGTTAATTGACTCAGACAGGGGAGTAAATTAGACCTCTTTTTGCTGAGCTATTTAAACTATCACTGATGTTAATCATAGGGGAAGAGGGGCAGATGGTGAGACCCTACAAATCCCTTGAAGACTGTAAAGAGACGAGCAAATAACAAATAAAACGCGCACATTATCACGTTTTCTTTGCATTTTCACCTCTAAAACATACATATTTTAGAACACAGAATAAGCAGCAACAAATATTCTTCCCACAAACTCTTAATGGAGGCTTATTTAATTAGATCCCATCATCCCACAGAACATGCACGTGCTCTAAGGCGAGATATTTTAAAGGAGATTTATGATTCTATTGCATTTGCCTCTTGATCGAGATGGTATCATCTGGGAACAGATCTGGAATACAGATGAGATCTGGCGATGGCTCAAAAAAAAAAAAAAAAGAGGGGGAGATCAATTTTAGAGGCAAGGGGTTTGGCACATTTAATGAATTCATGCTCCTTCTCCCTCAGCCTTTTCTCTGTAAGGAGGAGAAAGATGAAAAGAAAAAGCCTCACACAGTGACCGTTAGGGAGGTGCTCTGCGGGCAATCAATCACCAATCAGTCATTGAAAGTGCTTGTCCTGCTGTTGGAGGATGTTCTTCATTACTTACAGACTTTCAATGTGGTAACGGATGTGAGGGTGACGGTGTGTAAGTGGATGTGTGTAAATGTGTGTGTGCCGGGGTAATTATTCATGGCCTTTTTCTTTTTGCGCTCCTGATGGAACAAGTTTAAACCTGCAGTATGGATGTTAGAGCCAGTTCACAGGTGATCACAATACTATCTGAGCTTTTTTTCTGGCCGTTGTACACACAAACACACACACACTCATGAATTTGGAGTCCTTTGTAGACCCAGTGGGCTTTGTTTGATCCCTGAGGTTGATATTAGCTCCCATGATAGGCATCAGAGAATAACCCAGCTTATAAATGTGTTTAGATTCGCCAACCTTAACTTCTTTCAAGCCACAATGAGCAAACTGGACGGGGAGTTTTTTTTTATACTGATAGTACAACATGTTTGCTGTGTTTTATTGCTTCAGGACCACACCTGGAGTCACTTTGTGGCTTTTTCAGAGAAAGGTATGAATTTTAAAAAGGGTCAGAATGAGGGTACTTTTTAAATGAAAATGACTGATACTCAAATATAAGATGTGTAGAAAAAAGATCAACCCAATTGTCACAAGCTTAAATTTGAAATAAACAATAAAACAAACTAAAGATTGTGTTTCATACAAAGTAACATCCACAAGATGACAAATTCCCACTGCAGCAACAGACGATACAGAGGAGAGAAATATTCAGCGCTATCCCACTGCAGATATCCCACAACTTATTAGATGCGTTGCTGGAATACCCTATTAGGAATGAAGAAGGGAGGTAGAAGGGAAAGGGGGCTTTACTTTAAATTGAGGAAGTGCCAACGCACATTTATTGGCTCTAATGTGGTACAGGCGACCCCCGTCACAACATCAGAGCTCTGTGGGCCGGTGCTGCCACAGTGAGGGAACATAATAACCTTTTTAAGGGTGCAGCGTGCTGCCGACTCACAGAATAAAGACTTCACAGTCAGCGCCTGGCGAGAAAACGGAGGGCCTCGCCCCAGATGAACATAATCTTTTGTTATTATGCTGTTAATACTTTTTCTTTCCACACGCTGATCTCAAACAAACCCACCCCCCAATGCCCCACAACCACGACGAGAAAAAAAAGGATTTATTTCTATGTTCATCTAACCTTGTGAACAGAGCTGAAAAGTCTCACTGTATTAGGGGAACAATGTTAGTTTTTCCTCATAAGATAATTAGAAACATGCTAAATCTATTTCTGCACACTGTTATTTACGCAACGGAAATGAATAATTTTGAGTGTCTTGCTGGGGAGAAAAAAACTGTCACACCCACCTACCAATCTACCCGATCCACCACAGCCAGAAATCACTGTCATCTCCCACAATCCCTTTCACCCAGGGTGCTGACACCAAGTGGTTTTGTGGTGTTTTGTCGCCGAGCGGTGCAGCAAGCCAATCGACCAGGCCATTGATTAACAGATTGGAATTATTAACTGGGGGATCATCCATCCCACATCGCCCATGTCATTTCCATTACTGCATTTCCATTACGCCTCATTTCAGAGATGAGGCACGGAGGAGGAGAAGGTCCGTGCAGGAAAAACCTCCTCCTCATTAGCATTCTAATTAAGAGGCCATCAGATAATGATCAATCAAAGCAATCAGCAGGCAGACAAGCAGCAGCATGCAGAGGGGAAGAGGTGCATCTGTGATCACAAACATTCACACGCAAACACTGTTACACACACAAATTAATATTATGTATGTTTGTTTTAACACTTGCACATCTGATATGCCTTAGTCTTTCTATAATTTGATTTTAAATAGTACAATGATATCATAGATATGATGTATTTTTTAACTGAGGAGAAAAAGTCATGACTTGAGGTAAAAGCTGAGTTATAGACTGACAGTCATTTGAATTGCACTAAAGTACATTCTGGAGGTTGTCTTATTCTATATGGGTGTAGCTATAACATGACATGAAATGAAGTACTGATACATACTGGCCAAATGATATGTGATGTTTCCTTATATTGTATTAATATTGTATTTATATTGTATTTTATTCATTTAATTATGCATTTCTATATTTAGTTTAAATCATGTGTGAAACTGTTTGTAGTGAATGGGCCAATCAAATTGTGTCATACTGAACGAAGAACCCTGAATTGAATTGAATTTTAATGGGGCAGACTTTGTGATATCATTGTAATGTCACATTGTCTGGGAAATGAAATATTTAAAAGTGATGAAATTTAATATTTATACTCCTAGCCCTTAGTAATGTAATTATTGTGTTTATAAACAAAATATTGTGGATTAATACTTCTGAGATTTTAAGCATCTGATTGTTTCCTTTGAAAAAGTAACCAGTCTACAAAAAAAAGAAAACCCTTCGAAATGTTTAATAGCTTTTTGGATTGTAGCTGAATATATTTAACTTTGGACGCTGATCAATATTAAAAGAGCTCCCGTGTGAAGTTTTTTGCTGGTTATGAGGCAGACTGAAATAAATATTAATGTGTCTCTGGGATTAAAAAAGTAGACAAGATTATAAGCAAAGAAATTGATGATTTCCACATTTTGACTTTTAATACCTGAAGCTGGTGCCAACAGGGAAGGTGTCAACCAAACAGCTGAAGAAACTGACTTTATTTCACATTTTCCCCTTTTAATATTCACAATGATTGAAGAATAGAAATGTCAAAAGTCAGCAGGATGAGATTTTTTTTGTTAGAAGACACTATTTGAGCATGTTGAGGATGAGAGAAACAAAGAACGCTTTGTCCACAGGGGGCGCCAAAACTAACACAACTGAAAAGTTCCTCACAGGAGCTTTAATAATGTTAAAGGTACCTTTAGGGTCACATAAGTTATTAAGGGGGGTCACCTGCATCTGGAAGGTAACACTGCTGAGTCAGTATGAATAAACAAATTAAACAAAAAACTTAAAGGCACATACTTTGATTTAGAATTGTAGATAGATAGATAGATAGATAGATAGATGGATAGATAGATAGATAGATAGATAGATAGATAGATAGATAGATAGATAGATAGATAGATAGATAGATAGATAGATAGATAGATAGATAGATAGATAGATAGATAGATAGATAGATAGATAGATAGATAGATAGATAGATAGATAGACAGATCTTTATTTGTCCTTAATAAGGAGATTTGTTGCCACATAAAATATAAGCAAAATCAAGAAAAACTCAGAGGCGAGTCTTGTATCTGAAGGAGCAGGTGAATGAAAGAAACTTTCTTAATGTGTTGACGTATTTGTTCATGTGTTTTGAGAGCTTAAGTGATTCTGGAGTCCTGCAAAACATGTTGTACAACTTGCAAAAATGTCTCCATTTCAGATAAATTAAGAAGAAAAAATAGGAAAAGAATCTCCCACAGCTTGGTGTGATGGACCACCAACATCAGGCAAGTATACAGCCATTATAAATATACATGGACCTTGTTTGGAAATATGTCAGAGCTGTAGTGTTTTATGAAGCAGTGTTTTATACAGCTATTCACATTAACTCCATAAAGCCGCACAGCCACTGCTCATGACCCAATGCTGGGACACTTCTGCTGCACAATTATGCAGAATCCCATTGGCTGTGATTTAGGAACTATCAGCGGGCCGAGCTGCCGGGCGCAGAGTCGAGGTGGGGAAAAGGAGGCGTCATTGATTGAATTTTATGTCGCTGTTGTCGGAGATCTTAGCATGCCAGAATTTATTACCAGGAGAATAATAATGTCATATAAAAACTGACAGAGCCAAATAGGGCCCCGCACTTCATCTCTGACTCAAGCCCTCCACCACCACCTCCACCACTGCTGCTGCTGCTGCTGCTGGGGCGGCCCTGTCATAGCCAGCCTCCATCTCTAATGTATTCTCCCTCTCTGTCTATTTTTTTTCTGAAAATGAAACATTTGTGTTTGACATTGGAGGGAAAAATCAATATGAATTTATAAACCATACATAGTGCTCGCTTCATTATTTTGTGACAAATTTATACGTCTGCCTTCCTGAAGAAAAGAATCAGACATATAAACTGAATCCATATATATATATATATATTTTATATTTGCATACAGATTTTATATCATTGAAATATATATATTTAAATCAGTATGACCTAAATGACAGGAAAACAGGTAGATCATGTTTGGTCTTCTTCTATTATTATTGACATTATAAAATTATTTTACAAACAAACTAAAGTAAATAATCAGCCTGCATCTAAGACAACATATTATCTGGACTGAAGCTTTATGTAAAAAAAAAAGAAAAAAAGTTACTTAGAAAATCAATTGCAATTTTTTGTTTTGTTTTAAGACTTTTGAACTCAGACTTTATTTTGGCCATAAGTTAAGAGAAGCGATGACGATGTCTATTCTCAGCATTGAATATAGATTCACAACCATTTCATAGTCTTGCAGGCACCACTCACTCCTAGTTGACTAAATTCAGAAAGTTATATGACTGTGATTTTAGATATTATACCAACACTGAATTACGATGAACCCTTATCAAATGTTGTTATTTAAAGCTCCTGTGAGGAATCTTCAGTTTGTGTTGAATCTGGCGCCCCCTGTGGACAAAGTGGTTCCTCCTCTTTCTATTTGCGAATTTCTTTTCTGACAAAAAATCTCCTAAGTTATTCTAACACTAAAATATATCAGTCTTTTGGAAATCTCTGCCATGAAAATGTTAAAAGAAATGCTGTTTTATTAGGAAGCAGTTGATCCTCTTGACTGCCACCTACCCCCCTGACACCAGTTTACCAACAACTCACCAATAATCAGTGCTGTTGAGGGTGGTCTCGTGTGCTTTTGTGGCTTGTAAAGAGACACTAGTTTTACATTTTAGTCGGTTTTGAAAAAGGAAATTAAACTCACAGGAGCTTTAAGGCACTTATCAGAGTAAAGAAATTAAGTTTTACGTATATCTACAATCTGCGATAGCGCAGTCAACAGACACTATGCAGAGCCAGAAATTTTGAAATTGTGGTACTAACTTCCCCATCTAAGCAGTTCTGTTTTACTAGTTTGAACAGGCCCCAGTATCAGATTGATAGACGTATCAAGTGCAATTCCTCCTCCTCCTAAACCGTTACCCTGGAGGTATCATCCAGGAACCATCACACCACCACCCTCAGAGACACACAAATACTTAGCTCTGTCCAGACGTCATGTTAGTGCGGTGTAATTACACCCAGCCCCCCCCCCCGCCAAAAAATGACACGACATTGACAGAGCCGAGTTATTGAATTTTCATCGGCTGCCTTAGGCCACGTTGGGACTGTTCAATTTTAGCCTGAGGAGGACACACCATTAAAGGAGGCAAGTGGAGAACGTGTCTTCTTCTGATTGCCCAGAGAAACCATTACCAACCAACAAACAGCCCCAGCAGGACGGAGCTGGTGGAGAGTGGACACATGCTCCAACTTACACACAGGGATGAATTCACAAATGCATACACACATACATTGAAAAAAAAAAAAAACATATATCCCCATCCCACCCCACCCCACCCCACTCACCCCTCTGCAGAAAGCAGATGCAATTTACATGAGTTGAAGGGAGGTGACAGGTAGCAATCAGCCTGGGGAATAGGGTTAGAGGCTGACGCCTGGTTGCGTATTAACGTCTGCCAACCAAAGCCCACAGATTGCTTATACCAGGCCACGACCTCCGACCCTGCCACATATCAACCAATTGCCCTTTAGTATAATTATGTGGAATAATCTTTTAGAGTTTGATTCGCAGGAGATAGGCAGAGAGGGCCACTTCTAATTTATTTTTTTAGAGAGGCCTTGTTAATAAACACTTTTTGGGTGCAGGGCCCGTCTGGCAGCTCAAAGTGAAATACCCTCAGTACTAGAGGTCACATTTATCTATTTGCCTGTGTATCTGTCAGTCAGACATCCACACAGGATTGGTTGTAGGTGAGGATCAGCGGGGATGTCATTATGGTGTGATGATGTTTTAATGATTGTATCATTGGAAGAGCCTCTTGGATCTGTCAAAATATCATTACATTGTTTAGATCTCATTAAAGTTTAATGAAGTGCAGTGACAGCCGGAGCTGTAGACAACATGATGTTCCCTTAAGCCTTGGTATGACATTTTTTTTCCAAAAGTGCAGAAGATTTCAACTAAAACTAAGAATATTTTGAATTTTCTTTTTGCAAAAAGTTCTCAAGATTTAGATTAAATAAGTATTTACATATTGCATTTCTCTGTTATTTATCATTATCAAACACTTTTGGAATTTCAATGTTCAAAACAAGTCTTCTTCAAATCAGGAATCAGGACTATCTTATACATGTAACAAATCAACCACAGTGAATTAGAATTTTCAAGCCAAAATTTCAAATTTGCAACAAAAAAGGCTTCACACAGTCTGTTACATTGATGGCACCTCCTATGGTTCGATCATTGATTTGGACATCAATGAAACCTCCATAAACACCCTCAAAATGAGCAACAGTGGATTTCTCCAAGTAGAGCAGTAGCAGAGCTGGAAAAACTCTGTCTCACAGAAACTACATTTCATACCAGCAAGTGGATTGTTTACTGAAAGAGGCCTATTTTAGCGTTAGGCAAACAAAATACATCCTCAGTACAGTCACAGTACACGCACAGTGTGACAGTTTTTGTGAATTGCAGGTACATTCACTCACAAGAGCTCCAATGTGTATTTTTTCACTGATATTTGTGTTTGGACGCTTGGTGTCAGAGCTGTGTGTAAAGTAAATCAAAAATAAAGATTGAAAATTGACACTTAAGACAATATGACAAAACAAAGTAAGAGCAGGAATCTGGGAATGGAATCAAACAGTTTCCAAATAATTAAATTTAACAAGGGATGGAGTCATTTTGGAGAAACTTATGACCAGAGTGGTATGTGTGACAATGTGACAATAGTGGATCATTTTACACCTAAATTTACTTACGTACATGGTTTTCAATTAAGCCCATTTGTGTAGAAGCATGTGAAAAACTATAATATCATGATGGTGAGTTGAAGGTAGAACTTGTGCAATTTTCTGTGCAAGTACTGCAAATAGCCTATCTGTGCAGAAAACAATGTATGTATAATGCATGCATTTTTTTTTATTGTTATCATATTTTGTTACTGTGAGTATTTTGTTCATGTCTTTGCCTTTTCATTTCTTCTATTGCGGATTGTTTTAACAAGGGAAGTTTGCTTAGTGGGGGATCATTAGAGTACATCTTAACATGCCTTATCTTTTTACATTAGCTATAAAGACTTGTTGCAAATGTATTTTATTCAACATGTTTTAACAATAAGTATTGTTTTTTTATATATATAATTCTCTAAAAGGATGAGTAACACAGAGACAAGCACATGGAGCCTTGTTAAAAGTCCTTGGCTATCATTTTACTCTCACCCCTTTGCCATCTGTAAATAACAGCTCACTTCTCACGGCCATATTTTTTGTGTTTTCATTTTTTTGTCTCGTCTTAACCTCGGCCCGTTAAAAAAATCATGAACTTAACCCTTTAGAGTTCGGTATCCATCTCAAACCACACACAGTCACATTAGTAGCAGGTCTGACCTTAATCATACAGTCCCATCAGAAAGCCGCTGACCCTCACCTCCCAGGAGGACCCTCCTCATTCACACACTCACCAGGACCTCCGGCTGCCCATTTAGTGCTTTAATGGTGGGAGGCGCCCGCTCAGCCACCCATTTCATTGTGTCCCCTTCTGCCTAACACCCCCCCTCTGCGCAGGCTACATGGGTGCACACACACATATCAGGGGGGTTTACATCCACACAAACACAAACAGATATTGCACCAGGCGTCTCTCCACAGGGGGTTAACATAAACATATGTCCCTGTCACACACATAAAGGTGAAGGTTGCAGGCTTGTGTGGCCCCCACGTGTGGCAGAAAGTAAGAGGTAAAGCAAACGACTGCTTTAAACTTAAATTTTCAGACTTCTTTTTCAGAAGTTGTCAGGGTTTTATAACCAACACTTTTGACAGACGTTCTCAGCTTTATCGGCGGCATGCGACAGAGCTCCCATCCACTCTGCACTTTGAGCAGTCTGTAAAGGGCAAAAAAGAAATCAATTCCACCCTGACAAATGTAAATAAGGTCTTATCGGGGCAGCAGCGACGCATCGACAGCATCAAGCGAGCAAATGTTCCACTCGCTTGCCTGTCATTTAACTACATCACCGGAATACTCCTCCATATTTTGCCCCGAGGACACCAATCCTCCATCACATCTGCGTACATATGAGCTCTGGCTTGCATGTGTGGGTATGTGTGCAATAACCGTGTGTGTGTTTGTGTGTGTGTGTGTGTGTGTGTGTGTGTGTGTGTGTGTGTGTGGCTTTCATGTTTGCTTGTGTGTGGACGGCATCACTTTACATTTATTGAAATGAGCAGCTCTCCCTGAGGGCGCTGGTGTGGAGCTGAGGCCTGCAGCCATGCTAGCATCTATCGACTCCCCAGGATTAGGGCTTGGCTGAGGCAGCCGCTCCCATGTGGCCCCGCCGAGGTGACCCGCACAGAGACAAAGTTCAGGAGGGGAGAACAGGGTGAGCTCTCCCGGGCTCAGATTAGGGGCCCTTAGTCTCCCAGTAGAGACATGAAAGGGTGAAACGATACGATGTGTCTTTGTAGGTGCACGAGAACACACACACAAACAGTCCCATTGCACAGGCTCAGGTTTGTTCAGGCAAAAACTCCAATTAGAGAAACGTGTCACATGTGACAGGTAGGCACATTTCTCTGCTTGACATTACACAAATGTCACACACTGCAAGATTAATGAGCTGAAATAGATAGAAATGCAGTATTTTTAGAGTTTGAAGTGCTTTGATTCTTTTGCACTCATTTGAACATTATTAAACACATTTGTATTATTATAGTTAGGGTTAAAGAAAAAAGGTTTTCAGTAAGGAGACCTTACTGAAGTTCTCATTTATTCTGAAGTAAAAACAAAACAAGCTATTAAGAAGACAAAGTGGTATGATTAAGAAAAACAAGACAGCAAACGTAGGAACTTTTAAATGATTGAAACGCCCATCACAAAGACAGAACAACAAACAGCTGTTCTGGGCCGAAATCCATCAACAGTATTTTTTGTGGTCCTGTTGGGCAAACTTGTCATCATAGTTCCAAAATGTGATTTTGTTTAGTCTGTCTGGATGGATTAGGAAAGTGGGGAGAGAAATGAGGAACGGCATGCGCTAAGGGGCAGCAGATCAGAGCCTGTTTTGAGGACTATAACCTCTGTTCATGGAGCTTCTGATGCTTGTTGGGGATGTAGCTGCCTCTCATTTGCCACACAAATAACACATTTATGAAACCTGTTCTCATTAACTTGCAAACAAAATTTCCTAATTTCAAGATGTTTACGCTCACAAATGCATGACAGGCGCCAATGTTGAATTACCTAAAGAGCAAAAGTTTCCTTTACCACTCGTGTATTACTGTCCCACAGAACAAAGCACTACATAAGGAAGGCCCCACTAAATCTAAAAGTAAGAAAAAACTCTGAAAATAGTCAAAATCAAGCACAATTTATTCAACACAGCCAAATACAGGATCACAGAGTCAGCAGGTAAACAATGACTAATGTGTTTACCGAGTGTGGCTAACACTAGCAGAGCTAGCACCACCGGCCTTCAGTCCTCCTTGCAGGTGTCCACATGTCTGTGCTGGTTACACTTTTCTTTGTTCGAGTGTTATACGTCAGTTTAACCAGACAGCCCTCATAAAACTTTTATCTCCATTTTCTAAATCAAAATACTTCCAAACCATGTCAGGTGACGATATGTCATCTGTCATCTGTGCTTGTTTACATCTGGGTAGTAAAGTATTGTGGCATTATAACAGTGGCCATTAATTCTTATGGTGGCTCGGCTCAGCTGGTGACTCGGTCACGGTGCTGCTATTGCATTCACTTTCGTTTGTTCTGTTTCCTCCCAACATCCATAGCTCTGCTTCACAAACAATCTGATCACTTTAACAGCTCTCAGCGCCCCCTGCTGTTATGATTTTATCTTCTTTTACTTGTTATTTTTTACTAAACACATTTTTAAATTCTTTGTTCATTTTATTGTTATTGCAGCGAGTTAGCGCCACTCAACTTCACCTTGGTTTATATCTTAATTCTTCTTTAAGTAAAAGCTGCTTTGGTATATTTGCTATTTATTACTTTTCCATCTTATTTCTATCCCTGGCCACATTGCCAATTTTGTATTAGTTATTTGGTGCAATATATATAATACCACTGAAGAGGTGGGTGCAACAGGGCAGGTGCAATATAAGCTAGTACATGTAACTTTCTCTGTATCTGAAGGGATCATTCTACCCGTGTGACGTGTAGAGAGTCTTGTTATTTTTTGTATATCTTGCTCAGTTATTGTTTCATTGTGACTCATTTGTGTCTCATTTAGTTATTGTTTAACTTTTAGTGATTAATTGTCTGATGGATGTTCAGATTGCAATTGCAGCTTTGTGTGGCTCTGTGGTCCAAGACAAATTTCCCTAAGGGGACAATAAAGTTAAGCCTTATACTTAAACGCCGGTAGTGACCACACAACGATCCCTGGGTAATGCAGTACAAATACAAAAAAAACTTGTAAACACATTTTAATAGAAAATAACTTTAATGTTGTAATTAGCAGGTTTGAAATTTGCTTTCACAATGAAATGCCTTTTCTTTTTCTTTTTTTTACTCCAACAAAGAAAATATGTATAATTGTTTGAACGAGAACATTTCTATAAAATACAAAGGTTGTTTCTTTTAAAGCAGCGTCCCTTGATCCCTGTAAGGCCACTAATTGCATAAAGAAATGTAAAATCTGTGTTTTAACAAGGCCATCTATTACACTGAGGTATACAGGGATAAAGCTTACTGTTTTTAGATGTTAAGGCAGTAATTAGCTTCAGAGGTTTTAATTGGTTCTTTTGTTTCAGATAAGTCCTTTTGCCTTTGATGCTACAATGAACCGGAGAATTGCTTAATTCATTCCCTGAATTTCCCACCAGAAGCTAACTGTATATGCCACATTGAAATGCAAAAATTGACATTTTTGGTGTTTTCTGAAGCAGTAATATTTAAATTTGCTCTTCACCAGATGAAATATCACCGTTTCTGTTTCCATTACATACGGGTATTGGCTAATCTCAACAAAAAAAAAAGGGGGGGGTGAGGTACAAAGAAAAAACTCCTCAAGACATGAAGTGGCTATCTTGCCTCTGAGTAGTATCATCATCATCTTTGTCTTCATCATCATCACCACACAAACCCCTCTCATCTTCCGGAGTGGAGAGGCAAAATAATTGGATTCTTTCCCACAAATAACACCTTCACCCCTGAGCTTAATTAACTAGACAGACTGCAGGGCCAGGGTCCATTCTCCTCCACTCTCGCCCGGCTCTCAGAGAGAAAGAGAAAAGCCCAGCTGTTATTGCCCACTGGCCTTTATTACCATGGCTGAACGATAATATAGGTTATTAGGGCAAGTTGTCGTAAGGGATGGTCTTTTTTTCCACTAGCCCCTGTTAAACTGATTTGCAGTACTGATTCTAGCCTCTTTTAAACTCCTTTTACAAATGTTGGGAATAAAACAAACAAATAAAATTGAAACCTTCTTCTATTCATTCATGCAATATCAACCAACTCCATAATTGGTTAAAGGTGTTGAAACATGGTGCTGCAGGTACCAAGCATCATTTATCGATTTCTTGAAGCTGGCATCTAACTTTTTTTTTTAAATGTTGATTAAGTCAGTCAGTATGCTTTGACATGAAAGTCTGCTTGGGGGAATGGACCTCTACACAACCTTCATCAAGACCAGGATGTGAAACCAATGTTGATTTATTTATGAAATCAAACAAACAATCTTTTTCTTAAACCAATCTTGGAATTTGATATAACCGAACTTACAACTTTAGTTTGTATATTAATTCTGGGTGTCAGTGGTCTGCTGAGAGACAAATCCTGTGCCAGCTCAAGCGACTGATTAGCAATGAACAGAACACACCCTCTACACCACCCCAACTTAGTTTTTCCACCATTTTCCTCTGTGCTCAGACATAAAAGTCCTAGACTGGTTTCCATTTAGTTTTGCAGGTTTCCATGTCTAATTCCAAACTGGAGCTTATCTCTCATCAGATACTTTGACCAGCATATTTGTTGCTGTACAGCGGCAAACATGCTAGTACAGATGTTGATAATTACAGACTGCATTAACCATGTTATCTTTAAAACTTTCTGTCATTGTCCATGCTGCTGTGTTGACTGTCACATCATCTCTGCCTAAACACTACCCCTAGCATTCAAGTGCATGTGCATCTTGCATCTGAGTTGGAAACGCATGGCAGCTTCATATAGGTGTGCACACTCCTAGTTCAGAGCAATGCCAAATTCATCACCACAACTTTGCCTGTTTCTAGATCGATCAAGAGTCAATATGGCAGCTGCCATCTTTGGGCTTCATAAACCAATGGGTGACATCGCTGAGACTATGTCAGTGTTTTATACAGTCCACAGATCTATATCGTGTACTATTGCTAACCTGGCTGCTTTGTTGTAAATATGTTTACTGACCTCCTGATGTTTATCTCATAGTTCTGCATGTACCTATAAGGTATCCCACAATTGTCAAATTGTAAAGCTTAGGGCCACAGTCCAAGCTGCCACTTATGACAATATGTTGGCAATAGTTGAAATCAGTAGCACTAAAAAGTAATTATGTTGCTTTACTACTTATAAAAGATCTACATTCCATCAAACAAACCTTTTAAAAAAAGTGACAGATTTCATTTTTTCAAAATGTTATATTAAAATTCAGAATACTCTACTCTGACAAGACGATTTTTAACGTTTTATATTCTCACATAACTGTTTGACAGATACCCACGCATCTGTTATCTAAACCTGTATCTCTCCCCATCTATAAATGACCCATGTCCCCCCATTAATGTAATCCAGACTCCTTTTCTATGATTTAAACGCAGAACAATTAAACTATAACTCACTACAATAAAAGCCTTATTGAAGGATGACAATATGTGCAATAGTGTCTCATCTTCACACAATCCTTTAAGGTGTCATCTGTCTTCAGGGGAAAACATGAACGACAGTAGTCAATACTCTAACAAATACAGGCTTTGACAAGTACCACGACAAACAGACAAAGACTCAACAATCCATCACAGGTCAGCTGACGCCACGACACCATTGGTCAACGCATTAAGAGTAGAAAAAACACACAGTCAGACCAACTAAAGGGGATAGTGTGGTGCGGTGTGTGGATTTAAAGGGTTTACTTTATTACCGTGGGTGTTGTTTTATGGCAGAGTGCAGACTGGATGCAGTACACCCACAAGGCCCTCCTGATGCCACCGTTCATATTATAACTCTTCCTGAGGTCCTTAGGGCCACTTTGTATGGAGGAGTTGCCATTTCGCTGTCACTGGTCCCCCCACACTTGCCTTCACCTCTAAAGCTCCATGTTTGTTGTTCCATTCTCCTCTATATCTCCCCGAGGAGCTCCCTCATTTTAATATAAATAGAATGCTTCATCATGCAGTGGCACAAACTTCCCCATGTTGCATTGCTCCAGTGGCATTAGCAGCGGCAGCCGAGGTAGAGGAGGACATGCTGAGGGGATGGAGCACCGGTAAAAAGCAAACATGTTTTGTTATAGTTTCAAATGGCTGGCCTGGTTTGTTTTGACTGGGAAACAAAAAAATGGAAAAAGTGAGAAATGTGATGCAGAATCTCAACAAGAAAAAGTACTCTGACGGCCAAACACTGGGTTTGTTTCCAAGTGACTTGCTACAGAGTACAAATTGGGCTTCTCTTACACATAAAATAGAGCAGCAATCAATTCCTTCTTGTCAGTATGCCAGTGGGCTCACACAGACATGAGGGATTTAATAGCTGACTGATGGGCAAACTGCAACTCTATTGAGAATTTTTCCCTTTTTTATGTGTCAGATGAGAAAGCCGGCAAGATCTAAGAGAAAGCACTTCTTAGCCAAACTGGACCGTGCCCGCCTCGCTCTAATCAGATGTGCACAGCTGTATCCCAAATGCCAGAGGGATCATTTGACGAGATATCTGCAGCCCCCTCTCGGCTCGGGATTTCTGCTCTCTCCTCTGTAGTGGTAAAAAGGCCCGAAAAGGCCAGCAGGGCTAGGACACAGCCCGGGGCGCTAACTGCCAATAGCATCGCCCCTGAGAAGCTCTGACTTGTGCCTTGTGATCGGTGGACACCTAAAGCCGCCACCATTGACTAATTGTGCTTCATCTGGGTGCAAGATCCATCTTGGCTAACAAGAAAGCACTAGAGGTCTTCATTTAGCTATCAAGCCTGTGCTCCCTGGGGACGGTTCTGAGTGCAGCTGCTGTCCTCGCTCCTCTCCCAATCAACACATCAAACGCCAGCCCCAATTCATTTTCCTCCCTCCCTCTCCCTCCAATGCCGTCTCTCCCCTCCCTTGCTCAATCTCGCTGCATGTGAGAGAGGCAGGGGGAAAAAAAAGGAGGAAAGTTCCAGGATGGTGGAACCAAAGAGCAAAGTGAGACACAGCGGTGAATACTGAGCGGCAGCTTTAGCCGCGGCCCTGCGAGCACTCTGGATTTAGCAGGATATTTATTCTTTTATATCCAGACAAAAGAGATTGCACATGCCCTCCTGTGCTCACCAGAGTCAGCGCCATAAATCAGCGAGAAGTAGGCTGAAAATAATCAGACTCTATTATGAAGATTCAGACAAAAGATCAAAAATAATCTGGCATAAACAAAGTGGCAAATGCAGGCCTAACCTCTGCATCAGACTGACAGCAATAATAATATTTGTTTATTTGAAACTTGGTTTATTCAATCTCTTATGATGGATTTAATGATTGTTTTTTTTAATGCAGCTGTTTGAGCAGCTTTATCAAAGATGATTTACTTGTTTCATTTTTTATTTCTTATGCAGTCAATTTATCTTTTAGTGTTCAGTGTTATAACTGCACTGTAAAACCTGGTGACAATAAAAACAAGTTGTATTTGCAGTCACAAATTAGACAACACTTTGCATTCTGCTTCCACACATTTAACATGTTATTTCTGCTAATTTCACAACAATTCCTCTGACATAAACTGCGTCCATGTTTAATCCTCACCTCTTCTTCTTCTCCTCTTTTTTATATGCAGGAATCTAATAACACACACGTAACCCAGCTGCAGCTCCCTGTCCTCTGTCTGCAGCAGCTCATGTGTTTATTAAAAGCCTGCTCTGGCATATGCTTTGATTAGACTCTTAATTACACAAAATTACCTTAGTGCCACAAAAGTCTTTCCACGTCCTCCAGGAAATAAAGAGATATTGAGGATCTTAATTCTTCCATTATGATCACTTTGCAGAGGCTGCTGACGTTGGTTGTGTACAGTCTCATACTGTATTATGTACGTTTATCAGCCGGTGACATTAATCCAGTTTATTATTAGATGTGATGTCACTTCCTAAATAAAGCAGCTCATTAGCTGAACATTCAAGAAGGATGGCGGTGATATTGAGCACATCTTAAGGTCTTTTTAGGGATAATCCTGTTTTGGATTATCAGGTAAAAAGCTTGTTCAGGTGGTTGTGTTTTGGCTGTTAACTGTCTTATCTGCTGGGTGAGTTACATTTACCTCTGAGCCCCTGAAACATCTCATATCCTGCTTTATTTTTCCATCTTTTCTTTGAAAGATGTCCAAGATATAATTAAAATTACACAAATATTACAGCTCCTATTCCTTATTTTAGTAGTTTTATCACAATGAAGTCACAAATAACAGACATAAAGATCACATGCAATGGTTAACTAGGTGTCACACCTCTTCCTAAGGTGTGAAATCATAGATATAAAGAGGATAAGCATTCAAATATGTTAAATGTGCAAAAGAGGAAGTTGAGATCACTTTTTCGGGGGAAAAGAGGTTTAAAATGTAAAAAAGAAACTCAGTTTTGGGGACATTTATCATCAGGGTTTTCTAAACTGCTGCCACATAAAGTTGAAATAACATAAATTCTTACCTCTTCTCCTGAAATGATTGTAACAATATGATTTATTCTTAAAAGATAGAATAAATCCATATAAAAAGATCTGTATTGTCCACAGTATAACAATGTATAATTGAACCATAAACAAAATTGGGGATAAAGTTGGAAACGAAAATTATTCCAACTTCATGGGCAACAGTGTATTTAACATTTGCGTTTTTTATTTTGCATGGAGGATTATTCCCATTTCCCTTGCATATCCATGATGCTGCGTAAAACTCTTGTAATCAAAATTTTGTCCTCACTTAGACCTCAACCAAACTTTAATCAGAATTAGAAATACCTTATTCATTCAATGATCTGTCCAGTTTCTCTGATATATAATAAAAGCATAAAGATTTAACATAATCTCCATGAACATTTTGAAATAAGATAAAAGGGAGAGATTTGTAAAAGATATCACTTATATGTGCAGTGAATTGCATTACAACACAATGAAGAGAAAAAATATGACCATAAGAACATGTACAATAAGTAATAATATAGCAATATAGATTAAATATGCACAAAAATGTGCATCCAAGAAAATAGAAGTGCAGAGAGTGGGCTTTTTTGTTTTAGAAATATTAATGCAAAAACTGTGTAAATGAGATGTAGATAAGAATATTGTTTATATCAAAATAATGAGGTAGTGTTAATGTCATTTTTTGTGCAGCAGCATGAATTTCCCCATTGTGGGACGAATAAAGGAGTAAAGGAGTATCTTACAAAGTTCCATTGCACAGATAACTGTCCAGTTTGGATTCAGGGTTAAGATTAATAAGATAATGAATACTAACAGTAACATGACTAAAGGTATGGTTACACTAAGGCTAGGCTTTATATATGTCTTTGATTAGCATTGTTAAAAGAATGACTTTGTGATGATTGGGTCCCATCTTACTACTGCATATGTGCCAGATTGCGCTGTTATTAGAAGAGTTGTATCAGCCTCACTCAAACAAACACTGCTCCTTTAATGTGTTGACAGAAGCTCCTGACTGTAGCCCCCATGACCATGACATGACACACAACATGACAGTCAAACTCAAAGTGTCATCTGCGTTACATTACAGGTGTCTTGTATAATGTGACACCACTAATCATGGTGATCATTCAAACAGGATGTCACACTAAGTCATATTAGTGAATATAAATTGGTCCATTAAGGCAGAACTTGGAGAATTCAACAGCTTGTTTAACTTTGATCTGAATGTCATCCACAGCTGATCGATTCCTCACATCCCAATTATTAATAATCAATGGCTCCCAACTATGAGTCCAGTTTGGTGACGAGAGAACAAACACACATGTAGTCATGAGCGGGAAAACAAAATGGCATTTCAGCTGTCACGTTGTTAAAACAGAGGAAATAAGGTAATGAAACTGTGAGTGTTGAGTTATTTCTGCTTTAATCAATAGGCTGGAAAAAAAAAAAAGTCAATAAACATATGCGTAAATTGATTCAATCATCTTATTATCATATAAAACAGGCTGGTAAATATGCAACTAATTACTGGTGGCACTCCAATATCCAATAACCTGCAGAAAGTGATGCTCATGAGTCGACATTCAATATATTATTATTTGTGAATCGATAGAAAGACGCTGGAAATTACTTTAGGGTTCAAATGACAGAAAGCATTTATCTGTTTAATTATTTCCCATCATGATTATTCTTATTCTTGAGTGTTTGAATTTTCTAGAAGTACTCCTATACAATACTTTGAATATATGTGACTATTTGTCTGCAGTTATATTCATAAAAGACATCCAGTATAAATTTGTATGCATATGTTTGTTCCTCTACACATTTTTTCCACCCTGACATCCCACTTGATACATTAAAAAAACATCTGAACACTTCATGTGTCACTATATCCACATCCCTGCCCTCCTTGGCGTGTGCATCCACAGGCATCCAGCTCAGCATCTCTGCGATGCCAACCGCACAACATGCCATCCTGCCATCTTTTTCCAACCCTAATTCACAGAGCCACGCAGATTTTCTCGCCTAATCCCCCCCTTTGCTCGCACTCCCATCCCGCCGGAGTTTGGGTAATATGATCTGGAGAGACGACTGCATTCCCGTTCCGTCCAATATCACCGGGTCGCTGTAGTCTCCTGCCTCCCTGGCTCTAACAAGATGAGCTGTTTTCCATTTGGGCCCTTAATGCCACTCTGGGCTTCATTTTGCAGATCCCTGATGTGCCACAGTGAAATCATAGCTCTGGACTCAAACCTGATTGTTGATTTTAAGATTACTGTGCGACAACAGGTTTCCCCCCCTCTAAGCCCTGTCCACCCTCGATGGGGAACCCCATGCAGGCGCTGGATGACATTGAGATATCATCCTCTGTTTCTCATCCTTTCTTTTTCTTTCTTGCTCTCTAACCGTGCTCGTCCACAAGTGCTCACAGCTGCTGGTGCCACCGCGCCGCTAAGCAGGTTTTAAGACGGGTCCCAGTCGAGCCTCCTCTCGCCCAACCAGGAGGCAGAGCCCTGGATCCAGACCTTTTTAAGTGATCATCCTTGTATCATAACAGATTAAGGGCTGCTGCTGCTCTGGATTAGGTCTAATCTAACCTTTATCCGCTCCCATCTTCACCTGAAACTTGCAGCGACCAGGAAGTCAATCGCCCCGGCCCCGTGATATACAGTGACACTGATCTTCCTTTTTCGCGCTCTAATTATCAGGATTAAGACAAACACTTTTGAGTAATTATTTTCACATCGGATAAACATTAGGCTTGCACGGATTTAGCTGAGCTTTCGCCCAACAAGAAGCGGAGATCTGAGCGGGCTTACGGGCTCCACACAGGCAGATGGAGATCCTTTCTAATCAGGAATAACCAACAAACAGACAGAGGAAGGGAAGGCAAAGAACAAAGAAATAAATGTCCCTTTTTCATTTAAACGTTTGGGGATTTTCACAGCTGAGGACAAAGTGTACACATAATGCCTTGTCATAAGTATATTTACATTTCAGATAAAGGAAGATGGTATGTTGTGTCTTTTTTTCTCTGTAACAGAAGATTTCATACTCCTTTTGCATGTCTTGAATTACTGGAGATATGTTTCTTTTTTTTAGAACTGCTTGCTAATGGATTTGCCAGACGAGTCACACATTTGGAGATTTTTTTTTTTCCTCATAGAAGAAAAAAGAAAGGTGGAACCATGGGAAAAAGATGACCTCCAGAGCGTGTTTGATATTATATATTATTTCAATCATACACAATTACAAACTGAAATCACATCACAGCACCAAACTGAGGCCCAGATAACCTTTTAAAGGGACAATTCCCTCAGAGGCGTGACCCCTGACCCCCCGGGCCTGCCAGCAATCTTCCGCAGGATGACTTGGCTGTGGTCGCAGAGGTTATGTGCGCCTGACACACACACACACACAGACACACACAGAGAAACACACACACACACACACTTGCTTTCTCTTGAACAATTTTCGACTGTTTCTATCTTTCACATTTCTCTCACTTTATCTCTGTATGATAAATGTCAATGTGACGATCATAATTTAAATGAAGCCACTGTGTTTTTGAGCATGCACTAAGAAAATCACATAGAATGAAAAATGTTAACTTTGTTATTCTACCAATTAAATAAATTGTAAGTCTGAACCAAAGTATATGAATTGGCATTTAGAGAAAACATTCCCTGAGAGTATTTGATTTCTGTTATTTTGAATCCCCTCACAGAATACCAAACATGTAACAATGGAATATATAATTTTTTCTAGCTCTCAGTGTTTTTCAGTGGCAACACTTGGTTTTTGGAAATTATATGCAAACAATGTTGAGTAGTGATGTAACGGTATGGCCAACATCACAATATGGCAAGAACAAAAGTCTACGGATACTACCGTGACATGAAACGATTGGTCTTCTGGGCTAAAATATGATTGTTTTGTTTCAGCCACAGTGGAGTATAGCGGAGGGACGTGGGAATTACAGAGACCATCATCCCATGGAATAAAAAACACACTGATCTCCCTTTTTTAGTTTCAGATATCACAATAGATTTTGAATGGTGAACTAATGAACATTATATTATTGTATCATGAGATTTTGGTATTGTTACATCCTTACCTTTGAGTAGTAAAAAAAACAACAACATCAAAATCTGTTGAAAATGTGTACATGCTGTCAATTCAGAAAACATGTTGGTAAGGTGAAATATGTTGTTGCTTACATCATTCTAGCCTTGAGTGATCAAAATTTCTAAACTTGTCTTTGAGACTTTTTGGATGTTTTTAAATGGTCCTAGAAATAAACATATCTCAGCCAAATTATCTTTAATGTGATCACAACTGCTCTCAAAAAACACTGGTTTACAGAAAAGTGAACAAAACCTGTCCTTCACATTAATCCAATTGAGACTCATTTGTAGCTAGAAATGAATTGTTGTGCTGTTCTGAATGATCAGAAGCAGTGATATCATGATCATTGGTATGACTAATACTTGGTAATGTCTTCAATTTGGGATTCAAATATTATCCAATCCTAAATTTCTGCACAGAATACATAACCACCACCAACCGGCCTCAAAGCAAAAGGGCACAAAGATAGTGTATTTGTGTCCTTTGATTCAAGGGCTGTGAAAACTCATCATGAAAACTGAGGATATTTTTTAAAAGGAGGGCAAAAAAGCATCAAGTCTGCCACTGTTGACCCAATATGGATGTGAACAACTGCACAGTTCTCCTGAAATCCAAATCCAAACACAATCTAAACTTAGAGACTGGCATACATCGGTCCATCTGACTTCTGCTCTGTTGTGCTGAGGTAAACAAATTCCTTTTTTGTAGTTTGCTCACGACAAACTACGATTTTTAGCAAGCTACTAATTAATTGGAGTCATCACTGTAAGAGTGCATGCTTAAAGCCAATGGTATATTAGACTGTGTCACTTTTGGGCTTAAATATTCAAACAGTGTTGGTTCAGATTATTTACTTAAAGAACATTGATAGTGTGAAAAAGCATTAACGTCTTAATTAAACTCTAACTACAGTTTCTGCTTTAAGACATATTTAAAAAACCTCCATCACTCTGAACTCACCTCTTTCTTTGAACCATATAGTGTAGTGAACTGAAGTGGCCTATTGTAGACCTTTACATTATTATACAGCTGTATAAACCTCACAAATATAAACCTGATAAAAGCCAGGATGAGGCGGGACCAAGAGAGATTTATGAACAAACTAATTTTCCAACACTCATTCAGGAAATGACAATCCTGTTCCTCTGTGCTCGGATTAATCTCCCTGAAGTGTGGTGAACATTTCTGTGTTGCCACTAACCCCTCTCTACCCTCTGACATCCCCCCGCTGCTAAAATGAAGACCTCTTGTGTCCACCTGCCCTCTGCCTCTACTCAGAACCAGATGTGTCGCTGCTTTGATGTGGACCAAACTTCTTGGGTCAGGGAAGGACGAAAAACCCGAAATTGGTTTGCATGAAGCCACAACACACGCAGCACTTTAGGCTTTCAGCACAAACATCGAGTGAAATTGTGAATAATGTGAATTCTTTAACTTTGTAACCACTCAATGATCAGTCATGTGCAGGGGGACAGATGTTCTCCTCTGCTGGAGCTGGGGGTCTGCTCTCAGTTTCCTCTGAGCAGTGAGACTCTCAGAGGGGGAACACACTGATGTATTAAGTCTGAGTTCTGGCCATTGTTCTACAACTAAACTCATATTTAATTTAACCTCTAAAATTACATTGGAGAACATTTATTCTGGCTGAAACTTACAACCAGAGAGTTATCATTCACATGCTGTGCAAACACGCAGATTCACTCAGGGGCTAATTATTCACCATGTGACGCTTTCTCCCTTTTCTTAAAGATACAAGTGATTCTTTTAGACCATTTACCTCCACACTTTGTTCTTCTCTACCTGATAGAAAATCAAAAGTAATCAATTACTTCATATTCCAGTCATTGTTAACATCCATAGCTAGATCCTCTCCTCTTCAGCTCTAACCCGTCGTCCTAAAATGGTAACTCCTGACTTTAAAACCGTCACACAGCAGCTAAAAGGCCTATCAGGGTTTTAGAGCAAAGATCCACAGACCAATGGTCAACATTGTGGTGGTTCAAACCCTTTTTTAAATCACAATTATGGTTGCAAGTGCTAAATTCTTTAGTTATACTATATTATAAGCCTATTGTCTTCTCTTATAATCCTCTTTTTTTAAACTAAAACCTGAAGATTGAGTCCTTGTTGTTCAAAAACTGCTACAACCATCAATTCAGGCCAAACTAAAGTGAATGGGTTGGTAACATATTTGGAAAAAAACTCTTTAATACATAAATAATGTATGTTTATTAACCAAACTATTAAACATTTGGAATAATTGATATTTTATCTGACAGGCAGTACATAACAGTTTAAGGATTTGATCACTTATATTTTTTCCAGACTTTTAAAAAATGACTCATACTTCAGGTTAGCTATACTCTGTGCATCTGCAGCAACACATAACCTAATGCTGTTTGCATTTTGCCCTGGCGGGTCCCCAGTTTTGTACGTACAGTAGATGATGAGTTTTTTTTTTTTTAAAGACAGCAATAAAAACCTGTCTAATATGTCTGACCTCAGACTGTAGCTGAAGGCGAAGGCAGCATGAGAAGGTGAGTTTCTCCTTTTCCCAAAGCTCTGTTGGAGGTAAAAGAAATCACCGAGACGAGACATGCCACTGGGCAATGCAATGAGGGAATGCGAAATTAATGGATTACGCAGTCAGGAAAGAGGAATCTCTCCACTACTTTGTTGGGCTTAGGGAAAATGTATGTGAATATGGAGCTTGAAAGAATTGCTTCAGACTAACTGTATATTTAGGGCTTTGGTTCAGGCTATTGTCCCATAATTACCCGTTGTTTATACAAGGGATGGGCAGGTTTGGCGTGGTGCAGACTTCCTGTACAAACAAGAAGGACCAAAGGATTGCAAGGTTCAATGATGAGATATTTAAGCCCTGTCAAAACAAGGATGGAATAAGACACACCAATACCTCTAAGTTAAGTTTCAACTTTACTTTAATGAACCCTTTGTCTAATATGTAATTAAAACACAAGTCCTAAAACTATGGGAATATAGGATGTTAAAGTTAGTTATAATTGTTGTATCCTTTATGTTATTTGGGTGATACATTGATTTGATCAATTAATTCCTGTATTTGGTTTAGGGTGATTTTTAAAAATGAATATCTAGATTTTCTCTATCTTTCTCCAGGCTCTTGTAGCTCACACCCTCCCCTGCTGTTTACATCCTAAAGAGACACACACAACAACACAATAGCTGCCAGTGTTAATGAAGAGTGTGTTCCCAAAAAGGCACAGTGCCTAAGAATTGTTAGTCATTTAGAACTGCATGGTTCTGATTTGCCATATCAGACCCCAAACAACCCTTAGTTCACTACAAAGTTTGATCAAAGGCTGTTGCAACAAAAGAGAGCAGCACAACAAACGTTTTACAACATCCTAAATAAATGTCTCACTATGAAATACACAAACACTTGCTTGATTTTCAGTACAGTAATGTAAACAGATTTTAAATAATTTAACCATCAAATATTTGCAGATACTTACTGAAATGTGTTCATCATATAAACTAATTTCTATCTTTATTCCCTTTACTTTGTTACTTAGTTGATTTTAGTTGAGAAAACTTTCTACAGGCATATTAAAGCACATGCGAATTTCAGATGGGTGCACAAGTAAATGGTTGTTTACTGTAAAAGGCATTTAGATGATCATTTTGCATGGCAGGGATTGTAGTTTAAATGCACAGGTTAATTAGATATATGTTTTTTGCAGATACTAACTAGATAGCTTGAAAGACAATTCATTAACTAAAGATAAATACAAAACATTCACTTCATCCTTAAAACACAACAGTAAGCTTTGAAGTTTGCTTACATTTATAACCTGGTTGTCAAGTTGAGATTTTGCTCTGATAAGTTCTGTGTTTGTTCACTGAAGTTAAAGTAGATCAATGTTAAGAGGACAAATCACAAACAGACTGTCTTGTTTGGTTGCCCGTGTGTTCTCTGGAATGTGTCCTCTCTGGTGAACTACAGAGGTAACCTCTCACGAGTCACAAGTCACAAGTCATAAGCTGAAATTAAAGGCAGTTTGTTTTCTCTGGCTGGGCTTGATTAGCAAAGGCAACATTCGGCGCACATGCAACATTTATAAACTTTCTTAAGAGCATAAGTGCAGTTTACTTAGTCTCTTGTCACAGAGGCAAGAGGTCAGCGAGAGGCTGATGTTTGGAGAAGCACATTAAATGTTGCTTTACCCCTCAGAGTTATTTTTGAGACTTTATTGACCACAGCTGGCTTCTGTATGACTAACGCTATATAATGCAAAAAGATTACACCAGGGTTGGCAAATTATCACATTCAATAGTGCTACCGCATGTCCTGTTGGAGAACATAGATAGTGATACACTGAGAGCAGAGAGTGGGATGTAAGCGTGCCCGCAAAATCATTATTAAAACAGTTCAGGAAACACTAAAGTAACTAAAAGCAGGTATTTGATGTCTAAGTTTCCTGTGTGCAACATACCACATCAGGTACAGGCACATCCAATCCACACTTTCTTAAAGCATAGTCCAGTAAATTGTAGTCCATCAAACAAGAAGGTCACAACAGCAGAGGCAAAGACAGCCCAGCTTATAGGCCTGTGTCCATTAATGCCATTTTTGCACCAGCAGCGCCCATGACATCATTTTCAGAGCAGTTCTCACTGGGGTAACTGTTCATATGTTACAAATGTTGTCTAATAGCACCTACAGCTCCCTTACTGTTAAGTCTATTCTAAGTTGCCCTATTTGCTCAGTATTCAACTACTCAATGACATTTAACAAAGAAAACTTTAAAACAATACAGAAGGATTTATGTCCTGGCGTTAGCAGCAGCTTAGACTTTGAATTACCTTAAAATTCAGTGTATAGGACACACTTTATATATATATATATATATATGTCATCTAAATGTTAGCTGTGCCAGTGAGACCAAAAATATTGTGAGAGGTGTTTTATCATGGAGTTGTCTCATTGAAAAGAATTGGCCACAGGGAGTTCAAAGGTACTGGTGTTTGGTTTAAGAGAAAGCAATAATGTTAAATACAACACTAATATGATACAACTTTAGACTCTGAGTTAAAAACTATGAACTCTGTGTACAAATAAAGTATGAATATAACCTGAACTTTAATTAGGTACTAATACAAAGTGATAAGGGGAATTAAGGGAGAGCACTTAGCTAGGTGCTCATTCCGGTTTCACATCCTTTCCCAAACCCAAATCCTGATACAGTGATGCGACAGTGTTTTTTGAAATGTTGATATTTGAAAAATAAAACATGGCGTCATTGGATGTAACAAGAGATTTTCACAAAAGAGTCAAACAAATAATTCTAATTACAGGAAAACAAATCTACCACTTTGCAATGAAATAATGTGATTTCACACTATGATGGTCTTTTCCATGTGTAAGTTGAAGAGGTTTGATGTGGTTTACTGACCACAATCTACACCTTTACAAAAACACGTATCATGGAGAAAATGATTGAACCCTGGACTAATCTCCCCGATGCTTCTCTAATCCAATAACCTCTTCTTCATTGGTGTTTTGTATCTGAAAGAAGAAAGTAATAAAACAAAACACAGACAAATCTTTATACTGCTACAGTGAATGTAGAAGAAAAGAAATAACGCTGCACCACACAGATCAAAGATCTCACTTGTGTAGTCTTCTGTGTTCCCCCACCTCCACGTGTGACATCTCCCTCAGCGGGGCCCACTCATCATCAGAAGTAATTTGATTTTGTCGTTGACGATGACAATGATGGAGATGGTGATAATCCCCACTATGCATTCACAATGGAATATTTCCCAGTAGCCTCTATTGATCGGTACTGTTATTTGCCATGAGGATCAGTGTGATAATTAAAAACTAAATACATTTAGCATCTGACTTCTAAGTTTTTATTACCTCTGATAGTTCTGCAGGAAGAAGAAAAGGTCATATGGAGGGATGGAGTACAGGATGACCGACGGATCTGACAGGTCTGGGTTTGTTTAGGATATGGTGGACTGT
The DNA here is from genome assembly GCF_009762535.1 of Notolabrus celidotus. Taxonomy (NCBI): domain Eukaryota; kingdom Metazoa; phylum Chordata; class Actinopteri; order Labriformes; family Labridae; genus Notolabrus; species Notolabrus celidotus. The sequence continues at coordinate 29,058,938 of NC_048279.1, forward strand.
AATTTATTGTAAAACGATAGATTAGTCTGTGATGATGTCTTTACCACAGACAACCTCTGTGTTACTCTAACTGTCTTTGGCTTTTCAGTGTTGGAGGATATTTTGATGGAATTTCTGATTTACATTAGATATGCAATACATACCACATTACCTCTCAAACTGGGTCTCTGAAATAAGAATAGGTAAGTGAGAGATAATGTATAGTGAACAGGTAGTTATGCAGACCAGAACAGGATGTCGCTCCACTTTTCCCTATCAGAGATGGTTTGGGCCCAGGAGTTCCTCAGGCTGTTTTAACTGTCATTATTTATCTCTCAAGACTCTCAAGACCAATCTGAGATGGGAGCTAACATTTTAGCCACAATGTTTACGAATTTAGAACTTGCATTTATGCCACAGTGTCAACAGGCAGTTGTGAAATTGACTCCTTTCCACCAGTTTGATTTAATGTGGTGTGTGTGATCAGGTTGTCACTTGTGTCACTCTTGATACTGAGACTTAATTACTGTTATTATGGTGTTTTTACTAGTAGAGTATTTATCACAGCCAGTTAATAAGTATGGGCTATAGTATAATGGGTAGGTGCTTATGCAAATCAGAATCCAGACAGGGTCAGCATGACTCTAGCTGCATGTTATAGAACATTTTCAACAGAAGAAATATAATCAATATATGGTGTCAAATTATTTATTTCTTCTGTAGGCAGATGATAAATAATCTAGATAATGTATAGTGAGCTGTTTTTATGGTGAATTGGAACTCTGACAAGGTGATCAGGACCCAACATAAAGTACCCAAACCCTCTCGCAGTACATTACCTTTTTGGTGCATGTGTTTTGGACTTCTACAATATATTTTACTGACTTTGAAGGTCCTATGGCATTTTCAGTGGTCTTGCAGTGAACTGGTACAAAGACACAAATGCAGCACATACAAACAATAAATCACTTTTGTCAGTCAGCACGTCTAATAAGATCATAGAGTCGAACATACCGAGGCTCTAATAAGTGATAACACAGTCCATATGGCTGGCAGAGCAGAACTGTGTCCTCTTTATACTCGAACCACTGCATGTGTTACAGAAATGTACATCTTAACAAGCCTATCAAACTTATGTTCAGACTTTCAGTGTAAAAGTCAAATCAAGCCATTTCTGTCCACATATAATGCAGCAGCTTCTAACAGAAACAGGAGTCACCTCATTTCAGCATGTGTTCTTTTACGGTTCTTATTTCCACTTGGCTTGTGGACCCCATGGAGGTCGGTGTTAGGGGCTGCTCAGTTTAAGATAAGCAAGCAAAGACAAATGGTGTCTCCCACTGCTGTTTGGCAGCTGGGGCCCTCAATGGCTCCCTGAAGACGCAACACTTAAGAACTGCAATACAGTGGCAGGCAGAGGCTCTCTGCAGGCCGGTAGCACTGAACATGATAGAAAAGTCTGTAATCTGAAATCACAGCTGGCTAAGTCTCACTACAGGGGACAAAAGAAGGGCTGGATAGCTCCCAGAATGAAAATATGATGCCGAAAGATATCAGTACGTTTCAGGAGATACTTTGTAACTCTTATCTTCCAGGAGTAACAAAAAAAGTCAATTTTCTGACAATAAAACTCACAAAACTGAAGTAGATCATCTTTTCCTTCTTCAACTAAATGATATGTGTTTACTGTATTTACAAGATCATCTCCTATTGAATGTACATGCTATAGATTTGTTATTTCAGCCTGCATTATAGAATGCAAAGTCAGGCTTGAAAGGTCTGCTCTGTTCCCAAGTAGTTTACTTGCAAAAAGTGAGCCTGTTGTGAAGGATAGAATGGAAAAGATCTAGACACATGTATGGTTACTTGCACTTTAGTACCGATTGACTGTACACAATGTATGAAACAATATCTCAATATGTAAATGCTCTGATATCCCTGTTTTAACTTTCAGAATGAAGTTTAAAGTGATACTATTCAAAGAGTTATGCTTTGGGAATTGAGCTCCTTCATTTTCTTGCAGAGGGTTAGATGAGAAGTTAGCTCATTCGTCTCTCTGATTAACATTAGCTTAGCACAATAAAGTATCAACAATTACCAAAAGTAAAACAATCCATGAAACAGCACCAGAGGATCAATCATGTATAAACTATATCTTGTTTGTAACACAAGAAAAAAAACAAGTGTTAAACAGAAATTTGCATGAAAATATTCTCACTATTTACAAAGCTAGATTGTTATTTTCACACTTTACTTTTTGAACAGATTAAATGAAAGAAATTAGATTCTTAGGGAGCTCCAGGCATCGGTAGGTGGATTTCATGAGCTCATGGACTGGGCAAACTATCCGCCCCTGCTTCTAGTCTTTGTACCTAGCTAATCCAACCAACTGTTGTACTATAGCTTTGTTTTTAATGGACTGGTGTGCTCGATCTGTGTGGTATTGATCTATTTTTCAAACTCTGCAATACAAAGAGAAAGAAGATATTTCCCAAAATGCCAAAACGATTGCTTTTTACAAGCTCCACTTTATAGTAGAGCAGATAAAATGGACCACCACACCACTGAGCACCCACCGTCTGCCGCGGTCCAACACAACTCAGGAAAGCATTTTATATCTGTAATAAATTAATAGCGTGGCCATAGGCCCTCGCCAGGAGCAAACACAAGCACTCTCCTGGGAGGGGCAATTTAAAGGGGGAGAGGAGGGGGGACAATGCATCAGGCCACCGCTTGGACGGATCAAATCGACTTTAAAAGACGTTCCAGTAGAAATTGATGGCCGTGTGTCAATGAGATGGAGACAATGAGGGCGAAAGGTAAATGTCCCTGGGTAGATGTTTGTGCATGTGCCTGGCTGAAGTTTACATTGGGCCCCTCACTGTGTGTGCGTAAATCATGAATGTCTTGGTGGACACTGCTGTTTAAGGCCCCTTTGGAGCAATTCCATCTATTTTATTAAGCGGTAACAATTTGTAAATTTTAGTGGAAGTGGATATACGGCATGTCATTGGAATAGATCTTTTCATACGTGACTGAATCAGATGATGAATGTGGCATTACTAATCAAATTCATTGGAGTAGCCTCTTGGGACTCTGGCCGGGGAAACACTAGTCTTTTATGTTTATGAAATGCAACACAATGACAATAACATTACATAACCCTAAATTATAAATGCTTTCCATGAACTCAAACAATAAATCACACATGGGTGCACTATTTGAAACACTGTCTTTATACCTCAGAGGAAAGTAAATCAAAGGGACGTATCAACGTGAATGATTGAAGATAAATTCAGTCGACCATAACGTGGACAACATCCATGGAGACACATCTATCTCTCTCATCACTTCATTTTGAAAGCTTTTATATTTTAGCTTGTGTGTGGCCCATGACAATAGCACATGTTAATATTTAATTGTTCAGTGATTCCTTGTGTTTGCTATATTTCACCAATAACCTTTTCTTTTTTTTAAGTCACAAGAAGAAAAATTATTCTTACATATTCCAATTTTCAAACCAAACCACACTAAAAGCATGAGCTGGGTTGAAGACACACTTCTGAGTTGACCATGTTGAATCGAGGAGGTTAAATTGAGTTCATTCACGTTATAAAAGCTTGTTGGGATATACTGAGCTGCTGGTTTAATTTGCCTGTTGCATGTCAAAGAACTTTCTGGATCCTACTTTTACAGACAAAGATATATGCACAACACACTGGGCATGATTTGATGGCTAATATGACTGACTTATTTTTAAACACGCAAAAAATAATACAATCTGGGAGCATTTGTTGGGCGTTCTGGTTCTAGTTTGTGAAACAGTTAGCTAACTAGCTTGCAATGCTTTGTTAGATGCTGTCTAGCTAACTCTACCAGATCCTATAGCATTAGTTGGTTCTAACATCATTCCCCCCACAATTTAAGGTATGTTACAATATGTTACAATATGTTACAATATCATTTAGCAGACGCTTTTGTCCAAAGTGACGTACAACAAGAACAAGAACAATACAAGCAAAGATCTAGACGAGAGGAAACAAGATCAGTAAGAGTAACAAAGTGCTTCAAGTCAGTTTGGGTGCAGGTACTGCCAAGCAGTGTAAAGGCAATGCACAAAAGTAAGTAAGGATTTTTCTTCTTCTTTTTTTTTTTTTTTTTGTAAAAAATGGACCAACTTCAATGAAGCAACCAAACAATCATCAACAATTAACTTGTCATCACCACAATAATTGGTATGGCAGTCCCCTTACTTTACTGTCTCACTGTACATTTTCATGATAGCACTTTAAGTAGACTAGCCAAATGTTAGTGAGCCAGTTAGCTAGTATTCACTTCATAATCCTTGCTGCAAAGATGTTACAGTTGTTCCACTCCCCTCTAAGGCTCCACTTTACTCTTCTCACTCCGTCCAATTTAAAGTTGGGGTTGGTAGTCAGATTTAGATACACTTTTTGTTATACTGGTTAAAATTATCTTTATGTCCGGATGGCAATCAATACATAATGTGTTCTTAAAAAAGAGCGAAAAAAAAGCCGCTATCTACAGCCGGGGTAAAACTGGGAAAACACCAACCAATCCTTCCATAAGGAGCCAAATTATGAAACCAATCAAATCCTGTCCTGCTGTTCTGCCCGCCTCTTGCACGTACATTTTATGTTTGTTTGTGTTTTTATCTTTCACTATATTAATGTTTTAGTGTTTTCTTACTGCTGAGAGAGACATGAGTTGACGTAGTACAAAACACAAACGAGGTGCTGAGGACCGGTTTTGAATCAGTCACGATCATATGGTCGCGATTCAGCGGGCGCTCGTGCATGTGACCGGGGGCGTCGTTTTGGAGGAGCGCCGAGGGGAGGGGTTACACGGAGTCCTGAGGAAATGCTACAATGAGGAAATGCTCTTCTCCTATATGTGTTTCTAAAGCCATTTAAAAAAGAAAAAGATGAGCATGTTTCGCCCCCCCCCCCAAAAATCTAAATTGTATTCAATGCTGCATTTTCCAGAACTGTGTTGGAATTGTTATAAGTAATATAACGCCAATCATTATGAATCAATACATGCTTTTTTGGTTATGTTGCAGTAATCGTAGTGGTAGAAGTACTGGTTTTAATAGTACTGGTAGTATATAGTAGGAGTTGTAAAGAAGTAGGGAAATACGTATTAATTGTCTAAAGCAAATCAAGTCAATGAAAGAGGAAATACCCAGTGTTTGGGTGTTTAACCTAGCAGTTTAGTCTTGAATGTAAAAAATGTTAAACCATAAACTGAATGATTCCATTGACAAGGATATCTACTGCTGTTTTTTTCCCATACTGGTCAGTTTAGAGGTCTTCCATTTGAATAAGCAAAGCCCTGCTATAATTGGGGTGCACATAACATGACAAAAACATGAGAGGACAAATCACTGCCAACCTTATTCTTCCATCCAGACGACAGCAGAAATCAACCTGACTCCCAGGTGTGTCGCCCCCCCAACCCCCACTCCCAGTTATTCCTGTAACCTCCGAGACAATAAGGAAATGAAAAAGGATTAGTGGGACTCTGAATCAACGAAATGACTTTAAATGACTTCTTCGGGTAGCCACAGGCCAGGCGCGCAGCATGTTTAAGTTGACATTTCAATTGTACAAGTAATTTGCATTCTATTTGACTCTAAATGACACCTCCATATTAAGGATTCCAACAGCAGGTTTTGATTTCCTCAGTTCAAAGATGAGCCTGAGGAACGTGGCTTAATCAAGGGACGTAAGGACTCCTGTCAATCTCTGACCAGAGAAAAAAAAACTCCTTTAACAAGATAAGGTCTTAACTTCAATCAAATTCTTAACTCATCCACTCCTGACACAAAGCAAATCTTCAACCGCTGCACCAAATCTTATTAAATAAAGATCACTAACTGAACACATGTATCTGTAATATGGCATTCTGATGAAAATTAGAAAAAGGGGGATGATTGCTTTTATCACACGAGGCTGCAGACGGTCAGGTTTAAAGCTGGTATGATCCTGTTGCTAAGATACTTGATAATGTCACTAAAAAGAGTCATAATTGTGAATGCTGGGAACTCTTTCATGTCCTCACATATTTTGTTTGTTGGAGAAAATTGCACAAATATGATTGTGGTTTTCTACAGCATCATACGTGAGACAGAAATATGTGAAAATAATGTTCTTAAGGGCATGAAAAATACGTTTTGTATAGTAATCCTTGTAATATATGGTTTGAGAAACAGGCTATACATCACAAAGGACTGCATGAAAACTCAACCAGATTTTAAGTAATGCTTCTTGAGTCATAAAGGGTTGTGCAGGGGTATGGTGTCAAGCCATATCATATCGTATCACACCGATCATAATGTATTCTTTATTCTTCATTTATTAGGATCCCCATTAGCTTTCACATTGTGGTTACTAGTCTTCCTGGGGTCCACACAACAAAACCAAAACAAGAAAAACAATTATTCAAAATCACGCATTATCTATAACACAAAATTGTCACAAACACATTACATCAAAAATGAACAAAACAAAGACTTTCAAAACACATACCGTATCATATTTTGTTGTGTCATATAATGTTGTGTTGTATGCTATCGTACCGCTTTTTATCGTATCGTTTTGTATTGATCTATTAGTATCATATTGTATCGTCTATCAGTAATTTGGAGTCATTTATTTATATCTTGTATCTTGTACTTCTAACTTGTCAAAGACATGTACTGTTTTGTTTCCCTGCCCTCAAAATAGTGCCGGGTTGTTTACAACATATCCACCTGTTTCAATCATTTTCATGAACCAGTCGATATGAGTGTCCTGATCCGTCTGGACACAAGGGAAATTATCTCACTTCAAGTGCAGATTTGTCTTTTCGTTCAAGAAAAATCAGATTTAAAAGCTAATAAAACTTGTTTTTTGCAAAGCTGTTTAAGCACTTTATCAGTTATTATCAACAGTAAGTTGACAGGAAAAAAACTGTTCACGTGCACGTAGGACACGATATGTAAGAACATCCATGTTAAACTAAGGAAATTTGATGTTCCTCTGACTTGCTAACACAACGGTTTATATTTTCATAACATGTCTTGCAATAAAGGTTAATATTCAAGTTTTTTTTTTTAATAAAACAGACTGTATCGAATCAATTATTTGACTAAAAAAACATCCACACATTTAGAAGGCCTTTGGGGTCTGTCTTCCTTTTATGCAGATCTATGTTGGTGGATAAAGAACAAAACAATCCTTGCGAATCTTTTAATTCAAAGTTGAAACATCTGGTTATTGCAAATTTGGGGGAAATGGTGTCCTCAGGTCAGATTTTGATAGTACACTACAGACCAAATCACACCAATAACAACTTATCTATTCATAACAAGTCCTAGAATAGGAACACTAACTTTATACTTTATACTTCATTATAGAGCACCTTATTCCACATGGGAAACTGCGTTTGTGGACCCTGGGAGTGAGCCAGGAGTATACTTACACTCCAGAGGGTTTTTTTTCTCCCTCCTTTATGGAACTCGATACTCAGTTGTCACCTCTCCATCTATTTTCTCAAGGTCAGAACATGATGGGTGGATGGCGAGACGCGAGACAGAGGTAATGAGTTTGGAATGGCATTTAGAGCAGCGAGAGGCTCTGGACTCACACCTGACTCATCACAGCGTGGATTCAGAAAGAATAGATAGTGTTAATGAAAATGTAGGGCTCAATCCCGAGTCCAGACTGATGAAAAGAAGAAAAAAAAGAAGGAGAAAAAGACGAGCTTGCAAAACTTGTAGATAAAAAAGGCTGAAGTTATGAGCAGTGCTAATTAAAATGTAATGTTTCTTGAAATGAGAGACAAATTTGCATGTTGGGCGAATTTTAGGGACACTTGTTTTTCGTTAGCTTGGTGAATATGTGGTTGGCCAGGTTGCTTAGAACTGTATTGTGCATAATGACAAAATCAGTTAAAATAAAGTCATTTCATGGTGACATTAAATGAGGGATAATAGAAACTTTTCTTGAACACATGTTCAGTGATTAAACCACTGAAAAATGTTTTATTATGTTGTATGTTTGTATTTC